>NW_021703774.1:59268305-59868305 GCF_005190385.1 Monodon monoceros | reverse complement strand
ACTCTTACTGCTCTATAATTCTCATCTGTTTTTTGTCTTTCCTTAACTTAACAGGATGCTGGATTTTTACTTTCAAAATCAACACAATTTCAAGGGTTAAAGAAGGCTGAAAATAGAATATGCCATCCTTTTATTATAACCTGAATATAAGATTAGAGAGGTGGCCTGTACACGTACGTGTGTTATTATTTAACTTTTATCTGATGATCATCTCGAAGCACGGGTAGCAATTCTAACACACATGATTTCTCATAACTGCCCCCGACCCCTTGCCTGTAAAGGCTTGTTATACAGAGCAGAATTATTATGAGGACAATTAAGCTGTGTGTTGTGATGTGCTGTGAGTTCCTGAGAATAGAAACTCCTGTGACTAAACTCTCCATGAACAGAGCGAATCAGAGAATAATAACAAGTGCATTTATCACTCAGGCCAGCCGAATCACATTGGGGTTTCCATTTCTCTTTAGTGAGAGAGCTATCGACCTTGAAGATACTCCCCCGGCAAATGTAGGCCATTTTTTGTTTTAAGCTCACACCTGTGCTATCTGCTCACTGGAGCCAACCACCCACTCCAGCTGGGCAGCTGCCTAAGGAGGGCACCTCAGGTGTCTCCCTGGTACTATGGGCTGGGATCAGGCGAGATGGGCAGACACTTACTGACAGGGCCTCCTTTCAGACGCAGAGCTGGAAAACCAGGCATACGAAGTAGTGGAGGTAGATTTGGACTCAAGCATCTGACTTCTGATCCCATTGTTCTTAACCAGGGGTGGCAAAATATGGCCTACGACCCAAATCTGGGTAGCTGCCTGCTTGTAAACAAAGTTTTTTGGAACATCGCCATGCTTTCTTTTTTTTTTTCCAGCCCCTGCTGGATCAATTCCATCCAACCCCATTACCACACGTCAGTGGGTGGGCCCTGAGCAACTGCAAATGGTGCTGGCAGGAGGCGCAGGCTGCAGGTGGCTTCATGGCTGTCCCTGTGCGCCAGGAAGAGAGCCTGAGGCAGGTCTGTCTTAAAGCCTATGGGGAAACATGTGGTCAGGAGCGCCCTAATCGCCCAGAGAGAGATTCAGACCTGGTCTCAGCATCCCACACCATAGCCCCCTTCTCTGATGGCACCTCTTCCTGCAGTCGTATTCATGGTGGAGCTCAGCACAGTGAGGACCCTGGGAATGGCAGGCATCAAACCTAGGCGGCACCACTCACTAACGACAGTCCTGAGACTAGTCTCTTAGAGCTTTGGTTTTCTCACCCATAAAATGGAGCACTGCTGCCGAGTACCTCATGGGGCTGTCATAAGACTGAATGGGCTGTGTGGTGGGACCTTATATGGAAACACCGGGTGCAGGCAGGCACGCGGTCAACATTGTTAGAGATGGAAGTTGAAGGTAAATGGAAAGTTGGCAACAAGGGAAAGAATCTGAAATAAATGAAGACTGTTCTGCTTCAGGATGTGGTCCCTTTCTCCTAAATCAGCTGAGCAAGAAGGACTCCTTGCTGACGATGTGAACCTCACTGAGTGGCCGTCTCTCACAAAGGAGGGGGCCATTTTCCAGCAGTAGAATAAAAGCTATGCTGCTTCTAGTCAACACTCTCCTCTCACAACCGCCCACACCCACAGCCCAGAGATCCCTGAGGTGCTGGTTGCTAGCAAGAATAGAAAAGGAATCCTAGAAATTACTTTCTTTGCCATGAATATCCTTTTTTTTTTGCGGTACGCGGGCCTCTCACTGTTGTGGCCTCTCCCGTTGCGGAGCACAGGCTCCGGACGCACAGGCTCAGTGGCCATGGCTCACGGGCCCAGCCGCTCCGTGGCATGTGGGATCTTCCCGGACCCGTGTCCCCTGCATCGACAGGTGGACTATCAACCACTGCACCACCAGGGAAGCCCTGAATATCCTTTTAATACATTTTCTTGTCCCTTTCCTACCTCCTAATTCTCTCTCTCTCTCTCTCTCTCTCTCTCACACACACACACACACACACACACACAACACACACAATCTTCTTGCAACAGCAGAGAAAATCAAGGTCATCCCTAGTCCTGGTCTACATACCTGTGTTTGTAAACAAGCATGTCTCGCTAGAGTCAAAATTTATTCTTAACTAAAACACACTCACAAGGCCTTTCCTTGCAGTCAGGGCCTCATCCAGTTTCTCAAATGCTCATGGACTGCAGAAAGCTACAGAGAAATGGCCAATTCCTTGTGACTCTTGCCAAGAAGAACATGTTTGAAGCATTTCTTGACTCAGAACTGAACTGGAACCACCCTGCCTCACAGCTGGGGCCCCCGGCAGCTGTTACTTGGAAACACAAATTCATCTGTTCTTCCTTCACCAGCCAAGGAGACCACACAGAAGGCAGGAGGTGCCAGCCACAGCTGCCACCCTAGCCCTTCCTCCTGTCAGGGTCCCTCTGCCATCCAGACCACTGCTATGTGGAGTCGAGATGGAGCTTGGGAAAGGAGGGTCTGGAGCAGGTAGAAGAACTGTCTCAAAATCCAGAACAAGCCCTGCCTCTTGAATTACCATTCAGATTCATTTCGAGATTGCAGAATGTGCTGGCAATGTTTTTCTAAAGGGCAACCCCGGTGCTCCTGAGATGGGAATCACCCTCCTCTCTGACATGTTTATTCCATCTTCCGGAGGGAGGGAGGGGACCAAGTTGGCTCAGCAACCCCACAGTCTGCATCTACACCAGTCACTTCAGCAGGAGCTTGACAGTCAACCAGGCTGGAAACGAACACCTATGCCTTGAGCTAAAAGTGTCTTTCCCTTAGAGATACCTAATGGCAAAGACCTCGGTGCATTTAACATGTCTCTTTCCCTTCCTCATTGAGCCACATCATGGAGAATGATAATCAGTGTTCAAAACAAATAAATCGAGCCATCATAGAAACAACTCTTCCAGATAGTCTTAGGAGAGGTTGAGAAGTATCTTCTTGTATTTAGGTAAGAAATTAAAATGATGACTCAAATCATAATTAAAGCAAGGGACTTGTTACATGGTGCTTGGGAAGTTTCACAATCTCTCTATACCCCTGAGGTACCGTTTTCAAAAGGGTGTCTTAGTTTGGGTTCTTCCAGAAGCAGACCCTGAGACAAAGATTGGAATACAGGTACTTTATTTGGGAGATGTTCCAAGGAAGCATCGGTAGGTGTTATGGACTGAACTGTGCCCTGTAAAAGACTGTTCAAGTCCTAAACCCCTCCCCCTACCCAGTACCTGTGAATGTGATCTTATTTGGAAATAACGTGTTGGCAGATGCTCAAGTTAAGATGAGGTCACTGGAGTGGGCTCTAATCCTATAGGACTGTGTCCTTATAAAAAGGGGATGTTTGGACACAAAGACAGACTGGGTCGTGTGGAGATGGAGACAGAGATCAGGGTGATGCATCTACAAGCCAAGGAGTGCCAAAAATTGCCAGGAAACAGCGAGAAGCTAGGGGAGAGGCGTGGAACAGAGTCTCTCTCAGAAGGAACCAACTCCGCTAACACACTGATTTTGGACTTCTACCCTCCAGAACTGTGAGAGAATCAATATTTGCTTTTTAAGCCAACCAGTTTGTGGTACTTGGTTACAGCAGCCCTAGGAAATGGATATTGCAAATACGTGTGGGAGTCTGGCAGGAACAGGAAGGAACTCAATAAAGGAAGCCTTATTGGCTAGCTACCCCTGTTAACAACAGGGCTTCATCATGCTGGCAAATTCGAGGACACAACATGGAACAGGGAGTGCAGAGTTACCACACGTGACGGCAAAGCCTTTTGGGTCAGAATTCAGTCACTGGCTGAGGGCTGCTCCAGCAGGGCATTAATTCTCCTGCACTGGCAGCCTGTAGGTGCACAGGGTGGAGCAGACTCCAGGGCCAGAGCTAGGCCTCGGGCCAAGAGGTGCAGATGGCAACAGCTGGAAGGCAGGCCAGGTGCTGAGGGGGAGGCCAATGCGGTGTGAACAGGCACCACCCACTACAAAGGACGTGCTAAACTTTCCTCTGCTGTTGGGAGTTTCTGCTGCAGAATTTAATACATAGGTTATGTAAGAAGAGTAAAGTATCATTGGCCCCTCTTTTCATTGGAACAATCCTGCCAATCAGTGCCCCAAAATGTCCCCCCGATCATTTGCCTGTCCTGATTGCCATGGAGGTGTGAGTAGGGCACGAGAGCTGCTCAAAAGGGACGGAGCTTCTAAGCCCTTACCTGGGCATTTGCACTCATGCTGCTGTCATGCCTTTGATATATACTTCCCTTTCCTGGGGTGTCTTCCTCTCCTCTGCTTTACATTAAGTCCTACCCACTCAAATCCTTTGACCCCAAAGTGCATCCCTTTACTCCTCCAGCCTAGCTTTCTGATAGCCCTCACATTTTGAACCACTCAATATAGTCCTCCATTGAGCTTTTCTCGATCTGTATTCTGTAGGCCATTTAATAGGGGTTCCCTGAAAAAATAAATGCCAAATGGGGTCAAATCAATTAGCACAGCACTGCATGCTGTATCTGCCTCTCTTCCTCCTGGGGATGTATGTGTAAGGCACATTTGCAGAGAGAAGGTTCTGACAAGTCCTGCAGTGAAACAACAACAAACAAAACCTTCCTTAAGTTCGCTCAGACTAGCGTTTCCAATACTCCTGTCCCCTCTTTCTGTGGTACAGCATTCCTATCTTGCAGAACACAGTTTGGGAGACAATCCCTTTGTTATAAACTTCAGTGAACAAGGCCTTTAGGAGTCAGCTCCTTTAGATGAGGAAGGTTGGTTCATGTGAGCAGCTGGTCCCAGGGAGGCAAGTCAGTACTGGGCCTGGAGTGGGGATGGGCTACGTGTCTCAGTCCCAAGGGCCATGAGTGGAAGGTGCCCTCAGGCTCTCAACCCAGAACCATCCTGAGGGTGGGGAATGAGATTCCAGGGATGGGCAGGGGACTACTAAGAACCCTAGCTGGTGTTTCCTGATTTCCTGAGGTAGGACATCCTGTTCCTAACACCAGATCTGCCCTTTTCCAACTTTTTGTGGCAAACAAACCTCAACTCCTCCCTCTAAGTTTATGACAAACGTAGGCTCTTATCCCGCACCCAGAGGCAATGTGGTTCACAGCGGGGGCCAGGTTGACTGGGGCCAAAGTCCAGCTCTGCTAGCTTTGCACCCCTGGGCCTCAGCTCCCCACCTGCATAATGAGGACACCAATAAAAGTCCCACAGGATTAGCTGACCTAATGCATGTAAACAACACAGAAAACAAGCTCCTCTCAACAAGTGTTAAATGTTACTGCAGCTCATATCACTTTACCAGACTATTCGGATACATCTATCAGCCCTCGAAACTGTGAGGTCTCCAAGCACAGCAACTGGGATTTATCACGGTGCAGCACCGACGTGTAATAGTACTTCCTCAGAAAATACATTTAGGATGAATTAAGGCACGGCTATGCTCTGCATTTTATTTCTACCTCTGATAAAATTTCTGACAAGGAAATGTATCGTTAAAACATACCCTCTTGGGCTTCCCTGGTGGCACAGTGGTTGAGAGTCCGCCTCCCAATGCAGGGGACACGGGTTCGTGACCCGGTCCGGGAGGATCCCGCATGCTGCGGAGCGGCCAGGCCCGTGAGCCATGGCCGCTGAGTCTGCGCGTCCAGAGCATGTGCTCCGCAACAGGAGAGGACCGCGTACCGCAAAAAAAAAAAAAAAAAAAGAAAAAACCATACCCTCTTCACTCATAGAAAGATTACCTGATTTTTCTCTCACTGGTTTTAGTCTTCTTTCTCCAGCTAGATTAACCTAACAGATGCCCTGTCATGAATAGAGGTGAGTTTGGCTGCCCGGGCATTGGATCAGTGGGTCACTGTCCTTGTGGTCACCATGGCCCCGGGGCAGTCACAGCAGAGATGTTTAAGATGCCATTGATTTATCTGCACAAAGAGGTAATTTTTCTTTTTTTTTTTTTGCGGTACACGGGCCTCTCACTGTTGTGGCCTCTCCCGTTGCGGAGCACAGGCTCCAGACGCGCAGGCTCAGCGGCCATGGCTCACGGGCCCAGCCGCTCCACGGCACGTGGGATCCTCGCAGACCGGGGCACGAACCTGTGTGCCCTGCATCGGCAGGTGGACTCTCAACCACTCTGCCACCACAGAAGCCCCAAAGAGGTAATTTATCTGTCTCTCTTAATCATGAATGGGGTGCCAGGCAGAGAGGTGAGACACCCAGGTAGAGCTGCATCACAGAAAGCTCTTAAAAGGAAATTCTTCCAAATCCAAGGGGTCAGTCCTGCTCACCCCAGGGAGGTGGTCCATTGGTGAACAACTGTCAGGAAAATCTGGGCACATCCCTCCTTAAGAAAATTAAACGTGTCTGTCTATGCTATGATAATCCAATAAGTGAAAATTCACACTCATGAAAATAGCTAAATTAGAAAATGAACGCTTGCATTACTAAATGATTCAATAACACTCTCCTAAGTATATTTTAAGTGTTGTTATAATATTCTCTTCCACAAAACTTTCCAAGGGCCTCATCCAGCAGGGGAAGGTCCCCTTGTATGTGGCTGATATTTTCTTTTTTAAAAAGCAGTTTTGTTGAGGCGTAATTTACATACATAAGGCATTTTCTGAACCTATATGTACTAATAATATACGGAATTTGGGTCACTTGTTCATTCATTAAACTTTTATTTTATACCAATAAAAAGCACTCTGGCTGTGTGTGTGTGTGTGTGTGTGTGTGTGTGTGTGTTTAGCTTTCTTTTTGCCTGTCTACTGTCTGCCTTGCTCCTGACAGGATTCTGGGAGGAGTGCTGACTTTATTTTCTCCCAGAGGCTGCAGGAGAGTAGGTCCTGTGAACCAAGGCCCTCAAGACAGCCTGCTGTCTTGTAGGTGGGCAGGTCAGGGCCTGTGGCATTAACGGGCAAAAAACTTAAGAACAATGGGAACTTGATCAAATGAGGCTCCCCTGCAGCATCAACTGTCCCTATCCGGGGTTTCCTCACGGTAGGGATGACCCAGTGCTTTTTTGCACCTCCTGAAATAGTTGAAGGCTGTCCCCCTGCTCATGGAAGTGGCCAGTCTGCCACCGTCAGGGCCTCATGGCTAGGATGAACTAACATGGTCCAGCCAGCCGCAGCCCTCTTGCAGTTGCCATTCCAATGTGAGGCCTCGTTCCACACACCTGAGACCCAAGTGCCCAGCTCAGGAAACACCATTCCTTTACAACAGGGCAGCCTGGCGGCCCAGAGGAACAATAGCTGGAGCGAGAATCAAAAGTCCTGGGTTCAAGAGCTGACTCTGCTACATGACATTTGGCTGATTTATTGATCTCTTGGACCACCATTTCTTCCCTGGTAAAATCCAGAAGTAAAACTTGAAGGTATCTATCCTTTCCAGCTCATATATTCCGTGATTCTTTCACACCAGGGCAAGGTCACAGAACATCTTTGGGTCACAGAAAATCTTTCCCAAGAGGCTCCGTCTACTGTTCTTATCACTGAAAGTACAACTCACTGACAGCATCCCCCATGCCCACCTCTGCTAATCACAATATTACCACAGGCCCCTTCTGATTACGAAGTAGTTACGCTACATGAGAGGTGCATTCCTGATGATTCTGCAAAATTCAAGTTAATTTCCCACAGGAATAAATACAAAATCAGAGTCACATTATTGCAAAGAGTGCACATAAATTGAGACCTTATTAAGTTTTTGTATTGTATTAGTTTGAATTTACGTAATTCAAAACCCCATTACATGTGATTTGTATATTCCCTTGGAAAGGATTTTTTAAAAACCTTCAGGGAAAAGGAATGAAGGTGATGGGAGAGAAAGATAATGTCATAGGGTCAAACTTGGAGAAAGACCATGGGTTTGAAGGAACTCTACGCGGAAAGCATCCAGGACGATAGAGAGGACTCCCTAGAGAGGACCCAGTGGCACAATGCCTGCTTCCTTGGGTGATCATTCTGCACTGAATCTGAGATGATTAGCCAGTTTTGAGGTTAGATTTCTTTCTTTTTTAAGTTGAAATTACTCCAGGCTTGAATGCTGCTGCAAAATATTCCACTCCAAATTTTTAACTCCCGTAGCAGCCAAATCCTCTGTTTATCCCTTGGCACAGAGGAGCCATTTTGTGCTCTTCAAAATGGCTGACAGGAATTTTCTGAGGAAGCTATGGTCTGAAACCAACCAGCAATTAGATCAGCTTTGAGTCTGAGGCTTTCTGTTTACAGCCATAGCTAGAAACAAACAGATGTGTTTTTTCCAAACTAAAGAAATCAAGAAATTGTCATGAATATAAAAAACTGCTCTCCAAACCTTCCCTTTCACATCCTCCCCACTGGCCATTTTGGATTGCAAGAGTTTGTGATTATAACTTTATTCACAATCCGTTTTTGGTTTCCAAGTACCTCCCTCTCCAAGATGAAATTACAAAGCTTTGAAAATTAGAGGCACCCTTCCCCTCACCCCAGAGAGCTATTCCTGACGAGATACTCTGTTGAAATGGAAGGAATTGCTTTATAGCGGCCTCCCTTGTGGAATTATGGATGGGAACATTTAACAATACAGCATTTGCAATGGGCAGGTGAGAGCTGGCCAAGTTTTTAAAGGGGATTTCACAGGCCAGGTCAGCAGGGAGATGGATGGGTGAGCTGCGGTGGATACAATTATTTGACTTTCTGAGCTGTTCTTTTGAAGCCTCTACACTTAATAGAAAGAAAAATAATAAGCCTCTTTGCCAACCTTTTGTAGCTCAATCTTTATTGTTCCCACCGAAATCCAAAGAAAACAGACAAGATTCATTTTGTCCAGAAAGCATTTGTGTATTTTATATAGGTCTGGGTTTTGAAGCATTGATAGTGAAGTGGGAGAAAAGACAAAGATTTCTCTCTAATCTGAAGAAATCAAAGGGGGGAATTTCTGAAGCTCTCTAGCCTAGTTCAAAATAGTCTTGGTTGGTATCTCCTGATATACGCCTCCTTTGCTACTAAACTCAGCATGGAAATTAGCACAGGCTCACAAAACGATGAAAATTAGACCAGACCATAAAGAAGCAAGCCTGTAGGGAAATTAAGACTTTTTCATAAAACCTGAGAACATGACCTACAGAACTAGGGAAGCTTTCTTTCACCTGTGGGCTCTCAATCACTCAACATCCATCTCCAAGACACTGGCCTCATCAGTGCACTGGTTGGGCCAACCATCTGCAGAGTTGTTTGTTTTCCTTGGGGCACAAGAGGAGTGCTTGGTAAATATTTACTCATTGATAAGTCAAGTGGTTTACCAGATGACTTGTTTTATTTTTGTCTAAGTTAAAAATTCCTTAATTTTTATTCCTGGTACCACTATCACAATTTATAAGACAATATACCTGATGTAAGGAAATGAAAAAGACAAATCTACAAGACATGAAAGACCTTAGGAATGTACATCTAATTGACACTACATTGCAGTAATCAACAGCTACACTTTTTGCAAGTTGTGGCTACGACAGTCCTGAACAAGAAGTTTTCCTGTTTAAGCTGCAATAACTTTTCTGACTACGGATGCTTGTTCCTTCTGTAGCACATTTTTACAGTTCCTCTAATGCACTTGGGACGACTGCCTCACAGCAACCTGCAGCTTTCCTGACGACTCCTCACCCTCTCCTGCTAAGAACTTCAACCCTTTTCTGCTGAGTTTTTAGAACCTTCTGATTCCATGTCCACCCCTCCACTACCAGATCCATAACCACCAACACAGGGACTGCTCAAGCTTCTTTCACCAAAACTGCCCCCCTTCATGGGCCCATAATTTGATTACTGTTGTTCACTATAATTTCCAAAATCATTATAGTATCCTCCACTACCATAGTTACCACAACCAAAATGTCCTCCTTCATTATAATCATGATATCCTCTGCCACCGCTAGCATTTCTACCACCTTGGTTTGCATATCCTGGTCCACCACCACGTTAGCCTCCTCTAAGGCTATAACCAGGACCATCACAATAGTTGCCACCATCACCTCCAGATCCATGATATCCACCGTCATCCCGCTGCCACCACCTACCTCCACAACCACAGGCTCCTCTTCAGCCAACGTGTCCTCCATGACCCATAAAGTTGCCACATCCACCTCCACCTCTTTGCAATCCCACAGGCCACATTTCTTGCTTAGAAAAGGTCTTTTTCACTTCACAGTTATGCCCCTTGAGAGTGTGGTGTTTCTGAACAACAGTTTTAGCAACTGTATCATGATCACCAAAAATCACAAAAGCAGATTTTCTCTTTTCTTCCACTCTGCCTGTCTTCCATAACGTCTATGATTTCAATCTTGCTATACTTTTCAAAGTAGTCTTTCGAATTAAATTCTTCTGTATCTTCTTTAATACCACCAAGAACAATTTTCTTCACTGTTAGATGGACTCTACAGAAGCCTCTCTAGAAAGAGCTCTCTTTGGCTTCACCACACACACATCAGCCTCGTGTGGTCCAGCACACATTGCCACATCCACTCGTGCGACTACAAGAGTAGGTCACAAAACCAAAGGCCCTGGGATGTTTGGTTTGGGGGTCTCTCATCACCACACAGTCTGTGAGTGTGCCCCACTTCTCAAAATGTTCAGCACTCGGACCACCAATGAACAGTTTTCTCAGTTGCGCTGGTTCCTTTGGATCGTGGCCATGGTGCAAAGATATGTATAATTCTAAGTACTTTAGCAAGAACAGCAGATCAAGAAGTATTTTAAAGGAGCAAACTTTTTTTTTTTAATTCATATTTTCAACTGGGTGTTGCGAAGAAAAGAAAGGACACAGAATTAAATTCTCGTCGCCTTAGAAAGGTCTGTAAGGCCTAAAAATGTGCCATTTGCACCATTTTCTGCCAGGCACCTCCTCCCTTTTCCTTCCAGTTCCACGCTCTCTTTCCCAACAGAGGAGCAAGGCAGCCCTTGTGGGCAAATGTGCCATTCAGATGGTTGGAATAACCAGATATTAAAAATAACTATCAGTCTGGCTATACCAGCTCTCGACAGCCAGAGTAGGTCACCACAAGCCACCTTATTGAATTGCTTATCTATTCTGAGGGCAGGAAGAAAGAAAAGCATCAAATGTATTTTGACTCTTGTAGTCAAAATTCAGAGGATGGCCACGGTGGGAGGAACTGGTGAGAATTTGGGGAGCTGGTGACATTTTCTGCTGACGGGTACATGTTCCTGAAACTCTGTGTGCTGGGCCCCCACTCTGAGAAGTGCTCACCGTAGGGAACTATTTGTGTTGGGTTTTTAACCTTGAGTTATGAGAACAACAATTTTCCACCTTCCTTTGTCACCTCAACGTTGGTAACAATGTCAACAGTGGGTCTGGGAGATCCCCAGGTATCTGGACTTCGTTATAAGGGGAAGACAGGGTTTCCACAGGTCAGGGTGGGAGTAGGGTAGGCATTCTAAGTAGAGGGAACTGGGAGGAAGGTGGAAAGAAAGAAAGACAGCAGGCTTACTTGGGAGATGGCAGAGTTCTGAGGGCAGTTGGGAGACCTGAGACGTCTCTGCCTCTGTGAAGGAGCTGCTCCCACCTCTCCATGATCCTAGAGATTCTAGCTTGGACAAAAGTTTTCTTGACTCCCTTCTGCACAGAATGCCTGGAATGGGCTCAGTGAAATCTCAGCCCTGCCATTCTCCTGCCTAGCTCGCCAGTTCTAAGCTCAAGCAATGTTTGCCCTTCCTTCTACAGAGCTGTCCTGCTGCCACCATCCTCCTCTTAAATGTACACATTATACACAGAAAGCCACTCACTGGTGCACACAGAAAGACTTACCTGCAGACTCAAGACATGTCCATCTGCATACAAACAGGTGCACACACAATGCACCCACACGCTGGGACACACTGGAACACGTGCACAAACACACAGCCTCACACACACCTTCACATGCACACTGGGGCACAGGCATCTGTACCCCCAGCAGAGCACACAGGTAAACACACACCAGCACATGTGCGTGCCACACCCGCGCCGAGCTATAACCCACAGGACGGGGCCTGGGCACAGGCTGGTCCCACGCTGCAGCCCCCGTTCAGCAGCCTTCTCCCGGGAGCACGCTGCTCTGGCCAGTCTGCCTCCCACAGCTTCAGATCAAAAGCCCCCGCCCCAATCCCAGGCTGTCTCTTCTACTCTGCCTGTAATACTTCCTCCCTCCAAGCCTCCACTGCCACTCCCAGCCTGCATGAGGAAAAGGCAGTCCTAACTCAGGGCCGACATTCACATGATGGCTTCGAGCCAGTGCAACATCTCATGCTGGGGACCTGGTGAAATGAAGGAACACACAGCTGACTTTCTAGTATCTACAGCGCCAGAGAGAAGTGGTGATTTGTTTAATCCTAAATAGTCGTGTTGGTTTGTGCTCTGAGCCATCTTCCCCAACTCCAGGGTTTGGCAAAGGCAATGCACCTAGAACCCAGCAGCCCTGCAAATAGCTGGAGAACCCTTCAGAGACTTCTCCTTTCCCAGCCCTCCTCCCAGTCAGCTTGGGGAGCGGCCCCACTAAGAGCCACCGATATTCACAATCTGGCAATTTAATGCTTCTGCCCTGAGCATCAGATTTCTTATCTTGGTTTGCTTTGCTCCAGTCAACAGCAAAAGGGTTTGCACTCCCTGAGCTCAGCCCAGGCAGATGCAAGTGGACTCAAGGCTAAAATATGACATAAGAAATTAAGAACTGAGGGCTTTCCTGGTGGCACAGTGGCTAAGAATCCGCCTGCCAATGCAGGGGACACGGGTTCAAGCCCTGGTCTGGGAAGATCCCACATGCTGCAGAGCAACTAAGCCCGTGTGCCACAACTACTGAGCCTGTGCTTTAGAGCCCACGAGCCACAACTACTGAAGCCCGCACACCTAGAGCCCGTGCTCCGCAACAAGAGAACACAACGAAGAGTAGCCGCTGCGTGCCACAACTAGAGAAAGCCCGTGTGCAGCAACGAAGACCCAACGCAGCCAAAAGTAAATAAATAAATAAATAAAATTTATGAAAAACAGAAAAGAAATTAAGAATTGATTATAGATATTTGTCATTTAAAGGTAATTCTCCCACTCCTTGAGGATTTATATAAAAAAAATCTCAACCCAGCATCTGTGTGTAATAGTGTGCTATTCTTTCAGAAAACCTCACCCCACAAAACCTTACACACTGTATGAGGTTACATTCTTACCAAACAGATTGGTTAACGGCTACTATTTAGGACAAGTCTTCTCAAATATGATTTAATTTACACATTTGAGTTCCACCTATGCATAACGTGGTTGGCGGGGGAGAGGACAGGGGGGCGGTACCTGCACGCACAGAAAGGGGCCGGTCCCTCTCAAGAAAAGCTCCAAAATAAGTATATTTTATTAAAAGCAAAACAGAAAATATGGATTTTACCAACTGGGGAGAAAATGATTTCAGAACTGTAATAATAGGCCAGAGAAAAATGCAATTCTATATTAACAACCAAATACTTCATACTCAGCAGAAAAACATATTTAAATGAGAATATTCAGCATCAAAACAATTATTTCTTCAGAAATTGAGAGGAAAATCATAATACGTGCTTACTAAGGGGAAATACCTTCAAAAATCTGCTTCAGAATTCAGTCATCTGATGTATAATACTGCAAATTGACAGCAGGCCTGGTAGACAGGCTGCATAGAACATTCGAGAGCACATACCTTGAACAAGGGATCAGAGAAACCATGTTCGGAGCCTGGTTCTACTCTGAGGCGAGTCACCAAACCTCTGAACCTCATTTTCTCTGTTTATAAAAAGAGAATCTTAAAATCAATACTTTTTCTGCTACTTGCCATTGGATGGTTATGAATGAAGGTGCTGGAAAGCATTTTGTAAATATAAAGGGACGACTGTACTAACAGAACAGTGGTCTGGACCAGCGAGGATCCTGCCTGTCCTTGTTTGAATGCTTTCTATTTATTTTTTTCCCCTTGAGCCTGCAAATTAGTTGCTGAGTAGCACAAATCATAACAGGCAACCAAAGCGGACAGTGGAAGCTTCTAACATTTCCACCACTGCAGCTGCTTCAGACCTCAATTTGCTTTCTCTTCAAGTCAGTGCTCACCAACAAAGTCCTTGTGTGGCCATAAATCTGCATCCGACGCACAAGCATAAGGGACAAGGCAGAAAATGTTAGAATCTGTCCTTGGATTTTTCGCAACAGAGGCTCCCACTGGAGAGTTAAAAATATTGTGGTAAGGGGGAAGTCCGGATTTTTTTTTTAAAGTTTTAAGTTTATTGTTTATTTGGAGCTTCAGGGAAGAATGAAGTTTAGGTTCCTAATTCTATGAGCCAATACCAGTGGGGTGGGAGGCTAGGTAACTTAAACGTTCTTGAAAACTTGGTAATTACAAGACCATACGCAATTCATTTCACAGATGCGAAAACTAAAGAGATTCCTGCCCAAGTTTACTGCAATTTAGTGACAAGGGAAGACAAAGAAAGCATGTTAGTACCAGGGTTTCCACTTTCTTCCACTGGGAAAATGATATCCTTTATTTTGTAGGTTGGGAAACTGAGGCACACATGATAATGACTACTGCTTTTCGAGCACCTCTGGTGTGTAGGCACTTCCGAGCAGTATCTCCACTCCACCGTGCTCTGCATGAGGTAGACATGGTTACCGCCATCTCACAGAGGAAGAAGGGGGCTCCGAAGGTAGGCAACTGGCCACAGATCAGGACTTGTATCCAGATCTTTCTGGTTCCACGGTCTCCTCTCTCCCTCCACCCTATTGCCTGCTCCAGAAAAGACAAGAAACACTAGCAGATGGTCAGAGAGTTAGGGAAAAAACTCTCTTTCCTTGACAGAAAAACTGTTTAGACTTCAACAGAAGTCTAAAGTATCCTGTGAAATGTTCCTTTACTTTAACCTATTACTTTAATTGTCAGCCCTGGAGAAATTAGCCCAAGGAAGTAATTCAAAAGAAATTTTAAAAGCTACAGATGTAAAGATTTTCTTGCAGCATTAGCTATAATAACAAAAATTAGACAGCCCAAATGTCCAACAATAATGAAATAGTAAAGAAAATACGATGCATAAACTATGGACATTTACATAGCGATTAGAAACAATCATGAAGGCTAAGTATCAAAAAAGATGTTCAGAATAAAATATTAAGGAAAAAAAGCACTTGAAATTGTTTTTGTAATAACAACTATATAAAGATATTTAAACACTTATAAAAATACTGGAATGGAATATTTTTTAAATTTATAACTTCCTCTGATTTTATGATATTTTGGGTAAAATACCTCAAATTAAGAGAGAGAAAAAAAATGATAGCTAGTTGGGATATTTACTTAGTAACTTAGACCAATTTGGACTATAATGATTAGATATCCTGCTTTTCTTTTTTTTCTTTCTATATTTTGAAGCAGTTGGGCAATTGAATGCGATTTATGCTATAATCCACAAACTCTTATTTTTCTCCTTGGTGCCTTTCATTAGTTTATTAATTCATTAGTTAATCGCCAACGGTGGTAGCCTTCTTTATTTTCTGCTTTTCCCTAGTGTTAAAGCCACGTCAGAAAAATGAGCATCTTTCTTTGTCTAATTTTCAAGATATAGTGTTAGTTGAGTCATATGAAATTATCATTTTTGTAGGTCCCAAATAAATGAATATAGGAAATTTCATACAGTCCAACCAGAAAATTTTAACAACGGTAGGATTTTGTCTGAAACTGTCCTTGTAAATCATTTTGAATCCATCTGTTTACTCAAACTGCCCTGTCCCCTCCACCAGCTTACTTTCTGTGTTTTTTTAAAGTACTTTGTTTAATGCTAAGTTCTCTAGAAGAAAGGTCCAAATAATGCCACTCCAATATACAACCCCCCTCCATAAACCATTAAAGTGAATTTAATCATATGGAAAGGTCTAGATTTCTTTCATTCACCCACCTTTCAATTCACTCAACAAATATTTACTGTGCGTGATCTCTGCTCCAGGCACTATGCTAAGTGCTGGGACACATCCCTGAGCAAGACTGAAGCGTCTTTTCCCTCAGAAAACATAGACTGTGTTTGAGACTGGAAGGAATGGCTATGTATGTGCAGTGACTAAACTGACTGTTTCGTTTCAATTAACAGATCAAATGACTAGTTTGATTATTTTTTAACCAAATGGACTTCATGTTTGCTCAAATTGATTAAATCTACCGTCACTTTAATGTTAATAAGAACTAGCCCTGGCCCAAGCAGAGAAGAAATTTATTTTGAACTATCGTTGCTATTTATTTAATCAGTTAGCTGACCCATAGGTAAATAAGGCTCAGGAGAAAAAGGATTACAGAGTGTGTGTTTGGACAACTCTAAAGCAAGACAGTTCCCTAATGGTGCCTGAATCCTTAAAAATAAAACAAGATACAGTGCCCAGGGATTCTTGAAAGTAAAAGTGTATATCCAGTTAAAAATTAAATCTAATTTTTTAAAGACAAAGGCAAAAATAAAAAGAATTTTAAAATAAATTCAGCAGTGGTCATTCACTTAAACAAGAGTTGCCCAGCACCATTTCTGGGGGATGTTTTGCCACAGCAAATGTGTAAACAGGCCAGCAAATCTAAGAACCACCAAGGTAGAAAATGAAGTAGGTCATCTGGATGAGCAGAGCCAGATGACCAGAGGTCAAAATAAACCATTGGTGAAAACGCCATCGATGAAAAACTTTTCCTGGCATCACACAAAAGCTTCCCTCAAGCCCAGCTTCAAGCAGTTTAAGCAAAGGTCTGGTTTCGAGGAGTGTTCATTTAAATACCCTGGTCACTGTGCATCCACCACACCAACCATTTGGCTGCAAATTCTGGATGGCCACCTTGACCAGTGATGACCAGGGGAACTGTGCTCTAATTTGCTCCCCCTAACTACTTATATGTATTGTCAGTCATGTTTTCACTCTGGGGGAATATCCCTTACAGAATAAGTGTCTCAAAAAAATAGAAATGGTAGCTGTAATGCTCATCCTATGACCCAGCAAAGTTTTGATGCTTGTTCACAATTGGGCCCACCGCTGGGAGGGACCACTGCTATGTTCCTGAGCTGCTACAGCTTCGCTCAGAAACCAAAAGAAGGATGAGCTGCATTTCAACAGATGGAGGAAATGCCCAGTGCTGCTTTACAACACAATCAAGAGCAAATTAAGAATCCTAAACATGGGTTTCCATTTCCTGTCCCTGGATAATGAGAACAAGAAAACAGGCCAGGATGTAATAATTAATACAACTTTCACGTATTGACGGTTTAGTACATATCAGGCATATAACATTTACTTCTCACTTTCACAGCTCTGCAATGAAGGTTATTCTTACTTTAGAGGTGAGAAAACTGAGGCCCAGAGAGGTTAAGTAACTTGCCTAAGGTTGCACAGCTGGGAAATTGGCAGCAATGTGACTGGCCTGACTCTTCCCACCACACCTAGGAGCACGCATTTCCTGAGACTTTGTGTCAAAGCTGCATTTCCTTACAAAGGAAGGACCAAGGTCACACTGACCACTGTGAGGCAGGGAGTTAGAGGCACTGAGGAGTCGAGGGCTCTGCAGGCAGAAGTCTGCCCATGCCATTAGACACGCCATCTTAATCTCTTCCAGCCTCGGCTGACCGTCTTGGCAGACTCACCCAGGGAGACCTCCTCAGGTAGATGGACTGGGTCGTTATTTGCCGTGATCTTAATGATCTGGGCATTTGCAAGAAAATGCAAATGGAAAAGTCTTAGTAAAAAGAAGATGCTTTAAAAGGGTTCGGGGATGAGTAACTTAACTGAGCAAGAAAAGAGGGAAGACCTCAAATGGAATTCCATCAGTCAGCAGCCTCTCTTCCAAAGGAAATCATAGAGTGTGTCTTCTCAGCCAACACGGGTGCCGTTTGTGGCCCTCGGTGTTAAAGGCCTCTCTAAACCTCCCCAGCCTTCCCTCAACAGGGCTAGGACACTTTGGAAAACTTTTGTCCAGGAACCTTATCTAAAAATAGCTGAAATTTCAATCTCCACACCAGCAAAGCAAGTGGCATTGAAAGATGAATCTAAGGCTTTTCTTTCTGTACACACCTTGTGGAAATGGGGCATGGCCCCCATCTTGTCTTCTGGGTGGGGTTTTGTTTACCACTCCTGGCAGCCACCAGCACCCAAGCAGCTTTTATTTTCTCTTTTAATTCCATTGCCCCAGCCTTGGCCCCAAGACCCAACACAAATAGACCCCTGAGGAAACTTCACATGGTAGAATTATCTACCAAGTGCCGTCCCCCAAACCTGAAGCCCAAGGTCTGAATCTACCGCTGTCAGCGGTTCCCTCTGAAGTCACTGAATTCACAGGCCATTTTGACGTCTTGGGTCCTCTTGTGTCCTGCACACGAGGATGGGCTGCTCTGGGCTCACCCTGGTGTTCTTACCTATGGCACCGCGTGACTCATACCCAAGAAGGCTTTTCTGAGAAGAGAGCTGTGATCTTACAGAAAACCCCGCAATTTCTTAGTCCTCGAAACCCCCGAGGTGCTAGGCGGCAGGTGTGCCACGTTCCCTGGCAGGAACAAAAGTGCCAATGGCCTTTCCTGCCCTCCCACCCTTGTCGCCAAACTCCCTCCCACACCGAGGTGAGCTGTCAAGTGGAGGGAGGACATTGGTTTGTGACCACTCTCCTGGTTTCTTTAGATTCAAATACAGCTTGTCCCATATTTTGTAAAAAATGCCAGGACGCCAATGCCCAGAGGCAGTCCATTTTGTCTTCTTTCCACTTCTTATTATCTGAGCTAGAAAACACGGTAAGGGTAAAAGGATTCTAGAAAAGCCAGACTCTAAGGGCTGGAATGAAGTGAGGAGTAGGTTCTCTTGTTGGTTGGTTGTTCCTCGTGGTGGCTACTTAACAAGTCACATCCTCTCATCTGTCCCCTACATTCTGTCAGCATCTCTGGCTTTATGGCCTCAGACAGAGAGCTGCCTGAGGCAAGAGGCGGTGGGTTAGTCACTGAGCCTGGATGGGTGTGTCATCAGGCAGCCCTTGGCCGTAGGGTACAGAGGCGGCCAAGTCAGAGCTAAGCCTAGACACAGACCCTGAAGAAGGCCACTTCCCTCCTTCATTAACCCAGTCAGTCTCTGGCCCATCAAGGTGTTTCAGGTCAGCCAGGGCCACAGCCATGACCCTCTCTAACCAACAACAAATGCAATGTTCTTTGTTGGCGAAGGAAGAAGGAAAGGGGCTGAGTGACGGAGCCAGCAAGGGGGTGAAAGAATACATAAAGACTAGAAAAGTGGCTCAGCATGAAACATGGCCTGGCTGACATTTTCTGGTCCCTCCCGGCTTCTGTTAAATACTCCCTCTCTTCTTGTCCACATGGGGCCTGCCTCAGTTTCTCCTCATCCTTTCCCCACCACAGACTTTTCTCTCTCTTTTTATCACTGGAAAAATCCATACTTTGCACAGGTGTGTTTTCGAGCAGCTGGCTCTGAGCTGATGCCCAGCTTGGCCTTAATGAGGCAGATGCCTGCATCAAGCCGGACCCTCCCCGCTCAGCTGCTCATTGATTTGGGGAGGGCAGGATTTAAAGGAGACACTGGCGCCTCACCAGCCCTCGGCTATCTCCCTCCACCCCCGACACATACGCACAAAGGGTTCCAAAAAGTTCCTTGCCATCGATACATACGATACATCCGGCCTTACCTGTAATTGGGAAGTGTGCCTGCAGGGTGGCCACCGTAACAAGCGCCATCCACTTCATCTTGTCCTTCCCCAGGATGGTGCCTGGGGGCAGAGGCCGAGGCAGCCGTGACTGGAAGAAGAAGAGAAAAGCAGTCTCTTTGGCTGCAGCCTCCTCAGGAAGTGGAGGACGATGGGGCCTTTGAGAAGGCACCTGCCAGCAGGGCCAGGAAACTCATACTCCTCCTTTCGGTTCACAGGCAGGAAGCTCTGGAGGTTTGAGGGTTTGGGGGGGGGGGTGTATGTGCACACATGTAGGCGAGTGTGTGTCTGTCTGAATTTTTGCTTTTTTTCTCACTTAACCGTTGTTTTATTTTCCTTTTTTCCTAATTTTTGTCTAATTTTTGTCTAACTCCTATCTTGATTGGTGAAGTCAATCCCTAGGCAACTACAAGTTCCCAGTGCATGTAAGAACATTCGCCTCTTTCCTAGATTCATGTATTTTATGGCGGTTGGTAAGATGACAGAGCTCTGGATTCAGAGTCAGGCGAAATGGAGAGACAGAATACTTGGGCCATAGTGCCATCTCTGCTACCTACCTGCTGTGCAGCCTTGAGTAAGTCACTCAGCATCTCTAGACCTCAGCGTCCTTGCCTATAAAGCAAAGTGTTGGAGTAGATCTGAGGTTGCAGATCTGAACTTGGCCTGAATTTGGACCATAGAAAATACTATAGCTCACGTAATACTTCAAACACTCTTGTTAGTTGTCAGCATCTAAACATTAGACTAATTTACAATAATAAAAAAAGATTAATACCAAGAAATAAACTTGATAGAAAGTGTAAGATCTATGTGAAACAAACTTTAAAGTGTTACTGAAGAATACAGAAAGGACTTGGGTAAATGGAAAGGTGTACCCTGGTCTTTGATAAAAATCTCCCTTTTAAGAAGACCACAATTCTCTCTAAATTTTTAAAAAATTTTTATTTTATTTATTTATTTATTTGGCTGTGTCAGGTCTTAGTTGTGGCATGCGTGATATTTGTTGCAGCATGCGGGAACTTTTGTTGTGGCACATGGGTTCAGTAGTTGCGGCATGTGGGCTTAGTTGCCCATGGCACACGGTATCTTAATTTCATGACCAGGGATTGAACTCATGTCCCCAGAATGAGAAGGTGGATTCTTAACCACTGGACCACCAGGAAAGTCCCTCTCTCTAAATTAATCAACCCATCCCTCGACAAATGCCAACAAAAGTTTTAGAACAAGATAATCTGGGTCCAAAGTTTATATGAAAAAATTAATGTACAAAAATAGCCAGGACACCAAAAAAGCACAAGCAATCAAAGAAAAAATAGGT
The DNA here is from genome assembly GCF_005190385.1 of Monodon monoceros. NCBI lineage: Eukaryota > Metazoa > Chordata > Mammalia > Artiodactyla > Monodontidae > Monodon > Monodon monoceros. The sequence goes on along the minus strand of NW_021703774.1, from coordinate 59,847,319 downwards.
AAATTGGACTTCCTCAAAATTTAAAACTTTTGTGCATAAAGGACACTATCAACAAAGTGAAAAGACAATCCATAGAAAAAATATTTCCATATCATATATTGATAAGGGTATAGTATTCAGAATATATAAATAACTCCCACAACTAAACTAGAAAAAAAAACAAGGAAAAATCTACCAAAGATCTGAATAGATATTTCTCCAAAGAGATATACAAATGGCCAATAAGCACATGAAAACTTGCACAATATCTTTGGTCATTAGGGAAATGCAACTCAAAACTATAGTGAACTATTACTTCACACACACTAAGACAGCTAAAATTTAAAAACACAAGGTGTTGGTAAGGATGTGAAGAAATTGGAGCTCTTGTACATTGCTGGAGGGAATGTGAAATAGCGAGGCCCCTGTGGAAAATGTGTGTGGCATTTCCTCAAGAAGGAGAAGTTACAACAGACAGCGCAGAAATACAAAGCATCCTAAGAGACTACTACAAGCAACTCTATGACAATAAAATGGACAACCTGGAAGAAATGGACAAATTCTTAGAAAGGTATAACCTTCCAAGACTGAACCAGGAAGAAATAGAAAATATGAACAGAATAATCACAAGTAATGAAATTGAAACTGTGATTAAAAATCGTCCAACAAACAAAAGTCCAGGACCAGATGGCTTCATAGGTGAATTCTATCAAACATTTAGAGAAGAGTTAACACCCATCCTTCTCAAACTCTTCCAAAAATTTGCAGAGGAAGGAACACTCACAAACTCATTCTATGAGGCCACCATCACCCTGATACCAAAACCAGACAAAGATACCGCAAAAGAAGAAAATTACAAACGAATATCACTGATGAATATAGATGCAAAAATCCTCAACAAAACACTAGCAAACAGAATCCAACAACACATTAAAAGGGTCATACACCATGATCAAGTGGGATTTATCCCAAGGATGCAAGGATTCTCCAATATATGCAAAGCAATCAATGTGATACACCATATTAACAAATTGAAGAATAAAAACCATATGATCATCTCAATAGATGCAGAAAAAATTTTTACAAAATTCAACACCATTTATGATAAAAACTCTCCAGAAAGTGGGCATAGAGGGAATCTAACTCAACATAATAAAGGCCATATATGACAAACCCAAAGCAAACATCATTCTCAATGGTGAAAAACTGAAAGCATTTCTTCTAAGATCAGGAACAAGACAAGATGTCCACTCTCACCCCTATTATTCAACATAGTTTTGGAAGTCCTAGCCATGGCAATCAGAGAAGAAAAGAAATAAAAGGAATACAAATTGGAAAAGAAGAAGTAAAACTGTCACTGTTTGCAGATGACATGATACTATACATAGAGAATCCTAAAGATGCCACCAGAAAACTACTAGAGCTAGTCAATGAATTTGGTAAAGTTGCAGGATACAAAATTAATGCACAGAAATCTCTTGCATTCCTATACACTAATGATAAAAAATCTGAAAAGGAAATTATGGAAACACTCCCATTTACCATTGCAACAAAAAGAATAAAATACCTAGGAATAAACCTACCTAGGGAGACAAAAGACCTGTATGCAGAAAACCATAAGACACTGTTGAAAGAAATTAAAGGTGATACCAACAGATGGACAGATATACCATGTTCTTGGATTGGAAGAATCAATATTGTGAAAATGACTATACTACCCAAAGCAATCTACAGATTCAATGCAATCCCTATCAAATTACCAATGGCATTTTTTACGGAACTAGAACAAATCATCTTAAAATTTGTATGGAGCCACAAAAGACCCCAAATAGCCAAAGCAGTCTTGAGGGAATAAAACGGAGCTGGAGGAATCAGACTCCCTGACTTCAGACTATACTACAAAGCTACAGTAATCAAGACAATATGGTACTGGCACAAAAACAGAAATACAGATCAATGGAACAGGATAGAAAGCCCAGAGATAAACCAACGCACCTATGGTCAACTAATCTATGACAAAGGAGGCAAAGATATACAATGGAGAAAAAATAGTCTTTTCAGTAAATGGTGCTGGGATAACTGGACAGCTACATGTAAAAGAATGAAATTAGAACACTCACTAACACCATACACAAAAATAAACTCAAAATGGATTCGAGACCTAAATGTAAGACCGGACACTATAAAACTCTTAGAGGAAAACATAGGAAGAACACTCTTTGACATAAATCACAGCAAGATCTTTTTTGATCCACCTCCTAGAGTAATGGAAGTAAAAATAAACAAATGGGACCTAATGAAACTTAAAAGCTTTCGCAAAGCAAAGGAAACTACGAACAAGACGAAAAGACAACCCTCAGATGTGAAAAAATATTTGCAAATGAATCAACGGACAAAGGATTAATCTCCAAAATATATAAACAGCACATGCAGCTCAATATTAAAAAAATGAACAACCCAGCCCAATAATGGGCAGAAGGCCTAAGTAGACATTTCTCCAAAGAGGACATACAGATGGCCAAGTAGCACATGAAAAGCTGCTCAACATCACTAGTTATTAGAGAAATGCAAATCAAAACTACAATGAGGTATCACCTCACACTAGTTAGAATGGGTATCATCAGAAAATCTACAAACAACAAATGCTAGAGAGGGTGTGGAGAAAAGGGAACCCTGTTGCACTGTTGGTGGGAACGTAAATTGATACAGCCACTATGGAGAACAGTATGGAGGTTCCTTAAAAAACTCAAAATAGAATTACCATACATATGACCCAGCAATCCCACTACTAGGCATATACTCAGAGAAAACCATAATTCAAAAAGACACATGCACCCCAATGTTCACTGCAGCACTATTTACAGTAGCCAGGTCATGGAAGCAACCTAAATGCCCATCGACAGAGGAAAGGATAAAGAAGATGTGGTACATATATACAATGGAATATTACTCAGCCATAAAAAGGAACGAAATTGGGTCGTTTGTAGAGATGTGGATGAATCTAGAGACTGTCATATAGAGTGAAGTAAGTCAGAAAGAGAAAAACAAATATTGCATATTAACACATATATGTAGAACCTAGAAAAATGGTAGAGATGAACCAGTTTGCAGGGCAGAAACTGTGACACAGATGTAGAGAACAAACGTATGGACACCAAGGGGGGAAAGCAGTGGTGGGGGGGTGGGGGTGGTGTGATGTATTGGCAGATTGGGATTGACATGTATACACTGATGTATATAAAATGGATGACTAATAAGAACTTGTTGTATAAAAAAAATAAATAAAAGAGAATTCAAAAATTAAAAAAAAAAAAATCTCAGGAAATGATCTAATTGGCCCAGCTTGGGTCTTATACTCACCTCTTGGATCAACCATTGTTTCCAGGGAGACAAGACAAGACTGGAGATAGGACACTATGATTAACAGCCCTACCAGAATCATTTGTCATAGAAGAAAGAAAGGGAAAGGATTCTGGGCATGTGTAAAACAATAGCTGTCCACTACTGCCAGCCTTGCTCTGGTGAGTGCAGTGGGATGGGGCTGGGACCTACAGGAGGACACAGACAGGGTCAGGAGCTGAGAGAAAGTCCAGGTAGGACATAATGACCAGCAGCTGTGATTTGCTTGTGAGAAAGATCTGGCTATTCCTCATGATTGAATCTCTAGTTTTCAGTACACTTTCGATGGGTGGGTGAATGGGTGAATGGTAACATCCAGGACGGCAGGAAGGCCAATACTGAGTAGGACGCTAACTCAACTACTGAGAAGAAGACAACAAGAGGAATCCAGAAACTGGTGAATGGAGCAGTTCCCAGGTTCCTGATCACCAGAGAAAGAAGAACAAAAGGAGGATTGGCTTCTGTCCTTGGGGTTTCCAGAGGCAGTCACTCCCAAGGTTTCTCTGGAGTGAGGAGCACTTCCCCATGCCTTGAGGACCCAGTGCACTCACCCAAGCCCTGCCCACCCCCTCTTCAGCTGACTGGTCTTGGACTGACAAGAAGCTGGAGGCCAGCACTTGTTTCCTGAGGGGTCTCCGTTGGAGCAGAAATGGCTGCCAATCCCTGCAGGACCCCACCCAAACACCTATGTGGGACCTCATCTTTGCCGCCTCACCATGCTGTACCAAAAACTTATTTACCTCATAACTGTAAGTTTGTAACCTTTGACCAAAATCTCCCTTTTTCTCCCACCCCCAAGCCCCTGGTAACCACCATTCTGCTCTCTGTTTCTATAAGTTCAGCTTTTTTAGATACCATATGTAAGTGATATCAAATAACATTTGTCTTTCTCTGGGTGACTTATTTCACTTAGCCTAATGCCCTCAAGTTCCACCCATGTTTTAACAAATGGCAGAATGTCCTTGTTTCTCATGGTTGAATAATATTCCATTGTGTATATATACCACATCTTCTTTATCCATTCACCTGTTGGCAGACACTTAAGTCTTTTCTGTCTTGGCTATTGTGAATAATGCTGCAATGAACGTGGAACTGTAGATATTTCTTCAAGATCCTGATTTCATTTCTTTCAGATATATAACTAGAAGTGTGATTGCTGGATCAGATGGTAGTTCTATTTTTAATTCTTTGAGGGACCTCCATACTGTTTTCCATAGTGGCTGCACCAATTTACTTTCCCACCAATAGTGTATGAGGGTTTCCTTTTCCCCACATCTTTGCCAACATTTGTTATCTCTTGTCCTTTTGATAATAGCCATTCTAACATGTGTGAGGTGATATCTATTGTGGTTTTGATTTGCATTTCCCTGATGATTAGTGATATTGAGCATCTTTTCCTGTACCTGTTGGTCATTTGTATGTCTTCTTTGGAAAAAATTTATTTAGTTCCTTTGCCCATTTTGAAATCAGGTTCTTTGGTTTCTTTACTGTTGAATTTTATGAGTTCCTTATATATTCTGGATATTAACGCCTTTTCAGACATATGATTTGCAAATATTTTCTCTCATTCCATAGGTTGCCTTTTCATTTTCTTGATTGTTTCTTTTGCTGTGTAGAAGCTTTTTAGATTGATGTGGTCCAATCTGTTAATTTTGCTTTTGTTGCTTGGGCTTTTGGTGTCATATCCAAAAAATTGTTGCCAATACCAATGTCAAGGAGATTTTTCCCTGTGTTTTTCTTCTAGAAGTATTATGGTTTCAGGTCTTCTACTTAAGTCTTTAATCCATTTCAAGTTAATTTTAGTGAGTGGTGTAAGCGTTGCATTCCTTTGCATCTGGTTATCCAGTTTTCCCAACACTATTTGTTGAAGAAACTATTCTTTCCCATTGAGTATTCTTGGCACTCTTAAATATTAGTTGACTGTATATATATATATATATATATATATATATATATATATATAGAGAGAGAGAGAGAGAGAGAGAGAGAGAGAGAGAGAGAGAGAGAGAGTTAGTTTATTTCCAGGCTCTTGATTCTGTTCTAATTTTTTTTTTTTAAAAAAACAGCTCTTAGTTTCATTGATCTTTTCTATTGTTTTTCTGTCTCTATTTCATTTATTTCTGCTCTGCTCTTTGTGGTTTTCTTCCTTCTGATAACTTTGGCTTCTTTTTTCTGGTTCCTTGAGATGTAAAGCTTGGTTGTTTATTTGAAATTTTTCTTATTTTTTAATGTATGTATTTATCACTATAAACTTCCCTTCTTTATTTTTCTGTGCCACTTGGCTTGCAGGATCTTAGTTCCCCAACCAGGGATTGAACCTGGGCCATGGCAGTGAAAGCTCTGAGTCCTAACCACTGGACTTCCAGGGAATTCCTAAATCTCCCTCTTTGAACTGCTTTTGCTGCAACCCATGACTTTTGTTATATTGTGTTTCCATTTTGTTTGCTTCAAGATATATTTAAAAATTTTTTTCTTTGACCCATTGTGTGATCAGAAGTGTGTTGTTTAGTTTACACATTTTGTGAATTTTCCAGTTTTCCTCCTGTTGTTAATTTCTACTTTCATACCGTTGTCATCAGAAAAGATACTTGGTATAATTTTGACCTTCTTACAGTTGCTAAGACCTGTTCTGTGACCTATCATGTGATCTATCCTGAAGAATGTATCATCCCACTCTCCCCCTGCCTGTAAAATTTCTGCTAAGAAATCTACTGACAGCCTTATGGGGTTCCCTTGTAAGTTACAAGCTTCTTTTATCTTGCTGCTTTTGAGATTCTCTTTTTGTCCTTGAATGTTTACAGTTTTATTTTAATGTGTTTTGGAGAATATCTCTTTGAATTTGATGACCTATGAGCTTCATAAACTTGGATTTTTCAATTCTCTCTCCAGATCTGGAAAGCTCTCAGCCATTATTTCTTTAAATAATCTTTCTGCTCCCTTCTCCCCCTCTTCTCCTTCTGTGACTCCAATAATTTGCAAATTGTTTCTTTTAATGGTATCCCATAGATCACATAGACTTTCTTCACTATTTTTTCATTCTTTTTCCTTTCTCCTCCTCCTACTGGATAATTTCAAAGTTCCTCTCTTCTAACACACAGATTCGTTTTTCTGCTTGACTCATTCTGCTGTTGATGTTTTCTATTACATTTTTCATTCATTGTATTTTTCAGCTCCAGAATTTTATTAAATTTATAAATAATAAATAATATAATAAAATTTATAAATAATTTATAAAAATTATTTCTGTCTCTTTGTTATACTTCTCATTTTGTTCATGTATGATTTTCCTGATTTTGTTGAATTGCCTTTCCGTGTTTTCTTATAGCTCAATGAGAGCTATAAGAAAAACTTAAAATAGCTGTTTTGAATTCTTTATTCAGTAACTCAGAATCTCCATGTCTTTAGGATCCACACTGGAAGATTACTGTAATCCTTTGGTGATGTCATGTTTTTCCTTGGTTTTTCATGTTCCTTGAAGTTTTGTGTTGCTCTCTTCACATTTGAAGTAGCAGTCACCTCCTCCAGTCTTTACTAATTACCTTTGGGAGAGAAATATCTTCCATCAGCACTGCTAGGGATGCTGAGGCTTTCTCAGACTGTCCATGGACATGCCTGTTCCTTGCTCCTTGCTTCCTCTCATGGCAGAATTCATAAACTTGTATGCTTTTTCTTAATCTTACGACACACCAGGCCAAGTGCCAACAGCTTCCCTTTTGCTTTCCCAAGGGTGGCACTAAAGATTAAATTTCTGGTCTTTCCCTGGCCTGCAGATTCAAGTCGACTTTCTGTGCATGCTCTCTAGCTTGCTTGCTCTTACCACCACCATCAGGATTGCACAGAGGGAGCCAGGTGTGTGGGTGAGGTGCACAGAGCACTGGGATGTTTATGGGCCAGTTGGGAGGATCTGCAGGCAAGACATCCCCAGTGGTTCATGGACTGGCTTCTTGATGGAGCCCACAATGCACTTAGTAGGATCTGCAGCCCTTTAATGCCCCCCAAGAGTCCTATCTGCCACTCTCCCAGTTTCTTCCTACTCCCCAGTCATGTAGATAATGATTTAGTACTCTGAGCCAGCTGCTAATTCACATGCTCTCACTTTGCCCTGTAGGAGAAATCACAGGGCTGAGAAGATACCACTTATCCCTTAGCTATGCCACCTCAGGGGAGGGATGATGCAAGTAAATTAAAGCTGTTCCTCTTACCCACTCCAATGCATCTAAACTCGTATTTTTGTTGTTGTTGTTCCAACAGAGTGCTGGAACTTCTCCTCTGGAACCTGGACTTCCACAAAGGGTCTCTTGTCTATGGGTGATTGTCTGAGAGAGTGTTTTCCAGGGTCTCCCAGACCATGACTGAGAGGGGCTGGAGCCAGTTCATGGGCCACTGTACGGTTCACAGCCAGGACCAGGGTCTGTATGCCTATTACCCAACACATGTGTGGGCAAGACGGCTCCTGGATCTTTTGGTGTATGGTGCTGGGTCCCACAACGGCCACAAAGGCACTTCGGTCTATGGATGGAAGTCAAATTGTTGCTGTTTAGAGTGGAACATAAACGAGGGATGTCTTACTCAGCCATATTGTTGATTTCACTCCACCCATTTTGCTTTAAAGAACCAACTATTCACCCTTGGTTACAGTCTTGATGAGGCTGTCATGTAAAGCCAGTAAGCTTCTTTCTCCCTGGAATCTCGAGAGAGTGAAAAATGACCTGGAAACATCCCCTGTTCAGTTCTCCTGCTTAGACCCATCCCAAGAACTGTTCATGTTCTGTGGCTCTATGAACACTGTTCAGGTAAATTTTTTTGCTTAGGTCACCCAGAGTTGCTTTGTGTTGCTTGCAACCAAAAGATCCTAACTCATACATTAGAATTTTCAGAAGTTGTGTTAGCTTTCTATTGCTGCATGACAGAGTATCACAAACGTAGTAACTTAAAACAACACAGATTTATCTCACAGTAATGTAGGTCAGAAGTCCAGGCACAGCATGAGTGGGTTCTCTTCTCAGGTGCTTATGAAGATGAAATTAAGGTGTTGGCTGGGGCTACAGTTCTCATCTGAGGCTCAGGGTCTTCTTCCAAGGTCACTGGTTGTTGACAAAATCTATTTCTTTACAAATATAGGACTAGGTCTCTATTTTCCTGCTAACAATCGGCCAGGGACTGTCTCTGATCCTAGAGAGCACCTGCATTTCCTTACTACGTGGTCCCCATAGGCAATTCACAGCATGGATGTTTGCTTTCTCCTAGGCCAACCAGAGCACATCTCTCTGACTTCCTCTGCAATCAGCTTGACAAAACTCTGCTTTTAAAGGGCTCACCTGTACACCAATATGTATAAAACAGATAACTAATTAGAACCTGCTGTATAGCACAGGGAACTCTACTCAGTGCTCTGTGGTGACCTAAATGGGAAGGAAATCCAAAAAAGAGGGATATATATATACATATAGCTGATTCACTTCGCTGTACAGTAGAAACTAACACAACATGGTAAAACAACTAAACCCCAATTTAAAAATAGACAAAAAATAAATAAAAAATAAAGGGCTCACCTGATTTGGTCAGGGCCACCCAGGATAAAATAATATAATCACAGGAGTGATATCTCATCATATTCACAAGTCCTTCCCATAATCAAGGAGATATACAAGGCACATACACCAAAGTGTGGAATCTTGGAGGCTGTCATGATTTTGTCTCCCACAGAAGTGCTACAGGAAAAGATGCTTCTTCCTTCTTTCTCTGTGAGGATCAGGGATGTCTGGTATCCGTCTTTCTCACCAGAAGGAGGAAGCTTGCCCAGTAATGAATCCAACCCAGAGGAGAGCAAAGCAAGAAATGTGTAAAGACAGGTTGACAACTTACTGCATCCATTGAGAACCTGGATAATGCCATACCTAAAGGCCTGCCCACGGGCTCTTCCGTTTCATAAGCCGATAACTTTTTTCTTAAGCTATTTGACTTTGGTCCTGTACCTTGCAATTGAAGTGGCCTTGAATATTACAGATGCTGAAACTACAGAGCCATTGAAGACATACTTGTAAATTTCACAATCTTGCCTGGGTCTACTTTGTGGGAGTTTTACCTAAGGGCCCCTTCCTTTCAAAAGGTTATTTGTCCTTAAGAAAATTAAGTCACAAAGTTTTCTTTAAGGAGACATTAAGGAGGAAAAGCATGCCTAATGTCCAAACACAAGAAAAACATAAATGAAAAGACTGCACAAGGATATAAAAGATTTTAAAAATGACAAGAGATGGTAAAAATAAGCTGGGGTGTGGGTAAAATTAAAGATATACTATTAAGGGTTGAGATGAATTATAACCTACTAAATATCACTGTTGATGGTCAAAGACCTTCCACTGGAAAAAGAACCTTTTCTGCTTTGGGGATGCCTTACATTTGTGTGTCACTTTCACATACATTGTCATATTTAATCTTCACAGTGACTCAGTAAGGTAGTCAATACTGGTATACAGTTTGCACCTTATAGTTAAGGAAACTGAGATTCAGAAAGATTAAGTAATTTGCCCAAGGTCACAAAGCTGGTCGTGGCCAAATAAGCTTTGTGAATCAGCTAAAAAACCAGAACTCAGCTTTTCTGGGTGCTGGTCCGTGGCAGTGGAAGAACATGGGCTTTAAAACAGCCAGGCCCCTTCCCACTAGCTATCTATTTTACGTTTGGTAGTGTATATATGTCCATGCCACTCTCTTGCTGCCGCATAACACAGGAAGATCAGCTCGGTGCTGTGTGACCACCTAGAGGGGTGGGATAGGGAGGGTGGGAGGGAGGGAGACGCAAGAGGGAAAAGATATGGGGACATATGTATATGTATAACTGATTCACTTTGTTATAAAGCAGAAACGAACACAACGTTGTAAAGCAATTATACCCCAATAAAGATGTAAAAAAAAAAAAAAACAAAACAGCCAGGCCCAGGTTCAAATTCAAGCCCTACCATTTACTAACTCCCTGGCTGTTGACTACATTAATAATGTTTGAAACTCCTTGTTCCAAACTGGCTAACAGTTCCTTCCTCATTGGACTATTGGAGGAATAAATACAATGATACTTGTTATGTCCCTGGTATAGAAGGTTTGGGGAAGAGTTATTACCTTTTACATCATTCAGAGGAGGTGAGAGTTTCCATCATTGCCTGGGGAAAGGACCCCAGAGGGCGGTTAAATGTTTGGGGCAGATGCTGGGGGCAAAATCTTTCTAGGAATGGGGGGTGGGTCCCAGCCTCTGTGGAGAGGGTGGGAGACGGAGAGGAGCAGATGAGGGATGAGTTAGGCAAGCCCTCCAGCTGGGAGGGGAGGCCCCACCTCCCAGAGCAAGGCCCTGTGTGCTCCCTCTTTTAGATCCTGCAGCTCTTGAGCACCAGGTCAGAACTTAGGGCACCTGCCTCATGTTTGTTATGAACACGTGATTCCAGTTCCTGGGCTGGTGGAGGTGATGAGTTTAGCTTCAGAAGTCTTATAAAATCCACTCCTGGAAGCAACCTAAATGTCCATCAACAGATGAATGGATAAAGAAGATGTGGTACATATATAAAATAGAATATTACTCAGCCATAAAAAGAATGAAATAATGCCATTTGCAACAAGAAGGATGGACCTAGAGATTATCATACTAAGTGAAGTAAGTCAGACAAAGACAAATATATGACATGACTTATATGTGGAATCGAAAAAGATGATACAAATGAACCTATTTACAAAACAGAAACAGACTCACAGACTTCGAAAACAAACTTATGGTCACCAAAGGGGAAAGGTGGGGAGGAGGGATAAATTAGGAGTTTGGGATTAATATATACATACCACTATATATAAAATAGATAATCAACAAGGACCTACTGCATAGCACAGGGAACGCTACTCAATATTCTGTAATAACCTGTACGGGAAAACTATCTGAAAAAGAATGGATATATGTATATGTATAACTGAATCACTCTGTTGTACACCTGAAACTAATACAACATTGTAAATCAACTATACCCCAATATAAAGTAAAAATTAAATTTAAAAAAAGTCCACTCCTGGGCATCTGAGAAAACACAAAATCATCTTCTGAAATGAGAAAGCTTCAAACTATGGGACACCAGGACATCCAAGAGCCCGGTTTATAACTACATTAGAAGCAGTGAATTTTCTCAACATCTTTGCCTCTGACGTGGATTAGATTCACTTCTGACTCTACTAAACGGTCTTCCCTCAGTGTGGTGCCACAGAGAGCTGCTGCTATTGGAATCCGCAGACCCGGGATCTGCTCCCAGCTTTGTCCTTAACTTGCTGTGTGACCTTGACCAAATCGCTTTCCCTCTCTGGGTCTTGGTGTCTTCAGCCATAAGCGAAGGGGCTAAATTTTTAGGTGGATTTTCCATTACTTGAGACGGAAAAACATCCTGAGAAATAGAGATATTTGGGTTCCTTTGTCAGACAAGCAGCTCTTGGAGGGCTACCTAATCCCACGAGACCTGGTACAGTGCCTTGCACATTATTGAGGCTCAGTAAATATCTGTTACATAAAAAGTGGTCTTGATTTGTATTTGTAATTGAAACATGAAAAAAATAAAACACTTTTATCCTCCTAAAAATGATATATATAAAATAGATAACTAATAAGAACCTCCTGTATAGCACAGGGAACTCTACTCAATATTCTGTAAAGGTCTATATGGGAAAAGAATCTAAAAGAAGAGTGGCTATATGTATATGTATAACAGATTCACTTTGCTGTGCACCTGAAACTAACATAACGTTGTAAATCAACTATACTCAAATAAAAATTTTAAAAATAAAATATAGATGACAGAAACCTGAAAGAAAATTAAAAAATAAATAAAATTCAAACATTCAAAAAAAAGGGATGAAAGAGCTGGACTAGATGCCCCTCCCAAGTTGTCTTCTATCCAGAACTGACATTTAGGTTTCGCTCTTCCTGCCTCTCCAATGCCCCCTTCCCTTTCAGCCCTGCCAGCTGTTATCTCCCCACCCACCCCAACCCTGACCAGGGTGAGGCACAGGGTGTGTCTGGGTGCTGTGATCCTGCCGCTCCCGGCTGGTCACCCACACTGACCCAGGAGCAGGCCCGGTGACCAGGCTTCCATAAGAGGTTCTGGCTGTTGGTTTGCAGGACTCTGCTCTGATTATGCCTGAGACGCTCTGACTTCATGCAGATCGCATTTCTGTCACTTGCAAAGGGGAAGGACTGACTGAGTTTGCAGGGGCAGAGGCAGCTGGCTGGCTGGGAAATCCTCTCTAAGCCCAGCCTGGCCCTTGGGGAACAACCCCTCCAAAAATAGGCCTGTGTTTTCTTGCCCCAGAAACTAGCCTGAAGGGGGCCCACCTCTAGGGACTGCTGGAGAGGGACAGGTGGGTCCCAACATTAGACCTTTACAGTCCCTTAGGACAGTCACCAGCTTAAGGGGAACACAGGATGGTTAAAAGACAAAGGGGGCCTGGAATTCCAGCGGTGCAGCTGGTCTGGCTCCACGATGGGAGGATTTGGGAGGATTTTTCTGCTCTGGGCCGACCCTCCCTGGGCAGTTCAATGCAGTTCCACAGGGACCTCTAGCGACTGTCATGTCAAACTACAGTTTCCCCAGCTCCTCCACAGCTGGCTGCTGACCTCTGACCAGGTTTCATCACAGGACCCCAGAGCTCCCCACCCTTGCTCTGCTCCTGCATGGCACGCACCCAGCACATGATGGGGGAGGGTGTCCCCCAAGGCCCAGTGGAGACCAGTGACTGACACATGACAGGGGAGACCTTCCTGCAGTGTTATGACTGAGAAAATGGCTGGTCCTTTGCTCCTGTACAGCCTGACCATGTCATGAGGGGCCTTGGGCTATCCCACATTATGATGGAGACTAAACAATGCTAATAACCAGCCCCCCACCCTAGGTATCATCCCCGACTTACCTACCCAGGGGACCTCTTGCAAAGCATTTGCCTAAGGCCAGCCGGCTGTGTTTGAGCTGGGATTTGAAGGCAGCCACCTGGCTTCAGAGCTCACACTCTCTCCTGTATGCCCCACTGGTGGCCCTGAAAGATGTCAGCACACTACCTGTGAAAACCTACGGTTTTCTTACACGTGGCCCTTGCCATTTTTTTAAAACTACACATCTCTAATACAAATGTTAAGACATTTCTTCAAAGGACCCAGATGTCACCAGCAGGTGAGCGGTCATTGGATTCTTGGAGACAGAGCTAGGTTTAAGGACAGGGTCTGACAGGCAACTGTGTGTACTCCCCCAGGCTGACCATCTGGAGACTCCAACCTCCTCCCCAAAGTAAGGGAAATAACGTGTCCCACTTACTTCTTGGACTTATTGCAAGGATTAGATAAAATGCTGTGAAAGAACCTATTTTATAAAATTAAGTCCTATGACAATCATGACTTTTAGTTTTTTAGAAAACTCAACCTATAGTTACCAACTGATATTTGAAGCAAAGGAAAGAAAAGCAACTAGCGTTCATTGAGTTTTTTAGGTAGTGGTAACACTACCTAAGAATTGCCAGTTAAAATCACACAGTATTATTTTTACCTATAAATTCAGTGCAGAGTGAGCACTTTCATACACTGTTTGCAGGACTGTTCATTGATATAAAGCCTTAAGGGCAATGTGTAATAGGTCTCACCAACTTTTTTTTTTTTTTTTTTTTTTTTTTTTATGGCTGTGTTGGGTCTTTGTTGCTGTGCACGGGCTTTCTCTAGTTGCGGTGAGCAGGGGCTACTCTTCGTCGCGGTGCGCGGGCTTCGCATTATCGTGGCTTCTCTTGTTGAGAAGCATGGACTCTAGGCCCGCAGGCTTCAGTAGTTGTGGCTCGCAGGCTCTAGAGCACAGGCTTAGTACTTGCAGCGTACGGGCTTAGTTGCTCCGCAGCATGTGGGATCTTCCCGGGTTAGGGCTTGAACCCGTGTCCCCTGCATTGGCAGGCGGATTCTTAACCACTGCACCACCTCAGTTAACATAACTTCTTCTTTCCTTTCAGGACCTCCACTTCAAAATTCTCCCAGTCCCCATGGTTCTGACGAGGGCTGAGCTGAATCCCCAACTGCAGGGGAAGACATAGGATGGAGTCTCGGACAATGAGGGAACCCCATTCCCAGACACAGGGATTATTCAGGAAGGGCTCCCCTGGCTGGGAAAGATGCATCCTCTTTGCTCTAAGATTGCTGACTGGAGTTAAAACCAGCACAGTGGAAAGAGGAGCCAGGAGATGAAGAGCGAGCTCTGAAGGAATATTTTAAGATCAATGAACTCTTCTTTTTGCTTAAACTACTTTGACTAGGGTTTCTGTCACTAGCAACAGAGTGCTAACATAGACCATTATTTGGTAGCCAAAGTAGATCAACCTGATGAAATATTTGCAGCCATTCTAAGCCATCTTTATGAATGGTTTCCTGTAACATAAGCTTATGATTAAGTGAAGGAAGCGTGATACACAATCAACTTTAGCATGATCTTAATTATATTTAAACATTTCATGGAAGCAAAGATGTGTTTTCTAAGAAAACACAGCAAAATATCAGCTGTCGGCTTCCCTGGGGGCGCAGTGGTTGAGAATCTGCCTGCTAATGCAGGGGACACGGGTTCGAGCCCTGGTCTGGGAGGATCCCACATGCCGCGGAGCAACTGGTGAGCCACAACTACTGAGCCTGCGCGTCTGGAGCCTGTGCTCCGCAACAAGAGAGGCCATGAGAGTGAGAGGCCCGCGTACCACGATGAAGAGTGGCCCCCGCTTGCCACAACTAGAGAAAGCCCTCGCACAGAAATTAAGATCCAACACAGCAAAAATAAATAAATAAATAAACTCCTACCCCCAACATCTAAAAAAACAAACAAACAAAAAAGTTTAAAAATATATATATTAGCTGTCATGCTGGCTGGTGAAATTATTAAGTTTTAAACTTTTATTCTGTGTAACTTCCACACAAAAATATATATCTTACAATAAATAGTAAGAAAAAAAAACTAAGGAAAAGATACAGTTTTACTGGTTACTCCCTTAATTCCAAAAAGGTTATCATTGTCTTCTCAGATGAAAATATATAGAGCACCTTGTTTTGAAGTGACAGTTTGGAATTTCCCCAAAAATATTGACCTACCAGTTTTACACAAAGTAGAACGTTATTTTTTTCAGTACTAAAACTGAAAACATGCCCCACCACAGGAAAGTAGAGTCTGCTCTTCAACGACTTTGTGATCTTCAGTCTGAATATTACTAAGAAGGGAAACATGACATGAACAACCTCCAATCAGAATATGTATGCATTGGCTCATGGAGCCCTGCCTCATGTCATAAAGGACTTTTCCCCACTCCACCTCATACTTGAAAGGAATTTGAACCTGGACTAAAAGACAGAATGCACCATGACTATTGGCCACAGCCTGGTAAAGATAAATGGCCTTGAAGACTTCCCTGGTGGCGCAGTGGTTAAGAATCCGCCTGCCACTGTAGGGGACACAGGTTCGAGTCCTGGTCCGGGAAGATCCCACGTGCTGCGGAGCAACTAAGCCCGTGCGCCACAACTACTGAGCCTGCGCTCTAGAGCCTGCGAGCCACAACTACTGAAGCTCACGTGCCACAACTACTGAGCCCACGTGCCACACTACTGAAGCCCGCGTGTCTACAGCCCATGCTCTGCAACAAGAAAAGCCACCACAATGAGAAGCCTGCGAACAGCAACGAAGAGTAGCTGCCACTTGCTGCGGCTAGAGAAAGCCCACGTGCAGCAACAAAGACCCAACGCAGCCAAAAATAAATAAATAAAATAAAATTTTAAATAAATAAATGGCCTTGACCAGCTGAGCACAGATCCAAGGCCAAGACAACATCCGCCAAGCACAGCCCCCTGGACTCAGCGGCTCAGGGTTCCTTGGCTGCTCCCTCTTCCTACTTCTGATTTTCTCTTTTCTTGATCAGGGCCTGCCTTGCTCTCTGGGCCAATGCTAGTCGCCGACCAAGACACTCATCTCCTACTTGGTTCGGGTCAGGACGCTGCCCCAGTTCTGCAGCAGGTCATGAAGCACTTGACAGGGAGGGATAGATCCATGGAAGCCAATCGGCAGCAGCATGAGACCAGGCCTCAGCTTCTCCTCTTGCCCTGCTGGGCTGCCTTTACTCCAGGGTCATCTCATCGAGGCCATCTCCCCCATCCCAACCCATGGTGGGCTTGATTAGCTCTGCTATACCGTAGTCCCCTCTTATCCAGTTTTGCTTTCAGCGGTTTCAGTTACCAGTGGTCAACCTCAGTCCTAAAATATTAAATGAAAAATCCCAGAAACAAACAATGCATAAGTTTTAAATTGTGTGTGCTGTTTTGAGTAGCATGATGAAATCTTACACCACGAATCAGCCCTTTGTCCAGCGAATCCACACTGTGTATATCAATACTACCAGTCAGTTAGTAGCAAATGGGGTTATCAGATCAACTCTCTTGGCATCACGGTGCTTGCGTTCAAGTTACCTTTATTTTACTTAATAATGGTCCCAAACCACAAGAGTAGTGATGCTGGCAATTCGGATAGTCTCTTACTGTGCCTAATTTATAAATTAAACTTTATCTTATGTATGTATAGGGAAAAACATAGTATATATAGGTTTGGTACCATCCTGGGTTGCAGGCATCCACGGTGAGGGTGGGCGGGGGGAGGGGTGGTCTTGGAACGTGTCCCTGCATGTAAGTTCTTGTTCTTACTGTACAAGAACTGGCGTCTGCACAAAAAGTGGTCCACAGTGCTCTCTGGTGGTCAATCATAACATAACGGGGACAATCTGCACATTCAATTATGAAGGAATCTGCAGCACCTTCCGTGAAAAAGTGGTTCACTCTACTGGGATAATTGGATCTTACCTGAATACAAATGTTTTTACATGGTACCAAATGATGAAGAGAAAACTCACAGTAACTGGGTAAAGGGAGAAATACAGATAGACACTCTCAACCTAATTCTATCACAAGGTACCTTGGCACCCAAGGCCCTGAGGGAAGATCCTTGACAAAGGCTGCATTTTGGCCAATTCCCAAATTTTAAGACATGATGAGCTGTTTACCAATAGGAAAGAGTCAAATTGTTCATTTTCAGCTCTGAAGCAGCCAGAAGTTGATTATAAAATAAAAACACAAAAGGGTTTCAACAGTGGACAGTGAAAAAACATGTAATAAATATTAACATCTCTATGTAAGAAAATAAATCCAACATATTTCATGAAAAAAATGCTTTTAATTATTAATGCCTTGAATAAGAAACCTACTCTACCAAGTTTAAGATACATCATTTTTCTTAAAGAGAAGCTGTTTGCTCGATTTCAGATAAGTTCATTTTGTAGTCTTCAAACTCATATTCAACTTCCTCTCTTAGCCATTTAAGGATTCAGTTGCTTGACTCCTGACACAGCTCTTTATGAAGGATCTCATACAGTCTTCTGAAATCATGTATATAGGTAATAAAAGCAAACAGTTTTTTCCCTTCTGAAGAAATGTGATTTCTTTTCTAAAAGTCACGTTGTTTTCCCTCTGATGACATGATTTAGGTAGTAACAGCATTAGAAGCCATTTAGAGATTTGAAGCAGTTGAGGAAGGCTTAGTTCATTTTTGAGAGTAGCATTAGAAAAAAAGCTAGAAAGAGTGGTTGGGAGATGGATTTGGGCCCTGGTTTAAACTGGTCTATATCTGCGTTAACTTAACTTAGAAAAGAACACCAGAAACAATTTACACACAAAATCCCCTCCTTTCTTTTCTTTCTTCGCAATCCCATTTTGGGGCAAAAAAAAAAAAAATGTGTGCTTGTATCTCTGTATTTTGAGTGGAGGAAACTAATTATACAGTGTCCACCTAGCTGGGGAAATCAAATACAGAAAATTTTATGAACTTGCTTGATTAAATCAAATTCAGGAAGTTTTATGAACTTCCTTTGTTCTAGATAATTATCACTTTAGACTTCAAAAGCTTTTTTTAAACTTCTTTAAAAGAAATAGTCTTGCCCTGTGTTGGATCAACAACACCCAGGACTGTCAGACATAAATGGACCATGAGTGGGATGCTCTATTTGTGTTTCATCAGTTTGTTTGTCTTGGCAAGATTTATTCAGGTGCACCTGTAACAGGAGCCAAGCCCTTAATACAGGCTAAGGCAGCAGCCGTGGAGGCATGACACCTCTCCCCAGCACAGTGGTTTTCAGTAATTAAAAACACGTACTTGGGTACTTTCAAATGCCAATGGGCAATCTAAAACTGGTACCCACTCCTCTTTAAGGAGCACCATTGGCAAACTATTTGGAATTGATGGAACAAAACTTCTTTGATCATAATGAATGACATGTCTCTATGAAAATGGCTTCAAAATACAAAAATATATATAAATATATCCAGCAATCTCATCTTCCAAGAAATGCAGTAACAATCCATCTCAATTCTGTAAACATGCAAGCAAGGAAAGAAAACTGTCTAATATTCTGGGAAACTTTCCATAAAGAAACATTAAGCGCTTTAAGTCTGCATGAAACTTCCTAAGAAACTTCGCACATGAGGTTAAATTCGCCATATGCTGCTTCACCTAGAGAGGGGAAGAGAAGGGAAGAAAAATTATTTCATTAAACTGAGTTGACAAATCATAAAAGTTAATTCATTCCAGGGAAGGACTAGAGAAACTTCTGATCTGAAAGTTTAAGATCTCAAGTTAATTTCAGCCACTTTAGTGTACTAAAGAATCATCTGGGAGAGGAACCAAGATGGCGGAGTAGAAGAACGTGCTCTCACTCCCTCTTGCGAGAACACCAGAATCACAACTACCTGCCGGACAATCATCGAAAGGAAGACACTGGAACTCACCAAAAAAGATACACATCCAAAGACAAAGGAGAAGCCACAATGAGACGGTAGGAGGGGCGCAATCACAGTAAAATCAAATCCCATAACGGCTGGGTGGGTGACTCACAGACTGGAGAACACTTATACCACAGAAGTCCACCCACTGGAGTGAAGGTTCTGAGCCCCACGCCAGGCTTCCCAACCAGGGGGTCCGGCAATGGGAGGAGGAATTCCTAGAGAATCAGACTGTGAAGCCTAGTGGGAACTGATTGCAGGACTTCGACAGGACTGGGGGAAACAGAGACTCCACTCTTGGAGGGCACACACAAAGTAGTGTGCGCATCGGGACCCAGGGGAAGGAGCAGTGACCACAGGGAAGACTGAACCAGACCTACCAGCTAGTGTTGGAGGGTCTCCTGCCGAGGCGGGGGGTGGGGTGGGGTGGGGGCTGTGGCTCACCATGGGGACAGGGACACTGGCGGCAGTTCTGGGACGTACTCCTTGGTGTGAGCCCTCCCAGAGTCTGCCATTAGCCCCACCAAAGAGCCCAGGTAGGCTCCAGTGTTGGGTTGCCTCAGGCCAAACAACCAACAGGGAGGGAACCCAGCCCCACCCATCAGCAGTCAAATGGATTAAAGTTTTACTGAGCTCTGCCCCCAGAGCAACAGTCAGCTCTACCTAACCACCAGTCCTTCCCATCAGGAAACGTACACAAGCCTCTTAGATAGCCTCATCCACCAGAGGGCAGACAGCAGAAGAAGAACTACAACCCTGCAGCCTGTGGAACAAAAACCACATTCACAGAAAGACAGACAAGATGAAAAGGCAGAGGGCTATGTACCAGACAAAGGAACAAGGTAAAACCCCAGAAAAACAACTAAGTGAAGTGGAGATAGGCAACCTTCCAGAAAAAGAATTCAGAATAATGATAGTGAAGATGATCCAGGACCTCGGAAAAAGAATGGAGGCAAAGATCGAGAAGATGCAAGAAATGTTTAACAAAGACCTATAAGAATTAATGAACAAACAAACAGAGATGAACAATACAATAACTGAAATGAAAACTACACTAGAAGGAATCAATAGCAGAATAACTGAGGCATAAGAATGGATAAGTGACCTGGAAGACAGAATGGTGGAATTCACTGCTGCGGAACAGAATAAAGAAAAAAGAATGAAAAGAAATGAGGACAACCTAAGAGACCTCTGGGACAACATTAAACACAACAACATTCGCATTATAGGGGTCCCAGAAGGAGAAGAGAGAGAGAAAAGGACCAGAGAAAATATTTGAAGAGATTATAGTCGAAAACTTCCCTAATATGGGAAAGGAAATAGCACCTAAGTCCAGGAAGCACAGCAAGTCCTGTACAGGATAAACCCAAGGAGAAACATGCCGAGACACACAGTGATCAAATTGGCAAAAATTAAAGACAAAGAAAAATTACTGAAAGCAGCAAGGGAAAAAGGAGAAATAACATACAAGGGAACCCCCATAAGGTTAACAGCTGATTTCTCAGCAGAAACTCTACAATCCAGAAGGGAGTGGCATGATATACTTAAAGTGATGAAACGGAAGAACCTACAACCAAGATTACTCTACCCAGCAAGGATCTCATTCAGATTCGATGGAGAAACCAAAAGCTTTACAGACAAGCAAAAGCTAAGAGAATTCAGCACCACCAAACCAGCTCTACAACAAATGCTAAAGGAACTTCTCCAAGTGGGAAACACACGAGAAGAAAAGGACCTACAAAAACAAACCCAAAACAATTAAGAAAATGGTCACAGAAACATACATATCGATAATTACCTTAAACGTGAATGGATTAAATGCTCCAACCAAAAGACACATGCTTGCTGAATGGATACAAAAACAAGACCCATATATATGCTGTCTACAAGAGACCTACTTCAGACCTAGGGACACATAGAAACTGGAAGTGAGGGGATGGAAAAAGATATTCCATGCAAATGGAAATCAAAAGAAAGCTCATATCAGATAAAATAGACTTTAAAATAAAGAATGTTACAAGAGACAAGGAAGGACACTACATAATGATCAAGGGATCAATCCAAGAAGAAGATATAACAATTATAAATATATATGCACCCAACATAGGAGCACCTCAATACATAAGGCAACTGCTAACAGCTGTAAAAGAGGAAATCGACAGTAACACAATAATAGTGGGGGACTTTAACACCTCACTTACACCAATGGACAGATCATCCAAAATGAAAATAAATAAGGAAACAGAAGCTTTAAATGACACAACAGACCAGATAGATTTAATTCATATTTATAGGACATTACATCCCAAAACAGCAGATTACACTTTCTTCTCGAGTGCGCACGGAACATTCTCCAGGATAGATCACATCTTGGGTCACAAATCAAGCCTCAGTAAATTTAAGAAAACTGAAATCATATCAAGCATCTTTTCTGACCACAACCCTATGAGATTAGAAATGAATTACAGGGGAAAAAACGTAAAAAACACAAACACATGAGGGCTAAACAATACGTTACTAAATAACCAAGAGTTCACTGAAGAAATCAAAGAGGAAATCAAAAAATACCTAGAGACAAATGACAATGAAAACACAATGATCCAAAACGTACGGGATGCAGCAAAAGCAGTTCTAAGAGGGAAGTTTATAGCTATACAAGCCTACCTCAAGAAACAAGAAAAATCTCAAATAAACAATCTAACCTTACACCTAAAGGAACTAGAGAAAAAAGAACAAACAAAACCCAAAGTTAGCAGAAGGAAAGAAATCATCAAGATCAGAGCAGAAATAAATGAAATAGAAACAAAGAAAACAATAGCAAAGATCAATAAAACTAAAAGCTGGTTCTTTGAAAAGATAAACAAAATTGATAAACCATTAGCCAGACTCACCAAGAAAAAGAGGGAGAGGACTCAAATCAATAAAATTAGAAATGAAAAAGGAGAAGTTACAACAGACATTGCAGAAATACAAAGAATCCTAAGAGACTACTACAAGCAACTCTATGACAATAAAATGGACAACCTGGAAGAAATGGACAAATTCTTAGAAAGGTATAACCTTCCAAGACTGAATCAGGAAGAAACAGAAAATATGAACAGACCAATCACAAGTAATGAAATTGAAACTGTGATTAAAAATCTTCCACCAAACAAAAGTCCAGGACCAGATGGCTTCACAGGTGAATTGTATGAAACATTTAGAGAAGAGTTAACACCCATCCTTTTCAAACTCTTCCAAAAAATTGCAGAGGAAGGAACCCTCCAAAAACTCATTCTATGAGGCCACCATCACCCTGATAGCAAAACCAGACAAAGATACTACAAAAGAAGAAAATTACAGACCAATATCACTGATGAATATAGATGCAAAAATCCTCACCAAATACTAGCAAACAGAATCCAACAACACATTAAAAGGATCATACACCATGATCAAGCAGGATTTATCTCAGGGATGCAAGGATTCTCCAATATACGCAAAGCAATCAATGTGATACATCATATTAACAAACAGACGGGAAAAAAAACATATGATCATCTCAATAGATGCAGAAAAAGCTTTTGACAAAATTCAACACCCATTTATGATAAAAACTCTCCAGAAAGTGGGCAGAGAGGGAATCTACCTCAACATAATAAAGGCCATATATGACAAACCCACAGCAAACATCATTCTCAATGGTGAAAAACTGAGAGCATTTCCTCTAAGATCAGGAATGAGACAAGGATGTCCACTCTCACCACTATTATTCAACATAGTTTTGGAGGTCCTAGCCATGGCAATCAGAGAAGAAAAAGAAATAAAAGGAATACAAATTGGAAAAGAAGTAAAACTGTCATTGTTTGCAGAAGACATGATACTATACATAGAGAATCCTAAAGATGCCACCAGAAAACTACTAGAGCTAATCAATGAATTTGGTAAAGTTGCAGGATACAAAACTAATGCACAGAAATCTCTTGCATTCCTATACACTAATGATGAAAAATCTGAAAGAGAAATTATGGAAACACTCCCATTTACCATTGCAACAAAAAGAATAAAATACCTAGGAATAAACCTACCTAGGGAGACAAAAGACCTGTATGCAGAAAATTATAAGACACTGATGAAAGAAATTAAAGATGATACCAACAGATGGACAGATATAACATGTTCTTGGATTGGAAGAATCAATATTGTGAAAATGACTATACTACCCAAAGCAATCTACAGATTCAATGCAATCCCTATCAAATTACCAATGGCATTTTTTACGGAACTAGAACAAATCATCTTTAAATTTGTATGGAGACACAAAAGACCCTGAATAGCTAAAGCAGTCTTGAGGGAAAAAAACGGAGCTGGAGGAATCAGACTCCCTGACTTCAGACTATACTACAAAGCTACTGTGATCAAGACAATATGGTACTGGCACAAAAACAGAAACATAGATCAATGGAACAACATAGAAAGCCCAGAGATAAACCCACGCATATATGGTTGCCTTATTTTTGATAAAGGAGGCAAAGATATACAATGGAGAAAGGACCGTCTCTTCAATAAGTGGTGCTAGGAAAACTGGACAGCTACATGTAAAAGAATGAAATCAGAACACTCCCTAACACCATACACAAAAATAAACTCAAAATGGATTCGAGACCTAAATTAAGACCAGACAGTATAAAACTCTTACAGGAAAACATTGGAAGAACACTCTTTGACATAAATCACAGCAAGATCCTTTTTGATCCACCTCCTAGAGCAATGGAAATAAAAACAAAAATAAACAAATGGGACCTAATGAAACTTCAATGCTTTTGCACAGCAAAGGAAACCATAAACAAGATGAAAAGACAACCCTCAGAATGGGAGAAAATATTTGCAAATGAATGAACGGACAAAGGATTAATCTCCAAAATATATAAACAGCTCATGCAGCTCAATATTAAAGAAGCAGGCCACCCAATCCAGAAATGGGCAGAGGACCTGGGTGGACATTTCTCCAAAGAAGACATAGAGATGGCCAAGAAGCACATGAAGGGTTGCTTAACATCACTGACTATTACAGAAATGCAGAACAAGGCTACAATGAGGTATCACCTCACACCAGTTGGAATGGGCATCATCAGAAAATCCACAAACAACGGGTGCTGGAGAGGGTGTGGAGAGAAGGGAGCCCTCTTGCACTGTTGGTGGGAATATGGATTGGTGTGGCCACTGTGGAGAAGTGTGGAGGTTCCTTAAAAGACTAGAAATAGAATTACCATATGATCCAGCAATCCCACTACTGGGCATATACCCAGAGAAGGTCATAATTCGAGAAGACACATGCACCCCAATGTTCACTGCAGCACTATTTGCAATGGCCAGGTCATGGAAGCAACCTAAATGCCCATCGACAGAGGAGTGGATAAAGAAGATGTGGTACATATATAAAATGGAATATTACTCAGCCACAAAAAGGAACGAGACTGAGTCATTTGTTGAGACATGGATGGATCTAAAGACTGTCATACAGAGTGAAGTAAGTCAGAAAGAGAAAAATATCATATATGAACGCATGTATGTGGAACCTAGAAAAATGGTATAGATGAACCGGTTTGCAGGGCAGAAGTTGAGACACAGATGTAGAGAACAAATGTATGGACACCAAGGGGGGAAAACCGCGGTGGGGTAGGGATGGTGGTGTGCTGAATTGGGCGATTGGGATTGACATGTATACACTGATGTGTATAAAATCGATGACTAATAAGAACCTGCAGTATAAAAAAACAAACAAAGAAACAACTAATACTAAACTTTCTTTGGGTTATTTGTATGGAAATATGTTAATATGTTTCAGACATTACATGAAATTTTTAAAAATCTTATATGTTCTGGTATAATGTTGTAAGTCATAATTCTAATAATTACTTTAAAATGTATATCTCAGAAATAACTAAATTTTCTTGTCAACTGCATTATTATGAACTTTCATCAAATCTTTAACCGTGGTCATTTTTAAGTCTTTGTCATTTACAGACAGCTCTGGGTGTACTCTGATGCTTTTGCAGAAATGTTCCTATAAAAGGGTTTCATCTTCAAGGAATTCACGGAAAAGACTCTGACAGGTACAGGTTTCTGGTAACTGACTACACTGCTGAACTGAATGAATAAGCATTTTCAGAACTCTAATGGAAAACTGATGAACTCATAAAAGTGCTAACAAAAGATCAAGATGAAAAAAAATAATTACATGGGACTGAGTGAACTGATGAGGATGATTATAATTTTTGTGACTTTCTGTTTGAATAAAAAAAAAAATCCCACAAGGACTCAGAGGCAAAAAATATACAAATCAATTTTCACTGCAAAGTAAAGGAGCTGTTACAGTGGAGGATTCCTGGACTGAATGTCAATATTATGACATAGTGTGAGTGTGTTTCGTGTTTGGTAATTGCAATCATTGTTGCTTTTGTTGTGGTCATCCATTTACAATGCTCAGTGTCAGTTTATTTATCTCTTGTAAAAATAAAATACAGCGTGTGTTTGTGTGAACAACAAAAAAAAAAGATGAGAAACTGAGGCTTGAAGTCACAGAGCAATTAGTTCATACAGTTAGGACTGTAGCTTATTGATCTCTGACTCCAAAGCTCAGGCACTTTTGACTAAGCCATACTAGCTCTACATTCCATTCTCAAAATATCTTCCATTTATGTAGATCATGTAACATGTTCACACCACATACAGGCGACTGTGTGTATACACATTATATCAGTGTTCTTCTTTCCTTAAGCATGGCCTTCTCTCTCATCACATTCTGATGAGGAGGCATCCTTTGGAAGATGTGGTCTATAATGGCTAGACTGCAGCTTGCAGCTGAAGCCAAGTGAGGTGTCAGCTGTGTGTCGGCAGAGCTTATGCCCCATACAACATACACCAATTTATGCTGCCCTAGAGATAATAACAGGCAGACTACAGAAATAAGTAGCTATCTTCCTCTCATTATGTGTTGTGGGTGGATAAACCGTAAACAATATTTCCTTCATTTGAAAGTTGTAAATGCAACAGATGGGGAAATTTCTGTTAATAGAGTATTAGAAACCTTACGTATCTCTATTTTGTTTGTAAATACAATCTTGTTCTGAATCACAGTGATTTTCTGCCAGTCTGGGTGTGGTGGACATTACTAGGCCTCCTGAGTATCCATGTCCTCTCCATTTCCAGACACACAGAGACCATACTTCCCAGGCCCCGCATGCATTAGGAAGGGCCACGGTACTCGTCTGGCCAATGAGCTGTAAGCAGAAGCAGTGCATGTGTGGCTTCTAGAACAAAGTAACTTAGTTCCAGATGGGTAAGCTTTCAGAACTTTTTTCTTGCAACAGCCATTGTGGAAGCCTGTGTTAACATGGAGGTTCCACAGGGTCCACAGAGACCAGACTGCGGAGCCACCAACACACAGAGGATAATTGTCCTGGAGAATTGCCCAAATCCATGGCAGAATTTGCATAAATAAAAATAAACTTTTGACTTTGGTTTTCTTAAGCCACTGAAATTTAAATGTCGTCTCTTAACAACGTAAGAGACATAACTTGGACCTTCCTGACTAACGCTGTGGGTGAGGTCATTTCACTGATACCATAAAATAGCATACACATCCTTCTGTCCTAATCCAAAGTAATATATGCATTTTAATCTCATACTCAACGTCTTCTACAAACTGGCCCAAACCTACCTTCCGAAATTACCTTCTACCATCCTCCAAGTGAAACTAAACACCATTCTTTGACCCCATCTCACAATTCCTTGCTCTTTTTTTTCTATGTCATTCCCTTGCCTAGCATACTGTCTCTTCCTTTCACACATATCAAATTGCTATCTTTAAAAGGCCCAACTCATATGCTAACTCTTCCAATGAAACCTTCCCTAATCCCACTATGCTGAAGTGATTTCTCCTTCCTTCAGATTTTCATATTTCTTGCTGCTCCTTCTAACTGTATATTTTGTATTATGCTTATTTTACACGTAACATTAGTTTCAGGTGCACAGCATAAAGATTTGAAATATGTATGTATAGTAAAATGATTACCCCAGGCTACTTAATTTCTATCACTGCACATAGTTATGTTTTTTTTCTTGTGATGAGAACTTTTAAGATCTACTCTCTTAGCAACTTTCAAACATACAACACAGTATTATTAACTATAGTCACCATTCTGTACATTACATCCTCATGACTTATTTTATAACTGGAAGTTTGTACTTTTTGACCCCCTTCACCCATTTCACCCACCCCCGCCCACCTCCCACCTCTGGCAACCACCAATCTGTTCTCTGTATCTATGAGTTCAGGGTTTGGGGTTTTTTCAAATTTTTTATTTCTATTTTTAGATTCCACAAATAAGTGAGATCATACAGGACTTGTCTTTCTTCGTCTGATTTTTTTCACTTAACGTAATGCCCTCAAGGTCCAGCCATGTTGTAGCAAATGGCAAGATTCCCTTCTTTTTTATGACTGACTAATATTCATACATATGTCAAATCCTTTGCCTGTTTTTTAATTGAATTAACTATATTTTTATTGTTGAATTATATACTGTAAGGTTTTAATGTGTCTTGCCAGAACTTCTTTTCTATTACTAGAGTATGTTATTTTTACTATATGTTTTTAAATGGCATTTATGACACATACAATTTTGTAACTTGCTTTTTAAACTTAATATATTGTGATCATCTTTACATGTCTATGTCTAATTACATCACTTCCAATGACTGCTTTATGGTTCATTATATGAATGTTCCATAATCTAAAATCTAATGCTTTTTTTTTAACATCTTTATTGGAGTATAAAATCTAATACTTTAAATTAAAGTCCATGGGACTTTCCTGGTGGTCCAGTGGCTAAGATTCTGTGCTCCCAATGCAGGGGGCCCGGATTCTATCCCTAGTCAGGGAACTAGATCACACATGCTGCAACTAAGAGTTAGCATGCCACAACTAAAGATCCCACATGCCACAACTAAAGTTTCCACATGCTACAACAAAGATCGTGCACATAGCAACTAAAGATCCCACATGCCACAACTAAGACGCAGCGCAGCCAAATAAATAAATAAATAAATATTTTTTTTTAAAAAAAAGTTTAGGGATTCCTTGGTGGCACAGTGGTTAAGAATCTGCCTGCCAATGCAGGGGACAGGGGTTCGAGCCCTGGTCTGGGAAGATTCCACATGCCGCAGAGCAACAAAGCCCGTGTGCCACAACTACTGAGCCTGTGCTCTAGAGCCTGCAAGCCACAACTACTGAAACTGCAAGCCACAACTACTGAGCCCAAGCGCCACAACTACTGAAGCCCACATGCCTAGAGCCCGTGCTCTGCAATAAGAGAAGCCACTGCAATGAGAAGCCCACACACTGCAATGAAGAGTAGCCCCGCTCACTGCAACTACAGAAAGCCCTCACAGCAACAGACCCAGCACAGCCAAGAAAAAAAAAAAAAAAAAGATTTAGATTTAAATACAGGATTTATTTAAAAGGAAAAGAAAAACATGCCACGCTGCATCTATATTTTTGAACACTTATACAATCACTTCTTTTTTTAATTGAGGTATAATTGACATATAACATATTAGTTTCAGGTGTACAACATAATGATTCCACGTTTGTATACACTGAGAAATGATCATCGGGAGTCTAGTTAACATCCATCATCACACAGAGTTACAAAATTTTTTTTCTTGCGATGAGAACTTTTAAGATCTATTTACTCAGTAACCGTCAAATCTGCAGTATGGTATTATAAACTATAGTCACCACGCTGTATACTATATTCCCATGACTTGTTTATTTTATAACAGGACGTTTGTACCTTTTGACCTCCTTAACCTGTTTCACCCACCCCACCCCACCCCGCCTCTGGTAGCCACCAATCTGTTCTCTGTACCTATGAGTTTGCTTTGCTTTGGTTTTTTGTTGGTTTGCTTATCTGTTGTTTAGATTCCACATATAATACAGTATTTTTCTCTGTCTGACTTTTTCAATTAGCATAATGCACTCAAAGTACATCCATTTTGTTACAAATGACAAGATTTCCTTCTTTTATATGGCTGAATAATATTCCTATATCTATATAGAGAGATACAGCAATCACATTTTCTTTTTCTATCCATCCATCAATGGACACAGGTTGTTTCCCTGTCTTGGCTATTGCGAATGATGCTGCAATGAACATGGGGTGCATACAGCTTTTCAAATTAGGGTTTTCATTTTCTTCAGATAAATATCCAGAAATGGAATTGCTGGAAACATATGTTAGTTCTGTTCTTAAGTTTTTGAGGAATCTCCATGCTGTTTTCCATGGTGGCTGCGCCAATTTGCATTCCCATTAACAGTGCATAGGGGTTCCCCGTTCTCCACATCCTCACCAATACTTGTTATTTCTAGTCTTTTTGATAACAGCCATTCTAACACATGTGAGGTGATATCTCATTAAGGTTCTGACTTGCATCTTCCTGATGATCAGTGATGCTGAGCATCTTTTCACGTACCTGGCCATGTATGTCTTCTTGGAGAAACGTCTAATCGGATCCTCTGCCCATTTGTAATTGGATTGTTTGTTTTATTTGCTATTGAGTTGTATGAATTCTTTATATATTTTGGATATTAACCCCTTATCAAATATATGATTTGCAATTAAAAAAAAAGAATCATCTGAGTTTGCTAAAATGCAGATTCCTGAGTTCTGGTTTAGAGTCAGGCCTAGCTAGGAATCTTCATCTCGGCCATCATTCCTCCTCTCCAAGTATGATGCTGACACACTTAGCAAACGCTGCCGGGATGAAACATTCATCAGCAGCTGTGGCTGCTGTGATCATCTCATTCAAGAATATCTGAAGGTTTAAAAGACAAAAACAGTCGAGAACAGAAGGGGTCCTGAACATTAGGGCAAAAGAGCGGCAATCAGCCAGCATCCAGCCGGGGACGTGACCTTGACCCATTTTCCTGTTGCGGCCCCGACCACTGCCATCAGGAAATCCAGCTCCAGATAAGGCAGAGCGGGCAGGCTTGTAGGCTGTGACCTCTCATTACCTCTGTCTTTGCCAGGGAACACGTGGGCAGCCCAGAGGCCTGCTGCTCATACTTAACAGAGAGAGGAAGCAATTGCTGGTACTTATGAGAACTGCTTACTCAAGCATGAGCACAAATACTTTGGGTGAACATCAACCTTCCATTCAATATGAGTCCAGCAAGGCAAGGACTATTGTATACTCTCTTGGGCTACTGAACAGTTCTGATGGCAAACCTGGTGGGTGGGATGGTGGGGCACCCACTCCTGGACTCTGAAATGGAGTCAGAGGCACCTGTTCGGGAAGGTCACCTTCAAGTCACTGCCCATTCCTAGGATTCTGGAGTCCTGTCTCAGGATGGGTCACACCCTGGGCTAGTCTTCTGTCCTCCTCTCAGAAGGACAGGAGAGAGTGCTCCCTTTTAACTCTGAGCTGCAGAAAAGGCCCACTCGTCTGTGTTAATTAAGTGGGAACCTCAAATTTATCTATTTTACTCACTTATTCAGCATGGAGACTTATGGGAAAACCCAGTTTTATTTTGTTATTAAAGCAAGCATTGCCCTCAGGCATATTATTTATACAAAGATAACTGTACTTCAGAGATTGTTATGTCCTGTAAAAGTGAACTTTAACCTCAAAGAGCAGGCCTATTATCTTACTGGCCTTCCTCCTTGATAATTTGTTGCCCTGCCATAATGTTGTAATTGCTACCTCTGTCTTCCTATAAAGTAAGATGGCTTTTCGTGTCCAGGAGACAATCACTGGCCCAGGTCTCTTCTCCTGCATGCATGGCAGCGGAATAAACACCATGACTGTTAGATTCTTTATTCAAACAAGGAAGTCGAGAATCTTTGTCTCAAAGGATCAGCCTGACAAGTAGCCAGTATTTATTAAACACCTGCTCTGTGCCATGTACTGTCCTAGGTCCAGTTTGGAATGAAAAACCAAAACTAAAACCTGAGCTTTGCTGTGAAGAGACTTACAGTCATGGTGGAAAGTCAACAGTTCACCACAGAACTGTTGTACAATAGAATAAGACAGAATAAACGAATACTGCGAATTTAAACCCAAACCTGAACTGCAACCTACAGGTCTAGCTTAGCATGTCACCCTAATCTCCACAAACAGCAGTCAGTCTGTTACAAGTAGAAAGTGTTTAAATTACACTGGAATTGAAGCCTGGCCAGCTGCCAGTAAGGTAACCAGAGGGGAAGCAAAACATCTTGGTTAGAAGCAAGTTGAGGGCTGTGGAGCTAGAATGCTGGGGTTTGCATCCCAGCACCATTGCTTACTGGCTGTAAGGCTTTACGCCAGTTTCTTTCTTTTCTGCGCATCAGCTCTCTATCTCATAAATGAAGAAAAACACTACCTAACTCATAGGATTGCAGTGAGAGTTCAGTGAGTTCAGACATGTAAAGCTGCCAGTACAGCACCAGCCAGCAATGCTCAACAAACGCTACTGCTACTGTTATTGTCATCACCATCCGCTAGACCTTGAGGCTGCCAGACATGCCACAGTGACCTGTGTCGCCTGGGAAAAGTATCAGTCCCTTGTATGCCTTCATTTGTTTTGGGGGGGGGGGTTGTTTTGTTTTGTTTGCTTGTTTGTTTTTGGTCATGCCTCGCAGCTTGCAGGATCTTAGTTCCCCAACTGGGGAACTAAGTGTGAAGTTCTAACCTCTGGACCACCAGGGAAGTTCCTGTATTCCTTCATTTGAACCCTGACCTAATTTCAAAGAATCTGATCAGACCCTTCTTTCCTGTCCCTTTCCCATCTTCAGGTTATGTTCTTTTCGTTCATTCTCTCCCATGACTCCTTCCCTCTAAGTATCCACTTCCTGGTGGGATACACCACACACCTCCACAGGTGCTCACAGGACTCGGGGTTGAGGGGACAGGGGTCACGTGCTCGGACTCGATGTGGATCCTTCATGGTCTGGAAGCACCCAGGTCTGATTCTCATGAGAAAATGCCATCACGGGTCAGAACTGGGCTCCACCCAGGGCCCCAGAAGCATAGCCTTAAAATAGGGTCTCAGGAATTCCCTGGCAGTCCAGTGGTTAGGACTCCACGCGTTAAGTGCCACGGCCCAGGTTCAATCCCTGGTCAGGGAACTAAGATCCTTCAAGCCGTGGGGTGCAGACAAAAAAAAGAAAAAATAATAGAATCTCCACCTGGTGTCCTAGTTTGTAGATAGAGTTCAGGGGGTTTGTGATGGGAAAAAACTGGGATGGAAAAAGTTTTCGTTTTCATTAAGCTCTAACTGAAATGTATCATTCTTTTCAATGATGAATGTAGGCAATAAACCACAGTGGTGACAGTGTATCTGTGACGGCCAGCAACAGAAATATAGAAATTGCAGATACTCTCACATCATGGTAGAGTTGCTGCAGATGTCTTAATATATTCAGTTCTCACTACTCTGAAAGTGCAGAAAAGTTATGGACGCGCTAGACCTTATTATTTAACGTATTCATTAAAAAGCCAACATATTACTACACCACGCATTTTATAAAATATTTTTATAAAGGTATTTCAATATAGTTGATTTCTTTTGTAATCCTGTGTACTTCATGCATTTAAAAAATATTATTCCTAGGGGAGTTGTAGGCCTTACCAGCTTGCCAAAGGGATCCATGGTACATGAAATGGTTAAGACCCCCTTGCTTTAGAAGGTTGAGGACCTTCTAAAAGGGCTGTAATATTAGAAAGATGAAAGACATGTAAATACTTACTGAAATGTGGCATTATAATATTCTTCAGGCGTCACTATTTTTGGTCCACCAAAGTAGTCCAGGACCCAGATATTGGTTATATTCAACTTAGCGAAGAACCAATTATGGCTGGATGGCCAGGTTTTCATCTCAGGGTGTCGAATGAATAATGAATTCCTTGCAACATCCATTTCTGCTTCACTCACCTAAAAGACACACGTAAAATAAACCTACTCATAGCAGTGACATTTTGTTTTCTTGGCTGTTAAGAATGTGTGATTCTAGCATTCCACAAATCCTAAAGAGTTTATTTAGTTATAAATTCTAATTTTTTAATTTTTATTTTTAAAATTAACGATCTATAATTGACATATAACATTGTATTAGTTTTAGGTGTACAACATAATGTTTGATATGTGCATACATTGCAAAATAATCACCACAAGTTTAGTTAACATCCATCACCACACATAGACACAATTTTTTTCTCATCTTTTTTCTTTTTCTTTTTTTTTCCCTCGTGCTGAGAACATTTAAAATCTACTATAAATTCTGATCTTAAGGAATCAAGAGGAAGTAAAGGAAATTTGAAGAAATGCAGAGAACAATGGAGATTTCAAATGTTGGTGATAACACATACCATAATAAAGTGGGAAACCATCATGAGTACCAATTTTCACTGCTAAATAGCAATTTTGAGCTATCAGAGTAATTGGCACAAAGTGCTATAATAAAATGCTACTGGTGGTTATGCTATGTAACATTAGCACTTTTATCCCATTACATGCACATGTTAAACACGTAGATGAGTGTACACAAAGGATAAAAGTCTTTAGAAGAAGCACAATGGAACTCAAGAGTATCTGCTGCCCCTTTCTCTTGCCAGTGAAGGACACTCAACTCTAGAGATGCATCCACATAGAATTTTGAGACCACAGATAAAACTTATATGAGGTATTCATGATTGACAAGGTCAAGAAGGTGGTCTGCTGCTTGGCGATCAGATCAGTTCCCATGACACCTCGCCCTTTGCCCTTCCCACGATTTTATTTAACCTCTGCCCTCTAGCACTGACCCCAAACTGTCTAAATTCATTTCTAGTATTTAATAATGGGTACTCCCCTTTTAACCTACTAAATCCACTCTCTGCTCTAAGCCACTGTTAAAATATGGAAACAAGGAACCCAAACGTGGGAAATATTGTACAACGTACAACATGGTCAGGAGTAGAAACTTTGGCTGAGCAGGTGTTCCTCATATACGCGCTTAATAGCTGTTATATCTGTTCGGCTTCAAAAGATAGTTCATTTTCTTCATAAATATCTTATTGAACACCTATGTGAAAGCAACTGACTAAAACCGTTAGCTTTCATGAAATTACATACTAGAATATAGTCTAATTCTGTATCTCAACCACAAATCAATTTTATTTTATTCTAAGATATCTCTTCCTTCATTGTTAATAACATGATGCTCTTCTAAAACAAGTATCTGTTCTTGTGGGATAACTATTTACCTTGATAACAGTTCCTGATAGTATTGTGTGAGCACAGAGGGGACTTTGGGGATCAAATCCGTATTTCCTGCAGAAACTAGTCTCTGCCAAAGACATGGTCAGCGTAGCATATGGATTCTCCTGTAGAGAGAAAATGAAGACCTCATGTGAAATACTGTCTCTGGAGAGGTAATCAATTTCACAAGTTGCATACCGTCCCCAGAGCTTGACCATTCTTCCATGAAAAAATGAATTGGAAAATACCGCCTTCCACTTGGGAAGATTACTACTTGGATAGAGACTGATCTTTACCCTCTCTCCAAAAAAGGTGTGTTGGAGGTTGTTTCATATTTAAAATTAATTGACTTGGTAAGAATTATTTTAACGCTTTTTTTCTCTTAAACTCTTAATTTGTCCCATATTCACCAGAGGAATTATAATTACAGTACCACCCAAATACAAGGTTGATCTCTAGTCTTCACTGAAAGAACTAAAGGATTAGACTAATGTGAAACTAGTGCATAAAAATACCACAGTGGCTCAACTAGCTAATTGTACAACTTAAGCAAGAAAGTAGCTGAATCATGCTTCTTGGTTATCTTGTGCTAGCAGAAACTGTCATGTGATTTCAAAATTGGAGAACCTGCTCATTCCTGTTCTAGCAATAAGAGAATTCTTAGATTAAAAATGTGATGCAAGCAAAATTTCTAACTCTTTCTTATTCAGAAATCAGCTTCATAAAAGGCACTGTTGACAGATTACAGTAAAATTCACATGCTGTATTTAGTGTTTTAAACCCCAAGTGTCTTGTGTGGGGAATTGTGCCACCTCACAGTGACCCATCAAAACAGTGAGTCATAAAGAGATCTCTTTGGAATCATTAGGCCAAGTATTTGCTGTCGACAAACTATTAGGTAAGGCACTATAGGAGACCAAAAATAGGGGAGGGGGAGACTCAGATAAGGTCTTTCCCTTCTCTGTAAGTTTATAATCTGGTTGAAAAGTCAGACGTAAATAAAATTTTTAAAATGTAGCACAAAGACATAGAAGAGGTCAAAAAGCAGCACATAACTAATTGCCAAGTGAATGGTACAGTTAAGTGTATTTGAAGTTCAGAGTAAGATGTCAGCACTGCCTGGAGTGATATGGAAACACTAGAAAGCCTTAAAAGATAGTCAAATCAGCACAAAAGTGGGAAGACGTATTAAAGGTAAAGGGAATGGTAACTGCAAAAACACAGAACTGGGAAAGTGTAAGACACAACTGGGAGTAGTGAAAACCCAATTTGCTTGAAAGAAAGGTTTTCTGAGGGAAGGGGGTTGGGGACAAGATGTGGGGAGGTCAGGGGCTGGGGGTAGTAAGGGTGGTTCACCTCCAAGCTAAGGAGCCAAGATTGTATTTTATAGGCTGGCATCTGTCAGGGCTTTCCAAGAACCACTTAACTGGAGAGCTTGTTAAAATGCTGATTTCTGGGCTCCATTCCCAGCCCAGGTATCTGCATTTTTAACAAACACCCAGGTGAATCCTATGCAGCTCTAGGCAGCCAGATGTTGTTAAAGCTTTCTGGGCAGACGGCAATGCTGAGTGGTATTTTGTTCATGTAAATCTGGTGGGTAGGGTACACAAGAGCAGACAGGAAGAAGACAGAGGTCAGAAGGAGGGGAAAAGTAGAAAGCAGAAACCAGCTTTGACTGGTTAATTGATGGCATCAGAGTCAGACTAATTCTGATGTGGCCATGCCTTTTCACTGCAATCACGAACCTGAAAACCTGGGCAAGTGCCTCACCACTGTCTTTTTCTAGAGATGTCAAAGACCTGAGCTCAAGTTCCACCTGACAGCCATTAGCTGACTAGTCACAAGTGAGTCTCTGCACCTTTGAGTTTGAGTTTCCACATTTCCTAAAATGAGGAAGATAGTATCAGCAAAAGTTTAAATATATTCATGTATAGCAGTGGTTCTCACTGCCCTCCCCCAATATTAGAAGCATCAGGGAGGGATTTGGGGTGTTTTGGTTTTTTTTTTATAAAATGTGTTTTTAGTAAAAGGTTTTGGAATTGCCTTTTTAAAAGTCTTCCCAGGTGACTGTATTTGCAGCCAAGTTTGAACAGCACTGGTGGGAGTGGAATGAGCTTGCTCTGAGCAAATGTCTAAGGGAGTGGAGTAGAGTGGGCTGGGAATAAGCAAATGGTGAATGGGGGTGTATGTGTCTTGGCTAAGGAGGCAGCTGCTTCTGGTTCTGCTCAAAGAATGCAGGCCCCCAGTGCCACAGAGCTTCCAATGTTTCAAGAAGTTAGAAATTTAGACGTTTAGTTGCAATCTCCATTTTTGAATGTTGATAATTAATTCAGATTTATTAAAAACAAAACAGAACTCTGCGTGGGCCAAAGAAAACCAGTTTGTGGGCCTGATCAGTTCATGGGCCACCACTCTATGACCTGTGTTAGGGAAGCTCATGTGCACACGAGGCCTAAAGACTGCAATAATCATTCACGAGGTTGTCTGTTCGCTTCATGCTGCTGAAGGGAAAATCCTTAGCTCAAAAGAATTGGTGTCAAAGAGAAATCCCGAAGCCACTTACACAAAGTGCTAAACTCCCCAACAGCCTCTACACCCGGTAAAACTTTTAATAATTAGAGCCCAGTTAATGAGACACCGTGCCCCAAGACGACTCAGGGCTGAGAAGTCCTCCAGGTGCTGGTAAAGAATTCGCCCCAAGTGAGTGGCGCGGTGGCGAGGGCGTGTGTGAAATTCCTGGTATTTAGTTGCCCAACAACTGGAAAGCTGCAGTGTCAGCCCGGCCAGCGCGGGAGAGAAGAGGCAGGGGTTTGGGCTGGGTTCAAATTCTTAACTCTACGAGGCTGGCTCTCCTTCGCAAGCAGAATTCAAGCTATAGTCAAAAGGCTCGCGCTCCGGCCCGCGGAGCCACACGGCCCCGCCCGCTCACCTTCAGGTTGCCCACCGACTGCTGCATCGGGCTCAGGTAGAAGTAGGGCACGCCGCTGCCCTTGGCCGGGGGCCCGTCGCTGAGCGATAAGACGTCGGCGAAGGGGCGGCCGCGAACCCCCTCCTGAGTGGAGATGGTGGCCAGCGCGCCCCAGTCGCAGACGTTTGT
This sequence comes from Monodon monoceros, assembly GCF_005190385.1. Lineage (NCBI taxonomy): Eukaryota > Metazoa > Chordata > Mammalia > Artiodactyla > Monodontidae > Monodon > Monodon monoceros. The sequence continues at coordinate 59,809,747 of NW_021703774.1, read as the reverse complement.
CACGAAGCGAGCCACCAGCGCCGCGTTCTCGCGGGGCGGCAGCAGCTCGGCGGCGCCCCAGTCCCCGTGGCCCCGGCCACCCCGGCCCCGCGCCGGCGCCACCAGTAGGGCCACCAGTGCAGGCGCCAGCAGGAAGGCGAGAACTGCACGCGCGGACCCGCGGGCACACCCGGCCATGGCGGTGACCCCTTCGAGAGTCCGGAGCCCTATGACCTAGGAGGCCCAAGGCTAGCCCAGCGTTACGGGCCTCGACCAGCGCTACCGGCCCCGCCCACCGCGGGCAAGCCAGTCCCGCCCCTCCGAAGAGAACCAATCGGAGTACGGGAGTGGTGGGCGGGGGGGGGCGTGTCCCTAGGCCTGCTCCTCAGCCTGCTGGGACCCGACTGTTGATTCACCTTCTTATCGTTCCGCCCTGCCGCTGTCAGGACTGGGAAATCGTCCTAAACGGGATTTGTTTTGTTTGACGGACGGAAAAACGGAGGCTTAGAGAAATTAAGCAGTTGTCTAAGTCATACTACTAGGAAAGGACCAGTCTCTTCACCCGTACGCCTTCCTTCAATACCTTTGGATATGACTACCTGGCATCTGAGAGGAAATGCTGCATTTTCCACGTATGCGTTTACTTCAATATCCGCAGCGAAGAGCAGGAAGGGTCCCAGTGGGACAGATAGAAGCCCCCAAATTTAACACCTTATAAACTACTCCTGGCCCAGGAGTCTCTCAGACAGAGACACTCAGGGATTATCAGGATTCCATGCGCTAATTTGTTTGTTTTTTAACATCTTTATTGGAGTATAATTGCTTTACAATGTCGTATTCGTTTCTGCTGTATAACAAAGTGAATCAGCTATAGGTATACATATATCCCCATATCCCCTCCCTCTTGCGTCTCCCTCCCTCCCACCCTCTCTATCCCACCCCTCTAGGTGGTCACAAAGCACCGAGCTGATCTCCCTGTGCTATGTGGCTGCTTCCCACTAGCTATCTATTTTACATTTGGTAGTGTATATATGTCCATGCCACTGTCTCACTTCGTCCCAGCTTACCCTTCCCCCTCCCCGTGTCCTCAAGTCCATTCTCTACGTCTGCGTCTTTATTCCTGTCCTGCCCCTAGGTTCTTCAGAACCTTTTTTTTTTTTTTTTTTTAGATTCAGCATATATGTGTTAGCACCATGCACGAATTTGAACTCATGGAAGCCAGTTATGGGCCTAAGTCATCAGGCTTGGAGGCAGTGGTTTCACAAATGTCTTGCCCTTGCTGACCCCTCACCCCATGTAAGTGGCATTTCCCTTTGTTCCTCCTACAAAGCTCTCTTCAGGGGTGCTTCCTCTTTCTGATACTCTGGGAATTGGTAAGTAAGCTCATATCACCTAATCTGCCGTCTTTATAATTATAAGCTTCGGTCACATCTCCTCAGGGTGAGTCCGCATCTTTTTGGCTTGGCCTCAAACCCCCATTTTCATCGTTGTTATAAATGCCGCGTGGTGGTGCTGGTGCTGGTGCAGGAGTTTGTCAGCTCTGGCTCTGGCGGACCTGCCTCTCTGAGGCTGAGATGTTCAACAAAGGTGAGGTAACTTCCCTCAGCTGCCCTGGGCCATGAGCAGGTGGGGGCCACAGGTGTGTGAGCCGAAGCCCCGCCTCCAGTTCCTGCCTCCAACTCCGCCTCCCCATATTCTCAGGAAGATTCTCAGGCTACCCCGATCAGAACTTGGGTACAGAAACGAGAACTTTTACTCTGAGTAGCAGCCTTCAGTTCCCTCTGGTGGCCAAAGGGTGTTACACACACTGCTTGCACATTAGGTAAGGGGGTGAGCACCTGAGTCAAAGTTGGTTTCCTTTTTAATAACTGAATTTGGGAGAGCTTCGAGCTACATGGAAAACTAAGTGGGAGAAATCTGAGAGGAGGAAAATCAGGTTTATCATTTTCAAAAAAAATATTTAATACAAATGATTTGAGTGCCTGCCAATTACAAATATTTCATCCCTAACCTGTTAAGGAAAAAAGCATATGGAGTTTCAAATTTGGAGTTCTAATCTCAGCTCTGCCACTATCAAGTCATGTGAATGTGGGACTTCCATCTCACCTCTTTGGACCACTGTTTTCGATTCTAAAATGAGTTGGATTAGATGATATCTGATACCTCTTTTGGTTCTCTTCCGTTTTTCTGTTAACATGCAAAACAGGGGCCTTTTGTAAGTTTTAGAACATGAATACTTTTTTTGCAAGAGGACTACAAAATCTTTTTTGTTTATTGCTATACCACTATCGCTAGTCTATGAAATAACAGTAAGCCCTATTATAGCCCCATTACAACACAGGTGCCTAGAACTTGGTCTTATGCATCTGAGCATGAGAATAAGGTCTACAAACCTCCAGTTTTAAGCACCTCCCCTCAGTGTCTGTCTTTGCACTGGCTGTTAAGTCTGCACAAAATGCTCCTCCCTCAGCTGAGGGCATGGCTACCTCATTCACATCCAGATCTCCACTCAGATGTCACTTCTTAAAGGTGCCTCCCTGACCACTCTTTCTAAGAGGTCTTCCTTGGTTATTCTCCATTGGACAACCCTGTTTATTTCTTTCATAGTGCAGTAGTTCAGAATAAGTTGCCCCAAGATGTACCACTTTGGCATGTGAATTTTTTTTTTTTTGGAGATTTCTGTTTATTCATGAGGCATTTTCTTCCTAGTAAACAATGTTGGTGCTTCTTTGGTCCCTTCAAGAAGCTCTGGTATGATTGCATCATCCAATCTAAGATTTTTTAAATGCCTTTTAACTGCATAACTATAGAACAACATGAGATAATTCAAAGGAGTTACAATGCCAAGATTCATTCATTTGATTCATTACTATTTAGAACCTTTGCTGAGAAGATGAAGCTATCATCCTTTTTTGAGAGAAAATTGGCTAAGTTTAAGAGCCCTCTGAATATTCTGTAGGACATCCTGTTTCTGTCCTATTTCTTTATTCACTGCAGTGATGACAGCTGTATTGAAATTCAGTGCGCAGGATTTCAAGTGCTATAAGCATGTGGATTATTTGGAGCTGAAAACAACCAAGGCCCAAAGACTTGAGAAGAACCTTTGACCTTCCCCCTAACTGCCTAAAAGTAGTAGAGGACCTGTTCCAGGAAGGGAGATATCTCCATAGATAACTATAGTATAACATGAACTAGTTGTTTTAGACAGGGAAGAGCTGTCAACCACAAAGTAATGCAGGAGGCTGCAAAGAAGGAAAGAGTTTATTTGGGGTCTTAAGAATTGCAATTCAGGAGACACAGATTTGGGTAACCCTGAAAGAGTGTTCTGAGAAAAAGAAAGAGTCAGGGATTGTTAAAGCCAGAAAACCCCAGATAGCCGCGAGGTTGTTAAAAGTAGCTGGGCGAGAATTGTGATGACTTTGACTGCAGTCAGAAAATATTTGTCCATAAGGAATCACAAGTTGTTTTAGGGTAGGGGTCCAACAAATAGACAGACTGTCACAAGTTATTTTAGGGTAAGGATCCAATTAATATTTTGAGTATTTGGCAGGTGTTGTGGATGTCTGGATGACTTCATCACGTCAAAAGGTCAGATTCCATCCCAGCTGAGATGTGCATAAGTCATACTTCTTTAGTAGCCTCCTGGCTCCATTTTAGAGACCTCTCTTAGCAATACCTACTCCATTTTTATTTTCCTTTCACAGAACCCAGCAAAGTCTGTTTGTTAAAATTCCTCTCTGCAACCTATTGTTTCTGTATGGTGCAGAAAACATTTGTTTACCAAACGTTTGCTGTTTTTCATCTTCCTCTGAATTGCTTTCTTTCCCTTTGAAGTCCCAGACTTCTACCCCTTTCTCTTTAGTCTGGAATGACATATAGATCTCATTTAGCCTGACTGTCTTTGGAATCTTTCATGGTATGTGGATTCCCCACAGTCCTTAATTAAATTTGTTTTTCTCCGGTTAATCTGTCTTATGTCGTTTTAGTTATTTGACCAGCTAAAAAAACCAAGAGAGGAAGGGGGAAATTTTCCCCTCCCAACAACCAGCAATCATCACGGTCTGCAACAACCATATTTATTTAGTTAGGTATTTGTTCATTGTCTCCCTTGCCAGAACGTAAGCTCCAGGAAAGGAGGAATGTCGTCTGTCTTGTCCACTTCCATATCCGCAGTGCAGAGTAGGCACTCAATAAATATTTATCGAATGACTGAGTTAATGAGTAATATCTGACAGAATTCTTTGCACATAGAGCCTTATAAAATCAACATTTAGCCAATGAGGACAACTGAATGGAGACATTCAAGAATAACAACAGGTGCTTCAGCTCTTAGCAAACCCTCCACATTGGAGAACTGGGAAAAGCCCTTAGCCAGGAGTGGCTGGATCAACCATCCAAATCCCACTGCTTCTCATCTGGACTTTCTGTCCATATTTGAACAGCCTGAACTGATCCCCATCTCCCACAGACCCATCGGGAAATAGTGTTCTTCTCCTTACATCTGGGTTCGATCCTGGTGAGGAACGCACCCTTTTACATGGTGTTACCCTTGTTTATTTGTCTGGGTCGCTACCAGCCCAAGTTTCATCTAGTTCAGGAGCTGTGGCTACGTTATCTCCATATCCCAGCACTGAGTGCAATGCCAGGCATCCAGCAGGCATCCATTACGTGCTATTGACAAAATGAATTGTATCAGAACAGTTTTACCAACCTTAGAATGTTCTCAGGCTGTCTGCAATAGCTCAGGAACTTTCTGCTTTGCAGTATACGTGTTTCAAATAGTAGGCTGTTTAGTGACATGGTGAAGAGAGCTAGCTTTGGAGTCAGCCACTTAAGCATGACTGTGATAGGATGAGTTCCTCCTCATTAAAAAGAAGAAAATAATACCTCCTACCTCATTGGATTTTGTGGCAATTAAATGAGATAATAATGTAAAATACCCAACATAGCGCCTGGGACATAATAAATGCTCAGTAATTTCTAGTTGTTATCTTAGTGATTGTTAGCTTTTGTTCCACTCTTTCTGTTCCTACTTTCTATGCTGCAAATCTGTAGATTGCTTCATTTAATCTCTTTTTGAAATTGAATGCTTTCCACTGTGGCCTCTGTTTAAAAAAACATGCCTTCTGAAAAAATAACTTTACAAAATGTCTGGGAATTCCTTAAGCAGCTACTGAGCAGTTTCATAGCCTACACCTACTTTCAGGGAGAAAATGCCCATGCATATTATTTTTCATTAATCAGATGTCCTTTCCTTCACACTTCTTATCATCCACCCTCACTTTAATCAAATGTTCCCAGACTTTAAAACATAGTAATACAGGGCTTCCCTGGTGGTGCAGAGGTTAAGAATCTGCCTGCCAATGCAGGGGACACGGGTTCGAGCCCTATCCTGGGAAGATCCCACATGCCGCGGAGCAGCTAAGCCCACGAGCCACAACTCCTGAAGCCCGGGCACCTAGAGCCCGTGCTCTGCAACAAGAGAAGCCACCACAATGAGAAGCCCGCACACCACAACCAAGAGTAGCCCCCGCTCACCGTAACTAGAGGAAGCCCGCGCACAGCAACAAAGACCCAATGTAGCCAAAAATAAATAAATAAAATAAATAATTTTTTTTTAAAATACCTTTAAAAAAATAGTAATACAAAGCAACCCTTTTGTTGACTACCTTAAGTTTTGTATTTCACTCTTTCATGCATACTTACATTTGAATAACAATGGTTTTCCAGATGTTTTGGAAATAATTCTTGACTCCTGTCAGTCTACAGGACATGTTTTCCACCTGCCTGGATAGTGCTTGGTACATAAAAAGACATATTATCTAATATCTTTTGAATTAAGTGTTTTAAATCAAAAACACATCAACTAAGCTTTAGAAGAGTAATCTTCCTAGTATTTCAATGATTTACTAATATTAATAGGAAAAGGAAGTTATCGGTGAGTCTGAAGAAAATTATTAAATTAGACTTTACACTAAAAGCCAGACTTTCACATCATTATCATAATAATTTAAGGAGTACAAATAAAAGAGTACCTATAACAAGATATATGTCCACTTTGCCTGCCAGATGCCAAAATTTTCACTATGTATGCATTTGTGTATTAAATTTATGCATTTCACAAGTATACATTGAGTGCTAGCCAAGCCCTGGGGGTACAGTGATAGGTGCTGAGAAACCAAATATTAATAGACATTGTCCCTGCCCTTAAGGAAAATTTCTTCCTAGTTAATTAGCAGGTAAGCAAATAGAAAAATTATAATTCAATGTCATTAGTGCTATATGGAGGACTATACAAGGGGCAAAGGAAACACAGAAGAAGGAACCTAGGCCTACCCTCAAGGAAACGCTTCATATCAGAGACAGTTCTTGAGTTGAAAATTGAAGGATAGGTAGAAGATTGGCAGACAATGTGAAGGTGGGAGAGAGAGAAGGAAGGGAAGAGTTTTACACAGAGGACCTAGAATGTACGTGGGCACAGAGACATGATGTGTTGGGAAGGCAGCTGTGGTTGAAGGGAGTGTGAAGGACCATTGGTGGGAGACAGGCATGTTCAGCTGTGTAGGGGAAATGGATCACGCCAAGGGCTGTAGTCAACCCAGGGATCTACTGGGAACGGATCCACTTCTAAGCTCTCTCACATGGTTGTTGGTAGGATTCAGTCCTTTGTGTGTTGTTGGATTGAGGGCCTCAGTTTCTTGCTGGCTGCTGGCTGGAAGCCTCCCTCCATTCCTTGCCACGTGGGCCCCTCCATAGGGCAGCTCACACCATGGCAATTGGCTTCTCTTGAAGCAACTAAATGAGGGAGAAAGAAGGCCAGCAAGATAGAAGCCAGAGTCTTTTTATACCTTTTTTTTTTTATAATCTTGGAGTGGCATCCCATCACTCAAAGAGAGGTGATTAACATAGAACACAAATACTAATAGGTGAGAAAGACGGGTATTTGGGATTGGTGCAGTTACATAACATTAGTGTTCAGTTATGAATTCAGAAAAGCATCTACAATTTATATTTGTTCTCCAGACCAGCTCTGTGCTTTCCCCTGGTCTCATGCCTTAGTCTAAAAATGGAACACGATGGAAAGGGGAAGAAGTGACTAAAAAAAAACAAAACCACATGAAGTGCATATGGTGGCAATAATGTTTGGCAACAGTGGAGCAGCTGTGGGCTGGTGCAGATCTGCAGTGCTTAACACAGTGGCGCCCCCTGAAAGTGGCTGGACTAATGGTTCTGACAACAGAAGAAGGGCCCTTATGCAGCAGTGCAGGCAGAGGTGGCTTCAGCAGGCACTGGAGGTTGAGCTCATTTGTTTTGAGCCTGTGAGAGACATCTCAGTGATAGGACAAGCTTGGAGAGCAATAGAGGTCCCACTGTGTTGAGTAGAGATGAGGGCCATAGAGCTAGAGTTCAATGTTAACGTGACCTGTTTTATCTCCCAGGCAAACAGAAGCTACCTATGTAGGTAAAGCTTTCACTGGAAAGAAGGAAAAATCATTGGCTAGCTAGTTTGTGGTGAATGAGAAGTTGACTGTGGTCAGAGGTCTTAAAGTGGCAGGCAATGCACTGAATTCAGAACAGCTATTCCTAGGTTCCTCTTGTTTCTTCTCCACAACCTCTGAGAGGCTTAGGCTCGGAGTCAAAATCTTCACTTATCAAAAAAGTGCAGGAGTTGGGACTTCCCTGGCAGTCCAGTGGTTAAGACTCGGTGCTTCTACTGCAGAAGGCACGGGTTCGATCCCTGGTTGGGGAACTAGATCCCACATACCTAGGATCCCACATGCCGTGCGCCCAAAAAAAAGTGCAGGAGTGACATGGCAAGGTGTGGGGTGATAGGGATGGCTTGGCTTTTTGTTTTTTTTAATATCTATTTATTTATTTGTTTATTTTGGCTGTGCCAGTTCTTAGCTGCAGCACGCCAGATCTTCGTTGCGGCATGTGGGATCTTTTTTTTTCTTTTTAATTGCAGCATGTGGAATTCTTAGTTTCAGCCTGCATGCCAGATCTAGTTCCTCCACCAGGATCAAACACGGGCCCCCTGCATTGGGAGCTCAGAGTCTTACCCACTGGACCACCAGGGAAGTCCCTGGACTAGCTTTTTGTTAATAGTTTTTCCTAAAAGCAAGAAGGGAAATGAAAGCTAAGTTGTGACAGATAGAGGTGAATTGTCAAGATATTACGTGGCTTGCATATAGAGCTTTATGTCATTTAGATCTCGCTCCATACACACCATTACTTAAACCAGTGTTTGATGAATATTTATATGTTTAATGTGAGGATATTTTGCAGAGTAGAAAAGCCGCATTTACTAGATCGTGTGCCTTATTTCCAATAATCACAGGCTTTCATAACATGGGGGATGATTTAGTTTTGGAGGTTAAATTGTGACTGAAGGCAGTGTTAGTCACCTGGGTGACTGCTAGAATACCAGATACAGTAACTAGAATTAATTAAAAGTCCTTTAAAAGTTTGCCTTATGGGGGCTTCCCTGGTGGTGCAGTGGTTAAGAATCTGCCAGCCAGTGCAGGGGACATGGGTTCGAGCCCTGGTCCAGGAAGATCCCACATGCCGCGGAGCAACTAAGCCCGTGCGCCACAACTACTGAGCCTGCGTGCCACAACTACTGGAGCCCGCACGCCTGGAGCCTGTGCTCCGCAGCAAGAGAAGCCACCGCAAGGAGAAGCTCACACACCACAAAGAAGAGTAGCCCCCACTCACCGCAACTAGAGAAAGCCTGTGCGCAGCAATGAAGACCTGACGCAGCCAAAAATAAATAAATAAATTTATAGAAACAAAATAGCATATACCTTCAGCATTGATGAGTTTCTTTGAGGATGCCATTGGTTAATATTTTTAAAATCATAATTGAAGTTGATTTCTTCAAGAAATGTCAGCATCTTATTAAGAAGGATCTGGCACATGAAGCATTGAAATGAGTTCCCTGCAGTTCTGTCTATTATGTTTTAGGAAGTCAGGCATGTTTCTCTTGGGCTGAGGCTGGGAGCCAGCTCTGCATGTGTTCTTTGTTCCCGAGCATCCCTTTGCTTTCCTAGTTATTTCCATAACCCACAGCCCCTCCAGGGCATTGGAGCCAGCACCATGAAAGGGGGTTAATTTACCTCCACATGCCATGTATCTGCCTCCTGTCAAACAAAATTACATTTCCTGAAATCCAAGTGGAATGTAGGGTCATAATAAGCTTAGGTGTGATGAATGTGAGAGGACTAGATTGTCTGTAGTATGAAAGAAAAATCAAAATGTAGTCGGTGTTGCTAAGAGAGCTCTCTAAAATGGAGCAAGAAAGTGTGACTTATGCATGTCTCAGCCTGGATGGAATCTGACCTTTTGACCTGATGATGTCATCCAGAACACCTGCCAGAAACTCAAGATACTTATTGGACCCTTACCCTAAAATAATTTGTGATAGTCTGTCTACTTATGGGACCCCCTACACTAAAACAACTTGTTATTCCTTAAGGACAAATATTTCCTGACTGCAGTCAGAGTCAATCACAGTTCTCTCCAGGCAACTCTTAACGGCCTGGTGGCTTTTCTTCTTTGTAAGTCCCTGATGCTTTCTCTTCCTCAGAACACTCTTTCAGAGTTACCTGAATCTATGCCTCCCAAATTACAATTCTTAAGACTCCAAATAAACTCTTATTTGTAGCCTCCTGCATTATTTTTTGTTTTTGTTGAAGTAGAACAGAACTGGGTTCTGTGAAGAGGGTGCAGTAAAATAAAGATTTATGGAACTCTTCCTGAGGTTTTTTTTTCCCTTTTGAGAAGGGATCCACTTAAATTTTTTGTGACATTCCAGCTTTTAAAAATATTTACCCATGTTTACCCATGAAGTCCTGAGAGGATTTGTTGAGAGTTAAAGCAGGTTTGTTAGTGGGAGCCCTTCCCCAGAGATGTGTAGCCAGGGGAGCCCTGCAGTGGGAAAAGGCTGCCTTGGCCTCCCTGTCAGACCTTGAGGACTTGGCCAGAGCCTTTAGCCTCCTTAAGCACTTCTCTCTCTCTCTCTCTCTTTTTTTTTTAATGTTTATTGGAGTATACTTGATTTACAATGTTGTGTTAGTTTCAGGTGTACAGCAAAGTGAATCAGTTTTATATATGTATATCCACTCTTTTATTTAGATTCTTTTCCCATATAGGCCATTACAGAATATTGAGTAGAGTTCCCTCTGCTATAGAGCAGGTTCTTTTTAGTTATTGATTTTATATATAGTAGTATATATATGTCAATCCCAAACTCCCAATTTATCCCTCCCCCACCTTATCCCCTGGTAACCATAAGTTTGTTTTCTATATCTGTGACTCTACTTCTGTTTTATAAGTAAGTTCATTTGTACCCTTTTTTTAAGATTCCACATATAATTGATATCACATGATATTTGTCTTTCTGCATCTGACTTACTTCACTCAGTATGACAATCTCTAGGTCCATCTATGTCGCTGCAAATGGCATTATTTTGTTCTTTTTAATGGCTGAGTAATATTCCATTGTATATATGTACCACATCTTCTTTATCCATTCCTCTGTTGATGGACGTTTAGGTTGCTTCCATGTCCTGGCTATTGTAAATAGTGCTGCAATGAACATTGGGGTGCATATATCTTTTCAAATTATGGTTTTCTCCAGGTATATGCCCAGGAGTGGGATTGCTGGGTCATATGGTAATTCTATTTTTAGTTTTTTTAAGGAAACTCCATACTGTTCTTCATAGTGGCTGTACCAATTTACATTCCCACCAATGGTGTAGGAGGGTTCCCTTTTTCCACACCCTCTCCAGCATTTATTGTTAGTAGATTTTTTGATGTTGGCCATTCTGACTGGTGTGAGGTGATACCTCATTGTAGTTTTGATTTGCATTTCTCTAATAATTAGTGATGTTGAGCATCTTTTCATGTGCTTTTTGGCCATCTGTATGTCTTCTTCAAAGAAATGTCTCTTTAGCTCTTCCACCCATTTTTTGATTGGGTTGTTTGCTGTTTTGATATTGAGCTGCATGAGCTGTTTGTATATATTTTGGATATTAATCCCTTGTCAGTTGCTTCATTTGCAAATATTTTCTCCCTTTCTGAGGGTTGTCTTTTTGTTTTGTTTATGGTTTCCTTTGCTGTAAGCACTTCTCTTTTTACTTTCAATAAAAAGTCATTCCAGCTTTTTATTTATTCTAAATAATCCTCAAAAAAAAAAAGTCCTTAAATTATTGTCAATGGCTGAAAAAAAAACCTTTCTTCTATTCACAACACTTTTGACATCAAATGTGTCTGTATCGGTTTCCCACATCAACCACCTCAACTCTCTGGCACCAAATGGGTGTCCTACAATTCAATTCTGACACCAACTACCCAGAGCTTGCTCAGACCCTAGAGGTTAGGCACTCAGTCCCATAAGACTACAGCCCTCCTTTAGAAGTTTAGATGCTAATCACAAGTAGTAGGTCCCCAGGTTACCCACACTTCTTTCCAACTTGGCTACAAATTGGGGGTTTCCATGACCCCCTCCTCAAGTTTGATAATTTGCTACAGCAGCTCACAGGCCTCAGGAGAACACTTATGTTTACTAGTTTATTATAAGTAATATAATAAAGGATAGAGATGAACAACCAGGTGAAGAGGTACATAGGCAAGGACTAGGGCTGGAGCATAGGAGCTTCTGTCCCTGTGGAGTTTGGGAACTCTGAATGAACCTTGCTGTTTAGGATTCTTATGGAGATTTCACTCCATAGGCATGATTGATTAAACCATTGGCCATCGGTGATTAGCTCAGTCTCCAGTCTCTCTCCCCTCCTGGAGGTCAAGGTAGAAAAGTCAGGGACTAAATCAAATATTATAACAAAAGATGCTCCTATCACTCAGGAAGGTTTTGGAACCACAAAGTCTTCCTTCCACAACATCTGGAATTCTATGTGACACACAGGGACACTTGCAGTAAGGAAGGTGGATAAAAACCATGAAGAACCTCCCAGAGGTAAGGTTTGCTGTCAAGTGACTTACAAAATCTTCCTGTTTTCAGAGGTTTTGGATTTTCAAAATGAGGATATGAGATTGAGGGCCTGTAATACATATAAAAGTGCTTAGAATAGTGCTGGGCACATGGCACTTAATAAATATTTGCCATGTTGATTACACTGAGAGGGTTCTGTAACTAAGGAACTGTTACTTTGGGAGCTCAGTTTCACAGGTGCACAGAGTGATCACAGCTTAGGGCAACACCATGGGAGAGGGCATCCTCTCAAATCTGTACTCTGAGAAACTACACTCCAGCACCAGGCTGCCTGTTTGCAATGTGTCCTCAACAGTTCAGTATGAAGGCTCTGAATGCAGTCTGTCTGTAGAGGGCTTTGGTTTCTCATTTGTTAAATTATTTGCTTTTGCATAAGACAATAGGAACAGAATCGGCTCCATAGCTTGAAGAGTGGCCCAGAATTCTTGGGCTTCCTGTTGGGAGTGGGAAGGCACAAAGATGGAAGGAATAAATTCTTTCGATAGAGGCATGGGAATGTAGAGTAGTGTGATCTTTAACTGTCCTCCAAGTTAAATACATGATAGAAGTAAACTCAGCCAAAAATATTTAAAGTATTTCCCATGATTTAATCATCCATTTACTGATTCATTTAACAGTGAGTGCTTTAGTGCTTGCTGTGGACCAGGCACTGTTCTGTGCCCTGGGGATTCAGGGCTGAACCAGACAGACAAGGTCCTGGCTATGGTTACATCCTCCCCAAATTTATATGTTGGAATCCTAACACCCTGTGTTAGAAGGTGGCGGGGGGTTGGGGGGTGATGGTTCTTTGGGAGGTGATTAGATCATGAGGGTGGCGCCTTCGTGGATAAGATTAGTGCTCTTGTAAAAGAGATCTCACAGAGCGAGCTCCTTTGCCCCTTCTACTATGTGAGGACACAGAAGTCTAACCCAGAAGAGGGCTCTTACCTGACCATGCTGGTACCCTGATCTTGGACTTCCAGCCTCCAGAAATGTGAGCAATAAATTTCTATTGTTTTTAAGCCACCCAGTCTTAAAAACTGGTATTTTGTTATAACAGCTAAATGGACCAAGATAGTCCTCCTCTCTTGGGAGTTTCAATTCCAGCAAAGGGAATGGACTAAGGTGATTATTTATTGTTGCAAGTGCTAGGAAGACAGTAAAGCAGAGTGATGGTGCTAGAAATGGTAGTGATGGGCACATGGCACTTAATAAATGCCATAGTGATGGCTGGAAATGGTTATGTTGGATGGGGTAGTCAGGAAGAATCTCTGTGAAGTCATCTTTACTAGTTGTGAAGGCTGAGAAGAAGCTGACTCATGAAGAGCTCACAGAAGTAAGTTCTTGGAGGAAAGAGGAGCAAGTGTAAAGCCCCTGAGGTGGAAAAGACTTGAGATGTTTGGGGAATGGCAAGGAGACATGTGGCTGGAGCAGGGTGAATGAGGGCAGGAGCTGTGGTTTGAGAGGCAGGCAGGGAACCGCTCAGGTGGGACCAGCAGGCCACGCGAAGCAGTGTGTACATTAAGTGCAGTGAGTAGCCACGGAGGGTGTGAGGAAACAAAGAATATGCTCTGATTTATAATTATTTAAGGAGCATGGGAATTGTTTTGTATAGCGTGTTCCGGTCTATGATTTTTCTCATACCCATAATGGAATTTATAATGCAAATTTTTTTAATCAGTTAATTTATTTATTTTTGGCTGTGAGTCTTCGTTGCTGCGCGTGGGCTTTCTCTAGTGGGGGCGAGCGGGGCCTACTCTTCATTGTGGTGCGCGGGCTTCTCACTGTGGTGGCTTCTCTTGTTGCGGAGCACGGGCTCTAGGCGCGTGGGCTTCAGTAGTTGTGGCACGCGAGCTCAGTAGCTGTGGCTCGCGGGCTTAGTTGCTCCACGACATGTGGGATCTTCCCGGACCAGGGCTCGAACCCGTGTCCCCTGCATTGGCAGGAGGATTCTCAACCACTGAGCCATCAGGGAAGTCCCTATACTATTTTTTTTTTTTTTTTATCTGATAGCAGCAGCCTGGAGAGCCCCATCTCCTTCATCTTAGTGGGACTACTTTCCCCTTTAATATTTAAATTAAAATATCTATTTACTGGGCTGGGAAACTCAGCATTTCCTCACAGAATAATTGAGAATCCTCAGGGGGTTGTGTTTCTTGTAATAGTTGTCCGATAAATTATTGATGTAGCTTGAAGCTTTCTCTTCTTTTTGTCCTAAATTAACCCAACAAACACTTTCTCTTAATCCTCCACCTCATAACAAACACTACCCAAAGTGTAGCAGGTTTTTGTTGAAGATTTGGGGGTGGATTTACTTTGCTATGTACCACAGCAGATTATTTTAAATTGAATATTCGAATCTCTTTTCTAGAAAGTTTCCCAGGCTGCTTCAAGAAACTTTAAATTCTTTTTTTTTAATATGGACAGTAATTTAGCTTGAGGTCTTTTCCTAGCCCAGCCACCCTGCTGTGAGGCTATTTTCCCCCAATAAAATGGCTTTCTAAGCATTGTGTTAAATAAAATACACTTCTTTTTCTAAAGAAATTCTGGGGCCTATTTTTAAACTAGCAGGGTTTTTTTTTTTTTTTCTCCCTCGTTCACATTCATAAAACTGCAAAGGGAAACTCTTAAGTAGTTACACAATGTATGCTGATCGAATAAATTTCAAGCTTTTTGGTTGAAATCATTTTATTCCTTCATACCTAGAAAGGAGGAGGGTGGGAAGGAACATTTAAGTGGGCCAAGGGTTATCATCTATTCCATCTGTGGTATACATTTTGCTGTCCACTCAATATTTCAGGCTGTCTGCAGTATTTCAGGGAGGACTGTAGTTCCTGACCGAATTGGAGTTAGTGGGGGTATGTGACTAGTTCTGGCCAAGGAGATACATGTGGAAATGATGTGTATCATCTCCATACTGGTGCAAGACCCACTTTCCCTCTACCTAGGCAGTTGATAATGTTCTAGATTGTGGCTGCTCTGTCCACCTGGACCCTGAAGCATTGTAGAGCATAGCCACACGACCCCAAGGTCATCTGCAGTGAACACAGTGAACATGTATTATGATTGGGACATAACAATGACCTTTTATTGGTTGAATTCATAGCATAACTTAGTCTATGTTGACTCATATACTGTCTAATTATAATTCTTGCCAAAACCCTGTGGAGTAGGTATTAATTATCTCCATTTTATTGATGTGATTTCCTCAGGTCACAGAGCAAATAAGTGGTGGAATCTGTTTTCAAACCCACATCTGTCTGACCCAATGGCTGTGCTCACTACCCTGTATTTATAGTTCCATTTATTAAACTTTACTTTCTGATGAGTGTCCTTACGAACTGATTTATAGCTTTTATAAATTTCAGATTCTGCTGTGCCGTGATGCCAATAAAATAGCACCATAGAATTTTTGTTTTATTTTTTTTTTTTTTTGCGGTACGCGGGCCTCTCACTGTTGTGGCCTCTCCCGTTGCGGAGCACAGGCTCCGGACGCGCAGGCTCAGCGGCCATGGCTCACGGGCCCAGCCGCTCTGCGGCACGTGGGATCTTCCCGGACCGGGGCACGAACCCGTGTCCCCTGCATCGGCAGGCAGACTCTCAACCACTGCGCCACCGGGGAAGCCCCTAGAATTTTTACTATATGTTATTGTATTTGATCCTTACAACAGCTCTATGCAGCAGGTTCTTCTTAGCCTCATTTTACAGATGATCCAAAATGAAGCCCAGAGCCATTAAGGGACTTTCCCTAAGGGAGACAGCTATTACAGGACAGAGCCAGGTCTTGAACCTAGATTTTCTGACTTCAAGTGTAGTGCCCTTCCTAATTCAGGGTGCCTTTCAAACCAACTACTTTTCCTTCACTGTAAACATGAGGTCAGTGAAGCAACCAACAATGATTCCATTTATTTTTTCATTCATTCCACAAATACTTATTGAGCAGTTCCTATGTGCCAAGCACATTTCTTAAACAAAATCTGTTGATAAATTCTGGAAGGAATAAATTAGGAGAAAGAAGATGACCAGTTTCCAGGAAGAAGTTTAAAGTTAGGAAGGGGTGCATTGGTGTTTGAGTCAGTTTTATACCAACCTGTAAGAGCTGATTCTAGACATCTCTTGTCTCTGAGTTCAATGACCTTGCAGCAGCTTGAAATTGCCCGTGTTGGAAGTATTTACACCATGGAAATTGGCACATGCTATAAATCAGGGATACTTTTTTCCCCCTGGAGAGCTGATTGTAAATCATCTCTCCACTGATGGGGACTTTGTATGAGTGGTGGCCTTTGCCCTATCACCAGGGAGTGGAAAATAAAGTTGAATGTGTTCTCTGGTCAACCAAACCCTTGGACCACAGACAAAATTGTCCATAGCTTCCATGTCCAATCTGGGAATAGTGTCTGTTATCTTTTAATAAGAGGGAGGGACATTAAGTCATCCAGGGAAGAAATGAGGAATGAATAGTGGAAAATCTTCCTAGCAATTCAATCCTACTTTCCCCAAATCTGCTTTCTCCAGACATGAGAACTTGAGCATAAGGGGAAGCAAGAAGCAACATCAGTAGCTGAGGTGGCGGAAAGGAAGTATATATTTTGTTGTCACTGGCAAAATCTTCAGCAGTGGTGTTGCATAGGGGCTGCGTTGGGCAGCACTGATGGCACTGGGTACCAAGATAAGTCAGGAGAACAGAATCTAGGACAACCCTGCAGTGAAGTGGAAGTCAAGGGGGTGAAGAAATCAAATTCCCACTCTCCAAATTAGTGACTCTGATTTCATCCCCACCCTTCAGTGGGAAAGTTGACAACTATTCCCATGCTACTAAATCCAATGGACACGTCATTTCTCAGAAGTATTCAATACACCTGACCACTTCATTCTACTCAAAACAGTCTCTCCCTTTGACCCCCCGATTTTGCTCTCCTTGGCTTTCCACTATTTTGGGCACATCTTAGTGGCCTCTGCCTGCTCCTCCTTTCCTATTTAACTTAAAAAATTATGTTGTTTTTCTTTTTGTTGTTGGGATGTAAGAGTTCTTTATATATTCTGGATACTAGACCCTTATCAGGTATATGATTTGCAAATATTTTCTCCCATTCTATATATTGTCTTTTTGCCTTCTTGATAATGTCCTTTGATATACAAAAGTTTTTAGTTTTGAGGAAGTCCAATTTATCTATTTTTTCTTTTGTTGTTCATGCTGCCACTTCCTAGCTGCATAACCTCTCTCTACCTTCAATTTCTTCATCTATAAAACGGCAATAATAGAGTTGTTGTGAGAATGAAATACACAGATAAATTTCTTAGAAAAGTGCCTGGTGCAAAATCAGCACTTGATAAACATTAGTTGTTATTATTACTACATTTACTCTCTAGGCCGATGTGGTGTGAGGACATTTCTGTGACATAAGTGTATACCAAAGGCAGAGCATAGACAAAAATTCTAATGAGCACATTCCCTTACTGTGTAGGTTATAGCCCTCTGGACTTGATCAAACAAATATTTTGCTTCCATAAGCTTAGGTATGGTGCTAGCTGCCAGTACTTACTTAGAGGATAATGTCTTCTGAAGATATGACTTTTTATCAGGTTTTGTGATCATCCAACACGTCTGCTGCTTAATTTGTATTTAATAACACATTTGAGCTCTTCTTTTTTACTTACTCCCAAAGAGCTATCATCCAGATGTGTCTGAAACAGCTTTAGATTTCCTGCCATCCTGACCCCTCATTTCATCCCAAGCATACTTCTATTCTTTTTACCAGGGGTTCAGGAAAAGGACAGTCCTCACTGAATATTGTGTCCCTCCCCGTGCAAAAAAAAAAAATTCATATCTTGGAGTTCTAACCCCCAGTACTTCACAATGTGACTTGATTTGGAAATAGGATCATTGCAGATGCAATTAGTTAATAAGGTCATACTGGAATAGATAAGAATGTCTCACTGGTAGTTTTCTTCCCCTGAGTCCTTGGGTTCCTGCTTGATCTGTGAACCCTTGGAAATAGTATTAATTCTTCTATATCTGGGCACAACCAGAGCAAAAATATGTTTTTCAGTATTCTGAAGGTTCAAAATAGGCTCGACAGCCTCCCAGTCAGATCATGCCAGTTTTGTAGTTAAGAATCTTCTCAACTTAGATTCCATCTAAGTTTGACGGGTGGAGGAGGAGAAAGTCATCAAGGCTTGACTCTGTCGTAAAAAGAGGAACAAGGTGGAGGGTATGAGGTTAAGCTGTCACTCTGGGGCTGGACACAAAACCCTGATTGTCAGTTCAGAGAACAGGGAAGGCGAGGGACAGGAGTGGTGGCTCAGGGCTTCAAGGCTGGCTGCCTCACGGTCCCCCACCCTGCACGGCCTGAGAGGCAGCAGTGGCACCAAGCCGCTAGGATATTCTCTACACAGGAGCCAATAGCCCGTTTAGCGGCCCTTGCACCACTTGCTTTAGACCCTCCCATGCCTTGACTTTGGGAGTTGATGAAGTTGGCTTGCCTCTTTTTTTTTTTTTTTTTTTGCGGTACGCAGGCCTCTCACTGTTGTGGCCTCTCCCGTTGCGGAGCACAGGCTCCGGACGCGCAGGCTCAGCGGCCATGGCTCACGGGCCCAGCCGCTCCGCGGCATGTGGGATCTTCCCGAACCAGGGCACGAACCCGCGTCCCCTGCATCGGCAGGCGGACTCTCAACCACTGCGCCACCAGGGAAGCCCGGCTTGCCTCTTTTTATTCCTTGCAACCCCTCTCTCTCAGGCAGCTGATTCAGGCCCCAAACTTGATTGAAACTTTGAATTTATATCCATCTCCCTTTTCTTGTGTACTTCCTTCCTCCTAGGTCCTTCCTCACAAAAACTTCAGTGACTCCTTCCTCGGCAGTGTTTCAGTGTAACCTCTGAGCCTCCAGATATAGTCTTGTGACTGGTGGTACTCCCCAGATCCAAAGAACAGCCTGTGGGCAAGCCAGTTCACAGGCAGGGCAGCCTCTGTTTGTGTGTGTTGTGGAGGTGTCTCAGGTCCGGTTTCCCAGGAAGCAGATTCCGAAACAAACATTTGCATGCAATAAGGTTATTGGGAGCGACGCGGGAATCAACACATATGGGGAGTAAAGAAAGCAGGGTTGGGCAGAAGGAGAAGTTGGGTGTGATACAGTTACAACGAAACACTCAGGCGATCCCATGGAGAGCTCCGGACCTGGGATGGCCTCCCAGATTGTCCTGACTGTCCAGGCCTTTACAGCCACCCATATCAACTTGTCATTAGATGTGGGAACAGGACGGTGGATGATGCAGTTCTCTGCTGAAGGCAATCTTGGAAGCAGTACTCAGACACAGGCTGTCAACTGCCAACCCTCTCAGCAGCTGGGGAAATGAGGGCTTCATCCGGGGTGGGGGAGGAGGGATCTGGGCAGCACACAGTGCATCCACCAAAGTCCACCCCTTTGCCACTTGAATCTACCTACTTTGTATAAACTTTGGAAGCAGTTCTTTGGGGATTTTTTTTTTTTTTTTGGCTGCGTTGTGTCTTTGTTGCTGCGCGCGGGCTTTCTGTAGTTGCTGTGAGCAGGGGCTACTCTTTGTTGTGGTGTGTGGGCTTCTCATTGCAGTGGCTTCTCTTGTTGCGGAGCAGGGGCTCTAGGCGCGTGGGCTTCAGTAGTTGTGGCACATGGGCTCAGTAGTTGTGGCTTGCGGGCTCAGAAGTTGTGGCTTGTGGGCTCAGTAGTTGTGGTGCACAGGCTTAGTTGCTCCGCAGCATGTGAGATCTTCCCAAACCAGGGCTCAAACCCGTGTCCCCTGCATTGGCAGGTGGATCCTTAACCACTGTGCCACCAGGAAGTCCCTCTCTGAGGATTTTTCTAGTGAGCCTTTTTACCTGGGGAAAACTTAGAAGAGGATGATTAGTGGGAACAAATGATAGAACTTACTGCTACAACTGGTCTCAACTGCTACTTATAATTTCCTTCTTGTACTGTCTCTTCTAGATTCCTCTGACCCTCCGTGAGCATCTTTGCTGGTCCAGGTGGCATACATGGTGGAGTAACCTAGACCCTTATCCCTGAGGGGTCTGAGTCCCTGATTATAATGTCCTTCTTAGGCCATGCCTGCTGCATTTGCCCATTTATCAGCAAAATTGGGCAAGGGAGAACCAAATGACGTCTAAGAGGATCACTGGCATGCCGTCCACGATCTTTTCTGCCATCACTGCATAACAACAGACTCATCTTCTCCTAAAGATCAGGGTCTTTTCCTGCTGGTTTCTCAGCATGAAAAAATTCAAGAAGATGGGCAGAAACACTCACCCTCTGGGAGAGCCAGAACCTCTAGATCTGCAGAGTCCAGAACTGTGGAG
Organism: Monodon monoceros; assembly: GCF_005190385.1. Classification (NCBI taxonomy): domain Eukaryota; kingdom Metazoa; phylum Chordata; class Mammalia; order Artiodactyla; family Monodontidae; genus Monodon; species Monodon monoceros. The sequence continues at coordinate 59,789,449 of NW_021703774.1, read as the reverse complement.
CAGGAAGCACAAGTTTCCAAAGTGGACCACTTGGGATAATGGTAAGTGAGACCTCTCTTATTCTTACTCCATGATCTCCAGACCCAAGTAGTCTACCTGCTGGGGACGCTGCAATGGGTAATGATTGGTGGTTGGGAGTATATACTCCATCCAGGAGGATAGCACCCCATCTTCACATGGTATCAACTCCAGCATAGCACCTCACCTGTGCCTTCAGGAGGGCATTCCTTTGTTCTATCAGGATGGCATTTTCTGAGTGTTCTTGTATGTGAAGGATCAGTGAATCCTTTGGTCATGGGCTCACTTCTGCATCTCCTGTGCTGTAAAGTGACCCTCATGGCCCAATGCCACGTTATAGGAGATCTCATTTCTGTGGATGAAATGTGGACTTCCACTTTCCAGAAGACGAAATATTAATTTTCCCTATTCCTGCCACTATGTACAACTAAAAACTCAGACATAAGAAGACTCTGATAGGTGGAGTAAAGGTGTATGACTAGTTGGAGACCATGGGACCTGAGGAACAACACAGTGGTGGGTTCCCTGAGTTTTCTTTTTTTAATTATTATTTTCCCAAGTTTTCTTTTCTGTTTCATGTATCTCAGACTTGGAGCTCAAGAAACTGGTAACCTGGAATCACAAATGGGTATTGACCCAAAACAGCCCCAACAAATATCTGTTCTCTTTAGTTAAAGACCATGAAAGGAACATTCTAGCAAGACAGAAAACATTTAGATAACAATCACTCTACCTCAGCCAAATACCACAGAAAAACTAAGGCTCTACCCATGCCAGCAAAAGCAAGTGGGGAGCCTTCTCACCCTTACCAGGCCATAACAACTCCACACCTCACACTCATCAGGGTAGTGTCAGAAAGTAGGGCTCATGTGTGTTAAGAATTCTTCCAATGTATTCGCTATTTCTTTCTCATAGTCTGAATAACACTATGTCATTAATAAGGTGGACCGATGTGATGACCATGCAGCATGGCCAGAAAGTCTAGGTCCCTCTGTACTATATTATAACAGAAGGAGGGAAAGTTTTATAGCAGCAAGAGTATATACTGTTGACTATTCCACATGAATGAGAACTGTTTCAGATTCTCCATTCTGATAGGGCTAGAAAGGAATCCACATCCAATGGCCACATACCATCTACAAATTAGTGTTAATTCACTCTAGCAAAGATAGCTCATATGGCACAGCAGCTACAGTTGAGGGTATGACTTGGTAAAGGACGCCTCACTCCACTGTTATCCTCCAAGGTCTATCTCAAGCCAGAGTGATAAATTAAACAGACATGTGTTAGTGACCACCAACCCACATCCTTTAGGTTTTTAAAGATGGCATGAATCACTGCTATCTTCCTCCAGGATGTGACATTGTTTTTGATTTACTATTTGGATGGGGTGGGGGGACAGTTTCAGGGGTTTGATTTGGGCCATCTCCACTATGACACCTCTCCATGAACAGGCCAATGTGGGGTTTCTGCCAACCCTAAGTGTCCATTTCAAATTATATTACTGAGGATGGGGAAATGACCACTGGGACAGTCTGTGGACCTCAAGAAACCAGCTGTGAGCTGGACTGAGGCCAGGACCCCCAGTCCTCACTCACCCCTACTCTAACGGAAGACCACAATAATGTTTTAGGTTTCCAGGTATCAATATCAACTTGGACCCCGTGTCCTCAGAATATTTGGATACTACCCTTTTCTCAGTCCATAGTTGCCTAACTAAGTAGCTCTTATTTTTGTCCAGGGAAAGACTGCAGGGATCATTCCCATTTAACCTTGTAACTTGCCATGGTTATTAGGCCTTCCCCCTAGGGATTCAACCTCTCCTCAATTAATGGTTTCTAGATCTGAAAACTGGCTCAGGTCTGAAAACTGAAAAAGAGATTTCTAACTTTTTATTGTGGTGGCTGCTCTCAGTCTCCTAATGATCCACTTAAAAAAAATTATAGGGGGCTTCCCTGGTGGGGCAGTGGTTAAGAATCCACCTGCCAATGCAGGAGACACGGGTTCGAGCCCTGGTCTGGGAAAATCTCACATGCCGCGGAGCAACTAAGCCCATGCGCCACAACTACTGAACCTGCGCTCTAGGGCCCGTGAGCCCCAACTACTGAGCCCTCGTGCCCCAACTACTGAAGCCCACGCTCCTAGAGCCCATGCTACACAACAAGAGAAGCCACCACAATGAGAAACCCACACACTGCAACGAAGAGTAGCCCCCACTTGCCGCAACTAGAGAAAAGCCAGTGCACAGCAATAAAGACCCAACACAGCCCCCCCAAAAAAAAAATTATCTGTCAACTCTATAATGGGGGTAAACCCTTTTTTATTGTTATTAAAACTTTATCTTTTTAGAGGAGCTTTAGGTTCACAGCAAGACTGAGTGGAAGGTACAGAGATTCCCCTATACTTGTCACCGCCACACATGCATAGCCTCCCGTATCATCAACATCCCTCACGAGAGGGGGACCTTCGTTACAGTCGATGAACCTACACTGGCACATCATAATCACCCAAAGACCAGAGTCTTCTTATGTCTGTTGGTGTTGCACATTCTTTGGGTTTGGACAAATATATAATAACATGTAACTGTCATTATGGTATCCTACAGAGTTCTTTCACTGCCCTCAAAATCCTGGGCTCCACCTGTTCATGCCCCCCTCGTCCCTGCCCCCCAACTGCTGGCAACCACTGATCTTTTTACTGTCTCAATAGTTTTGCCTTTCCCAGAATTTCATATAGTTTGAATCATACAGTATGTAGCCTTTTTGGATTGGCTTCTTTCACTTAGTAGTATGCATTTAAGGTTCCTCCATGTCTTTTCGTGGCTTGATAGCTCATTTCTTTTTTTTTTTAATTGAAGTATAGTTGATTCACAATGTTGTGTTAATTTCTGCTGTACAGGTATTCACTTTGTTCTCCACCTTTCTGTTTTTCTGTTTGCAGATGCCACCGTGCTCTCATCAGCCTCTGGCCCACCGTCTCCTTGAGGTGCTTTACGGTAGGAGCTTGTTGTCCATCTATTCTATAGATAGCGCATTTCTTTCCTAGCCCTGAATAATATTCTACTGTCTGGATGTGCCATAATTTGTTTATCCATTTACCTACTGAAGAAAATCTTGGTTGCTTCCGAGTTTTGGCAGTGTCAATATAGCTGCTATAAATATCTGTGTGCAGGTTTTTGTATGGATAAAAGTTTTCAACTTTTGGGGGAAATACCAAGGAGTGTGATTATGAGTTGAATGGTAAGACTATGTAAATAATCCTCGATCCTCCCTCCCATCCCTTGTAGCATTGCTGTCATTCATTTCACTTATATATAAGTATACATAAGCATATATATAATATATATTAGTATGCATAATCGAATGCATTGTTATTGTTATTATTTTGAACTTATCTGTTAGATCAATTAAGAATAAGAAAAATAAGTTTCTATTTTACCTTCACTTATTCCTTTGTTCAGTGTTCTTGCTTACTTTATGTAAATCCAAGATTCTGACCTATATTACTTTCCTTCTCTATAAAGAACTTCTTTAACATTTCTTGCAAGACAGCTCTACTGGCAACAAATTCCCTCAATTTTTGTTTGTTTGAGAAAGTCTTTATTTCTCCTTCACTTTTGAAGGATATTTTCATAGAATTTACAGAATTCTAGGTTGCTGGGGTTTTTTCTCTCAATACTTTAACTATTTCACTCCACTCTTTTCTTGCTTGCCTGGTTTCTGAAGAGAAGTCAGATGTAATTCTTATTTTTGCTCCCATATAGTAAGTTGCTTTTTTGTCTGGCTTCTTTCAGGATTTTTCCTTATCTTTGATTTTCTGTAGTTTAAAAATGATATACATAGGTATAGGGTTTTTTGGAGTTTATCCTGCTTGGTGTTCTCTGAGCTTCCTGGATCTGTGGTTTGGTGTCTGACATTAATTTGGGGGAAATTCTCAGTCATTATTGTTCCAGATATTTCTTCTGTTCCTTTCTCTCTTTCTTTTCCCACTGTATATATATTATGCCTTTGTTCTTGTCCCACAATCCTTGGATATTCTGTTCTATATTTTTTCCAGTCTTTATTCTCTTTGCTTTTCAGTTTTTGCAGATTTATTGATATATCCTCTGGCTCAGAGATTCTTTCCTTTTTTTATCTCTAGTATTTCTTTTTGGTTCTTTCTTAGGATTTCCATCTCTCTGTTTACATTGCCCATCTGTTCTTGCATGCTCTCTGCTTTATCCATTACAGTCCTTAGCCTATTAGTCATATTTGTTTTACATTTCCAGTCTGATAATTCCAACATCCCTGTCATGTCTGGTTCTGATGCTTGTTCTGTCTCTTCAGATTATGGTGGGTTTTGGGGTTTTTTTTTGCCTTTTAGTATTCCTTGTAATTTTTCTTGTCAGCTGGACATGATTACTGGGTAAAAGGAACTGCTGTAAATAGGCCTTTAGTAATATGGTTATGAGGTATGGGGGGAGGGGAAGCATCCTATAGTCCTATGATCTGTTCTCAGGCTTTTAATGAGCCTATGTCTCTGGACTATGAACTTTACAAGAGTTTATTAGTTTTTCCCTCCCCCCTTAGGTGGGATAGGATGGCTAGAGTGGACTAGAATTAGGCTCTGATAATACCCCAGCAGGTTAGGCTCTGGTTAACTAGTTTCCCCTGAAGGCAGACCTTTTTAAGAAGAGAATGCTCTGGCATATTTCAGAATGGTTCCTTTTTCCCTCCCCCTGCAGGGAGCCAGAGGGGATTTTTCTCTGGTATTTACTGTGGGAAGCCAGTGGAGTTCCTGGAGGGTAATCTCACAGTACTGTGGGAGCCCCTATGACTGGGTCCCCTTGGAGTTTTTAACTCTCAGAGTTCTCCTCACTGAGTCTCCAGCACTTATCACTCACGGTTCAGGTTTTCCTACCTGGACCCTGGCTCCAGAGGCTGTTTCAGCTCCTGAGTCTCTGCTCTGGGAAGCTGCGGCTCCCTGTATTCACCTGCCTGCCTCTCCAGTCTTGGGGGCAGCTGTCTTCCCTGTTCTCCCCTCTTGTACAGATCCAAGAAGAGTTAATTTTTCAGTCTGTTTTACTTGTTGTCAAGACAGAGTGGCAACTTCTAAGCTCATCACATGTGGAACCAGGAAACAGAAGTCTCTCGTCCACTCTTGATTTCTCTTGGTTGTATAGATTGAGCAAAACTCTTGCTGACTGCCTGTTCATCGTACCCCTAGGGACATCACATTCTAGTCACTGTCTCAATAGCTCTCTCAGGTCAGGCCCCCATGGCCACCACTTCAACCTTGTTGTTCATCACCATAATTGCACCCAATTTATAAACAGTCTTCTTTCTTGGACCAGTCTTGTCACTAATTGCCAAAGGTCAGGTTCCCTGGACATCAGACTCTGAGATAGAGACTTAGCACAAGAAGTTTACTGGGGAGTGCTCTTAGAGTCAACCCTGAAGGGAGCAGGATAGGGTAGCAAGAGAAGATGAGCTGTGATTCAGTCACATCAGAGGCCTCAACTGATGCCACAGGTCCTTTGGAGCAGGGGTGGCCCAGCTCCACCAACTTTTGAGCTGAAGTTGTCCCAGGTTGGGGCAGAGGGGCTAGACATTTATACCCCTGCCTTGACCAGCTGTGCTCACAGCTGAGGGCAATCGCCGTGGAGGGACTGTGAGTTGCCAACACTCTGAGCAATTGAAGAAATGAGTGTCTCAGTCCTGAAAGGGGGTGAGGGGTGGGTATGTGGGCAACACACCACAGCACCCACTACAGGAGGGTCTAAGGAGAGGAGAGCTAGAGCAGGATCCAAGTGCAGACTGAAAGCAGAACTGGTACCTTGAGTGCATGGGCCATATGTCATTTGCCTAACAAACATTCAGGATTGTTTTAAAAACCTTGTCATGGGACTTGCCTGGTGGCACAGTAGTTAGGACTCCGCCTGCCAATGCAGGGAACACGGGTTCAAGCCCTGGTCTGGGAAGATCCCACATGCCGCGGAGCAACTAAGCCCGTGCGCCACAACTACTGAGCCTGCGTGCCTAGAGCCCGTGCTCCACAAGAGAAGCCACCGCAGTGAGAAGCCCGCGCACCGCAACAAAGACCCAACGTGGCCAAAAAAGAATATCGGTTTTTATTTTTATGATTTTTACTTCATGGTCACAGGTTGGATGCTCTACCTCCAAGCATCACATTTGCATTCTAGGCCAGAAGAAGGGGAAGAACAAAGGACAAAAATGACTACACCTGTGTCAATTTTCCTCTCTTTAAACTTGGAAAACAAACACTTTCCTAGAACTATCACCTCCAAGCCCCTCCAGAAGACTTTTGCTGAAATCTCATTGGCTAGCACTGAGTGAGTTGCCACCTCTAGATACCAGGAAGACTAGAAAATTAATATTTAGATCCCCAGCCTCTGTAACAAGAGAAACACACAGGAGAAGGGAATTTGAAAGACTGAGTGAACTGACCTGTAATGCCTGACTCATCTTTCTTCCTAAATTCACCCCAGTGGGGCTTAGAACTTAGAGGAAGAAACAAATGAGAAGAGTGAACAAAATAGGAAGAAAAAGATAAGAGGACACACACTGAATGTTTACGTGTAGGTGGATGACTTTCTAATTTATGTGTGCAGCCCTGACCATTCCTCTCTCCCCACTGTCAAGAACAGTGAAGGACCTGGCATTTTACTCTCCCTGCAAACCAGCAGTTGAGCCTGCCATAGTTTCATGGATGCTGACAGAGCATCCACAAGATTCTTAAATCAGAGGCAAAGGATTTTATTCCTCAGAGCAATAGCAGTGGGCAGAGTAGCAGCATTTGGATGGCTCTCCAAGCCTCAATTCCCACCAGATAATGTGAAGAGGGCCAGGTCACCTGCATACGCAATGGGTTGCATACAGGAAAGGAACCCTGAGTTTAGGGAACCAAATGTTTTCTAATGGGCAGTAAGTCTGCCTAAGGGACACATTATCCTTGATAACTGGACAGGAAGCAGCCCTGCACTTTGGAGGGAGATGCCCTCTCTATCTTTCAAGGCTGTTTGCTAAACAAACTTCCTTAAAAATATTGTCTAGAACAAAGGCAGCCAATACCTCTGCCCACAAGATGTGCAGGGAGATACCCGTGGAGAGTTATCTCCCCACACCCACTCCCATCCTTACCCACAGGATCAGTATGATGCAGCATGGTAGGTACCCGGGGTACCAGTCTCACTGTATACAGTGTGAATGGTGCCCTCTGGAGTTGTACAGTGGGCCTGTCCATCCCAGCCCAAATCCAGATGTCCACCCATTCCTTGGATCTCTCTGCTGCAATGCCTGCAGACCCTCTCAAACTCAGTGGGTACGAAACTGAACTCGTGGTTTTCTTCCCCCAAATCTGTTCTTCTCATTGGCGTTGATGATGCTGGTTATCTAAGCAGAAATGCTTTGCTGGAATGCACGGCAGATTCCTTCCTCTTCCTTACCACTCCCCATGCCATCTAGTTATTCACCATGACTTTTAAATTTAATCTCCCCAGAGGTTCTCAAAACCATCAACTTCCTTCCATCCCAGCCACCACAGGTTGGGTCCAAGCCCTTGTTCTCTCCAGTGTCAATGACTGAACAGCCTCTCAACTGGCCACCTTGCCTTCATTCCATTTTGCCCCTCAACCAATTTTTCTTCAGAATTTCATCATTCAGAGTTTTCGTCAGAATGATCTATTTTTTTTAAGTGACCACACCTCTCCTCTAACAATGTAAAAACCTAAGTTTCTTCATTGTGACACAGCTCTATCTCCCATTGCACCCCTTCTGCACATTTTACATTCTTGCTATGTTGTTTCATTCTTTGTACAGCTTTGTAGAGTTTTGCCTACACTGTTCCCTTACCTCAAACCCTGCAAAGCCTCTTCCCCTGGAATTTCTCAGTGTATTCAGATAGGGTTCCCAGATAAAATATAGGATGCAGATTTAAATTTGAATTTCAGATAAACAGCAAATAATTATTTTAGCATAACTAAGTCTTGGGCAATCTTTGGGACACACACTAAAAAAATATTTCGCTGTTTACCTGGAATTCAGTATTTCTGAATTCAGTGCTGTATTTCTATTTGCCAAATCTCATAACCCTCCCTCCAGGGAACAGTTCACATATGCTCATGACAAATATCATCAGTTACTCTCCTAGCCCATGTTCCCTAGAAAAAAAGCCAGAAGCAAACCTCACATGCTGCAGCTTTATTGCAAATCCCAGGGCAGGAGGCAAAAGCAGGGAAGGAGTGAAAGCAAATACAAGGTGGCACATTGATTAGCTGCCCTCAGCTGCACGAGAAAAGACAGCTGGTTGCTCAGTCATGCAGACTGTCATTCAGACAAGCGAGGTGGGAACACCGTGCCTCAGAACCGTGCCTCTGGGGAGGAAAGGAGAGGGATATGTCAACCAGGTCTTTCATCTCCTCTGTCATTGTTGCAGTTCACCGCATGGAGCATTAATTCCCCTGCACTTCTGGGCTGAGTTACACAGACCTTCTGGGAAGTTGTTGAGAAAGTCAGATCCCCTGCCTTCCAGTGTGACCTTCTCCTGGACCCAGAAGTGTGAGAGGAGCCATAGCACTGGGGGTGCATTTGGGAAGAATCAGGGCTCTGGTACTGCTCTAACAAACATGACGGAGGCCATGCCGAAGCCAAGCCCTCTCCTGGGGGAGGCTGAGGCAGCTCGCACTGTTAGGACAGTGGTAGCGGTGGAGGATCTCTGTTGAGCACATAGCCAAGGTCCTGAGGTGTGGAGGGGGCTAGAGGATTGGGTGGGGGAGATGCAGGTGGAGCAGAGAAAAAAAGGGTGGAGGCACATCAACTAAGCCTGGGACAATTACTATACTATACCACATTGGCCATTGTCCTCCCCACTTCCTGCTAGAGCCCTCTCTGCTGGAGAATCTCCCCCAGACACCACTGTCCTTGGGAGGGGTATCACTGCTTCCACTGACCCCTTCAGATGTATCCACAGGGGGCCACCGTGGCAGACCCCATGATTCCTGGCTGAGGGCTTCTGCCATCTTCTGTGCCACTGGAGCCCTTCAAGGCTGTGATAGAAAAGGAGGATGGGGAATTCCCTGTGGGTCCAGTGGTTAAGATTCTGAGCTTGCACTCCTGGGGGCCTGGGTTCAATCCCTGGTTGGGGAACTAAGATCCTGCAAGCCACACAGCGTGGCCAAAAAATAAATAAATAAAAAATTTAAAAGAAGAAAAGAAAAGGAGGATGGTTCACTTTCCCTGTATTTGTTTCATGTTCTCTTAGATGTTACCTACGAGGACACTGTCTGGTTAACTGTCAGCAAAATCACACTCAAACTGACTAGAGCAAAAAAAGAAAATATTCTGGTTTATATTACTGAAGACCCCAAGAGAAGTTACATATTTACTTTCACATGAATCAAGCATTTTTAAAAAATAAATAAAATTCCACAAGTCAAGTGGGAAAAAAAATATAGCAAGCCTAACCCCATTTACATTTCAACATAAACCAAGGAATAACTTGTGAGAATTACACTATGATTTCTCCATCCCCTTTAACTTATAACATTTGTCATGTTTGACCCCCCACTGCATTACTGCAATGGATAGCGGTAAACTCTACAATGATACAAAACAAAGCTAGATACAAAGTCAGGATAAGCATGGGGTCCTGATCAATCAGCTTACAATTTTGAGGGGAGATACAAATCTTATTCAGAAAGAAATACCCCAAAATGATAACCAAGACTACCCTTGAGGTAGGATTAGGGGGTAGGGGCTGCAGCAGGAGGGAACTTGTGCTTTTTACTCTTCCATGCTGCTTGGGTTTGTCACGAGCACATATTACATGTGTACAACTTTCAAAAGAGGAAGGTTGGAAAAAAGCAAAGAGATTCTGACTCATCCTCTTTTCAGTGTGTATCTTACAAATTGCTCACGCTTTCAGAAAGCGTGAGCATCTGTGTTGAGATCAGAAAGGCTCTTTTTTTTTTTTTTTTTAATTTTTGGGGTTTTTTTTTTTTTTTTTTTTTTTTTTAATTAATTTTATTTTTGGCTGCGTTGGGTCTCCGTTGCTGCGCACGGGCTTTCTCTAGTTGTGGGGAGCAAGGGCTACTCTTTGTTGCAGTGCACAGGCTTCTCACTGCGGTGGCTTCTCTTTGTTGCAGAGCACAAGCTCTAGGTGCCTGGGCTTCAGTAGTTGCAGCACGCAGGCTCAGTAGTTGTGGCACACGGGCTTAGTTGCTCCGCGGCATGTGGGATCTTCCCGGACCAGGGCTCAAACCCGTGTCCTCTGCATTGGCAGGCGGATTCTTCACCACTACACCACCAGGGAAGACCCAGAAAGGCTCTTTTCTGAGGGAGGTGACACGGCTTTGGTGTTACTGGTTAGGAATTTCTTCAACTGGCAACTGACCTTGTCACCTAATCTATGTCCACAAATGGCTATGGCAGAGATTGGTAGATGTCCCCCAATACCCAATTATTTTTCTTCCTTTTTTAATCAGCCCCTAAATTTACCTGGGCACGTGGCCATGCAAAATGAAGATTACATTTCCCAGAGCCCCAACTCCTTGCAGCTAGATATGGCTGTGAGACCAAGTTCTGTATCAATGAAATGTAAGCAGATGTGCTCAGTATAAACGTGGAAAATCCTTAAAGGGAGGGAGCACATCCATCTTAGCCCTTCTTCTTTCCTGCTATCTGTTGTGTAGAACCATGGTGGGAGCTGCAGCAACCATCTTGGGCATGAAGTAGAGGCCACGTGCTGAAGATCAGAGCAATGGAAGGAAACTGGGTCCCTGACATTGTAGAGCAGGATACTTGCTCAGCACTGCCAACCTCTGAAACTCATTTCTGAGAGACAGATGTAAGCTTCCATGTTGTTCAAGCCACTGTGATTTTTTCCATTCCATGCAGCCAAACCTAATCCTAACTGATCTGATAACTTGAGTTTACTCTAAAATGAAATCAGTTTTGGCAGACATCTTCCCGCATAAAATTGGCCTGCAGCAGCCATTCTGTACAGCAGGTTAGAGCATTTAGTTACTTGGTGGGGGAGGGGGAGGGGGGCACAACTATGAACTAATTTGTACTACAGATTTTACCAGGAAGCTATAGTTTTAAATTAGTGTAAGTCAAGGTGTTTTACCGAGAGATTTTTGTCCAAGTGAGCAATCACTAGCACCCACTTTGAGTTGTTGTTTTTTCTTTTTCCCCAATTAGAATTATCATAGCCCCACTTTAAGGTGGTATCTCTGTCCCAATTGTTTCTTGAGTTTAAAATGTAGATTCAGTGGCCCACTCTAGAACAACGGAATCAAAATCTTTGGAGCTGGGCCCCAGGACTCTGCTTTCTAAACAAATATCTTAGTATGTGCTAGGCACACTAAAATTTGTGAATTTTTTTTATGCTTCTCTGTTTCTTTCAAAAGCTGGAGTAGATCCCAAACTGTTTACTAAAGAGATTTTGGCTTCAGCTTCTAGGTACTCCCTAAATTCACCCTCTGCTGAGATGAAGTGGACACCAGTCAGTCACATGTCTGGATAGACTCTTACATGCTCTTTAAAGGACTTTATTCTTCTCCCTTTCAGTTATTAAAATCACAAGATCTTCCTTTTATCAACAACACAGATTCTTTCGGGAAGTTACAACCAGACACTCTAATCTGACGCTCTGCTCAGTTTTATCAAAAGCCCAGTCAGGAGGAGTCGTATCTGCGATGGATTTCCTAAGAACATGCAGTCCACTCCTTTTTTTAGCTCTTCTAAATTTTTCCCTTGAAGTGTATCAGAGTAGCAGAGAATTGCCTACTTGGATTATATTGTTTTCCTCCCTTGTTTGGATTTGTTTGTACTGAACTGTACCCTGGAGTTACACTATCAGCCTTCCTTTGAACATTGTTATAAGAAACAACTGTAGGAAATGTGTTACTGTAGCTCTTGTAGGGCTACTGCTGGGAGTGTTTCCCACTGTAACACAGTCCTTTCCTCATGAGTACCCATGGGAGAATTTGTCAGGCCTCACTACCAGATAGCACAATACTTCCAAAGAACAATTCATCGTTTTCATCTAATGAATATGATACATACAATCACTAATTATTTTTTCCTCTTTTCCTTGGTTTCTGAGAGATTCCACAATGAAATACCTTGTGACCTACTTTCAGCAAACGTACAGGACTCTATGGTGCACGTTACTTTGTGCAGGTCTTCCTCCTGACCTTTTATTATTGCACATGTTTTCCTTCATCATATCCCCTCAAACTCTACATTGTGTCATTTTTACTGTATGTGTTTTAATAAGTGACTGCTAATCCTTTATGGAAAGAGCAGGAAGGGGTGGATGGATGGAGACAAATCCAGATCTTCTAAATGCTCGGTTATACCGGTGCTTCCCTCTTTGCATACCCTCCCCTACCCCCAGTACACACTCAGAAAAGAAGAGGTAAATTTTTTAAATCCCATAAAAAAGAGAAATAAAGATGGTATTGTTTATAAGCAAATATAACTATTTCTAAGAACAGGTAGGGAGAGTTGTGTGGGGAGAAGCAAATGAAGGTATTAAAGTAAGAAAAAGAGAAAAGAAATGGGGGCAGGGGGAAACAGAAAGGAAGAAAAGAAACATGTCAAGAAGCTAGGATCAGGGGCTTCCCTGGTGGAGCAGTGGTTGAGAGTCCGCCTGCCGATGCAGGGGACATGGGTTCGTGCCCCGGTCCGGAAAGATTCCCACATGCCGCGGAGCGCCTGGGTCCGTGAGCCATGGCCGCTGAGCCTGTGTGTCCGGAGCCTGTGCTCCGCAATGGGAGAGGTCACAACAGTGAGAGGCCCGTGTTTCTCCCCAGCATGTTTCAAAGTCATAGAAAGCAAAAATAAAAACACAAAAACAAAAACAAGTGTTTCATAGATTAAGATTTTTTTTAATGTACCTTTCTCCTGAGTGCAGGAGAGTGTTGTACTCCTGACACGTGAGGGCGCTATTTCTTCAGTTTATAATATTCATGGTACAGAAATTCCTGTAGAAAGCTAGGTCTGTGGAACTCATGGCTGGAGGCGTGAAGAGGAAAAGGGTTTGCTGTGTGGTCCAGGTTCACCAGGTTTTCTGAAATGGATGGAACATCTTCTAATGTACCAAGTGAACAATGTCAAGGGTTTCAGAGCCTGCAAGCTGGCCTTCTGGCCACAGTGCTGCTGGTTGGAACCTCCTTGAGATCAGGACCCACTGCATCTCATTTATTTATGCAGTGACAGAATTAGTGTATCAAAACACCAGCTTTGGAGTCTGACCTACAATCAAAGACGAATGAACTGGAGCAAGTTGCTTAAACTCTTCTTAGTCTAATAATGAAAGTAGTAGCTCATAGAGCTGTGGGGAGGATTAAATGGGACGATCAATCTAAAGCATCTAATGGTATGTGACACATAGTAGGGACTCAGTAAGCAGAAGTTATCGCTATTTGTTGCTTAGCATGGCTGACATATAATGGTGCTTAATACATGTTTAAGTGAATGAATGAATGAATGAAATGTGTAGAATCACAAAGATTTTACAGCACTGAGGAATATGAATACTTTCAACCTTTTTAAATGTGGAGTCAGTTAGTTGAATCACCTTCAGGGCAAAGTAACCAGTCTGTCTGTAGTAAGCACTATAATTCTGTCAGTCTTCTCTGCTCCCCATTTGAGAGAGCAGAGGTCAGAGGGGAAAAGTGTTGTTCCCCGGGTTTCAGAGCTGATTATGGAAGCAGGATAAGACTCACTCCAGGTCTCCTGAGTACTAGCCCAAGGCTTAATTAACCCTTAGGGACCTCCCCGTCCAGCTGGGAGCTGAAGGGTGGGAGGACCTGGGAGTGGGGAGGCAGGCCTTAATAGACTGATCCTGGAAAACAAATAGGCTTTGGGCTTGGTTTCAACATGCTTATGAGGGGCACCTTTACACAAGTGACCCCATCCGGGTGTGGAAAGAACTAGAACCACAAAAGAGCCTCTTGCTTGCCCTGGGCCACCCATAATTGGCCTCTGATCTGAAGGGATCTACAGAGAGAGACTCTCACTTCCCCAAATATGCTTCTTCCTGTGTCACAAGGAGCCTTGGGTCACCTCCTTCCTTTGTGCAACAAAAAAGAAGTTTCTGCCTCTGCTTCTTTTCTTTCCTGTTACCACTTTCTTTGCCTTTTCTGGGACCCAATTCTCAGGACACAGCCCTGCTCCAGCCCTGGTTGGCTTTCTCTATCAGTAGCCTCCCCCTGGCTTCCTGACCTGCACAGAATAACAAAAGACTCTTGAGCTCTGAGGCCCCTCCCTTTCCCTGGGTAAAACAGGCTCTCCTGGGGTAGTCCAACCCCTCTGCTTTTGATCTGCCAGCAGGAAGCAATAAAAGGCACTTTCCACGTGCCTGCTGTAACCATATTTTCCATATTCAAAAGCAGGATTCATTACCCAGCCAGGACACGTGCCATTCTAAGGACTTTCGGACAAAAGAACTTGGAGTATGCCAGGAAACCCAGGATGGAGAGTTGCCATGCACATACCTCATGGGAAATTCTCTCCTCTGGGAGATGCCTACTGGAAGTGCCATCTGCTTTTGCCGCAGATTCAAGACTATGAGTGTGACTCAGATACCAGCCACAGTAGACCCTTGGTTAACTACTGCTCAGGTTCTGCTAGGAAGCCGGGGATGAACAGTTGTGTCCAGGAAACCTATTTCCTTGACTTCACTTGCTTGTTTTATCTGTGTAAAGACCCTAGTCCCATGGGGGCTTTGCAAGGTGTTTTTAAACTTCAACTCGGTTATGATTCTTTAAAAAATATCAGTCCAATGACTTAAGTATACCCCAAAATACTGTAATGACCCATTTCACATGTCAGCTACTTGGCTGTGTACTGCCAGAGATAGAATGGTGAAAATGCCATTCATTCCAACTGTTTTGAGTCCCTACTATGGGCATGAAATCACGCTCATACTCAGGGGAGGATCCAGTGACTGAACGTGTGGCTTCTACCCTTTCACACTCGACTATAATGAAAATAATCGTGCTATGGTAGAATGAGAGCCAGACTTGGTGTCAAAGGTCTTGGGTTCAAATCCTACCTCTTCTGCTTGACGGCTGTGCAGTACTGAGCAAGGTGGTAGATTTTCAACCTCCAACTCCTCATCTATCAGTAAGGAAGTCATAATATATGCTGGCAGTGAGGCTGGGTGAGAAATAAATACAGGCAAGTTGTCTATGTGCCTGCAACATAATAGAAGCTGAGGAAAGGTTTCCTTCCTTCCTTCCTTAAGGAGTTTAGAGGCTAATAGATAAGAACAGGTTCTGCTATAACTGACACACACTGTAGACTGACATACAAGCTCAACTAGGGATGCAAATTATGCCAAGACTGCATTCTGTGGTTTGTTGCACACAGGGTGGGGAGAAACCGTTCAGATTGGCATCACTGGGGACTGTTGGCTGGTTTCCTTCCTGCCAGTTCTGTTCCAGCGTCTCCACCCAAATCCACTTTGTGAGGAGTAAGTTTCAGGGCTTTCATCAGCCACACACGATTAGAGCACAGAAAGAGCCGGTGGGGCAGGTTACCAGTGACTCTCACCCCAGAGAAGGATGAGAGCCCAGGCGCCTGGGGAGAGGTACTTGGTCACAGCGGGGCAGGCTAACCAGGAGAAGCAGATAGGACACACCAAAGTATTCCCCTTTGAGTGGAAATACAAAATAGACATTTCAGATATGTGGTTTTCATCCTAAACCAAGCTGGGGAGCCAGCACCAAGTGCTCACAATTAAAAAAAAAAAAGGAAAACCACATCTGGGTGTCCTAATACAGTAGCATTTCACTTTTCATATGACCTCACAGCCTAGGCTCTCAAAGACGTGAGTTTGTTTGGACCTCCCAGCACACCAGTGAGTTAAGCCGACTATCATTACCTAATTGTACAGAGAGGAAAACTGATATTCAGAGAAGTTACACAACTTACCAAGATCACACCTAAGTGGCAAAATTGTGGCTCTAAGTTAAGTGATCTGACTCTAAATCCAGACTTCTTACAGAAAACATAATGACTTATCAAGTCATACAAGAGTTTCCCAAAATTATTGTGGTGGTGGCTATCTGATCTCTCCAATATCTATTCTCTTTTTCATAGCAATAGAAGTTTTTACTGCACAGGTGACAACTCAGCTGAAAACTACATTTCCCAACTTCCCTTGTAGCCATAATCATCCATGTAACTATGTTTAGATCAACGTGAGATATAAGTAGAAGTGATATGTGCACTCTTCCAGGCCATCCCCTTAAAATGAAGGTATGTGTTCTCCTCTTTCCTGATGGCAGGGATGCAGAATGTGATGGTAGGAGCTGAGACAGCCATTTTGGGGTATTTCACCTCTGGACTACTCATCTGGAATTTTATATAAGAGAGAAATAAACTTAAGTTTAAGTGATGTATTTTGGGTCTCTTTGTTACACAGCCTAACTCTTAACTAATATGGGTATGTGTATCTAATAACAGTAGTAATGAGGAAAGTAGTCTGTGGGATGATTTAAAAAAAAAAAAAAAGGATGGGAGTTAAAGCAGAACATTCTGAAGGATTTGATACCAGTAGGTTTTGCCTTATGCAAATCACCTGAATTACAGCCACTCACCCTTAGGCACACAGACGGTGCCTCCAAATTCTTACTGTATTGAAATTGAGCCAGTGATTACCTGTCTTCTCAAAATGATTTCAAGTGGCATAATTCAAAGAGCGCCAAACTTAAGGTCAGAAAGTCTGAGATCTAATTCTAGCTCTGCTTTTTCTGCCTTATACGAGTTATTTAATCTCTCTGAGTTTCCTTATCTGTAAAATGAAGATGACGGTACCTGCCTCCTGGATCACTGTAAAGTTTGGCTTAGCATAACAGACATCACTACTGTCTCCTGCCCAGCCCCTCTGCCTTGCCCCCCACAGAACAGCCTTGTGACACAGGAGTGTTGGACAGAGTGGTAGCCCTACCCCTACTGTCTCGTGTCCCACCAGCCCACTGTGGACAAGCACACAGGGATGCATGAGCCCTTACCAAGGAGCCTGAACTTTGATGAACACAGAGAAAGTCCCAGAGTAATGCTGGCATAGTCCAGGAGTCTTTTTACAAGCAGAGTGGATCAGCGAAACCTGGAGGGAAGAGAGCGTTGTGACATTTGGGAAACATGACAGTGGGGGCCATTATGTGGCTGAAGTGCTGAAATCATGATCAGAGCCACTGGGCTCTCAACATGACCCTTGGGGTCAGAGGCTGGTTGGTTTGAGTTCAGGGTGCCCCAATCTGGTGGCTCCAGTCTCCACCAAGAAACCTGGGAAAACCTCTCTGTTGGACAGCCCAGGGACTGACATCAACCTGAACTGCTACCAAGTGTCAGGAGAAGCTTTCTTAACAAATCCAGAACAATTAGACATTGTGCGAGCAGGTAGATCAACAGTCTGTATCCAAATCCCAAAACAAGCATTCTTGGATATCAGCTTACAGCCCCTGGGGAGAGAGGTTGTTCCCCTGGGGATGTAACTCCTCAACCCAACCTCCAGCTAAGTTCTCAGCCCTGACTGGTCCTCATGCAGTTCTTCTCAGGCAGTGGGGCTCCACCACATATGTGCCTCTGCCCCTCTGGGACCTGCTGGACTCCTAGAGGCTGAGTTCCAGTCCCCACTGGCCCAATCCTTATCAGGGGCCTGTCCATCTCCTCCTAATCTAGTAGAGTCAAGTGCAGGTTTATAAGCACACCAGGCCATCCGCCACCTCATCTGGACAGGGGTCAGGGCTCAAGACTGGTTGGGTACGAGTCAGACCAGCCCAGGCATGGCCCTCCGGACTTTACTGGAATTTCCCAAAGTATGTATGCAAATCTTAGTTTGTAAGGGAATAAAAAATTTACTTCACAGTGATACATTTATTTTAACTGGTATAGAAAAAAATAACTAGCCCACTAAACTGGTGATTTCATGGATATTATTACTTAGGACAATGCTAAATTTAAAATTGAGTAAATTTAGTATAGATCTAAAAACCATATTGAATAAATGATGCTACAGGGCTTCCCTGGTGGCACAGTGGTTAAGAATCTGCCTGCCAATGCAGGGGACACGGGTTCGAGCCCTGGTCTGGGAGGATCCCACATGCCTCAGAGCAACTAAGCCTGTGCGCCACAACTAATGAGCCTGTGCTCTAGAGCCTGCGAGCCACAACTAGTGAGCCCACGTGCCACCACTACAGGAGTCCGCATGCCTAGAGCCTGTGCTCTGCAACAAGAGAAGCCACAGCAATGAGAAGCCCACACCCTGCAATGAAGAGTAGCCCCCGCTCACCACAACTAGAGAAAGCCCGCGCGCAGCAACAAAGACCCAATGCGGCCAAAAATAAATAAATAAATAATTTAAAAAATTTTTTTAATTAAAAAAATAAAGAATGCCTAAGAAGCTTAAAAAAATTATGCTAAAATAAAAATGACGCTCTTCACTAGGCTGATTGTCCAGTTGAAAGTGAGAAATATGATTGCTCAGTTGACACAAATACTCTTTCCCACTAACAAGTGCAATCTCTTTCCAGGAGGATTATTTACCTGGGGAGTCAAATTAAGATAGCAACGGTTTACTCTTGCACTGTTGGTGGGAATGTAAATTGATACAACCACTATGGAGAACAGTATGGAGGTTCCCTAAAAAACTAAAAATAGAACTAATATATGACCCAGCAATCCCACTACTGGGCATATACCCAGAGAAAACCATAATTGAAAAAGACACATGCACCCCAATGTTCATTGCAGCACTATTTACAATAGCCAGGACATGGAAGCAACCTAAATGTCCGTCAGCAGAGGAATGGATAAAGAAGATGTGATACATATACACAATGGAATATTACTCAGCCATAAAAAGGAATGAAATTAGGTCATTTGTAGAGACGTGGATGGACCTAGAGACTGTCATACAGAGTGAAGTAAGTCAGAAAGAGAAAAACAAATATCATATATTAAAGCATATATGTGGAATCTAAAAACTGATATAGATGGTCTTATTTGCAAAGCAGAAATAGAGACACAGACACAGAGGACAAACGTATGGATACCAAGAGGGAAGGGGTGGGGGGGTGGGATGATATATAGCTGATTCACTTTGCTATATAGTAGAAACTAGCACAACAATGGAAAACAAGTATACTCCAATAAAAATTTTTTTAAAAATATATATAGCGATGGTTTAAGCAGATCAGATTTGCATTTTAGGGAGGTGATTCTGAAACAGAGTTGCCAGATAAGATACAGGACACCCAATTCAGTGTGAATGTTAGATTAGTCATTCCATGGGACATACTTATACTAAAAATTATTCACTGATGGTCTGAAACTCAAATTTAAGTGGATGCCAGTCCTGTATTTCTGTTTGATAAAACTGGCAAGCCTACCCTGAGAGTTTAAGTAATTCTCAGCACCTCCTACGTATCCTGTATGCCAGTCCTGGCAAATCAACCTTGTAATATCTTTCAACCCCTTTCCTCCTCTCCAGTTTAGGTCTTCATTGTGTCTCAGCTGACGTCTGCAAACATATTGCCTCTGATTCCTTCTGCTGCCGGAGTCATCTTCCTAAAATGCAATTCTGGCCCCTGTAAAACAGCCTGTGCCATGTTGCCCCCTTTTCTACTAAAGTCCAAACTCCTTAGCATATCCACATCCAGTCCCCGTGTTTCTCCACCATCCCAGCCACACTGGACTCTGCGTTTCCCTCCCTACTGTGTACCCTTTCATGTATCCTCTGATTTGCTTCTGCTGACCTCACAGCCTGGAAAAATCTGCTTTTGCTCTTCATCCGTAATGCCAGTGTGGACTCCTGAGTGAAGCCTCCCCAGGGCCTAGCTCTCCCTGCACCTGGCAGAGGGCGTCTGGAGGCCACTGGTCACATCTGTGACTCCCCACCCCAGGTCTGCAGTGGAGCACCTGAGAGGAGGTGACTGAGTGGGGTCCTGACCACAACAGGAGGGGTCTGGGGACCCTTGAGGCACTAGGAGGTTAGGAGCAGAAGAAAAGGGGTGAGCAGAAGGATGTAAAGAAGAAACTTGGACATGTGGGCGCTTCCTCCTCCTCTTCTATTTTAATCACCATTTATTGAGCGACAGGAGCTCACTAGCCGCTCTGTGCAGACAATCTCATTAATCCTCATGTCAGCCCTGCAGACATCGTGCCCAATTCTCAAACGGGGGATTGATGATAACAGAAGTTGCATGATTTGCCCCCAAAGGCATAACTCGTCAGAACAATAGTTAGACTCAGAGCCCAAGTCTTCTTGCTCTATGTCCAGCACTGTTTATGGGACTCTGTGTCCCCCTGCCCCATGTCCCCTCCCCCTCGACGCCTCTACTATCCCAGAATGAGTTCCTGGAAAACAAACCACTTCTTCTTCGCAGGCTGTATGTTCATTTTCTGTACATGACAGCTTCATTTGGCTTCATATATTGACTTGGCAATGATTAGGATTTTGCCATGAATGTTTTCAGAAAAAAAATAAATAGGAATAAAGAATGGACTCTTTAATGGCTCCTGGGGAAAACAGCTGGCTAAACAGGGGGCTGATGCATTTTGCAAAAGAGAAAAGCAGGATGGAAGTCTGGGGTAGAACAGGAACCGTTTCTCTGACCCCTGGGCTAGAGAACATTCCAGGCAGCACTTCCCTAGGAAGAGATTTTTGTTTTCTGAGTCACAAGATCAGAATAGTTTTTTAGACCCAAAAGTATTGTCTTAAATTTCACCATCACTTAGGTCTCTCTTGAGACCTAAGCACTTCTAGGGATTTTTTCTTTTCCTCCTTTTAAAAATTGAGTTATGACATATACTATAGCGTAGACTACACAAAGCACACTGTTAAATGTCCAGGTCAATGGGTCCTTGCATATGTACACACCAGCACTCAGATCAAGATGTAAGACATTTCCATCACCTCAAAAGGGTTCCTCAATGCTCTTCCTGGCCAATACCACTGCCAAGGAATAGCTCTTCTGACGCCCATCACCCTCAATTAGTTGTACCTCTTCTTGAACATCACAATATGTATTCTTCTGTGTCTGGCTTCTGCTCTGCACCATGTTTTTTGTTTGTTTGTTGTTGTTTTGGCCACACCGTGTGGCATGCGGATCTTAGTTCCCCCACCAGGGATTGAAGCCGGGGCCCTAGCAGTGAGAGTGTGGAGTCCTCATCTCTCCACCACCAGGGAATTCCCTGCACTATGTTTCTGAAATTCACCTATGTCATGTGTGTCCGTAGTTTGTTTCCTTTAACCACTAAGTAACATTTTATTGTGTGAATGATCCGCAATTTATTGACTAGGTATGGGGTTGCTGGGTTATGGAGCTGACTCTCAAAGTTTTAAGGGAATGAATAAGGCAACTCCTCCAACAACCATATGAAGGAGACTGCCTTTAAGCAAAGCTGTAATGTAGATAAAGATGTGTTTGTTGATCTTGAAGTTTTTAGTGCCCCTTCCCTCTCCTACACCAAGACCTGTCCTGGGTACCCAATCAACCTGCGTCTGTTCACTGTTTTCCCATGACTATGGAAATGTATAAAGATACAGAAACCCAGAGAGAATAGTGCTGCGAATTCCCACATGCCCACATCCAGTTTCAACAATGATCAATACATTCCCAGTCAGTCCTACCTCATCTATTCCCCTAACCATTTTTTTTTCTAGAATATTTTAAAGCAAATCCTGGACCTCACATAATTTTAGCATGAATACTTCAGTATGTATATCCAACACATAAGAACTTTTGTATTTAACAACACTCTCACATCTAAAAAAGATAACATGGATTTCTTAACATCATCTGTGTTCAAATTTTCCCATTTGTCTCAAAAACATTAGTGTGTTTGAATCAGGATCCAATGAGGTTCTGCACATTGCATTTTGTTGATTCTTCTCTTAAGTCTTTAAATTTATAAAAGTTCCTTCTTTCCCTGTCTTTACCTTTTAAGTGTCATTTATTCATTGAAGAGACCAGTTCATTTGATCTACAGAAATCCCCCATCCAGGCTTTGTTGATTAAATCCTCATGGATCATACATGGGCCATATGCCATATTTCCTATAAACTGGGAGTTAGAACTAGAGGCATGATTGGACTGTAGTTTAGTATTTAGGTTTTTTACTTTTGCAAATATCACATCATAGGTGGCCCCATGTACTCCTTATTGCATCATATCAGCAGGAACATACTGTCTTGTTTCCCACTTTGACAAATGCTAAGATTGATAGTGCTGTCCACTTTTAAGCATTCCTTCCCCTCTCACTCCTCCCAAGGCTTTGCTGGCTTCCTGATCTATTCCTTGCCCCTTCCTCAGTGCCTGAATACCGCCCCCTCCCCAACCCACCAGACACACCTTGAAATAGCTCTCTTACACCTATCCACTCAAATGGGGCTTCAGTCTGTGGCTGCAGCAGTTAATCTTATGGCCTAATCAGAGAGAATGCGATAGTGTGCAAAGCCAAAGGGCCTTTTGCCTCTCCTATTGCCACTTCTCAGCCCAATTTTGTGGTTTATAATCCAAGAATCTCCACTTTCTCAGTTGGGAACTAAGAAAGTCAAGCAGTTTGAACCTATCGGAACCTGGATGCTTTATAACATCCCCCTAAGTGATTGCCTGAGATTGGCTTGTGATCTCTGCTACTGGAGAGCACACTCCTTCAGAGAGACCACAGCTGGAAGGCTAGTTGTTATAGAGGTTGATGCCTCTTTGTTGATGACAAATCTGCTTTTTAAGAAATTTTTACTCAGTCACAGGCCTGGCCTTTGAAGTAAACCCAGAGGAGTGGCACCAATGGAGGCGATTTATGGTTAGGCACATTAAAAAGTTTATACTTTTACTTCTTGTTTTCTCTTTTTTAGTTTTAATTGTGGTAAAGCACACACACATACACTATAAAATTCCTCCTCTTAACTATTTTTGGTTTTGTTTTTTTGTTATTTTTCTTTTAACCATTTTTAAGTGTACAGTTCAGTAGTATTAACTATACTCACGTTGTGTAACAGATCTCTAGAAATTTTTCATCTTGCAAAATGGAAGCTCTATACCCATCAAATAACAACTCCCCTGTTCCCCTTCCCGCAACCCGTGGCAACCACAGTTCTACTTTCTGTTTCCATGAATCTGACCACTCTACATACCTCATAAAAGTGGAATCACACATTGCTTGTCCTTTTGTGACTGGTTTATTTCACTCAGCAAAATGTCCTTAAGGTTCATACATTTTGTAGCATGTGACAAAACTTCCTTTCTTTTTAAGCCTGAATATTATTCCACTGTGTGTGTGTGTGTGTGTGTGTCTGTGTGTGTGTCTCTGTGTGTATCACATTTTCTTTACCCATTCATTTGTCAATGGACATCTGGGTTGCTTCTACCTCTTGGCTATTGTGAATAATGCTACAATGAACATAGGTGTGAAAATAACTCTTTGAGATCTTGCTTTAAATTCTTTTGGATATATAGTCAGAAGTGGGATTGCTGGATAATATGGTAATTCTATTTTTAGTTTTTTGAGGAAACTCCATACTGTTTTGCATAGTGGCCTCACCATTTTACATTCCTACCAGCAGTGCATAAGGGTTCCAATTTCTCCATATCCTTGCCAACACTTGTTATTTTCTGTTTTTGTTTTGTTTTTTTATAGTGGCCATCCTAACAGATGTGAGGTGATGTCTCCTTGTGGTTTTAACTTGCATTTCTCTAATGATTAGTGATGTTAAGCATCTTTTCATATGCTTGTCGGCCAATTGCATATCTTCTTTGAGAAATGTCTAGTCATGTTCTTCGCCTATTTTTAAATTGAGATACTTGGTTTTTTGTTGTTGAGTTGTAGGAGTTCTTTATGTATTCTGTATGTTAACTCCTTATCAGATATATGATTTGCTATTTTTCCCCCCATTCCATAGATCGCCTTTTCACTCTGTTGATTGTTTCCTTTAATGTGCAGAAGTTTTAAAGTTTGATGTAGTCCCATTAGTCTATTTTTGCTTTTGTTGCCTGTGCTTTTGATTTCATAGCCAAGAAATCATTGCCAAATTCAATACCATGAAGTGTTTCTCCTATGTTTTCTTCTAGGAGTTTTATAGTTTTAAGTCTTAAGTTTAGGTTTTTAATCCATTTTTAGTTAATTTTTGTATATAGTATAAAGTAAGGGTCTAACGTCATTCTTTCCATGTGAATATCCAAACACGGTTTGTTAAAGTGACTCTCCTTTCCCCATTGTGTAGTCTTGGCATCCTGTTTAAGAGCATTTGACCATAAACACAAAGGTTTATTTCTGGGTTCTCTTTTCTGTTCCACTGGTCTTTGTGTCTGTATTTATGCCTGTACCTCACTGTAGTTTTGTAATATGTTTTGAATCCATGAAATGTGAGGCCTCCAACTTTGTTCTTTTTCAAGATATTTTGGCAATTTGGGATCCCTTGAAATTCCATATGAATTTTAGGATTTTTTTCCTATTTCTGAAAAAAAGTGTCTTTGGGATTTTGAAAGGGATTGCATCGAATCTGTAGATAGCTCTGTTAGTATGAACATTTTAGCTATATTGTCTTTCAGTGCATGGGCACATAATGCCTTTCCATTTATCTGTGTCTTCTTTAGTTTCTTTCAGCAATGTTTTGTAGTTTTTAGTGTATTGGTCTTTCACCTCCTTGGTTAAGCTTACTCCAAAATATTTCACTCTATTTGATGCTATTGTAAATGGAACTGTTGTCTTAATTTCCTTTTTGGATTGTTCATTGTTAGTTATAGAAATGCAACTGATTTTTGTGTGTCAATTTTGTATCCTGCAACTTTGCTGAATTTATTAGTTATAACAGGTTTTTTTGGAGGCAGTGGATCTTTAGGGTTTGCTACATATAAGATCATGTCATCTGCAACAAAGATAATTTTACTTCTTCCTTTACAACTTGGATGCCTTTTATTTCTTTTTCTTGCCTAATGGCTGTGGCTAGAACTTCTAGTACTATGTTGAATACAAGTGGCAAGAGTGGGCAAACTTGCCTGGTTCCTGATCTTAGAGGGAAAGTTTTATGTTTTTCATTGTTGAGTATCATGTTAATTGCAGACTTATAGTTTACCTTTTTTTTTTTTTTTTTGCGGTATGCGGGCCTCTCACCGCTGTGGCCTCTCCTGTTGCGGAGCACAGGCTCCGGACACGCAGGCTCAGCGGCCATGGCTCACGGGCCCAGCTGCTCCACGGCATGTGGGATCTTCCCGGACCGGGGCACGAACCCGTGTCCCCTGCATCAGCAGGCGGACTCTCAACCACTGCGCCACCAGGGAAGCCCTAGTTTACTTTTTAAAATATAGAATTCCTGGACAAATTCTGAAATATAAAATTTGGACAAACACTAGCAGGCGTTTGAAATGATAGCTCAGGATTACCAACTAGCAAAAGAAGATCTGTATATGGATTTTCTAGATGTGGTTTTATGGAGACATATGGTACCATACCTGTTTTGTGAGCTATGTTTTCTCGGACTTAAGTTTCAAGGACAGGGATTGACAAAGCATATCCAACCTGTGTGACTATAAGTCATTTGCCTCATGTGATCCTTTAAAAACCAACCTTGGCAGTTTACACATGTAAGTTCAATGGACCAGCTACTATAATGAATGAGGGATACTCTCTTCTTGGGTCTGTTGAAGAAAAACTTGGAGAGAGAATAATCACCACTTTCCTTCTAGCCACTTAGTGGCTTTAGAGATTCATGGTCTCTAAGTTTAGAGGTCCTTCCCCTCTAAACTTGAATGAGAGGCAGTAGGAAAAAAGCAACCAGGACAGAACAAAATAATGCCCTCATGAGTCTTGGAACAATGTGCTACTAATAAAAAATAGACTTTCAGCAAGTAAGGAACTTGCAGCTACAAGAGATTCCGAGATATTATCTTGAATAGACCAAGTTGCATTTGGGAACTGTCTTGGCTTTTTAAGTGTTAGGCTGACTTGGGATAAAAGGAAGGAGAGAAGCTTCATTTGTTTATTTCCCAACTGCTTCCTAAGAGAAAGTAAGTATGAATAAGCCATCTGCTGAGTAGGCACTGTAGAATATTGAGAAGACATGCCCACACATCACTCTGATGTGAGGTACAGATAAGCACCCTGAAGCAATGAGGAGGGGTGGCTCTGGAAGTGCACATTGTTCATGATTTAGGAATTCCTCCTCAGCATTTACAGCTTCCCCTCAGTGATGATTCCTGAGCAACTGGTCACCTTCCTTAGCTCATCAACAGCTAGTATTACAGTCCCTAAAGCACTTTCTTCTGCCCCCTCCCCATTTCCTTCTTACCAACCCTACTTCTCATTCTGGTCCACCAGCCTTATGGTAACCACGACTTGGTGCATGGCTGTGAGAGAAAAAGCACCAGGCAGACAGACAGACAGTCCCAAGACACAGAACCAGACAGAGAATTCATGAAGCCTTAAACACAGCTGCAGAATTAAAACAAAAATGTCAAGGGAACGGAGTGTTCCAGCTGACTTAACTTCCTGTTGATAAGTCTCTGGGGAGGAGGGGTGAGGTCTGGAGTTCTAGAATTGGAATAGAGGACTGCAGGGGGCCTGGCCAGAATGGGGTGGAACGCCTTTGCAGGCATGGTCACTAGGAGTTGGGTTCCCATCTGCAAGGCTGTGGACACTCAATTCCTGAGCTTGGTCGTGGTCAGAGGAGGCTTTCAGCTACTGATGTGCCCAACCCTCAGAAAAACAGGATATTAGCTTTCAGATCTGATTAAGCCATGAGATGCAAATTCCTTCCCCACCCCGACTCCGCTCCCCGACCACTGCCATCCACACCATTCCCCCTTCCCCAGCAGAGATACATCCATCTCCCTGTGTGACTTCCAGCAGGGGCTGTCTGCGTCCTGTGCTTCACTGCCAACTCGGCTGTGCGAGGCCGGATTGAGTGCTTAACCCATTACATTATGGCTTTAGATTTATGGTCATTTTGATTAGGAGTTCCTTGCCGCATCCCTGGGTGACTAATGAGAATTATCATCAATTAGGAAATGACAATGGTGAAGTAACTTTGCCCTTTAGGGCTTCCCTGGTGGTGCAGTGGTTAAGAATCCGCCTGCCAAGGCAGGGGACACGGGTTCGAGTCCTGGCCCAGGAAGAGCCCACATGCCACGGAGCAGCTAAGCCCGTGCGCCACAACTACTGAGCCTGTGCTCTAGAGCCCGCGAGCCACAACTACTGAGCCCACGTGCCACATCTATTGAAGCCTGCACGCCTAAAGCCCATGCTCCGCAACAAGTGAAGCCACCACAATAAGGAGCCCATGCACCGCAACCAAGAGTAGCCCCAGCTTGCTGCAACTAGAGAAAGCCTGCGCACAGCAACAAAGACCCGACACGGCCAAAACTAAAAATAAATAAAATAACTAAATTTATTAAAAAACAACAAACAAAAAACCTTTGCCCCTTAGAAAGCACATATGTGGTAGGGTCCTGGAGTCCCCAGTCCTTAGCTTGGTCCCTTTGCCTACAGAGTCTTTACAGGTAAATGGTTGTCATGTCTCTTTCCCTACTCACTCTCACCCCATCTCTTTGTCTTTATTGCTGCCTAAAATCCCCACCATGTGCAATAAAGGAAACAAGAAACAGAAAATATAAATCAGAAGCAACTCTGCTCAGGTCAGTAATCTTCAAAATGCAAATATCACCTATTTTTACAGAGGCAAATACCAAGCATAAAACATTCTCAGAACAAGACTCCAGGGACAGCAGGCTCCCTATAAGGAGGCCAGGAAGAATACCAAGCTTAATGCCCACTTAAAGGGCTAATGTGCGCCATGTTGGAGCAGACACTGCAAACCTGAGAAGAACAGTGAAAGCTGGCCTCTGTCAAACCCTCTTGTCCCTCTCCACTCCCTCCTCCAGGCTCCCGGAGCCCTCTGCTCACACGACCCTTCAAGGCACCCAGAGCCCCACCATCCCCATCTCGCCAAGCTCGCCTAGGTCAGCTTCCTCTTCCTCCTGCCCCCGAGGCTTTCCTTGAATCCTCCATCCTTGTCCCTCTGGCCTTCCTCAGGACCCAGCAGCATTCAGTTTTATACTGCTTCAGGACATTTAGCATTCAGTTTGCATTATGATTCAAATATTCCAGGATCTATTAATTATTGCCTTCTCAGATAAATGATAAGTTTATATGATAGGGACCCTATGTGTGCCTCACGGGCTGAATGATGCTGGAGAGACCAAGATGTGAAATATATGAAAACATCTCAAATACTATCACAGGGCAGAAAGCAGAAAAGGTGAATGAAGATGGATGAGGGTAGGAAATGTAATAATGACATACTCCAAAACTGGAAAAACTTTGGCACCAGGAGTTATGAGGTTATACAATGGGATGAGAGCAAGTAAACTTGTCAATAAGTGGTCAGATTTAGGAAAGAAGGTCAAATCCTTGACTACGCCAGAAAAAAACCCATAGTTTCTGTGCATTAAATTTATGCATTATTTAAATCAGTGTGACTTAAAACTGGTTTCCAAAATGAAACACTGTTCAAGATAGTGAAATTTATTCAGAATTGAGATGTGAGGAACTCCCCTCCCACCATTTTTTTTATTTTTGGCATGTACAAGCAAAAAATACAGAATTGAATCTGAACTTAGAATATTCTAGAACAGTCAGATGAGAAGAAATAAGACAAAGATGAGTCTTTCCTCCAAGGTGAAGCTGCAGCCAAGCAGATAAATTTATTAAAAGTAGGTGAAAATTGGGAATTCCCTGGTGGTCCAGCAGTTAGGACTTGGCGCTTTCACTGCCGAGGGCCTGGGTTTGATCCCTGGTTGGGGAACTAAGATCCCACAAGCTGCGCAGCATGGCCAAAAAAAAAAAAAAAAGTAGGTGAAAATCATGAGTAGATAGCTTGGAACTAAGAGATGAACATGGAATCATGTGGAGGCAGCTGCATTTGGTAACTGCCCCTGATTAGAATCACTTCTTCATGATAAAATGCTGCTCCTATTACTTCTATGACAATAATGACCCAGCCTTTATCACACTCATTATTTGTTAGCATTATTTTAAGCATTTCACATGTATTAACTCATTTAATCCTTACAACTCTATGTGGTAAATTCTATTATTATCCCCATTTT
Organism: Monodon monoceros; assembly: GCF_005190385.1. NCBI lineage: Eukaryota > Metazoa > Chordata > Mammalia > Artiodactyla > Monodontidae > Monodon > Monodon monoceros. The sequence continues at coordinate 59,760,309 of NW_021703774.1, read as the reverse complement.
ACAGATGGAGAAACAGGAGCAAAATTAAGTAACTTGATCAATGTCACAGTTAAACCCAGGAAGTCTGGTTTCAGTGCTGATCTTTACACGGGCCTCTCACTGTTGTGGCCTCTCCCGTTGCGGAGCACAGGCTCCGGATGCGCAGGCTCAGTAGCCATGGCTCACGGGCCCAGCCGCTCCGCGGCATGTGGGATCTTCCCGGACCGGGTCAACGAACCCGTGTCCCCTGCATCGGCAGGCGGACTCTCAACCACTGCGCCACCAGGGAAGCCCATCAGTGCTGATCTTTAAATCTCTGTGCTGTCCTCTGTGTTACAACTTTCCATGTTTGTACTACATTTTTAGGTGGACATTCAAGAACTGGATTACAAAATGGATTATCTACCTGTTTTGCATGGAGCCAGTGTCCATTCACTCATCCAACATGTATTTACTCACCAAATTTGAACCCAACATCAATCATAGGAACTTAACCAAGGCAGAATGGAATGTGCTCTCTTTAAGAATAAAGTTTTGTGGTAGGATAAAGAAAGTAAGCAGGTAATTATAAAGTAATCCTTGCAAGGACAGGAATAGTGCAGGCATGAGGTGCACATAGGAAGCACATCTCTTCCAGGTGGTGGGAATTGGAGGGGGGTGGTCAGGACCATCCTCCTGGAGGAAGCCTAATCTGAGAACGAAGAGATGAATAAGAGTTAATTTTGTTCTTTGTGCAAAGTAAGGAATGTGTTCCAGGCAGAGAAAAGAGCTCATTCAGGGACCTGAAAGCACATCAGGATGGCTTGACTGTGCAGTACTGGGTGTTCTCTGTTGAGAAGAGGCTGGAGAGGTGAGCATTACCATGTCGGGAAAGTGTGTAAGTTACACCCTCCAAAGTAATCTTCAGTAAGATTACCGCCTGTGGAGTGGAGAATAGATGCAGGGAGATGGTGAGTCACGGTTGGAGTCAAGGACAACAATTAACAGATATACAGATGAACTACGACACTGTTTTCTTAATCCAGATGAAAGATGGCAATGACTGTGACTGGTGGGAGGTTGCGGGGAGGAATGTCATTATATTTTAGAGCTAGAATTGTAGCACCTGGTTGGTGAAGATGAAGAAAGAATCAATAATGACTCCCGGGCTTCCCTGGTGGCGCAGTGGTTGAGAGTCCGCCTGCCTGATGCAGGGGACGCGGGTTCGTGCCCCGGTCTGGGAAGATCCCACATGCCACGGAGAGGCTGGGCCCGTGAGCCATGGCTGCTGGGCCTGCACATCCGGAGCCTGTGCTCCGCAACGGGAGAGGCCACAACACTGAGAGGCCCATATACTGCAAAAAAAAAAAAAAAAAAAAAAAAAGAATGACTCCCAGGTTTCTGGCATGAACAAATGGATGGATAGCAAGACCACCACAAGAAGGAAAGAGAAACAGGTGGGGACACAGGTTTTTAGTAGAATTTTGCAAATGCATACTTTGTGCAGAAAACTTTCCACATAATTCTTTGCCTGTTGCCCATGAAAAAAAACAAAGAGGATGAGCGACCAGTGGGAATTGGGTACTATTCATTCTTATAACCTGTTTCACTTTATTAGTGTAGAATCACTGAAGATATTCATTGTAAGGCCATGTGGGTAACCTCCAGCTTTGGACAGCTCCTGCCCAATTCAAGCTACTGATTCATATTAGCAAATGCCTTTAGTGGCAAAACTGCAACATCACTTGACGTTACTAACAATATCCTAAAAGAAATTGTGATATGAAATAACTTCATGAAAACATACCTTTATTTATTTATTTTCTTTTGGCCAGGCTGCACGGCACGTGGGATCGAACCCGTGCCCCCTGCAGTGGAAGCACGGAGTCTTAACCACTGACTGCCAGGGAATTCCCAGTTCTTTTCCTTTTTAATAATAAGAAAATATAAAGGACTGTATAGCACAGGGAACTATATTCAGTGCCCTGTAATAAACCGTAATGGAAAAGAATATGAAAAAGAATGTATATATATATGTATAAGTGAATCACTTTGCTGTATAGTAGAAATTAACACAACATTGTAAATCAACTATACTTCAATAAAATAAATTTTTGAAAAAGAAAAAAGACAAAGGATTATCTAGACCACCTGTTGTCTGAAATTTAGGTAGGAATTAAGACATTAAAAATTCTGACAGTACTCTTATTTTTTCAATCTGAATTTTTTTCTTCCCCAATGGATATTAGTTAGGTTTCCCACTCTCTTTTTCTGTTTCACATTCTCCCATCGGTGTGTGTGTGTGTGTGTGTGTGTGTGTGTGTGTGTGTGTGCACTTCCATGCCAGTCTTTCTCCATATCTCTGCTGGACATTTATCTGAGGGACTGCTTCTTTCTCTGTACTGGTATATGTGTCTGATTTTGTCTTCTTCTTGTCAGTTTGTGTATATCTGAATCAGTTGGATGCTTTTAGCTATAACAAAAGATCATACTCAAATGGCTTAACTTTGAAATAAAGAAATTTATTGCTTCACATAACAAGAATTCCAGGGGATAGTTCCTCCGGAGTTGGTCAATTCAGTGCCTCGACAAAATCATTTGGTCAACAAAGCCATTGGTTCCTTGTTCAATGAATATTTATTGAATGGCTATTTGTGTACAGCCTTGATTTAGGTACATGGGATATACACTGACAAAAAAAGAAACAGAAGTCTCTGTCCTCATGGAGTTTATGTCCTGAATCTTCCCAGCTTTGTCTCATAGTAGCACAATAGTTGCTGTAGTTCCAGGCATTACATCAGGTAGGACAACACCTTATATTTACACGGCATCTCTTCGTATGTGTTTCTTTAGCAGAAAGGATAAAGATTTCCCCTTTTATCTCATTGGCCAACATTTCCTCACATATTTCTCTCTAAACCAATTTCTGGCAAGAGGAATGTTATTTCCATCATTGGCTTAGACTATTCAAGATTTACCTCTTTACTGAAGCTTAAAAATAAACTGACACACCAGGCCCCACTCTGTGTTCACCTACAGGAAGTGGGCGGGTCAGGCATAGCTATTTTTTCAAAGCTCCCTGGGTCACTCTAATCTACATCCAGTGTTGAAGCTGGTGCTCAGATGCTCTGCATGATACACTTTAGGGTTGAGAAGGTTTGGGTTTCCTTGTAGATCTGTATAATTTCATTCCTGAACTTGGGCTATGCCTCAGAAGGAGAAGGCTGCAATATGTTGAGGCCTCCAGACCGTCCCCTTTGGTTTTTTTGTCAACACTGTTCTTTGGCTTCCCCCAGCCTCACCCCAGGAAATCCCTAGTTGGCCCTTCTCAGCCACAGACTCCCAACCCCTTTCTCAGTGTATGGCCAGCCTTCCTTCAGTCCAATTTGGTTTGGTTCTTGTGTTTTCTTCCCTTTTTTTTTTTAACGTTAAATCTCTCCTCAAAACTTTATCCAAAACTTTAAATTTCTCCTCAAAACTTTAAATATCCATGTGTTTGCTTCAACCACTGATACATCACAAAGATATTTGTACAAAAAAGATTTGAATAATCTTCCCCTTCCTGTCTCCAACCACTATCATTCCAGAAGACTAGGCTCTATCTCTTCTCCCAATTATCTATCTATCTATCTAGCCATCTAGCCATCCATCCATCTATCTATCCATCTATCATCTATCACCAGTGTCAACAGGCCCCTGGCCCATCCTATGGATCTCTGGGGGGGGATGGGGGGGAGGAAGAGATGATGAAGGGACTGGGTAGGGAGTTAGTCTGGAAAAAAAAGAAATGGGAGGGTTCAATTCTTATCCCCACCACCTTTTTTCTTAATTTTTTAGTTTGAAATAATTTTTTATTTTATTTTATTTATTTATGTTTGGCTGTGTTGGGTCTTCATTGCTGCGCAGGCTTTCTCTAGTTGCGGCAAGCGGGGGCTACTCTTCGTTGCGGTGCGCAGGCTTCTCATTGTGGTGGCTTCTCTTGTTGCGGAGCGCAGGCTCAGTAGTTGTGGCTCACAGGCCCAGTTGCTTTGCGGCATGTGGGATCCTCCCAGACCGGGGCTCGAACCCGTGTCCCCTGCATTAGCAGACAGATTCTCAACCACTGCGCCACCAGGGAAGCCCGGTGTGGTCTTCTTATTGCATCCCATTAGGTAGCACGTGATGTCAATTTGTCCCATCACCAGTGGTGTTTATTTTGACCACTTTTTTAATATGGTGTTTGTTAGCCTTATTCTCTGTAATGTTACTTTTTCCCCTTTGTAATTAATGAGTAATTTATAGGGAGATAATTTAAAATTATGTAAAATCCTATTCTTCATTCAAATTTTTTTTTTTTTCGTACGCGGGCCTCTCACTGTTGTGGCCTCTCCCGTTGCGGAGCACAGGCTCCGGACGCGCAGGCTCGGCGGCCATGGCTCACGGGCCCAGCTGCTCCGCGGCATGTGCGATCCTCCCGGACCGTGGCACGAACCCGTGTCCCCTGCATCAGCAGGCGGACTCTCAACCACTGCACCACCAGGGAAGCCCCTCATTCAATTTTTACCCACTAGATTTAGCATCCAATGATGTTTCTTGCCTAAAATTATTATAACTGTAATTGTTGTAATATGGCAATTTTCTTTTTTTTTACATTTGTTCATCAGCATTGTGCTATGAGAAAGAGCTTTCTCCCACTTACTTATTCACTTATTTGTTTATATCAGTGTGGACTCATGAACTCCTATTTTATTTAAAGGGCATAATACATTGCTATCATTGTTTATTTTGATCCTTTTATTATCCCAATATTGTCCTAGGAGTCCCTGCAATCTGTTTTCTATGTTTTTTTTTAAACATCTTCCTGTCATTTATGGAGCACTTCCATATTTTCTGGCACAAGATGTTCCAGGCTTATCTTGTTCTTTACCTTCCCCAGCCCTGTAATCGGCTATTTTCTCCAAGGACCCTTGGTTCCTTTAGTGGAGAATGGTATTCAGAAACCAAGATCTGGGCTCTGTGTGCACTGATTGCTACTGGCGTATCATTTCTCCCAGGCCCTCTCAGTGAATCAAACTAAGAAATATATGTATGTATGTATACACATTTATATCTACATCTGTGTATTTACAACTGAAAACCATGAGTTCACACGAATACCTCCCACTCCAATTCAGCACCACAGGGTTCATTCCAGTCCCCACTCCCCTTGCATATTTGTATCTCCCTTCCCCATCAGAGAGAATCTTGTCTCCCACTGGCTTCTACACGTCAATTTCTTTGCTCAATTTCCATATGTAATCAATCTCCCAGTCCCCAGAGGGCCAGTCAAAAGACTTCCTCATGAGGTCGCCAACCCGTGCTGGCTGCCTGCTCCACACTTCAACATCCTCCCTGTGGCCCAACTGTTACCCTGCTACCTTCCTCCTCAATTTACATTTCACATGCTACCATCTTCCTCTGAGAAACCCTCCACTGCCATTCCCTGAACACATAAAAGCACTCAAGCCTTGGTGCTTTCACTTCAGTATATTCAACTCTGTTCCCCACTGGCAGTCACTTGTAGCGGAATGAGCTGTTTTATTTTATTTTTGCCACATTCCCAGGACTTAGGGCTGAAGTATATATGTTTTAAAGTTAGTATTTATAGCCATGAAAGAACATCTGCTTCTTGCTCTTAATTTTCAAAATGGACAAATCAGCAGCACAGTGCGGCCACTTACTAAGAAATGACTGATTGGAGCTCTTTGCAAGTCTGCTTAAAAACTTAGTTACCGCTTAACTTGTACCCTTCCGCGATCTTTTCTCCCACGGGGTCTTTTCTCCCACTGAAGACCCATCTATGGAAAAAGGCTCTGCCTTTGGTTTAAAAGCAAAGATCCTACTAATTTGCTTCATACATTCATCCACTCATTCATTCACCAAATATTTATTTGATGGTAATATGGGCTCCCCTGCCCGGGCTGCTCTGAGGTTTCTTGTTCTTCATTCTGCACTGGCCTGTATTTACTGCTTGGCTGGTTCAGACTACCAGGGTGTGTGAAGTGGGGAGAGTAAAGGAAGTGAGTCCTTGTGAGCCAACCAGTCCCCTACAGAGGGAGGGACACCACCCCCTCAGAGCCACTTTCCCTTCCCCTTGGGTTGTCAGCGTCTCCCAGCACACAGAGCAGCAAGTCAGAACCCCAGATAGATAGCCCAGCAAAAGCAGGGTGTTTACCAGATGGGTTATTTCCATTCTGGCTTCTGGGGACCTTCAGGAGGGGTGGGAAGGGAATATACGGGGAGCACAGTCCCCATACCTTCTCAGGGCTGCTGAAACTGAGCTCTGGGCCTCTGCCCCTCTCCCGGTTTTCCACTCCCTCCTCTCATGAAGGTCTCTGCCTAGGGCCCAAATAACTAGGGAGCAGCATCCCACCCTGAATGTTCTGAGACCCAGGAGCATGGTGGAGGCCGAGCTTATTTGCGTTGTGCGTCATGGGTTCTTACATGGCTGAGGGAAGGCCTGAGCAGGGCGTGGGCTACAGCCGCAAGTCACCTTGACTAACTGTGATGCTATCTAAGTCTAACGGTTTCTTTCGGGTAGGCACTTCCGCCATCCTGTTTGTGAAGCAGAAACCTGTGCTGGGACAGCCCTGTTCTGAGCAGAAAGAAGGACTAGATGGAGGCAGAAAGGAAAATGCCCCATGAGTCAGAGTTAGAAGATATGGGAAGAGACTATGCTCCCATCACCAACTCAGTCCTGCACCTTTAAAAAGAAGAAAAGGAAAAAGAATCACAAGCACGAGTATGCATTGCAAGGTACCAAGAAACTTCCTTTCTTGCTGCCAACTCTGCCCTAGTGCCCTCACCTCTGTAGCTGTGTGGCTGCAATGGGAAGGGACTCACCATTAATTCCTGGGAGTGCAGGCCCCATTCACTGGGCCTTAGAATGCCTGGCAATAAAAGAAATATTGGGTCCCTATTCATTTGAGCTTGTACATGAGGCTAAGCATTATAAAAGTAGCTACTGTTTTCAGAGTGCCTACCAAACTATGTAGGTGAGGCAAATGAGAATCAGAGTGGGTAAGCGACTTGTCTCAGAAAACATAGCTAGAAAGTAGAAGAGCTGGAATTCAACCTTCAATCTGTTTCTCAAATCAAGGGTCTTATCTTTACGCTCAGCTGAGTTAAGTGAACTAGAAAACACTTTGGCATTAGCGCTGTTAGTGTTTTTTGTGGGGTTTTTTTTGTGGTACACGGGCCTCTCACTGTTGAGGCCTCTCCCGTTGCAGAGCACAGGTTCCAGACGCGCAGGCTCAGCGGCCATGGCTCACGGGCCCAGCCGCTCCATGGCATGTGGGACCTTCCCAGACCGGGGCATGAACCCGTGTCCCCTGCATCGGGAGGCGGACTCTCAACCACTGTGCCACCAGGGAAGCCCGGGCTGTTCGTGTTTAGAAAGACAAGCCTTAGAAGATTCTACAGGGAAGAGGTCATATTTCTAAGGCTGGTACCCAAAGAAGCAATCTAAGTGCCCAAAAGTCTGCAGGTCGTGCTGGGTTAAGGAGCAGAATCAGGGCAGTTCTTTGCAGTGTGAGCAAACTCTCAGCTGGTTTCTTTGATCAGTTTCTCCATATATCTTTCTTCACAGTGCTGGTGATCACCTGGCCCACTGTCTCTTTCCCAGGGTGAGTTGGGTCAGGGTTTGGGGTAGGGGTGTGGATGCAAGAACACTGCAGAAAGACACAGAGGCATCCCTGCCAGACGATGCCCTTCACACTCACAGGTCCCTGAAGGCATTCCCCCTCTGCTTCTCTGTGAGCAGTTGGGGGGGATCCAGAAGGGGCACCTAAAGCTGATGGCCAGTGTATGAACTGGTAGCAAAGAGAGAAGCTGCTCCAGATTCCAGTTCCCCTGTTCCTCCCATGCAGCTTTGTTTTCTTCAGCCTCCTTGCTGCCCAGAGAGCTGGGATGGCCCTGGGGGAGGATTGCTATGTTGGGCCTATGGGAATCGGAAGTTCAGGATCTTTTCCTTTGCGCTCTTTCTTAGAGTACAATTAGGAACAGCAAAAGGGCCCTAAGGCAACAAGAAGCTTATGGGGGCTGAAATTCCACAAAATCGAACGCATCAATCATTCGGGGAGAGAGAAAGACTGCTACAGGGAGCTTGGAAAACTGCTTGGATTGCTTGTTTTTCGCTTCCTCCTCCTCTTCCTGATACATAGATGAGAGATGGATAGATTGAGAGTGGCTTCCTGAGAATCTGAGACTGCGAGGTGGAGAGGAAAAGAGATGACAGAGGGGAAGGCGGTCGACGCCGTCCAACACTGAACATTGAATGCACTGTCTGAACAGCCCCTCTTGGGGGGGGGCGGGGGGGGCAGTGGGAGAACAACGTGTCAATCAGGGAGGGTTCTCACTCTCCGCCCAGGAACGCCAGGAAAACCAGGTATGCTGTGAGTGCAAGTTTTCTTTAAATGAGGAAAGACAGGGGGTAGGAATGTACATAAAAGAAGTAAATAGAAAAGACGGGAGATAAAAAGAATGAAAGAACGACTCTAACCTCTAGGGCAAGAAAAATGAAAAGAGGCATGTTAAAGGAGGAAGAGGTGAAGAAGGACTGACACCGGGGCAAACACCAGGGTCTTGGAGAAACTAAGAGAGAAAGAGGGGCCAGGCGGCTGTCCCATCCCCATGTTTGGGCAGATTAATGGAGTCGTGGCTCCCTCGCTTGCGTCCTGACCCGGGAGGGGACAGTATCTGTTTAGATTTGTGTCTAAATTTAAACCCTGATCGTCGGCCTCCTTGCTCCTCCCTCCCCCTCCCCCCCTCCCCCTCCCCCTCCTCCTTCCTCGTTCTCTAGCGCAGGGCGCGGGCGGCCCGAGCAGTCCCACAGCCAGCCAGCCGGGCGCGCAGCCGCCCACTTACGCTGTGCCCGCCGCAGCCGAACCCGGCCCAGGCGGGAGCCGAACGGAGAGCGGGGATCGCGAGCCCCGGCCAGAGCGAGCGCGCGCGGCCGCCGCCGAGTCGGCACCTGGAGGACATGGAGGTAAAGGAGGCGGTGGCGCGCGGGCAGGGCGGCGAGCGGGGCCGGGATCCGAGCGGGGAGCCGGGAGCACCGAGCTCATTGCTGCCGCCCCGGGAGCACGGCGAATGCCCGCCGCTCCCACGCCTCCTGGCCAACTCCGGAGGCTCGCCCCTGGTCCTACCTAGGGGACCCCTCTGATCAGGCAGGGGGTCGGCGGGGGAAGACCTCAAGGAGAGGGGCGGGGCCTTTCTAGAGATAACAGGTATTTTGCTTAGGGACCTAAATGCTTCAGATAAAAAAAGTGCTGTAAACTTTGTAAATGGGCAAACGTGCGACCAGAAACTCTCAAGAAAGCAGAAGCCGCTGGATCTGAAGATGTGGGTATTGAAAGAGAAACAGAACTGTTAACGTGAGGCACTTTTTTTGGCCAGTCCGTTGGCTTCTCTTTTCGATGAACATTGGACTTTTTAGAGTCCGGTCGCCCTCTTGCTTCTCAAGTCCCGCTTCTGTCTGTCACATCTTTCAGAACTTTCTGAAAAGCTCCCCTCGTGGGCAAATGGCGCTCCTTCTGATTAGACTTCAGACTCCCCTGTATGTCCCTGCGTGCATGGGAGTGTGCTGGCCACATATCTGTGTGTGGGGGGGGGCTGCAGGGTGAAGCCCACCACTGCCGGGCCTGGGATTTTCCTGGGACCGCTCCAGTGGGATCCAGGAACCACCCTCCAGTGGAGGAGTGGCCGGGTGTATTCCCCTCCTCCCTGCCTTCTCCACATCCTGAGGCTTCCCCAGATTTTCCCCTTGAAACTGAGTCCTGACATTTAGCCCTAATCCAGTCTTAGCCAGACTTGGGCTTGCTTTTGAAAAGAAGAAAAGAGAAGGTGTGAATGTTACCTAGCTTTCAAGGTGATTCCCACCCTTTCAAAAGCTGAACAGCTGCTTCCAAGGCTGTGGTCAGCACTCTCAAGATTCACAGTCAGTTCTGCTAGCTCTTCCCCGCTCCTGGCTCTACACCAGAGCCCATGTTGGCTCTTCTAAGCGAACCTCACTGCTTGGCCTACAAAGCACTGTGACTTCTCTGTGAGGGCAATAGGTCTGTCCTGGGCAGTTGCATTTAGGCATCCAGCTCTACCAGTTGTCTTCAGGGATCACCCTCAGGGAGGCCTTATAAAGTGCAGGGGACTGTGGGATCCACCAGAGGCTGAGCTAGACCTTCTGGAAACAACTGTAAACTGGCGAAACTCCACGCAGATTAAGGCTGGGAAAGGGTGGGAGGGAAGCCCAGCAGTGGGTGTTCACAAATCTACTCAAAGATAGCCCAGAGCGATAAGATCCTCTCTGGCTGGCTACAGCTTCAGGGCAGAGGAGGGAGATGGCCCCGGGGATGCCCATGGGCTGAGTGAAGGTTCCTGAAGAAGTTGCTTTAGGAGTGGGTTTCCTCCTCTGAAAGTACAGGGTGCCTCAGGCCTCCAGGTAGAGGTACAGTGCGATTTAGGACCTGTCTAATCTCTTGCAGAAATGGATGGAAGATGAGAGCAAAGATTTAGGCTTAAAAGCAGGTTGCTTGCTGCTTGAGGGCCAAATGCAAGTTTGAACTTTGTTCTCGGAAGACACAAGGGACTCCTTCCTAAGGTACTTTTTTCTCCCTCAGTTGAGGAAGGAACAGTGTGTGGCAGAGGCCCTGAAACTGTCGCTTAAGCAACTTCCTGTGTTTGGGGGGTGGTGAAAAGAGAAGGTCCTCCAGTGAACAAACCAAGACATGTAGTCATTGATGGGGGATTCTACCAAGATGGGGGCATTGCTTGGCCAGCCAGGAAGCCTGTCAGTTCGCGCTGAGTCTGTACAGGGCATGGGTTTGCTGGTTGGCAGTGACTGCTTTTGAAGTTCTTTTGTCAAAATGCCTGGAAAAAGAACTGCAACTGCTAGCGCTGGTAAAGGAAGTAAAGAGGAAACCAAGAGGCTGGAGAAGTGACGTTTCTCAGCCAGGACGTAAACTTTTCATGGTGGGACATGATATGCAGGAGTGAGATTTGGGAATTCCTGAAAAATCTCATAGTAAAACCCTCTTTTGAGAGGTGAAACCCACTTTTGAGACCTGCAAGGACCACTATATTTGGTGAGAAATTGAGTTATATTACTTCCCAGTACTAGGAATTTAAACCAGGCCAACAAGAGTTACTCAGCATTCATTCTCTAGAGCCCACTTGCCTACTGGAAGTCTTTGGGAAATCTTTTCTTTTTTTTTCTTTTCTTTTTTTTTTTTTTTTTTTTTGCGGTACGCGGACCTCTCACTGTTGTGGCCTCTCCCGTTGCGGAGCACAGGCTCCGGATGCGCAGGCTCAGCGGCCATGGCTCATGGGCCCAGCCGCTCCGCGGCATGTGGGATCCTCCCGGACCAGGGCACGAACCCGTGTCTCCTGCATCGGCAGGCGGACTTTCAACCACTGCGCCATCAGGGAAGCCCAATCTTTTCTTTTTTTAAGTTACTTTACTGCTATCAACATCAATCATTATTTCAGCCCTCTTTAAGCCCTCTGCAATAAACAAGATAAAGATGCCTTTTAAAAGTTCACAATCCAATAGGGAAAATAAGACTTACCATTATATCTTGTCATGTATATAATTTTCAAATGCTTAAGTGCCAAAGGTATGGCAGTTGCAGACCAAAAGTTCCACGGTATTTCAGCGTTTCTATTAAGTCTCAGAAGAAGTCATAAAAGAAAGGTAGGTGGTGAGGATGAGAAGCCATAAGGAATGGGTGCCCAGAGAACATGCCAGCTTTGTGTAGGAAAGCAGGCCAGTTGGCTGGAGAGGAAAGTGGGGAAGCAGAGAGAGAAAAAAATGAAAGTAATAAGATAAAAACCACAGGGCCTCTGAGTGTAGTGGATGCTGGCCAAGTGGGTGAGTGGGAGCTGGAATTCAAGCCATCTGGAAGAAAGGGTTACTTTTTCTTTGTAAAAAGTCTCCTTGCCTAGCTGTGCCCCAAAGGGGGCCTTTTTCTAATTTAGGCAGAGGCCAGCTGCAGCCCTCAAGGCCAGATAGTGAATGGCCCTGGATTCTGCTCCATGGACAGTAGGAAACTGAGTGGTGTTGAGTAAGATGGCGGCCACCATGTAGCAGGGATGATATGGCAGAAACACCAATGCATAGAGTGAGCCAGGAAACCAGACTCAGGAGCTTCTCTGAGAGTCCAGGCATATTCTGACTTTGAGAGACAGCAAGAATGGAAAAGATGGAAAAGTAAAGGCCACGTGTTATAAGAGAAACCAAAAATGACTTCTGTGTTTGAGCCTGCCAGGGTGCCCAGATGAGCAGAGTTCTCTAAGATGCCAAGGAGAATGGCAGTATTGTTTTTATGCCTCTATAACCCTTTTGTAGGCAGGGACTGTCTTATTGGTCTTTAGGTCTCCAGAGATTTGCACAGTGCCTAGATAATCATATAATTTCTCGAGAAGAACTTGCTTGATAAATGAATTGACAGAAACAGGGAACTCTTCCCCTCTCAGCCTGCAGCTCCAATATCTCTACCTTGGGAACCTTCACAGATGCCCTCAGACTCTACAGCACTCTCGACACTTTTTTCAAACTGAATTAGAGTACCAGGCAGAACTGTAACTGTCTGCTTACCTGGCTCTCTTCCTGGAAAATTCCTTGAGGACTGGGGCCATATCTTATATATCTAGGGCTTGATGGCACTCAAATGCTTGTTGAATGAGTAAATAAATGGTTGAAGATGGGAGAAAGATCAGATATTTTTTTTTAAAAAAAAAAACAAGGTTTAGATATGTTAGTTTTGATTGTTCTAAGCAGGAATGTCCAGCACTCCTTGAGAAGTACAGACCTCTTATAATGAAAATATGATTCTTCTCTAGAAGAGATAATAGGTGAAGTTACTCTGGATAGGAACCCAGAAGGGAGAAATGTATAATAAAAAAAGAGCTGGAGACTTCGGACATCAAAATTAAACTAATATTCTTAGTTGCTTAAATATAAATTGTAGGCAGTACCAAATAACCTGAGAGTGCTTGAAAAAGTTTAATTAAGACACAGACCTACTAGAGAATGGACTTGAGGATATGGTGAGGGGGAAGGGTAAGCTGTGACAAAGTGAGAGAGTGGCATGGACATATATACACTACCAAACGTAAAATAGATAGCTAGTGGGAAGCAGCCATATAGCATAGGGAGATCAGCTCGGTGCTTTGTGACCACCTAGAGGGGTGGGCTAGGGAGGGTGGGAGGCAGGGAGACGCAAGAGGGAAGAGGTATGGGAACATATGTATATGTATAACTGATTCACTTTGTTATAAAGCAGAAACTAACACACCATTGTAAAACAATTATACTCCAATAAAGATGTAAAAAAAAAAAGTTTAATTTTCCACTGAATAAGTAATGAATTTCTAATTTATATGAAGACAGTTAAGGAGCCCTTTTCCTTAAGGTAACTCCAAGTCCTTTCCAGATATTATTTGTCATTCATCCATTTGTTCAGTGTTTATTGAGCATTTATTTTGTACTAGATCTTGTGCAGTAAATGTTAATTAAATATTTGGCTGTCATGTCTTTTCATCCTCACAGACTATCAGTATTACTGATGATGGGTCTGTGTGTATGCGTACATGCTGGTACATATAATGTGTTCATTTGGTAACCTACTTTTTCAATGATATATTTTTACTTCTTTAATTTTTTTTTTTTTCTTTTTGACTGCGCCAGGAAGCTCAGAGTCCCAACCACTGGACCGCCAGGGAATTCCCATACTTCATTAAATATCTTCTACCACAATTTCACCAACAGCCTTTGCTGGTTCTGGACCCAGCCTGTCACTGAGCCATGTGTTGGCTGCTGGCTGGAGCCTATGGCTCATAATTAGGGATTGCTTGGCCTCTGGGAGCTGGAGCTTGGCTGGTGGACTTGCAGGCCTGGCCAAGTACCCCGCACATTCCTGTCTGGCTCCCACTCTGTGGGACCCTCCAAGTACCACCGGCTTCCACTTAACAGGCACTTGCATTCACTGGACCGCAATGACAGGGGGAAGTTCGGGTAGGCAGACTGGAAGGGCCCAGGCGCTATCGCAGGAGGGGGTGAGCCTGCATTCCTGGAGTGGAGTCAGGTTTCAGAGCCCGATCCGCAGCGTGGCTCCTCGCAGCCAGGCGAGCCAGAGTCTGGCGAGCGCGGTTCCGTGGGAAATCTGAACACTGGCGGCTCAGCAGCCCGGTAATCTTATCAGGGCCTCAAGAGAACGTTTAGGTTCCAGAGAAATCTGAAGGCAGATCTGCCTTCCTAAAGTAATAGTTTTGGGTTTGCAGAGTCAGCTTGACCACCTCTACTCAACTCATTAGAATTTGAACATCTCAGAGCTCTGGGTGGAACGAAACAATCTCTAATTGCCATACTGTAAAGGAGAAAACAAGAAGCAGAGACTGAGGCTGCCTGGGGATTTAGGCACCACTGGACCTTTGGAAAGCCAACAGCTTGCAATTTTTCTCTCACCTGGGGAGGAGTAGTTCAGCCTAAACCTTAAGAGGTAGAATGGTCAGTTTCATCACAAAATCAATATCCACCTCATGTTTGGCCTTCAGAGAGTTATGTAGAAGTTTTTAATCTCTCTCTGCAGAAGAAGATACAATGAAACTGCTAATACAGTACTAAGGCTTGGTCACCAGCATCAGTATTATTGCTCTAGGGCCCTACAGGAGCTCATCTCCCCAGTGGATCTACCTGAGTCACGCCAGGGGGGACAGTGCCCTCATACCGTGGTCTTTGGGGGGAGTGAGCTCCCCATCTTTTTCCTTTTGGGTTTCCTGAATATCTATCTCCTGGGCATTGTGGGAAATGACTGCTGAGCCGCTGAGGCTCACCTGTAAAGTCTCACTTGCATGGGTCAAATCTTATCTTGAGGGAAGGGGCTCCAGCCTCTGCAATTTCAAGCTCTGGCGCCTCCATAGGAGAGGTGAGATGGCCATTCAGGGCCTTTACACCTGTAAGAGACCCTCCTGAGATGCCATCAGAGCCCATCCTTAATGGAGAATGTTGTGGACCCCAGGCTGGAAGCACTAAGAAGTTCCAGACCTTGGAACTGGACATTCTCTCCACCCAAGATGCCCTTCATTTTGAACCTGCTTGTAACCATATCGGGGCCACCTTCTTGGCCTTGGGGTAGCAATCACATATCTCTCTTAAGCTGGATCTTCCGTAATCGATTGATAGCAAGTCATAGGACACCACACACTAGCTCTTTTAATTAGGTCCAACAGACATGCGTTGAGGCCGTACTGCCTGGCAGGCAGTGGAGATACTCGGCAGGCAGTGGAGATACGAAGATGAATGTTTCACCCTGCTGGTCTCTGAAGAGCTCAGGTCTAAGAAGGGGGGCAACCACCTACAGGCGTGTGGAGAACAGGAGTTTGAGTTCATGTGGACAGAGGAGAGGTGCCATACCCCGCCTGGGGTTCAGGGGGCTTCCTGTGAGAGATGTTTCTAAGTGGAGTCTGGAGGGATGCGTAGGAGTTGATCAAGTGCAGACATTTGGGAAGAGCCTTCCAGTCAGAGGGAATGACGAGCAAAGCACTGATGCTAGCAACAACATGGTATGAGTTACCAGCGGTTCGTTTCTGGAGGATAAAGCAAGATAAAGGTATTTGAAGTTGGGGGACTAGATGAGGGATAAGAGAAATATAAGTTACAGTTCCTGCCATAAAAGGAGCTCTCTTCTGTTTGGGGAAACAAGATATACACATATGACACAACAGAAAAAAATACAAGATTGTATCCTGATAAGCTCTCAGGTGTGTGGGAGTTCAAAGTCAGCTTCTCTAATGGAAGCTAGAGAGAACTTGCTTCCTGTGCTGGGGATTCCCCCAACAAGTGTGGCTCTTCCCAGGCCCCCTGGCAGCCCTGGTGGTGCACAGCTAACAGGGGATCTCAACCCAGTGATTAGCACACTCGGCCTGGGACCTGCACTTAAAAGCTTTTGCTGAGGATATCTAATTTGAAATAGGCTCCAGGCCCCAAGGGAATGCCTTTGGTCACCCCCCAAGGCCCTCTTGCCTTCTCTGGCAGAAAGAGGCCTCTGGGAATAAACCACATTCACCCAAAAACCTCCTCTTTCAATTCACACCTCCACCTGCAGCCCCACTCATTCCTCCCACCGTGATCACACATCCTGTGCATGCTCCAAGAAGCCAGCATTTCTCCTTTTTGTCCAAAGGCAGAACAGGGACAAGCTGAGGTGGGCCCAGGAACAGCAGCCAGCCACGTGCATCAGCCTGGGCTGGGCCCAGCGAAACAGTGCAACATAAACGAGAAGCTGAGCCTTGTGGCTTGCTGTTAAACAACCCAAGCACCCACACCAGAGGTCACAGAGAATTTATATCTCTCAACATGCCATAGAGGGCTTCCAGCTTCCTTGGGGCCTCCCTGCTAGACCCTTACCCTCCATAGTTCATTCCAAGCACATGAGCCAGATGGACAGTTCTCCCACCTTGATGGGGCCACGCACACCACACACACACCCCCGCCTCCATCTCTGAAATACATTTCCAGGCTTCAGGCTTCTGGCTTGTCTTGCTTTCGAGATATGTTTTGATGGATAATGGGAAATCCATTTCTGAGCATCCATACTGATGTCAGTGTGGGAGAAACCTAAAGCTTGCTGCATGGTAATCACTACCACTTGTTGAATGCCTACTTATATACAGAAGTTTTGCATAAGTTTATCTTTTTAATCCTCATAAAGTCCTATTCCATCTGGTTTCTCTTTTTTTTAAGGGTGTTTTTTTTTTAACTTATTTGATTTTTGGCTGTGTTGGGTCTTCGTTGCTGCGTGCGGGCTTTCCCTGGTTGTGGCGAGTGGGGGCTGCTCTTCACTGCGGTGCGCAGGCTTCTCGTTGCGGTGGCTTCTCTTGTTGTGGAGCATGGCCTCTAGGAGTGCAGGCTTCAGTAGTTGTGGCATGTGGGCTCCGTAGTTGTGGCACATGGGCTTAGCTGCTCTGCGGCATGTGGAATCTTCCTGGACGAGGGCTTGAACCGGTGTCCCCTGCATGGGCAGGCGGATTCTTAACCACTGCGCCGCCAGGGAAGCCCCTTTATCATTGTTCTAAGCAACAAGTGCCAAGAGATCTGGAGCTAAGTCTGGGAGGGCCCCACCGCACCAGGGGCAGTACTACACCCTGTCCTACTAGCCTTCCTTTCTGTGATGCCCTCAAGGGGTCTCTCTGGAGGAGTCCTTGGCCCCTGCTGCCTAGTCATGCCTGAATCCCCTCACAAAAGCCTGAATTGAAGTACTTGGGAGGAGAGGAACAAGGATGATTCCAAGCCCTTGTGGAAATGCATGGGAGACTCAGAGGGATCCCAGTGCTCCAGGCTACTATAGACTGAATGCCAAAGTGCTGCCCAGATGGGCATCTAAAACCAGTGGAGTTGGCAGATGCATGAGTTTGCTAGGGCTGTCATAACACATGACCACAAATGAGGTCACAGAAATCTATTCTCTCACAGTTCTGGAGGCCAGATATCTGAAATCAAGGTGTCACAGGAGACCCTAGGGGAGAATCCATTCCACACCTCCTATAGCTCCTGGTGGTTGTGGCTTTCTTGGCTTGTGGCCACTCTAATCTTTGCCTCTTGTTCACTTCACCTGCTCTGTGAGTCTCTCATAGGGACATGTGTCATTGGATTTAGGACCCACACTGATAAGCCAGGATGATTTCAGGATGAAGAGCTACTTAAGATTATCTGGGATCAGGACTTCCCTGCTGGTCCAGTGGTTAAAACTCTGCTTTCCAATGCAGGGTGTGCGGGTTCAGTCCCTGGCCAGGGAACTAAATCCCACATGCCTTGGGGTGTGACCAAAAATTAAAAAAAAAAAAAAAAAAAGATTATCTGGGATCATCTCCACCCTCAGAGAAGATTGTGCCTAGCAAGATTATAGAATTAGGGCTTCCCTGGTGGCGCAGTGGTTGAGAGTCCGCCTGCCGATGCAGGCGACGCGGGTTTGTGCCCCGGTCCGGGAAGATCCCACAAGCGGCTGGGCCCGTGAACCATGGCTGCTGAGCCTGCGCATCCGGAGCCTGTGCCTCGCAACGGGAGAGGCCACAACAGTGAGAGGCCCGCGTACCGCAAAAGAAAAAGATTATAGAATTACATTTTATGTGATCTCATTTGATATTCTGTGATCAAGTACCTTATTCATGCATTCTTCCATTCATTCATTTAAGAACATGTACTGAGCAGCTACCAAATGAGAATTTATAAGACACAGTGCCTGTTCTCAAGATCCATACAGTCTGGAGGAAGAGAGCAGGGCAGAAATGGAAACAATGATTGCAGAACGATGTGATGGGCTCTGTAAAGTCAGTGTGTAAGCAGTCCAATTGGACAAGTGAGGACAGGTGATTGTAGCGGTCTAGGCAGGCTAGCGTCACTGTAAAACAATTCCATAGTCTTACTTGTTGAAAACAATGAAGGCTTGTTTCTCACTCTGCGGAGGCTTGGCTGGGGACTCTGCTCCATGTCACTGTCGTCCTCCCTGTGGGACCCAGGTTGACAGAGCAGCCACCATATGGAACATTGTCAGTTATCATAGCAGAGGGAGGGAGGGTTCCAAAGGACTTGCCCCGGCCGTGGCTCTGGCCTGGAAGGGTTGGAACGAGCCACATCAACTCGACCACAGGGATGAGGAAGTGCAATCCTCCCACATGCCCCACATGACGAGAGCTAGATACGTTTCGTGACCATCCTTTGGGTCCTGGTGGAATCTTAGAAGATTTCACAGAGCAGATGATCTTTGAGTTGGTCTGGAAGTAAGACTTGTGTCTTTCAGGCTGACAAAGGTGTGAAGGCTGAGGAAGAAAGCATTTATCTGTGCCACTCCGGGCTCACTCCCTTGAGACTTAACAAAATTCTCATGGTAAGAGATGTCCTTCCTGATTAAAACGAAAGCTGCTTTGCAGGCACAAAAAAATGTTTTTGGTGATTTCAGTTATTTTTCATGCTTTGAGATGTGATAAGGAGGAGTAGGTAGGTTTGAAAGGGAAGTCAGAGGGTGAATAGAATATATGCCCCATTTCTATAGGTTAAAATATCAATGAAGGGCTTCCTTGGTGGTGTAGTGGTTGAGAGTCCGCCTGCCGATGCAGGGGACACGGGTTCATGCCCTGGTCCGGGAAGATCCCACATGCCGCGGAGAGGCTGGGCCCGTGAGCCATGGCCACTGAGTCTGCGCATCCGGAGCCTGTGCTCTGCAGCGGGAAAGGCCACAGTGGTGAGAGGCCTGTGTACCGCAAAAAAAAACCACAAAGAATCAGTGAAATAGACATAAGCCATTAGGTGCAGCTGTTCAAAATGTTTCTCAAATATCTTAGCCCCAGAACAGCCAATACCATAGGCCATGCCATCAAGAGAGACGGCTTACAGGCATCCTTTTTGATTTGGAAGTGCTCCCCCATAGTGAATAGGGAATCTATGCCTTTTTCTACATGTAGTTATATAACACTCGGAATTGCCTTCTTTTCCCCTATAAGCCTGTAAATAAGCCCTGCCCTTGGTGCCTAAGGAAGGGGTTAGTGAAAGTCAGCCTGTGAATAACATGGACATTAGGCAATGGAATTTGAAGGAAATGGAAACACCAGGTTGCCTTCTGCCCTCTGTTCTTTTTAGGTTTCCTTTGTTGGTTGATTGCATCTGGGATAGGCCAAGGGTGTTGCTGTGTAGAGAGATAAACCATGAGACCTGAGTTTCAGGTCCAGAGTCAGTGACTAGCCTTAGGGTTCTTGTTGGTCCCTCTGTCTGTAAAACTGGTACCTGCTTTCCCTACCTTATAGAGCTATTTTGAAAAGAAAGTAAGATCATGCATCATAAATAAGATACTTTTTAAAAATTTTATTTATTATTTTTGGTTGCATTGGGTCTTCGTTGCTGTGTGCGGGCTTTCTCTAGTTGCTGCGAGCGGGGCCTACTCTTCATTGCGATGTGCAGGCTTCTCATTGCCGTGGCTTCTCTTGTTGTGGAGCACGGGCTCTGGGTGTGTGGGCTTCAGTAGTTGTGGCACACAGGCTCAGTAGTTGTGGCTCGTGGGCTCTAGAGTGCATGCTCAATAGTTGTGGCACACGGTCTTAGTTGCTCCATGGCATGTGGGATGTTCCCGGACCAGGGCTCAAACTGTGTCCCCTGCATTGTCAGGTGAGTTCTTAACCACTGCACCACCAGGGAAGCCCAAGATACTTTTATAAAGTACTTTAAGGTACTTTATATCCCATATATATAAAATATCCCATAAAGTCATGGTGGTATGATTATTAATATCCATTACATGGAGATTGTGCAAAATTGTAACAACCCTGAGTGTCTTCTGTAAGAAAGCTCTGGTGTTCTGTTTGCCTAATAGAAGGTGGCAGAGGGAGTACAAAGAAGGTGATGTTGGAGAATATGAGCAAAGCTAAGGCTTCCATTATGGACCAAAAAGGACACACAAAAGAGGCTTTGATTTGTGCAGTGGTGATAAGGAAAATACTTTACAATTCTGCCGTGCTTTTTTGTCAAAGCACTTTCCCATATCTCTTAATTTAAAGCTCTAAAAATTCCCATCGTTGGCTCTAGTATGCTACAATGCACATAGTACAGTTGAACCTTGAACAACATGGGTTTGAACTGCATGGGTCCACTTATACTTGGATTTCTTTCACTAAGTGCATCGTACTATAGTCCTACATGATCCACGGTTAGTTGAACCCGTGAGTTTAGAACTTTGGATACAGAGGGTTGACTATAAAGTTATACATGGATTTTCACAGATTATTGACTTTGGGGGAAGGAGGGGGTTTCTTACCCTTTCGTTGTTCAAGGGTCAACTGTATGTATCAACACACCCTTTTGAATGAACACAGGAATGCTTCATATTGCTTCATATTGCTTCAAGGTAGCACAATGTAGGGGTTAAGAGCACAGATCCAGGAGCCAGACAGCTGGATTTGAATCCTGACTTTGCCAGCTACTAGCTTGTGGCCTCTCTGTGCCTTGGTTTTCCCATCTGTAAAAATGGAAATAATCATAGTACCTACATGATTGAATTGTGAGGCTTAAATGAATTAATACCAATGTACCTCAGTATCTACAGGGGATTGGTTCCAGGACCCCACCCCCCTCAGGTTCTGTGGATGCTCAAGTCCTTATATAAAATGGCATGGTGTTTACATATAACCTACACACATTCTCCCATATACTTGAAATCATCTCTAGATTACTTATAATACCCAACACAATGTAAATGCTGTGTAAATAGTTGCTGACCCGTGGCAAATTCAAGTTTTGCTTTTTGGAACTTTCTGAACATTTTTTTCTGAATATTTTTGACTCACAGTGGTTGAATCTAAGGATACAGAACCTGTGGATACAAAGGGCCAACTGTATCTGTGTAAAGTGTTTAGAACAGCGCCTGGCGCATAGTTGATGTGATATGATTGTTGAATAAAGTTTTTATAGTCATTTAAAAGAGAATGGCCTCTTTTGCTTTCGGTGCAGCTTTGACTGGGACCCAGGATGGGCTGAAGTTCTCCAGCCTGAGAGTGTTGGGTGGAAGGGTGGTTAGTGCCCGCTGCATGCTGACCTCTGCTGGTGGAGCTCTCTGGACTTCTGTATGTGGTTGGTCCTCGGAGGCAGTGCTGGAACAGTACCCACAGAAGTCCAGACTAGAACCAAGGAAACAGCCCCGGGGGAGCCTTAGGCATGGAACAGCAGCTGCAGGCTCACAGCGCATCCAGGGCCTGCAAGAAGAAGGGAGTATTATTGGCTCAATAAATGCATTTCAAAGAAAGGGAGACAGCAAGTGTATTCTGTGGTTCACCCTGGTAGAGCAGGTGAAATGAGGAGGTAGGAAAAGGGAAGAAGACAGTCCAACTGAAGTATGGCATCCCTTCCTCTTTCTCCTTCTTGCTTACATTGGTCACCCCTTCCCTGACCTGTCCTCACCTTTCACACCTGCATGGGAGTCCCCTGCTGGGGAGCTGAACAGGGTGGGATTCTGTGATTGCAAAGGCAGCTAGCTGCAGGGATTGGAGACTGAGAAGCTAACCATTCAGAGCCCTTCTCAGCTGACATCAGTCTCAGCTTGACATCAATCCCGAGCTTCCTGCTGTGCTGAAGGAATTAAGTGCCTTCATATGCCAGCAAGGGTTTTCTGGTTTCTCAAATAGTCAGGGTAGCTCAACCTGCTCTGAATTCATCCTGCCAAAATAATTACTTGCAGTAAGTAATGCAAGTAAGGGGTTTTGGTAAGATGGACTCAGAGGTGGTTGAGCTACCTAACTCCTAGCGTAGCTTCACTGTACTTTTTTTTTTTTAATAAATTTATTTATTTTATTTTTGGCTGCATTGAGTCTTTGTGGCTGCACATGGGCTTTCTCTAGTTGCAGGGAGCGGGGGCTCTTTGTTGCCGTGCACAGGCTTCTCATTGCGGTAGCTTCTCTTGTTGCGGAGCACGGGCTTTAGGCTCATGGGCTTCAGTAGTTGTGGTGCACGAGGGCTTAGTTGCTCCACACCATGTGGGATCTTCCCAGACCAGGGCTCGAACACCGTGTCCCCTGCATTGGCAGGCGTATTCTCAACTATTGCGCCACCAGGGAAGCCCAGCTTCATTGCACTTTGCATCCCAGGTCCTTCCCAAGGGAAGTCTCCAAGGGCAGGCCACCGGGCTCTGTTGTTGGCCCTGGCTTGTTAAACATTTTTGTTAATGACTTGGATGAAAAATAGAAAGAAACCAGATGACCCACAGCTGGGATAGTTAATATGATAGATGACATATTCAAGTTCAAAATGATTTATATAGGATGGTATGCCGGGGCCAAAACCAACATAACGAAATTAAGCAGGAATGAACGTCAAGCCCTCTGCTTAGCTTTGGAATGTCAGGCACCAGCGTAGGCCAGACCTGGCTTGGAAATACACACTCATTTGTTCAGTCAATTCCACATATATTTATCGGACCCACTGTGTGAAAGATGCTGTCTGGATCCTCAGAGGGAGTCAGATATAAAAATAGGATCTCAATAAGCTGAAGGTTTAGTAGCGGTGCAGGGAAGTGATACGATGCATCTCCAAATAAATACAGGGTACCGGGTATGAAGTGTCATGTAAGTGACAAGACCACAGGTCTGGGGGTCTTTCTCAGAGACAGATCATGCTCAGCTGGTGCAACTGGAGAAGGCTTCATGGGAGAGGGTGAGTTCACAGTGGGCACTGAAAACCAGGAGTTTGTTTCTAAGCAGGTAGCTATAGTGAAGGGCAAAGAAGTAACAGTAGTGGGCAGCTAAGTGATAAATTGGGGGAGTGGGGAGCTATGAGTACCCTCAGTGACCGAGTGGGCATGTGTGCACACATGTGTGCGTGAGTGAAACTGCCAAAGAGAGGATAAAACTACACTGTGCACAGACCAGAAAGACAGTGTGATAACGTGGGCTTTCTTCAGTGGGTACTGAGGGTCTTTGAAAAGGGGGCTTCCGGAATCAAAGGAGCGCTGGAGGCCCGTTCACCTGGCCCCAGTGTGCAGGATGAGTAGGTGGGAGACTCCAGAGGCTGGAATACCAGTTGAGAGGCTAAAGCACCAATGAGAGAGGGCCTTGAGATTGGAAAGGCAATGAAACTGTGGAATAAACTGAGGCAAGGACTCGCAGTATTTGGCATTTGGTGGGAGGCTGCCGTGGGTGTTAGGGTTCGAGAGAAAGTGATCAGCGTGACTGCATTTTCAGTCCGGGAGCAAGGAGAAGGATTGGGCTGGCTTGGGTGGCGGAGAGGCTGCATTTCGGTTGAGGCCTTGACGGGACGTTCAGAATTGGAAATTCAAAACTGGAGCGTGGAAGGGCATTGGGCTGAGATGGGTTCAGCAGTCATCTGCACAGAAGTGGCCTCTGCAGCCCGAGCAGTGAGAGGCCACTGTAAAGCAAGGAGCAGGCCAAGGACAATGCTGTGGGCATCCCTCACATTTGAGGAACACCAGGACGACTTAAGTTAGTGAAGGACCAGTTTATGTGCAGAGGGCTGGGAGTTTTAGCTGACCACAAGCTTCCCGTAACCTAACCCTTTTCTTTAAAAAAAAAAAAAAAAAAAAAGGGTCAGTCTCAGGCTTTATCTCTGTATCCCACAAATGTAGGACTTAAAGTTTTTCATCCTGCCCAGATGACCTCTCCAGGACTCTCTGTGTGATCACATCTCCTTTCCCCTAACCCTCTCTCAGCTCCGGGAATGGAGGCCTCAAGGGAATGGGCCTCAGTACTTCTAGACTGTCACCTGAGGCTGGGATGTGGTAGCCGAGGTTCAGAGAAAGGAGGGAGAGGGGACAGAATTATTTGTCCATTAGGCAAAGGTCTTTTAAGTGCTTTTAGTGGCAATCAGGTCGTGGGTCCCACATCAGATTAATTTATAGATGCACAGCCACACACTGGGAATGTCTGAATGAGGCATGTTCTTGTTATTATTTTAAAAACAATGATAAGACCACAACCAACAAAAAGATCCTTTTCTGAAAAATCCTAGGACTTGGTGTTCAGGGGTTTCCCTTTAGTTTTAAAATATTACTTCATTATTAACCTAATGTTAAACATTTTAAGGTAAAATTGTTAGAATTATCATCCTAACACAGCTAAATTTTTTCTCTTTTTCTTGCTCCCTTCTGATCCTCCATTTTACCCCCTTTATCATTAAAAAAAAAAAAACTGGGAGAAAAAGACAATACTACTTAATATAACGACTATGTCATTATTTTTAGCCATATATGTAATTCTTACAAAATTATAAGTGTCTATACAACTCTGTACTGTATCTTTTCACCTAATGCTATTTCCAAGACAATATCCTTGTTCTACAGAGTCACATTTTCACTTAAAATGTCTGCATGATATTCTATTACACAAATATAACATCATTTAATCATTTTTCTATTTTGGGACATGGCATTTGCTTCCCTTTTCTCCTTATTGTAAATAACATAGCTATAAACAGTACATGTATCTTTTTTTCTTCTCTTGAATAGTTTCTTTGGAAGCAATTCCCAGGAGTGGAATTATTAGGCCAAAGGATATGGTTCTTGGTAAATGTTGCCAAATTAGCCCTGGGCTGCCTTCCTTCTGCAAAGGCTCACTGTGCCTGGTACACAAATTGCAGACTTAGCGAGGTGTGCCGGGAAGACAACGTGAGGTGGAGGCTGGTTCAGCACAGAGCCCCATCTTCCCACTGTACTCCTGTGGGTTCCCCATCCTGCCAACAGGGAGGGGGAGGGGAGGGCAGGAAAGGGGTGTGGACACCCTGGGAAATGAAGCAACCATCTGGACTTCCTGCTGGAGCAGCTGTAGATGATAGGGGGAAATTATGTACCAGCGAGATGGGGGCAGGGCAGAGTGAGCCTGGGGTCACCCAGAACCTCACCCACCATCAAGGATGGAAGCAGAAGAGCCTGCTTGGGCTGGCCTCTAGGAAGCAACGACCCGCTCCTAGGAAATCCCTTGCTGTGGTGGGCAAGAGTGGTCTGGGTTAGGGAGGAGAAACAGTCACCCACTCACTCCCTCACTTCATAAGGATTTCAGGAGTGCCCACTGTGTAAGGTTCTCTGCTGAGAATTCTGGACACAAAAGGGAATACAACTGGGATCCTGCCCTTGGAGAGCCTGCGGTCTAGTAAGGGAATCAGAAGGATAACAGGTGATTATAAGAGTTTGGTCAAGTATGCTGATAAATCTGTGCTCAGGACACAGATTTGGGTGTGACCTGGGGGCAGGAAAGACTTCCCAAAGGAGGAAGGTTGAGGAGGGGCTGGAGAGCTGAAGAGGGAAGAGAAGGATGTTGCAGCTGGAAGGAGAGGCAGGAGAGAGGAGGGCATTGGAAGTACAGTTGGATTTAGTGGGTAGGCCATGCTTGACTCCCTAAAACTTGACCTCGGAAGCTCCAGGATTTCCACACAGAGGCCTCTGGAGACACAGTCCTGTTGCACAGGGAGTGCTTACGGGGCTAGCCTTGAAGCTGAACCTGTAGGGCAGGCACACTTCTTAACTTAAACTGGGTATGTATTTGGCGTGGCTGCTGAGATTACAGGGAATGTTCAAGCTCTCCAAAGCCACCTCTTTGTGTTGCCACTTGTTTTATTCCCCAGGCTATGGGGGACAGGGGTTAGGTGATCAGATTTACACTTTAGAAAGTTCACTGTGGCTATGGTCCCCAGAGAATGGATTGGAGAGAGACCTTTAGGGGGCTGTTCAGTCGCCTGGACTAACAACCAGGCAAGGTGGGCTTCGGAAAGGACTGGGGGCGGAGGCGGAGAGAGGAGATTGAGCGGGGACCCTTCCTCACAGACCGAGAACTTTCTACCTAAGCCCTAGCTGAGGACTAAAAAAAGAGGCAGCACGGTTCCCAGGGGCCTGTGTGCTGATGGGGATGCCCAAGTGTGGCCATAGCATTGAAAGGGCATCAGATGTGGGCCTGGGTTTCTTGTGTCTATAATGAAGAGCAGCTCACCTGTGCCTCCTGGGCACCTGTGCAGGTACATTGTGTATGCGTGTGGTGGAGGAGAACCAGGTGAGTGTTACAGTCTAGCTGGAAGAAGCCAGGCATGGTGGTGCAGGAGTTCAGGGCTGTGGACCAAATTCCATTGCTGTGGAAATTGCTGTGTGGTCTTGAATCAATGGCCCAAGATTCGGGGCTCTCACCAGGATGATAATTCTGTCCCTGCCTGGCTTATTGGGGGGATTAAATGAGTTAATGTGTTCATCGCCAAGGACTTGGAAGAGGTAGAAAGGACTGGACAGATGCAAGGTGTTGTCACCTCTGTGTTTTGGAAAACATAGGGAAATATCTGGAAATAACTTGGTGCCTCAAAGAGAAGCAGGCGCTCTGGAGCGTGTGGGGCAGGGTAGGGGTGAGAGATCTGTGGGGCATGCCCTCCCCTTGGGCCTCTGCTTCCTGCTCTTCTTGTGGCTTTTCTTTGAAGCTCAGAGCAGCTGTTACAGATGAGAGGCCAGGTTGGGCCCTGCCCAGATCACTGCTCAGAGGCACAGGCCGTGTTTGAAGCTACAAAGAGGCAACCAGTGGGGTGGGCAGGACTTCCTGACTCTAGCATGTGGGTCCGTCCCTGGCCTGACACCCCAGGGGCCCACCAGGAGGCCTGGGTCCTGAGGAAAGACCTGCCGTCCACGCCAGGGAGACCACTGCCCTGTGCCTCCACGCAAGAGCTCTGTTCCAGCCACAGTCAAGGGCAAAGTTCAGGAGCTATAGGGATTCCCCCTCTGTCCAGTGAACTGTTTTGAGTTTTAGAAGCAAAAGCACCAACTAACAGAGCACGGAGGGGAGAGGGCCCAGTAATTGCAGCCCAGCCAATGGCTCTGCTTGTGTGAAGTTAGGCAGTTTTTCTTTTTTTGGCCGCGCCTTGCGGCATGTGGCATCTTAGTTCCTGGACCAGGGATGGAACCCGTGCCCCCTGCATTGGAAGGGTGGAGTCTTAACCACTGGTCCACCAGGGAAGTCCCTGGGCAGTTTCTATAGAGTAGGGAAAAAGGATTCAAGGTGCTTTTACCCTGACAGCATGCTGTGAGCAAGAGTATATATACATAGGGCTTCCCTGGTGGCGCAGTGGTTGAGAGTCCGCCTGCTGATGCAGGGGACGCGGGTTCGTGCCCCGGTCCAGGAAGATCCCACATGCCGCGGAGCGGCTGGGCCCGTGAGCCATGGCCGCTGAGCCTGCGTGTCCGGAGCCTGTGCTCCGCAACGGGAGAGGCCACAACAGTGAGAGGCCCGCGTACTGCAAAAAAAAAAAGAGTATACATAGCATGACAGGGCAAGGAGAACATGGGGGCTCAGCCCCAGAGGCAGCCTCCACAGGCCAGGTGCAATGCCTGTATTAGTCTGCTAGGGATGCCAGAACAAAGTACCATGGACTGGGGGGCTTAAACCCAGAAAGTTATTTTCTCACCGTTCTAGAGGCTAGAAGTCCAAGATTAAGGTATCAGTATGATTGTTTCCTTGGGACTTCTCTTGGTTTAAGATGGGCATCTTCTCCCTGTGTCTTCACAGAGTCTTCCCTCCCTGAGTCCTAATCTCCTCATTTTACAAGGACACCAGTCACATTGGATTGGGGCCCACCCTAATGCCTCATTTAACTTATTGACCTCTTTAAACACCCTATCTGCAAATACAGTCTCCTTCTGAGGTACTGGGGGTTAGGACATCAACATATGAATTTGAGGGACACAACTCGGTATATAACAACACCCCCAGACCCAGAGCCTCACTTCCGGCTGTGGGTGAGAATGGAAAAGTTGCACTGGAGATCACCAAGCCACAGGGGCAGAAATGGAACTCAGAGGGCTCTGAACACCCCACCTGTGGCCTTTCACTCCTTGCCTGGCTACTTCCGCCACTCCTGTCCCTCAGCCACATCCTAGAAAGAGAGCCCCAGGGCACCCAGCATTCTGCACTGGCAGTGCTGCTGCGCGGCTCTCCTACTCTCCTGCTGTCCCCTGACCCCAGGCACAGCTTCCGTTACCCCCTTCTGGGTAGATAAACTCATGTCACCCCTCCTGCCAACACAGAGCACAACGCGATGGACTCCGACCGAGCTTTCGGCCTTCTCTGTCTCGTGGAGCTTTGCTCCTGCTGGCCTCGCTGCCCCGAACTTCCCTGCTCTTCCCCAGCCTCCTGTGAGTAGTTTCATTACGCTGGGGCGTTTACTACCCAGTCACTAGTCCATTTATGGGGCCAGGTCTGCCCAGCCAAGACGAGGGGAAGGGGTGAGGCAAGGCAGGGGGCAGGCATGGCAGGGCCCGTGGTCAGCCCTGACCCACCAGCTCCCTGGCTCCCCTCTGTTCTGATATCACTGGGCCAGCAAGAGGAGGCTGAGCCTCTGACCGGCATTCTCCCACTTGTCCCGAGAGGGACTGCCCTCTGCCCCCATCTCCACCCTTATCTGGAGGGTGGGCCTCAGATGCTTCCTCTCCCCCAGACGGTCACCAGCGCCTTTTCCCACAGGAGGGTGGTGCCCCGTTACCAGGACCTGGGAGGAGATTTCCCCACCCCTGAATCCCATCCCTCCTCACTCTCCATTCCTCGTGGAGCCAGTGATATCCCCCTTATCATCTGGCCTGGAGAGGATATGAGTTTAAAGGGAACCAGGCCCCTTTAAAGTTGAAACCTCACCATAGCCAGATACTAGAGTGTATTTTCAGCCAAGAGGCCTAGGTAGAGATACAAGCAGTTGTCAGACTGGGACCAGGCCTGCCCCTCCATAGAGAGGGACCGACCAGTTGCTGCCCCAGCTGGGGGCACACGTTTTCTAATGACAAAACCTGTGAACAACTTCAAAGCTGGTGGACATTATGTTTTTTTTCCCCCATCTTTCCAAATTCACTTCTAGTTTTTGTCGAAGTGTATTTGTTTGTTTTTGTGTAACTCTCATCACTGTGTACAGAACGCTGTGAATTTCTCAGCCCTTTTCTTTCCTTTTTGTTCCATACATATCTCCATGTGTTAGAAAGGTTGAGTGTCATTTTTAATGGGAACATGGTGTTTTATTGCCTTTATGGTCTATAATTTACTTCAACTGTTCTCTGAAATGTAATGTTCAGATGGTTTTAAAGTTTTCACCTCACGTGAATAGCAATGCTATAGATGATTTTGTATAAGCTGCATTTTCCTTTATTTCCTTAGCATATATTCTAAAAATAGAACAAAGCATTTTCAAGCTCTTGTTACACAGTCCCAGATTATTGTCTTGAGAGGGCAGAATTAACCAATGTGTAATGCTAACGGCGGTTTTTAAGGGAACAGTTTTCCCCATAATCCTCGTAGCTCTGGCTTTTTATTATTATAACATTTTGCCAATCTGATAGTTGTGTACTGCTACCTTAAAGCTACTTTGCATTTTAGTATTAACTATCAATGTCCTGTGTCTTCCCAAATGACAACTCTGGGTCAGTATTTTCTCCCCGTGCTTTGGGAGTTTATCTTCTTTGATGCTTTCTGGTGTTCATTTTACACAGATTTCACATGCATAAATACGTTGTGTGATTTCACTTAGCAAGGCTCTCTCCCTGGCAGGCTTTGTCTCCACTAAGTCTTCTTTAGATCAAAGCCGTGGTTCTCAACCCTGGATGCATGCTGGAGTCCCGTGGAGGGAGTTTCTAAAATACAGGACCTGGGGTCCCTTGGGAAATAAAGGAGAGGAGCTGAGCAGACTGCTGCTCTCATCTAACAGATGGAGATCCCAAGGCCCAGAGACTTGATCCAGGAGCCACAGCCTCAACCTTTTACAATGGCTGGTGTCTTTAAACCAATAAATATTTATTGCACACGTACTATATGCCAGCCACTCTGCTAGGAATAGGGGAAAGTCGAGATAAAGGCTGTGGCACGTGCCTTCAAGGGGCTCATACTCTGGTGAGGGGGACAGACAGCTCAATGTAGCAAGGGAAGTGCTATGAGAGAGGTTTGCATGGCTGGCTGTGATGACACAACCCAGGGGAGAGGTGCATGAAGGCTTTTGGGAGGATGTACCAAGAAGATGGGTCTTGGATGAAGAAGAAGAGCTCTCCAGGTGGCAGGAATAAGGATGAAGGCATTTGAGG
Organism: Monodon monoceros; assembly: GCF_005190385.1. Classification (NCBI taxonomy): domain Eukaryota; kingdom Metazoa; phylum Chordata; class Mammalia; order Artiodactyla; family Monodontidae; genus Monodon; species Monodon monoceros. Next base: position 59,729,773 of record NW_021703774.1, on the reverse strand, counting down.
TAGAGCAACAGCATATGTGCAAAGACATGGAGGCATGGGAATGCATGGTGTGCTTAGAGGGCTGCAGAGAGGTTCACGGCGGGCAGAGTGGGGTGTGGAGTTGGGCTGCCAGGGTTGGAATCCCAGGTCCACCACAGCTTTGTCAGCTTGGGCAACTCATTTAGCCTCTCTTAAGCTCTGATTCCTTCATCTACATTGTGACAGTCATAATACCTGGCTGGTTGGTGGTAGATCCAGTCAGCATCTTTTTTTTTTTTTTTTTTTTTTGGGGTACTCGGGCCTCTCACTGTTGTGGCCTCTCCCGCTGCGGAGCACAGGCTCCGGACGCGCAGGCTCAGCGGCCGTGGCTCACAGGCCCAGCCGCTCCGCGGCATGGGGGATCTTCCCAGACCGGGGCATGAACCCGTGTCCCCGCATCGGCAGGCGGACTCTCAACCACTGCGCCACCAGGGAAGCCCCAATCAGCATCTTTTTAAAGCACTGAACATAGTATTTGGCACACGGTAAATGTTCAGTAAGCGTTGGCTGTTCTTATTGAGAAAAATTATTATCTTCTAGGGAGGAAAGATGGACAGGAGCCTTACATTCTATATACTAAGAGGTACTCTATAGTAGGTAAGCCAAGCAAAGACGGTCAGACAGATTTTAGACAGATTGTGTGGGCAGCAGAGGGGAGAATGGACAAGAGGAAGAAGATCAGAGGCAAAGAGACCAGTTACGTGACCACTATCTCTCCCCACAGTCAAGAGAGAGATGATAGGGGCCCTTAAGTGCAGTGACCACAGCGAAGATGAAGATGCCAGGCTGGAAACAGAGCTAGAAGACAGATGACTAGGCTTGGTGACCTACTGTTTGTGAGAAAGCAGGGGAGAGAGTAGGATCTGAGGTTTCCTAATTCTACCACCTTTAAATCCGCTCCTGTGCTCAGCCAGGTCCTGCAGGCTCAGCAATCACATCCTTTCCGAATGGGCCTGCCATCTCTGATCTCCAGGGCTCCAAGGAACTGACTGCCTGGGATTGGGAAGGCTGTGGAGGAAAAGCACAAGGGCCTTTTATGTCCAAAAGTAGATGGAGTCTACCCCTCTCCCCAAGGAAATGAGCTCAGCTTCCTCAAACCCTCCCTCCTACAAAGGAAATCTGAAGCTTGGGGACTTGGACCCTACTCAGGACCCTCATTGACAACCATCTCAGGCATCCGGATGTCCTGGGCTGTCAAAGCGTGTGGTCCAGGCCTAGGTCTGCCTGGGGAGGGTGGCCCACAGGAGGGATGTGCTTTGCAGAGCGGAAATGGCTCAAACCAGATATTACCTTGTTTGTTTTCCCTGTGAAGAAAAGAGACCATTTTACTTTCCTCTTTTATTTATTTTTTAGGGATCAGGCAGATATTTTTAATTCCTCTAGTTTCCTGCTCTCTACAGGTGTTTCCTATGGTGTTGCTCTCAGAAAGGACAGAGCCATGACATAATCAGTTTTGTTCCTGAGATTTCCAGAATGTCTCCCCGCTCTGTAGGTGCCGCCTCAGGTCCCCTGTGGGCAAGGTGAGGTGAATACAGACCCCCTGCATAACGGGCTCTGTGTTCTCCACCGTTCATCTGTGGTGCAAGGCAGGGCTTGCTCTGAAGACCAACCTAAGCAGCACTATTGGGGAGAGAGGATGAGAGGAAGGAAGTCTTTGGTTTCCAGCATTACTCTCGTAGTTGAGCCCCTAGCAACTGTGGCCTTACAGAGGTGCCAGGTAGCTCCAGTAGAATTACTTTTTTTTTTTTTTTTGGCCGAGCCACACGGCATGCGGGATCTTCCCCAACCAGGGATCGAACCTGTGCCCCCTGCATTGGCAGTGCGGAGTCTTAACCAGTGGACCGCCAGGGACGTCCAGAATTACTCTTTACTTCTCATACGTAGGACAATTCTCCCATCTCCAACCAATTATGACAGCCTCGTAGAACAGGCGAGGATGTCTTTGCTATTGAAAGGGCAGAATGCTTGTTCATTTTTACCCCCCAAAAAGTTATGCATAAACTAAAGTTTTAGGGGAATCATCATGTTTTTCATGCACGACAGAAGCCCACAATGGGAAATCCTTTTGTCAAGTGAAGAAACCATTGGTAAAGCAACATAATCTCTCTCAATTGATCTATTTTACAATATTTATGGAGCCTCACGCCTGTCTTTTAGAAGGAATGGAACAAATATTTATTGAATACCTTTACTACACAGCTTGTCTTTTAAAACCTTCACAGCTGTTCTGTGAGTTGGGTATTACTGATCCATTTTATTGATTAGGAGACCAAGGCTAAGAATGGTTAAGGGGTCTAGTAGCCCTGGCGGGCAGGAACAGAACTTGAAGTCTTCTCCTTCCATCTGGAGTTCTATATTCTAATCCTCCTTAAAATTCAATGAGGAGGTAATAATACCTTTGATATTATTTAATATTAAGAACAGTGATATAATGATGTACATATAATTAAAAACATTTATATATTAAACCAAAAGATACCCCCTGGGATTATCCAGGAAAACTGATCGAATAGGGTAAAAACATTCTTCCCCTGAATCAGGAAGTAGCAAACTGGGCCAAATGCTGCAGGCAGACATTTTCTACCCTCACTGAGGTTTTCCTTTTTTTTTTTTTTTTTTTGGTAACTGAGATGTTAAAAACGGAATCAATACATGGCACTTAAAAATCTGGATTTTAATCTCTTGGAAATCCAGATCATCTGGTGATGCTGGGCCTTGAATGATCTTTTGAAAAGTGGCTCAGTGTGCCCCAGACAGGCAGTGGGCTGGAGCTGAGTAGCAGGGTCACCCACCCCTGCTTTCCATTTCCTGCCTGGCCTCTGAAAGCACTGGAGTTTGCAAGGCCCACCCCAGATGATGTGGGAGAGGGGTGTGGAAACAGGCTGCAAAGTACACCCAGGATCTGCATGGATCTTACACGTTGGGAAAGTCTCCATTTCCCATCTGCTCCCAAAGAGGTCATTGCGCCCAGCTGTCAGGCTGCATTCTCAGAATGGCAGCTCCTGTTCAGAAGTTACATCGTCGACATCTAGAGTAGAAGTAGATTTCATAGAAGGGAGGATGGCTGGGTATTAAGCAGTCAGAGTGGCCTGGTTTTGAACCCAGCTCCACTACATCAGCATGTGACTCTGAGGAAGTGACTTTGTCTCTATGATTGCTAGTGAAATAGGACTAATAATCTAATAATATCTACTTCTCAGGGCTGTTGAGAGAATTCAGTGAGCTCCATCTGTGATGTGCCCTGCACATAGTAAGCACTCAGTCAATACTGATTCCTGACCTCTTTTTCCTTTCCAAAAGTGATGAATACATAACCCCCCCGAGGGCATTGTTTATCACCAGGGATGTAAATAAGTCCATGCTGAGCTGTACAAGATCTTTAGAAAATCAGGGTGTGGGGTCGAAAGGAAATCACCCTGTTTCTTTCACTTTTCTCTGGTCTGGTTATTTGGTTTTCCTACGTATCTACTGAGATGGAAGGGGACGTTTTGGCTTCGCATTGATCATTTCTCTTCGCTATTACAAACTGCAGAGAGCAGTTTGTAATAGCGAAGAGAAAACATTTTAAAATGTTTTGGGAGCTACTACAAATGGGGTAAGTGGCCCTAGATCTTAGTAAACCTGAAAACAGCTTTAGGGTGCATGTATATAAACTTAGTGGCATAATAACTTTATGGAATTATGCACTTCACCTCCTCCTTCCCTCTGGGCATATGTGTCCTGTCCCCAGACGCTCAAGCCCTTGTTTTGATATTTTGAGAAGACTGACAACTCACTACAAAGTTGTTTTCAGGTATTTATTTGTTCACACTAGACTTTCCCAAAAGATTTGGGGAGTAGAGCTTGAAACTCTCATTTCAGTATTTTAAAAAAAATTTTTAATTTGATGTTTTTCATATTGTCTTGGTAACTTGCTTTCTTTTCCTTGAAAATATATCATGGACAGCCCTGTGAATTAGTTCCAATTTACTCATTCAAATACACGTACACAGGGCTTCCCCGGTGGCGCAGTTGTTGAGAGTCTGCCTGCTGATGCAGGGGGCACGGGTTCGTGCCCCGGTCCTGGAAGATCCCACATGCTGTGGAGCGGCTGGGCCCATGAGCCATGGCCGCTGAGCCTGCGCGTCTGGAGCCTGTGCTCCGCAACGGGAGAGGCCACAACAGTGAGAGACCTGTGTACTGCAAAAAAAAAAAAAAAAAAAAATACACGTACACAGTTTTACATGACTGAGATCATAGCAGCCATGCTGGTTTCTTACAGGCAGTGTTTTTCTTTGGGTTTGCCCCTCCCAAATCATCTCTCCTCCCCTATCACCTCAGCTTCCAGAAACCTCATATGTATACCTTTCTGTAGGATATTTCATATTCTTTAACTATATAAATTATTACATATACATTATACACACACATATGATGGATAGGTATGTGTACACATAGACACATATGGGGGTAGACAGTGTTGCTTTATAAAACTGGGATCATATTATACACATTTCTCTGCATCTAACTGTTCTCACTTTACAGTTTTTCATGGAAGTTTGGAGTGCTCCGATTCATCCTTTTTAATGGTTTCATAATAGCTTGTTATGTGAATGGACCATAAAACATCTCCCTTTTCATGGCTATTCACTTTGTTTCCAGAGTTTTGCTGCTGTAAACAGCGCTGCAGTCAGCCTCCACGTCCTTATATACCGGGGCTTGTGTGTCTGTGGAGTAGATTCTCAGGAGTGCGGGGTTGAGTCGAAAGATTTGTGTAATCTAATATAATAAATGTTCCCAGATAACTTTCCTAAAAGGCTGTACAACTCATATTTCCTCCAGCAATCTGTGGTGGTTCCTTTTTCCTGTTTCTGAAATGGCAATGGCTGTTTTTTTCTCTCTCCCCTCTCCTTGCCTGCGCGATAAGCATAAAGAGAAATCTCAGTGTTAATCTAATTTGCAGTTGCCTGACAACTAGTAAGTTTGAACATCTCTTTATGTTTATTGGCTTTTTGAATTTGCCTTTCTATGAAATGCTTATTTATATCCTTTCTTATATGTTGTTCTTGTCATTTTGTGAAAGCACTTTGTATAACAGATATCTCCTTTTCATCTGTGTTACAAATAATTTTTCAGCTCTACTGTGTTCTGTTTACTTCATTTATAGTATTTTTGCCATTAAAAAGTTTTACTTTTTTATAGTAGAGGGGCAAATATATATATATATATATGTGTGTGTGTGATATATATATATATATATATAATTAGCCTCTGGGATTTCTTTCTTAGTTAAAAAGGGAAATGTTTCATTTTAACACTCTTCTATCCTATATTCTGCTATTACATCCTTTGTTTCAGCTAACTAATCTCAGTTTGCCTTCAAAATGACATGAACCTCGGAGGGAGGCATGGGAAATCAGCAAAGCATGCTGGGAACTGTTATCACAGGCTCCCCTAAACCACGTGTCCATTCTCTGGCCAGATCTTGTAGCTGATACCAGTCTGGAATTTTTCTATCCCCAGCTCTTAGCCTCTGTCTTCTCCTCCCTCCCCTGCCAGTCCCCTCCCCCATTTGCTCCTTAAATAGACGTCTTCCTTCCATCTTCTCAGCTCTCTTCTATATTTTGTCCTTCTTTCTGGTGGGATAGATGGGGAATGTCCCTGAACTCTCCATGTGCCTGCCCCAGGGCCTCCTAGGGTCACAGGGTCCTTTCCAGCCATCTGAGCCGGGTCGCCCTTCCCTTAATGTCCAGCCCTCTCTGCAAAAGGATGTCTGCATCACTGCGGGGGCTGCCTGACTGCCCCTTTGCAGTTCTGGTTTGCATAGTGGGAATTCAGGACAAATGTTTTCCTTTAAACTCCTTGCCGGATTTACTTCTTCAGGATAAATTCCAAATACCTTGGCTTCGTGTATAATAATGGCCTGCATTTAGCGAGCATTTATTGTGTGCCAGACTCTGCTGAGTACCGTACATCTCTTTTGATTCTTACACAAGCCTATGACGCAAACGTTGCTATCCTCACTTTGCAGACAAGGCCCCTGAAATTCAGAGGTTGGTTACCTGCCCTCGGTCACATAAGGAGCAGAGTGGGGATGTGAATCAAACATTCTGTCTCCGGAGCACTGTATGTAACCACCTTCTGATCCAGCCTTACCCCCGATCCTTACTCCATCACTTCTCCTTCCTGGGTCTTCGGACGCAGCCACATTTACAGCCTGTGCTGCTCCTTGGGCCATTAATCATGCCTACACGGATAAAACTTCTTGTACCACTGGCTGCTTAACTTGCTCTTGTATTGAATCGACCTTTGCTTCATATTTCCCCAACTGGACTGTCAGCTTCAACAGAACACGGACCATGACTTAAGTTCTCTGTAACTGTCCCCTCCCCGACATGTGTTGGTCGATTGTTTCAGGAACCTTCTCCAGCCTTCACTAAAATGTTTAACCAAGACTCTGTAGGAATATTGAATCTTCTTCTATCTCACTTGGCTTTAAAATACCTGCAACTATGGACCCCCCCAAAATCTCTGCTTAGCTTAGGGTCTTGACTACTAAAAAGGTTCTAATGCCAGCATAAGCCAGTTCTTGGCCTTATTAAGTGAAATCAGTGGAAAGTAGGAACAATCAATCAATCAATATTGGCTTGTAAGACTTCCCATGCACGTTTCACTTCATCATGATAATGACCCTGTGTAGTAGTTCTCGTTCCCATTTTACACAGGAGAAAATGAAGTCCAGAGGAGATAGATCTGGGACTATGAGTCCTCTTCAAACTGCATCGCAACAACCTGTGCTTGGATGGCAGGATGATTGCAGAAGGGCCAGCATGGGCCAGTCTGATCTCATCACCAACACCATGCTGACCTTGGGGTGGAAATGAGCACCATTTCTACTCCCCGCTTTCTGTGGGGGTGGAGGAGGGGTGGAAGAGGTCCTTCTGCCATCCCAGGTCCTCTCTGTGTGAAGTGGCCTGGAAGCCAGTAAGCGTGGAGCCATCTCTCCTGAAAGAGCCACAGCAGCTGCCATCCTGGGCTCCCTGGAGGCGGCCTGGAGGTGTAAGTGTGGGTGTGCTGGAGTGATGGGATAAAGTACTGCTGGACTGTCCATAAGAAAACCAAACCGTCTTGTGAGTCATCCGCTCAAATATCTACATGAGGAGCACATTGGCCATTGTCCAAAGAGATTTCTCATGCATGTGGTGGAGGGCGGTACAATTGCCGATAAGAGGGGAGCAAGGGGAAGTTGGTTTACTTGTATCTTAGACCTTCTACTCATGTTTCTTCTTGTGCTGGGGGCCTGTATATTTCTGTGTTTGCTACTGGGAGGATCTTTCTTGTGAGGAACTTCTGCTCAGAGCCTGGGAGCCCCCCTGCAAGAAGGGCAATCCCTCCCCTCTCCCTTGGGGCCCCAGAGAGTCACTCACCCTAGAGGGTTCATGAAAAGCTCTGTCTGTATCTACTCCCAATGCTTTCCTGCAGGCCTGTTCTATTCTTAGAGCCGCCCCTGGTTCCTGCTTCAGAACCGTGAGGCTCTCAAGCTGGCCAAGGCACTGAGCCCTTGGTGTAGTAGATAGTAAAAAAAGTAACAGGCCGAAGGGTGTGAATGAAAGAAAACAAAACCTGTAGTCATTCCATCTTTGTATGACTTCCCTAGGAAACCAAAGTGAGGGTTTTTTTTTTCCCCAGCTGGGCAGCAACATGCCTGGGGAAAAACCTGAACTCTCTACTCAGTTACTTTTCCCCTTTACAGTTTATACTACTTTCCGCCTTTGTATCTCTTCAGTGGTCATTGTTCCTTGTTACTAATTTCTCACCCACTTTCCTCTTTAATGGCTTTTAAACGCCTAGGCTGTTTGAGCCCTGTCCTCTCCCTCTCCTGAAACTCTTCTTTTTAAGAGAATAAGTAACCCCGGTTTGCTAATTGGGAATGAAGGGATTATACTGCATTGCCATTTGATTCCTGGTTTGAGAATAGGAGAGCATCCCATTCTTAGAATCTTCTTTGGAAGAGGCAGATACAAGAGGGATGATGGGGTGCTTTACTTTGCAGAGCTGTGTGTCAAGGTGGTGGGGGCCAGGGGGTAGTATTGATGCATTTCCGTGGGAATTCCTGAGCTTCCTTGCAGAGTTTTTCCTGATTCTGCCTAAATTTAGTCAGGTATCCATCCACCGGTTCATCTACGTGAGAAAGGTAACTTAAGCGTTCCCGGTTTTCCTCAGTGATGTTAAAGTAAAAAAAGTAGTTAGCCAGCGGAAAGGGCCTTGGAAAGCATCCTTGACAAGCCCTTCATTTTACGGGTGAGGAGACGGAAGGGCAGAGAGGGGTGGAGAGTTCACACAGCTCTCCTGACTGCTGGGTCAGTGGCCTTCCCCACCCCCAAGGTACTCAGCTCTTGAAATAACTCATGGGGATCTTCCCTTCTGACTGTGCAGGACAAAGCATGTCTGCCCAGAGGCATAACCTCTTATTCCCACTCCCTGCATCATTTGGACCCAAGCATGTTCCCTGGAGAGCTACTGTGTCCATTCACCCACCGTAACCCCTGAGGGCCCCTGCTTCCACTTGATAAACTAGCCTGATTAGGCTTGGCCCTACAGGAGCCGGCACCACCCTCAAACTCTGGCCATGGGGCTTTCCTTTTATGGTCTTTCATGGTGCAGGGCCCTGGGTGAAAGGCAGGACTCTCCCCTCCTACAGAAGAAGCCAGAGGCAGGCTTCCCTTTGATGGCTCGTCATGCCCCCATTACTCCACCCCACCTCCCCGAAACATCCAACTGAAACCCAGCACATGAACGGCCCTGCTATGAGTGAGGCTACTCGTGGCTGGAGTCCAGAACCTCACTCCAATTAGCCAGTCTGCCCTTTTGCGTGATTCAGAAAATTCCCATTTGTAAATTCCTCTGACATGAAGATGCAATGCCAACCCACCTGGTCTGCAGACTTGTTCTACAGGATGGGAATGGAAATGACTTGGCGGCAGCAGACCCCTACTGTCCCCCTGCAACTCTTCAGGGCCAACGGGCAACAGCCTGATATCCCTATAAGGCATGCAAAGGAGCCCACATTCCAACTAATACCTACTGAGTGGTGACCAGTCTCTTAGGTGACAACGATAGCTAAAATGGGAGGCAAAGCTTATTATGTACCAGGCATTAATTATCTCATTTGGGCTTTATAACAATCATATGAGACAATTGCTATTATGAGCCTTATTTTACAAGTGGGGAAACTGAGGCTCAGGGAAGTTAAGTCTTACCTAAGATCACACATCGAGTAAGAGGCAGGATTTGGATTTGGATCCAAACTGTCCTATCAAACACTATCTCTTAGCATCTTCACGACCTCGTCGGGGGTGTATTAGCCACATTTTACAGATGAGACTCTGAGTAGTTCAGTCAATTGCCTGTGATGGCACAACCCATAAATTAGAGAATGAGATTCAAACCTGAACTTGTCAAGCGCCAAATTCTGTGCTCTCATCACCATTCTTGCTTCCTGAGTGCTGGTGGCTGCCCTGGGTTGGACAGGAATGGCTGGGTGTGGCCTGTTCCTAGCAGCTGCCAGAGGCTGCCAGCCTCCTGCAGCCACAGCACCTTCTTGCCAACAGCCAACACGGTGGGGCCCATGGGGCTGGCATCCTGGGACTAAGCCGACTCCCCTACTCCCAGGGCAAATGAGCGAAGACCTCATGCAGAGGGAGTGTGCCTCAACCTTTTCTTTTCTAAACTATGGTGAGCACATTTTTTTAATTAAAAAAAATTTTATCACATTTACGACATAAAATTTACACACAATAAAATTCACCTATTTTTAAACTACAATTTGATGAGTATTGACAGCTGTATATAGTTATGTAACCACCACCATCACAAGATATAGATCACAATCAAGATATAGAACATTTCTTTCACCTCAAAAGTTCCCTTATACCTTTTGTAGTCAGTCCTCTGCCCCTACGCCTGGTCCCAGGCAATCAGTTAGTCGCTTTCCATCATCATAGCTTTGCCTTTTTAAGAATGTTATGTATATGGAATCATACTGGTAGTTCTTTCATGTCTGACTTCTTTCGCTTGGCGTAATGCGTTTGAGATTCCTCCGTACCATGTGCATATCACTAGTTTGTTCCTCTTCATTGCTGAGTGGTATTCTGTGATTTGCGTGTAACATAGTATGTTTGTTTATCCACTCACCAGTTGATGGACATTTGCGTTTCTAGATATGGGCTAGTAATAATAAAGCTGCTCTAAAATTTGCATACAAGTCTTTATGTAGACACGTTTTAATTTCTTTTGGGCAAATACCTGAGTGGGATTGTTTGGTCATCATTTGGTTGGTGTTTATGTTTAACTTGATGAGAAGCTACCAAAGTATTTTTCCAAGCGCCTATGCCATTTAGCATTTCCTCTAACCATGATGAGCATTCCTGTTGCTCTGCAGGCTCACCAGCGTTTGGTATTGTCGGTTTATTCTATTTTAGCCGTTCTTGTGGGTGTGTAGTGATGTCTCTTTGCAGTCTTAATTTGTGTTTATTGACTAATGTGCTGATTAGCCATTCATATATCTTCTTTGGTGAAGTGTCTGTTCAGATACTTTGCCTTTTTTTTTATTGGGTTGTTTGTTTTATTATTATGGAATTTGATGAGCACTTTTTAACCCCAAAATGTGAACTCTCAAATGCTTTGGCTCCTGGAGGCATGTAGCATTGGGGTTCGGAACACAGGCCTTCGTAGACCATCTGAGAGTGGATTCTAGACCTACCATTAGTAGCTGTGCAATCCTGGACCACTTACTTGAGCTCTCTGAGTATCAGTTTTCTCATGAGTAAAATGGAAGTGATTATGAAACCCATGTCACAGAGATGTTGTGAGGACTGGAAAAGATAATCTTAACATAGTACCCAGCACAATAAACTTACAGTAAATTAGCTGCTTTATTATTGTTGAGAAAATACATGACAAAAGGCTGCTATTACTAATTCAAAACCAGTTTCTAAAGAGAGCCATTTGAGCAATGGTAGTAAGTGTAGATAGAATCACCCGGTAGGGGGATGATGCTGGGCACAGAGGGCACTTGAGCAGCTCATCAGGTCTGGACTCCTGTGGGACTCTTGACCCTAGAGTGCTCCCAGTCAGAGCCTGGAGGAGACACTCCCACTGTGAATCAGCCCCAGGCCCAAAGGGAGCAGCCAGAGGGAAGGACAGGTGGAAGAGAGAGATCAGGCCGTCTACAAGCCTCTGCAGGCTGACCGTCAACCCTCCGCCCCACCCTTCCCAGTCAGCTGTTTTGTTCTATAAAGCCCAGTAGACCTTTCAAGTGAAGCAACTTAACTCAGCTCGGTGGTTTTCTTTTCTTCTCTCTCCTTTGGAGGGTGTGGCAAGAGGAGATGGGAAAGATAATTAGTATAACTGCTTCAGGAGCCTTTTGGCCCCATCCCAGTGAGTCAGCTTCTAAGGCAGGTAGAGCCTGTCCTGTGCTTTGCATGGGGCCTCTTTGATATACTGGAGATTATGGACTCCTGCCTGGAGCGTCGGGGGAAGCAAGGTAGGGAAGGACAGCCTTGGTGTCTGAGAACAGCTGCAGAAACAGACCAGAGATGTGGATTTCAGATCCTGAGCAGACACCATTCCACACCATTCTACCCTGATAGGGAACCCATGCCTCCCTGTGCCTCAGTGCCTCCTTGATGAAATGTGTCTGAAAGTCAGCACCTAACAGAAAGATTCAACCATTCTAGATAAAGAAATAGACACATTTAAAGTATTTTTTAGATAAGTCATGTTTTAGGATAGATTGGGTTATTAAAACTAGAGAAAACAGATATACCCAGGGATGGGAATATGAAATTATAATGCATTTCTTAGCTCCAAGTAGAGTCCGGAGGCTCAGACTGTTAGGTATTGGATTCGTCAGAGAAGGTCTCCTTCTTTGCCCTCTAGTTATATTCCAGTGACCTTGGACTAACTATTCAAGCCTGGTATGCCTAGAGCCAACCCTGGCTGACACTTTGTTTCCATTTTTACTTCAAGGCTCTGATCTATGTTTATCAAGCCCTCACAATGTCAGCCCATTGGTGTTGGTTTACTGAGGCATCATTCATTTATTCATTCATTCATTTACCAGCATTTGAGCACTTAATATGGTAATGGGTTAGGGGATGGTGCTTACAGTGGAAAGAAAGAAGCTTGCAAAACCCTGGGTATTTGATAAGCTCCCTGAGTTCCCGGCCACATTCATTGGCCTTCTTTTCTTTCCTCAAACCCCTCCTGCTCTTCTCACTTCCAGGCCTTTGTGTAACTCTACTTGGAAGGCCCTTGGCTACCCCCGCTCCCTTCCCTACCACACACACTTTGCTTGGAACCCTTCTACTTATCTTTCACATCTCAGTTTAAATGGCACATCTTTGGGTCGGGTCCCCCTGTCACTTGCTTTCCTAGTCCTTTCCCTCTGCAACATTTATCGCCCGAATAAACAGTAAACTGGGGTAAAAATAATGATGGTTGTTGAACAGTTACCCTCACTAGACTATAGCTTACATTATGAAAAGAGTCTGTATCATCCTGTTCGTAGCTATATCCTCGTGCAGGGCCTGGAGTACAGGAAGAATGAATGAATGAATGAATCCAAGATATGGTAAAAGAAAAAGGAGCAGAGGACCCAGCACCACACCCTGACAGGGTGACCCAACCCACAGAGCATCCCAAGGGGCTTCCTGCTAAGAGTCCAGCTCCAGACTGCAAGGGAGGAGGGGAGGGAGTGAAGAGCAGCCGCTGTAACAGGAGAGGCTGCAGCTGACTGGGAGGCAGGCCCTGGTCCTTGGGCGACTTGTTCTAATCTTAGAAGGTATGCCTGGGCTTTCTGCTGTGGCATGAAGGGCAAATGTCCCAGACCTCAGGACACACTCGTTATCACTCCTGCTTGGGAAGTAGAAATGGCCCCCAGGGAAGGATATTCTCGAGGGGGGGGGGACCTCTGGCTGCAGCAAACCCCAGGAGTCAGAGGGGCTCGCGGTGAAATCAGGTTTATTACAGGACTAACCAGCACAAGAGAGCACGTGACAGGAGTCTCTGGACTCTCCCTGAAGAGCCAACAGATTGTAGATTCACTTGTTGGCCTAGGTGAGTGAATCCTTCTGCATCACCTATGCTAACTATGCAGAAGCATTTCTTCCACACTCTTCCCCTTTCCCCTAAAAAGAACAAAAAGAAGAAAAAAAAAACAACTAACTGCTCTGAGGCTGCCAGACTGAATTTGGGACTGAATCAGGGTTGAATTTGATCCTGCCCCCCTGCACGTCCACTGGTGGGAGGAGGGAGAAGAGGAAGATGGCTGTGCGTGCGCCGCCTGGATCGCGAGGTCGCTGCTTCTGCCTCCTCATTCCAGCACCGTCTCCATCTCCTTCCCAGCCTCCACTCACCCTGCCTATCTTCAGACTCGGCCATCACCTTGTAACAGGAGCCAAGTTTCAAACCCAGCTTCATCTGACTCCAGAAATCCCAAGCAGGTCTTTCAAGGGTCTGTCCTGGACCCTCTGCTCTGTTCACTCACCCCTTCTGGGCATCTATCTTTCCCTTCTCTTGCCACCTCTTGCCTCTATCTTCCCAGCCATGCTCTCCCCGGGGCTTGCCATCTCTGTGGATGCCACCCCTGTCCACCCAGCAGACAGAGCCAGAAACCTGGGCAGTGTCTTGGCCCCTCCCTGCACCTACCTGGTCAGTCACCACTTCCAGTCAATCCTTCTCCTAAGTTTCTTTATTTATTTATGGCTGCGTTGGGTCTTCGTTGCTGCGCGGGCTTTCTCCAGTTGCGGCGAGCGAGGGCTGCTCTTCGTCGCGGTGCTCGGGCTTCTCACGTGCGGTGGCTTCTCTTGTTGCAGACTCACAGACTCCAGAGATCTACAGAGTGTTGGCTCCAACCCTATGTCTAAGCCATCCTTAAGATAGTTACTAATTCCCAGATGGACTTATCTGCTCATGGTCACCCTTGGTCCCAGTTTCCTGCCTCTACTGAATCCTTGTTCTCCATTCTCCTATAAGCCTAGTAGACCTAAACACCCTGTGGATACCTGGCATGTGTAGGGCTCATTAATATCTACTGAATGGTTGAATCAATAACCTCTTCTTGCTGAAGGCATTCCTTTACCAATGGTGGGCCATAGACACTTTTGATTCTCACAGTACGCCTTTCAAAAGCACCCACAAATAAAAAGCTGCTGCTTTCAGTAGAACTTCCACTGAAGGTTTGCAGATTGCAGGAAGCGACCATAATGATACGACACAGCTAACAATTGTAAATCAGTGACCAGAGATTCCTGTTCATCAAAACCCTTTTGGTCACCCCATCATCAGGGGTTTCTTTCATAGTGGCCATTTCCCCCACAAGTGGCTGACCCTGTCCACTCCTCAGGGTCTCAGCTGCCCCATCCCCTCCTGTTGTCCTCTACAGTCTTCTTCCCAGCTCCCTTGGCAGATCCGGACCCAAAAGGAGGCTCCGCTCAGTGAAAGGACTTTTGGGGGCCAGGATCCACCCTCCATAGGAGGCAGTAGAAGGGACTGCCCTGGCAGTCCAGTGGTTAAGACTCCATAGGAGGCAGTCGGTTGTCAATTTGCTCATTTTTTTACCTTTCATGACAACAGCAGTGGCCTCTGAACTGGTCTCCCCACCCCCACTGCCGCCAAAGGGACCATCAAAATAAATCCAGTGGTTTTACTCTTTTGCTAAAATCCCTCCAATGACTTTGCATGGCCCTAAGAACAGGGTCCCAGCTTAGAGGGCCCTGCCTGCTCTGGCCTCTGTTTCCTCTGCAGCCTCATCTTGCCCCTCATACCGCACGCCCCGTACCAGACTTAGGGACTTCTAGTAGTTCCCTGGGATGCCCCTGGCCTTGCAACCTTCACATGCAGCTAGCTCCCTCAGCGGGAGAGTGACCAACTCTGCCCACCCTTCAAGCTTGGCCAGGTTGGTGGTTCCTCCTGGAAGCCCTCCTGGATGCCTCTGGCCAGGTTGGGTGCCCCTGCTGTGCTTTTCGCCCTGTCCTTCTCCAGTCACAGCATCCTGAACTCAATGTCACCTCCCTCTGCTTCTCCTCGGGGAGGCCTCCTTTGACACGGCACCTAGCAGTAATCACATACTACAGGTGCACTTGTTTATTTGTTCACAGCCTGTCTGTCCTCTGAAACTTGAGCTCCAGTGAGAGTGGGGACCCTCTCTGCTTTAGCGCTACATCCCCAGAGCTCAGAGCCCTTAGTGGGTGCTCAGCAGTACTTGCTGACTGCTTTAGTTTCCTATGGCCAGTGCAACAAAGGACCACAAACTTTGCAGCTGAAATAACATAAATTTATTATCTTACAGTTCCGGAGGTCAGAAGTTCAAAACAGATCTCACTGCGACTAAAATCAAGGTGTTAGCAGGGCTGCCTTTCTTCTAGAGGCTCAGGGGGAGAGACCGCTTCCTTGCCTTTTCCAGCTTCTAGAGGCTGCCTGCATTCTGCCTCTTGGCCTCTTTCTCCATCTTCAAAGCCAGCGATAGTGGGTCAAGTCTTTCTCACATCCCGTCACTCTGACGCTGACTCCTTTGCCATCCTCTCCCACTTTTAAGAAACTGTTGGATTGCATGGGGCCCACTTGGATAATCCAGCATAATCTCCCTATTTTAAGGTCAACCGATTAGCAACCTTAATTCCACCTGTACCCTTGCCATGTAACCTAACATATCTACAGGTTCCAGGATTCGGATGTGGACATCTTTGGGGGCTATCATTCTGCCTTCCACACTGGCTGACCCATCATACTTTAAATACTTGCTTAATTGCCCCTGTAGGCCATAAACTCAGGGGTGCAGACAGTATCCATCCTACCCATCTCTGTGTACCTCTCCTCCAGTGTGCTGTCATTCACTGTGTCCTTAGAGCCTCACAGCTATCCCAGGAGGAAGGCGAGGCAGGTGCTGTTCCCATTGTACCGATGAGGAAGCTGAGGCTTCACTAGCTCATGTGACTTGACCAAGGTGGCACGAGAAAGGGCTCCAAGTCCATGCTCAGGACTTAGCCAGCGTCCTTACTGGCAAGCCTCTGAGAGTTCCCTGAATTAGGTGGCAGGAGAGCATATAAAATAATAGCAATAACCATAATCAGACGAAGAAGGAGGAAGAGAGATGGAAGGGTAGAGGAGAAGGAGGAAGGGTCATGACCCTAAAAACCATAAAATTAAACTTAGCTTTATTATTATTATTATTATTGGTTTTTTGCAGTACGCGGGCCTCTCACCATCACGGCCTCTCCCATTGCGGAGCACAGGCTCCAGACGCGCAGGCTCAGCGGCCATGGCTCATGGGCCCAGCAGCTCTGCGGCATGTGGGATCTTCCCGGACCGGGGCACGAACCCGTGTCCCCTGCATCGGCAGGCAGACTCCCAACCACTGCGCCACCAGGGAAGCCCTATTATTTTTTTGATTGCTAGTTAGTATGCACATCAGTTTCTCTGGGCTGGTTTGAGAGCTCAGGAATGGAATGTCTGTTAAGTGCCTGTTAAGTGTAGCCCACCAATGGCTGACCCGTGACGGCCCACTCCTGGACTAAGCGTGGCAGGAAGCAGCAGGGAGCACAGCCTAGCCAGCTGGGGCTGCCTCTGGGAGACCTGTGCCCCAGAGAGAATGGAAGGGCAAGGGTAGACTAGATGAGACGCTGGGCATCCCTTGGTGTATTCTCCCCATTTTACAAATAGAAACTGAGGCACAAACAAGTTAGGCAACTTGTCCAAGGCCACAGAACGAGTATATGCAGAGCCTGGCTTTGAACCCAGGCAGTCTGGCTCGAAGCCTGAGCTCTGTGCTCTCCTGCCCCAAATACAGCACCATAACCCCATCATCTGTGCACTATGCCCGGCACAGACAGGCCTGATTCTGAATCTTGTGGGGACTCTGGGGATATTGGCTACCTCCTGCTGTCCGTGGGAGAAGGGTGGTGCAGCCTCCAGACTACAGGGGACATGTTGCGATTTGGGTTGGGGCAAAGGCTGATGGATGTTAATAATCTCATTTACCAACGAGAATCCTGAGGCTCAGAAAGGTCCACCCCAATTATACGTCAGAGCCAAGACTGAAACCCAGACCTGATTCTGAATTAGCTGTTCTTTCCACTCCTGTCACGTGGTCCCTGTGCATCCGCAACCCCATCAGACTCAAATTTTTATCCTTACGCTTATACAACAGTTAACAGGTCTCACAGAGAAATTTCACATACGTTATCGCTGAGATTTCATTGATAAGGTCCTACACTATCATGACATTCAGAATGAACATCTCCCTCCCATTTCTCTGTTGTCCCTGCTGTTACCTGGGAATGTACCTGGACACTAACCCCGCTGACCCCACCTGGCTGGCCAGCCAAGCATCTGAGGCTGTGGGCTACCCTGCTTCTAAAACTACTGAAGCGGTCAGGCCGGTGTCCAGTGACTGAGGGCTGCTGGACCCTGTCCAGGCCACTGGGCTGCAGCACCACGTCCTGGGAGGAAGTGGGAAGCATTGGAGGTCCCACGGAGGGACACTCTACCCGGGGCATGGCCTGTGGATCCTTTGTGTTAGCAGAGCATCCTACCTGGGTTTTTCCCTGGGAGAGAATCAGAGGCCAAGGACCTGCCATTTTCAGATTCTTAAAGCCGACAAGTGGGTAGGTAGGGGATATTTGGGACTCTTTTGGTCTTATGTGAAATAGTCGATCAGCGCTCACGTGTACCTGTTTCTCTTCTGCCTTGTCTAGTTGTCGTTCTTCTTTTTCACCTCCTCTCCACGCCACCACCACCACTCCCCCAATCGCTGTTATCCCAGTGCATCCTGCAGTGTCTACAGATGCTCAAGAGGCGAGGACTACATGACCCAACAGCATAGATGGAGGACACGAGGTTTCTTCCTTCCCCTGACATTCCAGGGTTTTATCCTCTATCATCTAAGCCAAAGAACTCTTCTGGCCTTGACCCATCCTGTCGGCAATCTGCACCAAAATGTCTGTAAGGCTCCCACTGGGGTAACAGGAAAGGTCCCCTCCTTTGTGAGTGAAAGGCAGCTCAGTGCTAATAAGGAGACACAGCTAATATAAGGAGTTCAGTCTTTGGACCTCTCCCCTTCCCTGTTCTATATTTCCTGGTTTTATACTGTCCTGTGACTTCAAATACTATCTCTATCTAGTGACTCTCAAGGTTTTGTTTCCAGCCTGGACACCTCCCTTGAACTCAAGACTTGCGTATATATTCAACTCCCTCCACTGCGTCTCAATGTGGATGTCTAATAGACATTTTAAGCTTTCATGACCGAGAAAGAAAGAGCTGTTCACTCCCCATATACCCTCACCCACATCTCTCTCTCCAACAAGCCTTCCCTGACCCAGGAAAAAATACCCCCATGCATCCTGTTGTCCACGTCAAACATCTGGGAGTCATCCTTGATT
The DNA here is from genome assembly GCF_005190385.1 of Monodon monoceros. NCBI lineage: Eukaryota > Metazoa > Chordata > Mammalia > Artiodactyla > Monodontidae > Monodon > Monodon monoceros. The sequence continues at coordinate 59,711,336 of NW_021703774.1, read as the reverse complement.
GCCTGATTTCCCTTACTTCCCACAGTAAGGGAAGTAATTACTTCAGTGCATCAGTAATTCCTACGTCCTACGTCCTAATTCCTAAGCTGTCCTACGTCCAGATCCACCCCCTCTCACCATCTGCTGCTACAAGCCTGGTCCGCTCCACCATCGCTGCTCAGCTGGAGCACTGCCAGAACCTTCCTCCTGGTCCCCTCTGCTTCCACTCTCATCCATCCTCCACAGACAGCCTTTTGATGTGTAACTCAGGTCACATCCCTCCTCGAAACCCTCCAAATGAATAAAATACAAACTGCTGATTTTCCCCTTCCAGAACGAGTGTTGTTCATTTCACTTTCTGAAATAAAATAAAAAACCTAAAGAGAAAGGTTCCCATGGTCCTCGGGGCCTCACGCAGTGGGCCCCAGACTGCCTCTCATCCTTTGTCTCTCCTCCTGTCTCCTGGTTGCAACAGGTCCCTGCCACACCTCTCTTTTTCTCTGTCCCTCAGCCTTTGTTCCTCTCTGTGCTTTCTGCTCAGAACAGTTTTCTTCCCATCTTTTCCCCAGCTGGAATTCAACTCACATGACTCAGAGATGTCTGCCCATACCCCCATAGATAAAGTGCCCTATTTCCTCTTTTTCATGGCATTTAACACGTTATCTTACTTATCTGCCTCTCTGTTTACTCTTTGCTACCCTTGCTGGAGTAGCAACTCCTTAAGGGCAAGAACTCTGTCTTGTTCACTGCTTTACCGCAGGGCCTAGGACAATAATGTTTACTGATGAGAGACTGACTAAGATGACTCTTGCAGTGAAAGTCTAGAGTTAATATAGCATGTCCCTGTGGAAAGAGATCTTCAGATAACGCTGGTGCTGTACTTACTAACTTGAAGAGTGAGTTAGCAACTCTGGGCCATTTTCTGTTCGAGAAGAGGTATTGTGAGAGTGCTAGAAAATGTATCAAGTGCTGTAAGGACAGTGCCTCCCTGATAGCAGCTGCTCTAAGTAGGTAGGTAAGTCAAACGGGCCAACCTGGTTCCTAGTCCATTGTCCTTTCCATCGTCCCCGGGTGGTAATGGTTAAACATTGGGGTGAATTGAAGAGTTAAGGGTAAGGTAAGTGTAAAGGAAGACCCTGGAATCATTGTGGCATCCCAAAGAGGCTGTCTGTTGTTCCTTTTCAAATGATGGTTTAAGTATGGTTATATTGGAAGGGGGTAAGTGGTCTTAAAATCCACTACAGTTCTAGGGGCTTCCCTGGTGGCACAGTGGTTGAGAGTCCGCCTGCCGATGCAGGGGACGCGGGTTCATGCCCCGGTCCGGGAGGATCCCACATGCCGCGGAGCGGCTGGGCCCGTGAGCCATGGCCGCTGAGCCTGCGTGTCCGGAGCCTGTGTTCCGCAGCGGAAGAGGCCACAACAGTGAGAGGCCCGCGTACCGCAAAAAAAAAAAAAAAAAAAAAAAATCCACTACAGTTCTAGAAGAGCAAAGAAGCAAGCGTACCTTATACTTTGAGGCTCTGGCTTGTCTGGCCTGTTTCTGGTGAGCGAGATAATCTTCCTTTTAGCTAAGAGCAGGGGTTCCTCAGCCCCCAGGCAGAGCCCTCTCACTGCTTCTCCCCCAAGCTATAGATGAGGAAGCCTCCCCTGGTGCCTTGTTTCCCTAACCCGTGGCCCTGAGACTGGTAGATACTTAGACCGTGGACCAAGGAGGGGGATGAAGAAACAGGGGCAGAGCCAGGGAGGTACGTAGAGCCCGATTTAGGCCTGTACACAAAGGTTCCACTATGTGGATGGTCAGCGGTACCCAAATTGTATTTACTCAGCATGGTAACAGTGAGGGGGAAGTTCCATGCTGTCCAGACACAGGGGTTCCTCAGTTCTCAGAAGAAAGTCCCATAGAAACAGAAAATAAACACCAGAGGTGATTTTCTTCTGGCCTCGGCACTCACAGGAACCACAGGAGTGGTTTCCAAGCTTGCTGGCAGAGCCAGGCTGGAACGGTGGCAGTGAGGGCTTGGTAAGCAAGATCTGGGCCCAGGAAGATGGAATGGGGTCAGGGGGACTGCAATCTGTAAAGACGAGGGTCAACTAAAGCAGGACGCCAAGGGGGATGAGTTCAGAAAACAGATTTAAGATGTGGAAACTGGCCCCAAGAAGAAAGGACCAGCTGAGGTCAAAACTGACCAAGACCCGGAATGTGGATGCAGGCGAGAGAGGGGTGAGCTTAGGGTATCAGTGACTCTGGGAGCAGGTGCCCAGGCCCTGACATCACAACTGGGTTGGATGGGGGGAAGGGAAAGAAAGCACCCTTCGAGGAGGACTTTCTGTGTTCCCGGCTCTATGTTCAACACTTAATGGACATCTTTGGAACAGAGAAAGAACTCTAAGTCCCAGAGAGGCTGGGGTGGGGGGTGAGTTCCCAGGAAATCTGGGGACTAGGCAGGGACATTGAAGTCATTCTCAGATCTAAGAACAATCAAGGTGGGAGAAAGACCTTCCCAAACCAGCCTCAGGGCTGAGACAGAGAGAGAACACCTGCAGGCGAGCTGGAAGGAGACTCTCACCTGCCTGGGGCCAAGGCGATGTGATGTTGAACCACTGGAGGAGGTCACTAGTGGTACCTGCTAGACTTGCAAGGCAGAAATCCAGGCAAAGCCTCAAACAGGCTGAGCCACGGTGCCTGTCCACGCCCAAAGCCATGCTTCTTCTGCTGTACCTGCGTAACCCAGCAGCTTATAATAGTTTCACTATTTATATATCGTGTTACAGTTTTCAAAGCACCTTCACAAATTAGGCTACTTAACTGATGTCCACTGCTGGATTATCAGGCAGTGGGAGTCAAGTGTTTCACAGATTATTCTGTCTGGCTTCTCCTGTGTGACTCTGGCTAAGCTACTTGCCCTCTCTGGGCTTCGGTGTGCCCAACTGAGAGGAGGCAACAATCAGTCATTCTTCTACAACATAGGATGAGAAGCATCTGGAGAGGTGCTGGTAGTGAGTGGATTTGCCAGGCTTCAGCAAGCTCTGGAGCCCATAGACATTCTAAAGAAAACCCATTCACTGGGCTCCAGGAAAACAAATTCAGACGTATTATAATCTTTCCTTCAACCCAGCTTTTAAGCCCTAAATGCTTCCAGAAGGCTTATCGTTCTCTTGCCCCTCGCCAAGCCTGGTTTTGAGACAGGGAAGTTAGGGAGGAGTTTCTGATTCCTGTACGGCTCTATTTTTATCTGGAATGTATCTTCCTGCACCGCCAGTGATTGGCGCCTTCGGGGCCGAGGGTAAAGAGCACCGTCAGCAGGACACGAGCAGTATATAGCAACGGACAGAAAGACTGAGCTGTTATGGGGGTGGGAAGTTAGACAGATGGACAGACTGATGGGCCCAGCATGTTTGCCAAGAGCAGCTCAATTAATTAATCACAAGGACAAGATGTTCGCCTCTGACCACGCCCTGCGTGACACATGTAGGGCACTAGTCAGAGCGGGCATTGGGTTCCCCGCTCGCGCCAGCGCTGTCGGGGACTCTGGCATCTTGAAGAGAGGTGCATCCTTTTCCATCTTTATGTGAAATCAGCATCTGATGTTTAGGTGGAATGAGAATAAACTTGACTTACAGCAGGAAACAGTGAAGAGGGACCTGTCTTTTCCTCCAGAGCAGCCTGTTCGCAGATCCGAAGGTCCGTGGCCAATGCAATTCTTTCCTATCTCTAAGCAAAGCCCTCTTCACAAAGCTTGGCCCCCACGTAACTTCACCCGAGGCGGTGGGGGGCGGCCGTGTGCGCCTCCCGTGCTCCAGGGGCAGCATCACGGTGTGACCAGCGACGTTTCCTTTGGAGGGAGCACCCAAGTAAGAAAGCTTGGAGACACTTCTAGCGCAAAAAGGAGGGCCTAGGAAGTGTATGTGAGTGTGTGTGTGTGTGTGTGTGTGTGTGTGTGTGAGAGAGAGTGTGTGTGTGTGTGAGAGAGAGAGTGTGTGTGTGTGTGTGTGAGAGAGAAAGAGAGAGTGTGTGTGTGTGAGAGAGAGAGAGAGAGTGTGTGGGGGGGTGTACAGGGATGCAAGCTTGCAGCTGGAGCGGAGCATGCTTGGTCTTTGTAGGCCATGAGCCCCGTGGAAAGACAGAAATGGACTTTCTCGAGCAAACTGCTACCCAGGTCCTCCCAGTTTCAGGCTAGACGTGGGCAGAGGGAGTTTGCAGTCTGTGTACGAAATGCCATCGTCATGGTCACCAAAAACCAAAGCTGAATGTCTCTGAGACTGGACATTTAAAAAACATTAACATGGTTCCCTAGGCCGCCTGTAACAAGGCAGAAGTGAGGGGGCCGTTTCCAGTGCTTACTGACTCACCGTATGAGTCTTGGTGACAAATGGCACATGGGAGTGAACAGTGGCCAGGGTGCATCTTGGCCTCTTCAGGGGGCCTAGAGGCACCTTGGGGGAGGGAAGGCCACAGGAAACCAATGGTTGCATTGGGGGTAGACCAGGGGCATGGTAACCAGCTGGTCACCAGTTTGCAGAAAGCTCACAGCAAAAACGAACAGGACAGTAAAAGGGGTGAGTCTCTCTGAATGAGGACACTGGAGAGAACAGTAATGCAATATGCAAATCCCTAGAACTGAAGTCACTGCAGTGTTCTTGGAAGGAAGGACCCCGTTGCCCGTAGTAATAATAACCCTTCTATAGCTCTTATGTCCTAGGCCTTGTCCTCACGCTTTAGATGTATAGTCAGTCAATTAATCCACAGAACAACCTTGTGAGTGATGTGCTACTGTTATCCCTGTCAAGGTACAGAAAGGTAAAATCATTTGCCCAAGGTCACTGAGCTAGGGAGATGGAGCGACTCAGCGGTCGAATCCAGATAGTCTGGTTCTCATCGCCGTGCTACTTGACTCTCATGTTATTTGAATATTTTCTGAACATTTCTATGCCCAAGGCACTCAATTAAGTAGGGGAAACAAGACACAAAAATACTTGTCAAAAGTTCAATCAAGGTGCTTCCCTGGTGGCACAGTGGTTAAGAATCCACCTGCCAATGCAGGGGACACGGGTTCGAGCCCTGGTCTGGGAAGATCCCACGTGCCCCGGAGCAACTAAGCCCGTGTGCCACAACTACTTAGCCTGCCCTCTAGAGCAACAACTACGGAGCCCGCGTGCCCTAGAGCCCGTGCTCTGCAACAAGAGAAGCCCGCACACCGCAACAAAGAGTAGCCCCCGCTCGCCACAACTAGAGAAAGCCCGTGTGCAGCAACGAAGACCCGATGCAGCCAAAATAAATAAATAAATAAAAGTTCAATCAAAGACGTTTTCTCGTCCCATTAGATACACTTACAGGCCTCTCTCTCCAGTGGATTTTGCCAGCCTACAGTTTTCGAAGACTCATGTGACAGCGGGAAGATGCTGTCCCTGATAGAGCCCTCTCTGGGCTGGGTCTCCGTGGGACGAGGAACCCGGCCTTGTCCTGCCTCCCAGATCCCTGGGTGCCCTAACCTCCACCCCCAGGGCAACACCAAGTTTTATTCCTTTCCAGATCCCCAGAGCCACACCCAGGGCCAAGGACACTATAAACTTTCACTAAATGCAGTTGACTGAACGGGTTTTTTACATCTTTGAATGCAGGAGCCAATTGCAAAACGCTGTGCAAAGACCTCACTGTGGCAGCATCCCTGCTTGTGGCCACATAGCAAGCACCTTGTGTGGCACCCGGTGCTGATGCTCAGCAGTGCCAAGTGCATATTTGCTGGTTCACTTTGGCTTCCCTTTGGTTTGCCAGGAAAGGCCGGCAGAGACCAACGCCAGTGTGGACGACTCAGCGCCCCCCTCGGTGGCCCAGCTGGCCGGGCGATTCAGGGAGCAGGCGGCCGCTGCAAAGGTGAGTCAGGAGGCTTCAGAGCCCCTCTCCTGGGATGGGGCTGGAGGAAGGGGAAGTCTGGGTCAGGCCCAGAGGAGAGGGAGGGAGGAGGCTTGGTAATTACCAAATTAGGAAGAGAAGCCAGAGAGGGGTCTCTCTGAATGTGAGGAATGTTGCCATGCTGCTGGGCCTGGGCAGGACCGTTCCCCACCAGAGTGAGGCTTACCCTGTGGCCAGGAGGGCTGAGAGCTGAAAGCCCTGCTGTTAGAGACGGGGGGTCTGAACCCGGGGCTTGTCCACCCCAGTCGTCCACTGATAGAGACTTAGATCTTGCACAGCTGTGCCAGGCCTGGACTGCTTCAGAATAAAGAAGTCCCCACACCAGGCTCCTCCCCGGAGCTTAGGAAGCTTAGGAATCCGGAACAAGGGTGGATTCCAGAAGGAGAATTGGGAAGAAAGAGAGGACGGAAACGGAAGCACCTTCAGATAGGAAGCCAGGGATCAGGAAGGAAAGGGATCTGGTGACCAGTGGATTCTAGAATCCTGCTGGAGAGGTCAGTGTCAAATGGGGTATTGCAGCATTGGAGAGATTTGGCCTAGATTTTCTTGAGTCCTACAGTGTGAGGAGCTCCTTAGAAGTGAAATGAGGGAAGGGAACCCCAGTGTGTGGGAAGGTTTATCATGGCCCCTTGGGACAAACGAGAGTGTAATTGTCATGCTTTTTTAGGTGCGTTGTTTTGCGTTTTTATTCTCCCATCTGAAAAATCGGTGCATAATTTCAGACACGATAAGAATGTCATAAAGGGTGAAGGAGATAGTATCAATCAAAGGTGCTGACCGTGCTTAGAAGCTGGGTGTGGGTGTCATTGTGAGATGTTGCTTCAGGCAGGCCAGTGAATCACAAGTAAAAGAGGATGCTCCAGCAGGAAAGGACTGGGAGAGTCTGAAAAGGACTAGAGAGCCTGAAAGTCAAAATTGGTAGACAGTTCACTAGAATGAATTTATAAAGTTAATGGGCAGTCGCAAAGACATGCAATCCCTCCCTTCATTCTTTTCTCCACCAGACATCCCTAAACATTCCTAAAACCAGTTTCTACTTCCTTCCTCTTCCTCCCTGTTGCCTGATTAGCTCTCTTTTTCTCTCTGTGTGTCTGTCTGTCGCCCTCCCTCTAGACACCAGCCAGTAAGCCAACAAGAAGGAAACCGCCCTGCTCCCTCTCTCTGTTCCCCCCCAGGGTAGAGCTGGGCCAGAATGGTGAAGAGGTAAGTGCTTCTGCTGCTGGGGCCTCAGAGGGTGCTGGTTATGGACTTTCTTTCTCCTTTTTATAGGAAGAGGCACGCAATTCACACTTTTAGACTTGAAACCTGTGCAGGGAATTTCTCCATTTCAGATCAGGGGTGAATGTCCTTAACACTTCCTGAATCCTGTACTTTGAAAACGATGTCCCTTCCTACCCCCTGTTACTGAGCCTCCCTTATGGTTTTCAAGGACAGGAGCACTATTTTTCAAGCCTGAGGATTTCCGCCAAGAGAATGGGTCCATGGAGTATTTTACCACACCAGATTCAGGAGTCATGAAAGTCATGTTTGACTCCCAGGTCTGACTGATATGATCTTCCAAGTGTGCAAAGCATCTGGAAAGAGGGCCGCACTCACGTAAAGCAGAACTGCAGTGTGAGAGAGGCGTGGGTTTCTGTGGTATCTTGAAAAGGCTGGCTATTGTTCTGGATCACTGAAAGAGAACCAGAGCACACAGGAGGCCTCATTGCTCTCAGATATAAATAACCAATGTTACCAACATAATAAAGGCTCTGGTATCATAGATCATAGCCACCAATGGATTCCCGGCCTGCATGTTCACCTACCCTTATTTATCTAATTGTAGCTGTAGGAGCAACTTGTCCACACCCTCCCAGGAACCCAGGAAGCTTCACTGTGGTCGTGGTCCCCGCCAGAAATGGATTAGCATGTTCTCTCGTCCAGCCTGGGAGGCCAACCCCAAAATAGAGCAAGCAAGCCAAAGACAGTCCAATTCCCACATGCCAACTGTGATACCTCTTTCCCCTGCTTCCTTTTTGGGGGCCAGCATCCTGACGACAGACACTGGATAGCCATGTGGGCTTGGGCAAGGCCCTTGGTGTCTACATTTTCTCATTTATAAAGTGAAACATTTGGAGTCGGTCAACGGTTTTCAAACCTTTTTGTCAACCCAAGGCATATGAGCAGAAGCCCATCAGATAAAGCAGAAACTCAGAGCTGCTCTCAACCAAGTGGGAAGGGGGTGGGGCCCCCCATATGCTCTGAGAATACTCCCCCCCCAAAACTGGACAGGGGTCTTCTGGGATGAGAACGCCCCAAGAAGCCCAGTTTAAAAAACACTACATTTTTCTTGGGGTCTCCTCAGGTGCTGATATCATGATTCTGACCCCATCTTCGTGGGGTCATCAGCCAGCATTCCGATCAAAGCCATACCAACATCTTCTCTTTACTGAGGGTGAACTTCTCCCGTGCTTCACCCTGAGGGCTTGGAGTCTGTGTTAGGCAATAGGCTGAGGCCGTGGCCACTAGGTGCCTACCGTGAGGCTGCCCCCTGATGACCTGGACTCAGCCCCAGAGAAGTCACTGCACTGCACCTGCTTCCTTTTTTGTAAAATGGGACAAGAACACTAACCAGACATGATGGGGGCCGGATGGGGACTTTTATCCCCTGGATAAAAGTGGAGGGAGTTCAGTGGCTCTGGGAGAAATACGTTTACATGTTCCATCCCATGGGGCACCACCAGCAGCTAAATGGCATGTAATAGCCAAGGGCTGGATGAATGGTAGGGTGGATTTAAGAGGGAAGGTCCCGCGTGGAGTGACAGGCTGCTTGCACGTGGGAAGGACGTTGCTTCCAGAGATCAGTGACTTTTTGTCACGAGCTTGAAATTCACATAAAAATAAAACGAGCAGCCAGCTCTGTCTGGCTGGGTTAGAAAATTGTGGAGGCTGCTGCCACAGTTCTCCTTCCGGACTCCCACGACACAGCCTGCAGGAGCCCTAGTGCCGGGAGCCTTGGGGGCCTGGGAAGGCCCCAGTCAGGCTACCCCTCGGTTCCCAATGCACAGTGCCGGAGAGGGTCTTCCCATCCCTTCTTCATCCCTGCCCCCTCCCTATGCCTGCACAGGCCTGAGACGGTGGAGCCAGCCCCTGCCGACAGGGTATCCTGGAGTTGCCCCTCTCTGGAGGACCCACCCAAAAGAGTGTTTAATATGGCCACTGAGCCTGCCTTGCCTGCCCACAGAAGGGCTGGAAAACAGTTCCATCTGAAAAATCTGGTCATTATTCTAGACATTATAGGAATGTCATATATGGACATATATACATACATAAAGAGAGATGTCAGGCTGACTTTTCTCCACCAACTGTATGAGCGGAGGCCACTTGTTAAACAGTAAAGAGCTGCTTGTTAAACAGTAAAGGAAATACTGCCACCTTCAGCCGTTCCCAGGAATGGCACTGGCGGCTCTTCTGGATTCTTCCCACTTTGCAGTTCAATTCGAATCAACAAGGATTTTGTAGGGCATGAGCTGGGTTCCCAGCACTGTCCTATGATGAAGGGGCTGTGTTTATTGAATTTTCACTCTCTTCAGAAGATACTAGTCAGTTGCAGAAGAGAATAAAGTATCACATAAAGTGAGCTTTGTCAGCACAATTGTTGCTGCAGTTCCTAAACAGTATCTTCAGAAACGCGGCCTCATGTGAACTTTCACTGTAAAGCCCAGAAATTAAGGACAACTGAGTTTGGGCTGGAAGCTCTTTGTTCTCACGGTGGACACAAGGCTCCTTGAAAGACTGACTGCTCTGGAAATATGTCTGATGGTGTAAACTCATGGAGCCAGAGGCACCTGAGAGCTGGAGGAGGCCTTACAATCGTTTATTCCAACCCGCCCACCTGCCTGGGTCTTGGCCGGGGAGGCTGAGGCCGGGGCAGCCATCTGGCTCCTGTCAAAGCCGGAGTTAGCAGGGGCTGGGGAAGGGAGCTCCTGAGTCCCAGCCAGTGGCTGCCCCACGCTCCAGCACCTCCCCCGCCCTGCAATGCTGGGCCTTAAAAAGGTCACAGGGAGTTCAGTTGAGTGAGTCTGTCTCCTTCCATCACTAAAATACAATCATCTCACTCAATAACTATCTCAGAATATTTATAAGAAATTGTGTTATTCTTCTTATGATTCAAGTAAATTAGCACATGGGTGCGAGGAGCAGGGTCCCCAAACTATAGGTCTCTGTCTGACAGCGTGGAAGTCATCTTTTTCTTCATCGTCATCATCACTGTCATCGTTCCTACCTGTTGAGGATCAATATAGCTGTGGAACTAGAATCAAGTTGTAGGGATTTTACACACAACAGGAAGGAGTCAATCTTTTTAGATGATATAAAATCCAAAGACAGGCAAGATTCCTGACAATACACTCATCACAAAAATATCCCAACTAACAGAACATATATATGGGTGTGTGTGTATATATATATACACAAGATATCTCAGACACTGACCACTTTCAGAGGGCAGGCGCTCAATCATCTTCATTTTTATGTAACCAACACAATGCCTGGAATGTAGGAGATACTCAATAAATGTCTGTTTAATCAAAATGAATAGTCAGTGTTTTAGAATATGATAATTTATAAACAACACTATTGGTGGGGTTTTCCAAAATATTATTAGTTTAAGGGAAGAACTTCAAGTATACCTCTGTCAGGTTTCACTCCGGCTCTGTGGTTTCTTATGTTTCTGACAAACAGAATGGATGGTCTCTGTGCCCTTTCTCTTTGAAATCCCCTCCAATTGTTGGCTCATGTTGTTGAAGGTCATGAGGTGAAGATCATGTCCCCCTCAGACATAGTCTGTTCTCTCATAATGACCATGAAGGCATTCTTCCTGGAACAGGAGGCCTGCTGTGTTTCAGACGTCCTGCCTGCTCTGATCCATAGATTCAAGTGGTCTTGTTAGTGGTAGGGTGAGGGAGAGGGGAAGGGGATTCTGCCACGCCCAGGACCTCAGGAGGTAAGTGAGCTCCCGAAGCTAAGTGATGAGGTGGTAAAACCAACTTTTTCTTCTCTTATTCCAACTGTGGCTTCTGGGCTCCAGTCAGAACCCCACCTCCCTTCACCTCACTCATTTGCTTGTTTTGGTCCATTTGCTTTTATAGAAGTCACCGCCCAATGCAAGCCACCCTCCTAAAGTCAAGGTGAAGAGCTCGCCTCTGATCGAGAAGCTCCAGGTAAGTTCAGAATCGATGCTACCTCCTATCCAACCCCCTCTCTTATCCAACATTTTTGCATGTCTTTGGGGCTCCTAGGGTAGTCCCAGATGTCACCTGGACAGTTGACCTCTGATAACCAGCTAATGATCAAATTGCCCTGAAGGATGAGGGGCTCTACCTGGGGGCAAAATGCTAAAATAAGGACCCTATCAAACCTGAGCTCATGTCATTAGTACCTAATGGAGATTGAAGATAATCAGATGCCTCGAGAGTCTTATGGGAAAGGGTGTTACACACAGGAAACGCTCCAGGAATAGCCAAGTCCTCTCCATGGCCCGAATGCAGCCACAGACCGTTTCAGCTTTACGCAGGGCTGAAATTCAGGCGCTAGCCGTTACACCACTATGGCCAAGCTCATTGTTTGGAAAGCATTCCATCCTGCCTCGCCACCTTATACATCCAGAGCCCTCACCACTGTGCCCACAGTGGGGCTGGCTTTCCTGGGAGTGTAAACGAAGTATATGACACTGCACTTGATCTCACAATCTTGTTGGGGAGACAAGGTTTTCACACATGATACAATAAAAGACATATAGGAGAGTAGATACTGGAGATCTAAATTGTGGGTAACTATCCGACTCCTACTGCTCTAGACCAGGACTTTTTTTTGTGTGTGTGTGGTACGCGAGCCTCTCACTGTTGTGGCCTCTCCCATTGCGGAGCGCAGGCTCTGGACGCGCAGGCTCAGCGGCCATGGCTCACGGGCCCAGCCGCTCCGCGGCACGTGGGATCTTCCCGGACCGGGGCACGACCCATGTCCCCTGCATCGGCAGGCGGACTCTCAAACACTGCGCCACCAGGGAAGCCCTAGACCAGGACTTTTTACCTCGGCATTATTTGAGCTGGTAAATTTTGTTGCAGGGGCTGCCTTGTACACTGCAAGATGCTTTAGCAGCATCCTTGGTCCCTATCCACTAGATGCCAGCAGCACTCTTCAGTAAACTGTGACAAAGAAAAATGTCCCTAGACATTGCCAAATGTCTCCTGGAGACAAAATCATCCCCCTGCCCCCTACCCCAGCTGAGAACCACTGCGGTAAAATTTTAGAGCGAGAAGACAGTCAAGTGGGCAGGAGTAATTAACAAATGCTTTAGGAAATACCTATTTCCTGAGTCAGTCCTTAAGAATAGTGGCTGGAAAGGAGGGAGGAAGGTACTCCTGGTGTGAGAACAGCGTGAGCTAAAGCACAGAGGAGGGACAGGCATGATATATCTGGGTGGGGCCTGTAGAAGATGCTCCAGCTTTCACCGCAGTCTCTGTGCAGGAGAACAACAAGGCTCTCCTGCACTGGATCCTCCCCTCTGGGTCCAACTAACAAAATTGGCTCGTCTACCTTGTTCTGAAGCCATTATTAGGGGTGTGTCAAGACAAGTAGCCACAGCCTCTGCAGTTCCCAGCTATGTGAGAGACCAGGGATTTGGCCCCCAGCCTGATTTGGGGTTAAGGGAAACATCTCTGGTTTGGGTTATGAGCCTACCTCATCGCGGAGGGGGGGGGCGGTCTCCACTGAAGTTTAATTCATACTGAGAAGCCCTGATCCCACCCCAGCTGCAGGGAGGGAGTGGGCTGCCCATCGCTGTAGGAGGCTGCAGGGCTCCCATATACATACCAGGGATCTCTCAGAAGGGACCCCAGAACTCAGACATTCCCTCCTAGCAGCCATCCAAAGGGTGTAGCCGAGAACCCCTACCTCTGTCTCCCGGCAGCCTACCACAGACCTCATCTAAGTGCCAGAAGTTAGTTTGCAAATGCTGTGTACCCTGCAGTCTTGGTGTTATTCCCCTTTCTAGTCATTAATAAGCCTCTTTGGGAAACATCGCAACCTGAGAATGAGGGTTTAATCTCTAATGGTTTAATCTCATGAAGAATGTCAGCGACAGTATATAATTTGGCCAAATCCCATAGGAACCTTACTTTGTTGGAAATACGTGGGGAAAGAACTAAGAAGTGCATCGCCAGCTTCATTTTTCTTCTAAGTATTCTATTGGATGAGTTAGGAACTATGATTTTTCTTCACTAGAATAGTCCATAGTTCAAAGTTCAAGTTTTCCGCTGGCTAGCAAGACCCATTTTATTTGCAAGCAGTCTTACAGAGGGAATGTCCCAGCTTGACCCTGAGAGGGCAGGAAGACCTCCTTTAATGCCCAGTTAATATCCCCTCTGCCATGAAGTCCTCTGAGCCATCCTAGCACACCATCTCCCACAGCCTCTGTGGTCCAAACCTGTCCCTTTGTACCTGCAACATGCTGCTTTTAGACATGGCGTGGGCTCACACTGTTGCTGTTTAACTTTTATATTTTTAATTGGACAATGACACAATCTTGTCTATATTATAAATTCTTTCTTAAAACCACAATTGAAATACGAACATCATCCTTAAACATGTGTAATGTTCTATACTGTGCAAGTCCTAAAGTACATGTTGGAGTTCTCCAAGGTGACAGAGCCTCGGCTGGCAGGAGGGTGGCACCGAGGGGAGTCTGGAGGGAAAGGGTGTGAGTCGGGTAGTGGCAGGAGAGAGTAAGGGGACCAGATCATAAAAGACTCTAAAGGTCAGGCTCAGTCGATGGGACAAATAAAGACTCTGAGACACAGAAAGGCTACTGGACGCGCTGTAGGTCACACAGCTATTAAGTGAAAGAGGCAACATCTGGAGTTGGGTGTGTCTGCGTGGAGAGCATCATCTGCCCCTCCAGCCTGGCCCCTCCCCTTGGAGGCCTTGCTGCTGGCTCTCCTGCTCTGGAGGATGCAACTGCGCAATGATTTGGAAACGCAGAGGTCAGAGCAGGAGGAACAAGAACCCCTAGGTGGCGCTAGAGGACCCAAGGGACTCACGTTCAGTCCCTCCGTAGACATCTGCACCACCACCTTCTCTGAGGCAGTCGGATAGATCTGGGACCACCGCCTCCTCCCCCACCAAACTCATGACTCCCTCAGGCCTCCGTTACCTTCGGGTAACCCCTCCCCTTTGCTTGCCCTCGGGGTTCATTCTGGTCTGGTTGCACCTGCACTGCGATGCTGCAAGTAGGGTCACACACTGGCATCTGCTCCGCTGGCTCCCCGCTGGAAAGGCGTGGTGGCCTGCTGTGTCCACCACAGTGGTCTACCGAGAGAGACCCTGTACTTGGAGACTGAGGGACAAACAGACCTGGCTTGAATCCCAGGGCAGATTCCTTAAACACTTTGATAATTTGTGCCATGAGAACAAAACTGAACATGTAGGGTGGTTGTAGAGAGGAAAACTGCACGTGCCCAGCAAAGAGTAGGCATCCAGTAAGCGGTAACTGCTCTTGACTCTGATGAGAACGATGGTAAAGGGTGCTGACAGCATGAGAGCCTGGTGCCTGCAGGTGCTGACAGGTGCTATTCTGGCCTCTTTGTCTATAAATCGGGACTGTTCCAATGCATTTTTGCCGGATCAAATCAGTGCTTCCTGGGCATTACAGAATGCAGCCTGGGTTTGAAATTCCTCATCTTTTCTCTACAGGCCAATTTAGTCCTTGATCCAGCGGCCCTGCTGCCTGGGGCCTCACCCAAGAGTCCTGGACTCAAGGCCATGGTGTCACCATTTCACAGCCCGCCTTCTACCCCCAGCAGCCCTGGCGTGTGGTCTCGGGCCAGCGAGCCAGAGGAGATGCCCGTTAGCTTTGACCAGCCTCCTGAGGGCAGTCATCTGCCATCTTACAATAAGGTAATATCTGGGTCCTAAGTACTGTGGTGTGTCTGTGGAAATGCGGACACTGGGCAATTCTGAATCACCTCTACCCTGTTGTCCTGGAGAAAGGAGGACACTTCTGAGCTGTGGTAAGATGTGGTTTTTAACAAAGGAAATTTCTTCTCTTCCTGGCAAGTGATCCCTGAGCTAAGATCACCCTCTACCTAGCCTGCCTCTCTCATCCGCTCTCCCTGTAACTGTGCCACTCACCTGAAAGACAGGTGCAGGGGATGGAGCGCTCCATCCTTTGTGGAGAGAGGGGCAGGAATTCAGTACTGATCCCAGCTGCACAGAGAGTTATGTCAAAAGCTGAAAACAAAAGCTAAAGACCTGATCAGTGACTCAGCAGAAGGGAGGGCAGGGTCACTAGGTTGTCCTGTCCTGCCCTGATATGAATACTCCTAAGTGTCCCAGCACGGGTTCAAATCATTCTTACTGCATCTTGCCCCAGTTGAAGAATATCCAACTCGTTCCCTTTGCAAAAAGATGTATGGCAGCACCTGTTTCTGTAGATACTGCCCTAATACTTGTGTGTATTTCATCAGATCCCTGCCCTACTAGAAGGAGGGAAGAATCAAGAGAAACAGAGGTACACACAGTCCAGTACACTCCAAGCAGGTACCCAGCAAATTTGGACCAGAGCCAGGCAGGGGCTAAGAGTTAAAGGGCTCTTTTCTTTTTTTTGGTTGCACCACGGGCATGCGGGATCTTACTTTCCCGACCAGGGATCGAATCCGCACCCCCTGCAGTGCAAGCGCAGAGTCTTAACCACTTGACCACCAGGGAAGTCCCTGAATTAAAGGGTTCTGATGCCAGGAAAAGTTAAATAAATGTGACCTTAGAATTAAGGATGGAGAGAGCAGGATCTACTGGGCCCTTCCAGAGGATCCATCTAGGAAAGAGGTCAAATGTGTTGAAACAGGTAGGGCCCAAGGAAACAAAAGTGGTGGCGAGGAGGTGATGGGGTAGGCTTGAGCCTGCTGGCTGGGGACAGAGTGGAGATCCTTCAGCCCAGGGCAATGGAGAGACCCCCGACAGCAGAGAGGAACCCAGGAGAGAGCCCTGTCTTCTCACAGGATGTCAGTGGGATGTAGAGGCAGGGAGGGAGGCACCGCCACCTGGTCATAGTACTGGGGGCTTTAGTCTGTGACAGCAGTAAGGGAGCAGGCAGGATTATTTCTGAACCCTGCTGGCCATGAGGGCTGGGGCCTTGATAGCCTGCAGGGCTAGCCTCACTGTGGTCTCAGGAAAGTTCCTGGGAAGCCCTTTTAAAACCAAGTATTCAGGGCTTCACTGATGGCGCAGTGGTTGAGAATCCGCCTGCCAGTGCAGGGGACACAGGTTCGTATCCCTGGTCTGGGAAGATCCCACATGCCGCAGAGCAACTAAGCCTGTGCGCCACAACTACTGAAGCCCGTACACCTAGAGCCCGTGCTCCGCAACAAGAGAAGCCACTAAATAAATTTATTTAAAAAAAAAAAAAGTATTCATTCCAAACTTCTGAGACAACTAGGATTGACAAATACCAAAATGCAGATCAGTGAGAAAATAAGATTTAATTTGCACATAAATTTTTAAAGACACATCACTTGAGTAAGGTAGGACACCCACTATAAACACGCCATTGAACTTCTGACAAAGTCCAGTGGACCCAGGTGAGGCCTGGTTCTGAGATTCACACACTTCCCAGAGAGAAAATGGTTTTCAGGCAGCTCTACTGGGTGTTTCTAAGGTGTGGCTTCTGCTAGAGTTGGACCTCGCTGGAGAAAGCAAAGGATTCTGGCTGCTCAGCTCTCCCGGGGTTAGCCAGCTTTCGGGGGGTGGGGGTGGGGGGAAGGGAGGAAGCTGATCACCAGCTGTCCAGCTCCACACCCATGAGGTCACGGTACCAGCCACCCACAGACCCCCAACCCTCTTTTCTGTTGGGTTCACCTTTGTCAAAGTAGAAACTTCAAAATGTTAAAACATGACTCTGGTACGAAATAGAGAGAGATTTTGTTCAACTTGTTAATTTAGGAGGGATCCTGTAAGACGGTAAAGCTCATTCAAAGAACTGGTTATTTATAGGCAATTAAAAAGGACAAATGTTAGAATAAAATTGCTAAGTTAGACACTGAGCTGATTGTTATTTTAAAGGCCAGTAAAATCTTAGGTTATTTTTTTTACTGGTTAGACAGCATTTTCATCTTCACACACACAGAAAAAAACCTGCAGGTTACCATGTAATACCACAGCCCCATAGGGCTCTAACCTATAATAAATAGCAAGCAATGGTACATCCTCCTAGAAAATCAAATGATCCTCAGGTGGGCTTGTGAAGCTGTGCCTGTGAGACTGACATTGAAAGAACATGCGCCCTCCCTGTTTGGCCTTTTTCACAGGTGTAGATCATTTTCCTTAACACTTTCTTGCAGGTGCGGACAAGGGGCTCCATAAAAAGGCGCCCTCCCTCCAGGCGATTCCGAAGGTCTCAGTCGGAGGACTGTGCGGGCCTGGGGGGGCTCAGGGCCGAGGAGTCCTCCCAGGAGAATGGTGCCAAGGAAGAGAATGGGGACGAGGTGTTCCTAGCCAAGAGCAAGACCCCAGGATCCCCTCCTCTGAGGAGGACGCCCAGCTGGACAGAGAAGCAGGAGGAGAAGGGCAGGGCTTTGAGGGTAGCCCAGCAGCACGAAAAGGCCGTGGGGAGCTCCGAGGAGGGGGCCAGCCAGCGTCCAGCCCGAGCCTCCAGCCCAGAGGCAGAGGACGGGGGTGGGAGCCCCACGGAGGAGAAACCGGCTGAAGGGCAGATGGAAGAGCCTACGGAGGTGAAGGAGAGGGTGGCCAGCGAAGAGGAGGAGCCTGAACAAAGCCGAGACACAGAGGGGCTGGAGGAGGGAGCTGTGGGGGAGGAGACCCCCCAAAACCCCCCTGGAGGAGGGGAGGGCGACCACAGTTCTGAGCAGGGGGCTGGCAAGGAAAAGCAAGATGACGGGACCATCCTCGAGCCAGGCTGTGACCCTGTCACTGGCCATGCCCAGCCGGACACTAGCAGTGAGGTCCCCAAGACGGAGGTAGGTGGCCTGGCTTGTCCCCCCGACCCGGACAGGGCAGGGCCAGCGCATCCTATGTCCCGTGCCCTGTTCCTTACATCCATCACCAATCAGCTGGGTGTGCAGTAACACAGGGACTGGATTGAGACGGGCTGTCACTGATGGGGAGGGGACAAAAGGACTAGAAAGGGAAGCGTGTCCCATGCTCTCTGCTTCTCGCTGCCTCGGGGTTCTGGCGCCCTTCTGGATGTGACTGAGGCCCACACACCGAGGCCTCCTGATGCAGCGTCCTGGACTGGGCTCGATTCTGTGGGGCGTTCTCAGAGGAAAAAGGGGTGCTCCTTTCCATACAAAGCTCACAGTAATAATGCATGAGACCAGCAGCTCCTTGGGGCGCAGTAAAGAAGGCAGAACACGGCAATGGGCAGGGCTTCCCCTAGGAAAGCTTTAAAGGAGGCTTTATGTTCCATCCGTGCACGCACAGGTGTTAGACACCGAGAGCACATGAGGAGGGGCTGCCTCAGTCCCGCCCTCCTGCTGGGCCCACACTTAGTCATGTGGCTCCTCCCACCACTCCCAGGAAGCCCACCTTGAGCTCACCTACTTGTGCCCTCAGGAGCACAACCAGCCTTGCTGGTTTCCACAAGAAAAGCTCTGTGTCCCGCCCCCTACTTCCACCCCTAACAATCTTCTTTTTTTTGGTACACGGGCCTCTCACTGTCGCAGCCTATCCCGTTGCGGAGTCTTCCCGGACCGGGGCACGAACCCGCGTCCCCTGCAGCAGCAGGTGGACTCTCAACCACTACGCCACCAGGGAAGCCCCTCACCCCCTAACAATCTTATCAGCAAAGTCACCTTCCAGTGTTTCCCCCTTCCCTTTATGTTAGTTCATTCATTCATTAACACAAGCCCCCGTCAGCTTCTGACATTAGCCTCTTATGTCACTTCCTGCTTCCACTTTTTCTGCCTACGTAGTCCATTCTCTGTACAGCAACCAGAGGGGTGTGTGTGTGTGTGTTTACTCATTGCTAAAATTACTCACGTCCTGTGTTAGTTTCTTAGGGCTGCCGTAACAAATTACCGCAAATTGGCAGCTTGAAAACAATCGAAATGTATTGTCACACAGTTCAGGAGGCCAGAACTCCAAAATCAAGGTGTTGGCAGGATTGGTTCTCTCTGGAGGCTCTGAGGAAGAGTCTTTTCCAGCCTGTCCCCTAACTTCTGGTGGCTGCTGGCGACCCTGGGAATCCTCTCTTTTCTCTTCCAGCTTCTGGTGGTTGTTGGCAATCCTCGGTGTTCCCTGGTTTGTAGACTCATCACTCCAACCTTTGCCTCTATCTTCACATGGTCTTTCCCTGTGTCTGTGTGTCTCAAATCTCCCTCTCCTTTGTCTTATAAGGACACCCGTCATTGGATGTGGACCCACCGTAAGTCCAGAATGATCTCATCTTAAGATCCTTAATTACATCTACAATGATGCTCTTTCCAAATAAGGTCACATTCACAGGTACTGAGGGTTAGGATTGGACATATCTTTGGAGGAGGACACAACCCATGGCACCTCTGCTCCCCCTTGTCCCAGAGCACTCAAAACACAGATTCCAAACCCTCTGTGAGGGCCTGCGTGGGGGGCCCCTGCCCAGCTCTCCCTGACTCTCCCCCATACTCTGCCCCAACCGTGGTGATGTTTTTTGGTTTTGTTTGTTTTTTACAGTGGTTAATATCTAGATCCTTGAAGTGACTTGGTGAAGTAATTTATAAGCCCAAAATTGGTTGAACAGACTCAGAACCTGTAGCTTTCCAAAATGCCATCTGAGAGCTGTTGTTTAGGACCGTGCCCAAATCACATAGGGCTGGCATGTGTACATCCTTCCAGCCTTTCTTCTTTGTGGTTGTATTTTTATACTCCAGATTGATAGTGTTCAGGTTCTAAACGTGTTGCTTTCGAATGTTCATTAAGCTTTCTTTCATATAGTAATACTTTAAAAAATTGGGGGAATTTCCTTGTGGTCCAGTGGTTAGGACTCGGAGCTTTCATTGCTGTGGGCCCGGGTCCCATCCCTGGTTGGGGAATTAAGATCACACAGCCACGCAGCATGGCCAAAAAAATTTTTTAAACTTTTTTTTTTTTTTTTTTTTTTTTTTTGCTGTACGCGGGCCTCTCACTGTTGTGGCCTCTCCTGTTGCGGAGCACAGGCTCCGGACGCGCAGGCTCAGCGGCCATGGCTCACGGGCGCAGCCGCTCCGCGGCATGTGGGATCTTCCCGGACCGGGGCACAAACCCGTGTCCCCTGCATCGGCAGGCGGACTCTCAACCACTGCGCCACCAGGGAAGCCCTAAAAAAACTTTTAAAAATTTGGATTTTTAAATTTTCAAGACACCATTTTCATTTTTTGTTTTATTACTTAAATGAAAGGTGCTACCTCTTTACAAGAGCTTAACAGCATATAATTTCTCATTTAATTGCACGTGTCAGATCCTCACTATGTGCAGAACACTGTACTAGCTGTAGTGTGTGTGTGTGTGTGTGTGTGTTTGCAACAAATGTGAACACACATCCACTCCCAAGGAGATTTTAATTAAAGAATATTATAAAATTCTTGAAAAAATTATTGAGGATTTAATATATTAAATTCTTTAATATATAAGGATAAAGATGGGTATGTGTTTGAGGTGCCAAATAAACAGCAAAAAGACTTGGTTGAAAATATGTCTTTTCCAGAAATTGTACCTCTAAACTTTCCGTTTTTCCCTTGAATCATACTAATAATAATTTGCTACTCACTGGGGCTTTTCAGTTTATTTACTTTTCATAAGGAATTGGCAAAGTTTGCTAAGGTGAACAAAAGGTCTGGTCTCTAGATTCCTGTTGTGGTTTTAAAATGGAAGCGGGCAGACATAGCATAGCCTTTCTCCTATTTTGCCTATAGTTAACATCAATTCATAAATTAATGACTTAAGTAGTAATGTGTTAGAGTCATTTTCCAACTGACCTATATCTAAAATTACTGGTAAAATTGTCTATAATAATTTTTATTCCATAGTGCATTGAATACAATCTTTTAAAGATTCTAGCCACATAGAAGTATGGAGAATGAAAAATTTTATTGAAGTATAGTTGTTACAATGTGTTAATTTCTGCTGTACAGCAAAGTGACTCAGTTATACACATATATATTCTTTGTCATATTCTTTTCCATTATGGTTTATCACAGGATATTGAGTATAGTTCCCTGTGCTATACAATAGGACCTTGTTGTTTATCCGTCCTATATATAATAGTTTGCGTCTGCTGACCCCAAACTCCCAATCCTTCCCTCCCCCAACCCCCTTCCCCTTGACAACCACAAGCCTCTTCTCTATGTCAGTGACTTTGTTTCTGTTTCATAGATATGTTCATTTGTGTCATATTTTAGATTCCACATATAAGTGATATATGAGAATGAATTTTGTATCTCTACCCTCGTCTCCCTCTTTGCACCTCTCTCCTTAGTAGGCATAATCACCATATACAATTCAGTGTTCATATTTTCAGTCCTATTTGGGTTTGATGGACTGAGCTGCAGTTATTTTGGACAAAGATGTGTTTTTTTTGTTTTTTTTTTTGTTTTATTATAAATTTTATTTATTTATTTATGGCTGCGTTGGGTTTTCATTGCTGCGCGCTGGCTTTTCTCTAGTTGCGGTGAGCGGGGGCTTCTCTTCATTGTGGTGCGCGGGCTTCTCATTGCGGTGGCTTCTCTTGTGGAGTACGGGCTCTAGGCACGCAGGTTCAGTAGTTGTGGCGCACAGGTTTAGTTGCTCCACGGCATGTGGGATCCTCCCGGACGAGGGCTCGAACCCGTGTCCCCTGCATTAGCTGGTGGATTCTTAACCACTGAGCCATCAGGGAAGCCCCAAAGATGTATTTTTTAATTGCTAAATATATTTATCCCTTCCTCTTGACAGTCTGACACTGAGCATTATTCCTCTTGTAGTTTATCTGATCAAGATACTTCTACCAATCAAAGAACAAGATGGGGATTAAATCGGGGGCCGGAAGCCGTCTCTTTAGCGGCGTGCGCTGCCTCTGTTGAGCTCCAGGAAGGAACTTGGACAGGCATGGCGTGCTGGGGAAGCCCGTGACACAAGGGGCCCACTTCACAGTTGTCCTTACTGGGGAACCCTTTGGCACCACTGCCCGAGGCATTTTGGTTCTAACTTTTTTTTTTTTTTTTTTCTGCGGTACGCGGACCTCTCACTGTTGTGGCCTCTCCCGTTGCGGAGCACAGGTTCCGGACGCACAGGCTCAGCGGCCATGGCTCACGGCCCCAGCCGCTCCGCCGCATGTGGGATCCTCCCGGACCGGGGCACGAACCCGCGTCCCTTGCATTGGCAGGCGGACTCTCAACCACTGCGCCACCAGGGAAGCCCTTGGTTCTAACTTTGACCAGGCTTGAAAAGACCAAAAGAGCATTGGAAGCAGTGCCCCTCCCAGATTAAATAAATTACGTAGATGCACAGAGGTGCTTTGTGAAGCAGTTTATTCTGATGAGTAGCGCTGGTGTCCTTCGTGTCAACATCGAGCTCTGTGACCTTGGACAACTCCTGTCCCTTCTTGGAGCCTGGGTTTCTTCCTCTGCAAAACCAGGGGGTTGGACTAAGGTTGTCAAAGTTTTGCCACCTTCCTCCGCTTGCGTTTCTACCTCAGTCCCTCCCTTAGCCTCTGAACTACCCTCCACTGAGATCCCATGTCCCTGCCCCGCAGGCTCCCTCCGTGGCCAGTCACTTAACGAGCTGTCCTTCCGCATGTTTTGTCGTTGCTGTCCTTCTGCACTTTAATCTCCCTCTCACCATCGACCTGCTCTATCTTTCTGTATTAATCCCCAAAGCTAAGTCACTCTCACACCCACCTTCTCTGCCAAGACTTGTGTCATTGGTGGAATTCACGAAACCATGCTGCCTGGATCTCTTATAAACTCTTACCAACCCAGATGAACTGTATCCAACCTCACTGCTGCCTGACACCCTCTCACTGCTTCTCTATCATCCTGTTTTCATCACCGTTCGTCCAGCTCACTCCCTACCTCTTCCTCTCCCACTCTGCAGATGACCTCACCTCCTTCCTGTTTACCTAAAGGGAAGACCAGCCTGTTTGCCACTTGCTTATACCCTCCGAGTCTCTTCTTCCTCCACATCTGAAGAGAGGCCCCTTTCCTTGATAAGACAAACCCCCTTGTCTGCTGTGTCTACCATTTTCTGGACTTTTCTACAAGATATTTGTGGAGCGTGTGTGTGCATTTTAAGTGAAGTGTTATACACTAAGATTTCCCCATTCTGTTACTCTTCTGTATTTCCAGCTCCTCACTAGCTCACCCCTTTCTGCCTACAAACATGTTTGGATCTCTCTAATCCTAAAGAAAAAGTTCTCGACTCTGCTCTCTACCCCCCACTCCACCCCCAGTTCTCTCTTTCTCCCCTTGCAATCTCGCTCTTATCATCGACTTTTGAAGCTCACACACGCCCTCCCGGCCACCAAAGACCGGTCATGTCTCCGTTCTTGTCATCCTCACCGCTCTGAAACAGCTAATGCCGGCAACCTGCCCTAAAAACCACCTCCTTCCTTTAACCGCTGTTTGGCTGGGCTGCCCTAGCCCCCTCTCTGCCTCTTAGGGTGGTGTCACCACACCCTGACCTTGGCTCCCACTCCCAGGCTTCATCTCCTTTTTTTTTTTTTTTTTTTTTTTTTTTGCGGCACGTGGGCCTGTCACTGTTGTGGCCTCTTCCGTTGCAGAGCACAGGCTCCAGACACGCAGGCGGGAAGCCCTCATCTCCTTTTGTCAGTGACTCCTACACCTGGTCCTCACCATTACCTGCCGGCCCCTCCTGACTTCTTAGCACCAGCCGGGCTCTCACCACGGTCCCAACCACACATCCACAGGCCCACCAGTCCCTCACGCTCCGTATCTCCAAAACCAAACTGCTGCTCGCTTTGTTTCTTCACTTACATTTAACTGAAACCTGAAATTCCGTTGTTAGCCTTAACGCATTTCTTCTCATGAGGTACTTTTCTTCTTTCTCTTTGATTCTTGAGCAGTGTTTCAGGATGATGAAATTAATGGGAATGAGTGAGGAAGTAAGAAGCTAGGGCAAGGAGGACATGGGAAGCCATGCATCAAGGAATAGGCAGTGTCCTCGTTGAGGGCTCAAGCTCCGGTCCCGGGGTTTAAATCCTGACTCCACCACTTACTAGCTGTGTGACCTAGGGGAAGTCACTTGACCTCTCTGTGCCTTAATTACCCCACCTATAAAACAGAGCTAATAGAACTACCAAACTCATATTGCTTTCGTGAGGAATAAATGAGTTGATGCACGTGAAAAACTATGTCAGGCACATAGCATTATTATCACTATTACTACTATTACCTGATGTAGCATCCCCAAGGAGACAGGCTGAGTGTCCAGATTTCCTACTTTCCTCCTAATTTATTCCTTCCTCCTCTGCTCACAGGATAATACCCCTGTCCAGGACACTAAAATGTGAAGAAGATCTCATTGTGCCTAGTGATGAAGCTGCTGGAGCCGTGTCCTTGAAGTAGCAGCAATGATTGTAGCGGCAGCAAAGGAAGCCATCGCAGAAGCAGGATGGGCTGAGGGTCTGGAGTCAGCCTGAGGACACAGGGTGCCATTTCCCGACCTCCGCACCATTGTAGACAGAGATTGGATCTGAGGGCTGCAGACTTTTATCAACTTGATAAAAGTTGTGTCACTTGATGGACTTGATTTAAAAAAAAAAAAAAAACTTATTTAAAACAATTTACTATGGTGACAACTCCCCAGGGATACTGGTCAAACTGTGGGGCCCATATACTGTCCACACCCACCTAACCCTATAGCTGACCTCAGAACTGGACTGGGATCTACCTAATCAGATTGTGTTTGTGTAAGGTGACAGTCTTTTTATTGTTCTTAAGTTTTCATGATTCTCAAGTGTAAGTAAAAACTCATTTCAAGTAGCTAGAAACAAAGTAGTATCACTGGAAATATAAATCCTGTAAGTTACAGAAGACCTTAAATTGTATGGAGACCCTGAGA
This sequence comes from Monodon monoceros, assembly GCF_005190385.1. NCBI lineage: Eukaryota > Metazoa > Chordata > Mammalia > Artiodactyla > Monodontidae > Monodon > Monodon monoceros. The sequence continues at coordinate 59,686,384 of NW_021703774.1, read as the reverse complement.
CAACCTTTCAGCTTGGTCCAGATTTGACTGGCCAACCAATTTTGAAAACATTGGCCGAGAAGAGATAATTGTTGAAACATTGAAAAATACGTGTCTGTTCCAGCAACAGGAGCTTTTCCATCAGGTAATTCTCTAGCTGGTGATACACTGGGAGGCGACCAGCTCGGCTCACCTGCTTCTGCCAGGGGGAGAGCAGGCAGAGGCAGGCAGCAACTCCTTTGGAGAGGCAGGATGTCTCTGTGCTGCATTTCCTCATCCTGTAAGCGGAGCAGTGACACCTGGACAATGCCTGCCCTCTGGTTAGGATGAAGTTTGTGCTTCCAGAGGGGGAGCCTCGAGCACGGATTAGATATCTCCTGGGAAGTGCTTTGAGCATCGTGATGTGCAAGCTACATAATGAGAACATCCTTCCTGGCTTCCCTGACTTGAATGGAAACCCAGGCTCTCCTCCCCGACTCAGGAGGGGTGGGGCGGGTCTTCTGTCTGTTCCTCCTGGGTAGCTCTTGCTTTATCGGTCTGTTCGGAGAGTGCATGAGGCTTCGCCGGGGACAGGGGGCCTGATACCCCTTCCTTGACATATCCTCTCCCCTCTTCCCACACTCCTGCTGAAAGATGCTCGTCCAAATAAATGTTTAATCTTAAGGGTTGGCCCTTATTCAGATTTGAGTATTTCAGTATCTCAACATGCTGACTTGGTAGCTGGAGCAGTCATTTTTCTGGAGGTCTCTTAGACCACACTCTACTCTGACCGCAGAAAGTAGTTTCCCAGACTTAAAAGGCCTTATCTCACTGCTGGTACCTCAGTTTATCACCCCATTTACAGTTTTTCTAAATTTACAGTTTTTCTAACTCCAGGATAGTGTTAATATTTGGGATATATATTTTTTCAAAAACTATTTTTAAATCAAATGCAGCTTCTAAACCTTGTAATCTAGTGAAGACTGATACCATAATAAGCTTTGTATTTTAGCAGAGTTTGGGAGATATGTGTGTCAGTTATTTTGAGATCTGTATAACATCTATCATCTATCTAACCTATCATCTATCTGTCTATTGACAGAGAAGTATACCCCCTAAACAATACATGGATTTATTTATATATGTCTTTGGGCTGTTTATATATTCGTGCACATATCTGGGCAAGAGTTTTGAGAACGTGAGCATGACTGTGCAATGAAAAGGGGAAATCTGCCACTTCTCTTACTAGAAAAAGGAACGGGACAGATGGGATGTAGATGTAAAAATAAAACTCTATTTTTCTTCTGGAGGGTCCATACCTTACAGTAGCAGATGAAGAAGGAGCGATAAAAAATAAGAATGTGACACTGAAGGAGCATGTATGACGGTGTCCAAAAATCTCCCCAGTTCCCTATTAGTCACATTATTTGATCTATTTTGTGAGAACACAAAGGCCCCACCGCAGGCGTTGTTATTAGTGATGGGGTTCTTGGCGGGGAATTCGTGAAGCAAAGGCAGGACCTGGATGTTGCAGTTGCAGCCTGGCTGTTTAATGCTCTCCTTTCTCGAAGTGACCATGATTCAGTGTTGCAACACCATGGTTGAGACTGGGATTTCACACTGTGGATTGAAGAAATCCATTTGTGTCTTAGATGGCACAGAGTCATCACCAGGCCAGGAAGACTTTCATCAGGATTCCTTAATAGGCTTGAAGGAAAACACTGATTCTTCACAGCTACAAGGCTGAAGAGAAGAATCAGAATCATTCTTCCCCTACCTTTGTAATCTAGCTTGAATATTAAACTGTGTCCTTCCTTTCTCCAGAGAGGGAGCAGGAAGAAAACTTGAATGCTTTGAAGGAATATGCCAATATTGAAAAGGGGGCTGCATGTGGAACTGGGTAACCAGATATGACCATGAAGAAGAGCTCAGGGGCCTCAGAAGTCCACTCTCCCCACTGAGGTCACCCTCAACAGGACCCTGTTTGCCAGACCAGTTTTGGCCTGTGACCAGCTGACTAGTCACTCCATAAAATGTCAGATAAGGGAATAAAGGAGTGGACAACCAGTTCATCATCTTCTTTTGATTCGGTACTCTTGGGAATGTAAAACTTTAATACAGTTGAATGAATGAGGACCTTCAGTTGCTAATGAAAGGAACCCAACTCAAACAGGCTGATATAAAACAGCTATATCTATGAATCTCCCTCTCTCTCTCTCTTTCTCTGTCTGTCCGTCTCTCCCTCCCTCCTTCTATACACTGAATAATATGTTTTCACAATCCATGGACAGACCTGAATACAAGCACTTAAGCAATGTCAGAAATCTTTCTCTGTTATTGGTCTCTGCTTTCCTCTGTGTTGGCCATATTCTCAGGCAGCCTCTTCCCAGCCTGCAAACCCAATGGAAAGAGCTTATTTTTTCCCAGTAACTGTGGGAAAAAATCCTGCAAAGGTTTTCTATAGGCTTGGTGGGGATCCTATATCTATACCTGAGCCAATCATTATGACCAAGGAGATGCAGAGATCAGATTGGCCGGCCCTCTGTCACTCTCCTGCAGTTAGGGGCTAGGTGAGTTAATTCTATTTCATCTGCAAGGACTGTGAATGGAGCAACAGGGTGCCTCAAGGTAAAATCAGAGTGCTGTTACCAAAAGATATGATGCTGTGTGGGAGAAACAACAACAACAATAGAGCTCTGAGCAAAATTCGAGTGCTACTCAGATAAAACGGAATTTGTTTTCCTAAGCCACCAAAGAAAACTCAGTCTCATTTTAAATGTAATAATGTATCACTGTGTCCAGAGCCAGCCTGGAGCTCCATGAGGGTCAAGTCTGTCTGTGTAGTTCATTGTGCCAGTGCCTCATGTATTATAGGTGCTCAATAAACATTTGGTAAGTAATGAATGATTAAACTGATTTCAGAGCTGGAATAGGATTATTTTCAACATCTGTCGCTGCCCAAAAACTCCCTCACTGATCCCAGATGCCTGAAATGTTAGCAACTGATTCCGCTGGCTCTAGTCTTCTTCCCAATCAAAACGTGTATCCTGAGAGAGGTAATATTTTAGGCCTCCTTTGTCATCACATCTTTTTTTTTTTCCCATGGTCTGTTGTCTCCTTGAGGTAAGTTAGAGGAATGATGGGCTTCTTCTTAAGGGGAGGTACTTAAAAGGAGGTCATTATTCTTGGCTGCTTTGTGTGTTCGTTGCTGCGCACGGGCTTTCTCTAGTTGCGACGAGCGGGGGCTACTCCTCGTTGCGGTGCGCGGGCTTCTCATTGCGGTGGCTTCTCTTGGTGCGGAGCACGGGCTCTAGGCACGCGGGCTTCAGTAGTTGTGGCTCTCACGCTCTAGAGCGCAGGCTCAGTAGTTGTGGCGCACGAGCTTAGTTGCTCTGCGACATGTGGGATCTTCCCGGACCAGGGCTCAAACCCGTGTCCCCTGCATTGGCAAGCGAATTCTTCATCACTGCACCACCAGGGAAGTTCGGTCGTCACATCTTGAGTTGAGTTGGTTCTAGAAAGCCTTCCCAGAAGGGGTTGAAAAAGAAGAGCAAAGTACGTGAAACTCTAGGGGAAATTGACACACTTTCCTGACTTCCCCATCTTGCTTAGGGTAAGTCAGCTTCCCATTTAGCCCAGTGATGTCCTGACCAGAGTGGCTATGGAGGCTGAGAAAACCATTACTCCAGTTCTGCCCTCAAATTCGAGGAGAGCTGTGGGAGAGGCCCCACTGTGGTCAAATGGGGCAGGAAACTGTGGTTCTTTGATCCTCTGCAGAGGGAGAGGAGGTGAATGTGTTAAATGCCTCACAGCACAAAGGGAGCCACCCACTTCAAAAACAGGAGCAAAGGGATTTCTTCTCCTCCTCCTCCTCCTGGAAAGTTCTGGGCTCTCCATGGGACCTGCAACGCCTAGGCACAGCCAGGGAGATGCTATGAAGGAAACAGAATGTAGAAGGAAGAGGTCGAAACAGGCTAGGATTCCCCGCTGCACACTCCTGTCGGTAACGACCCTGAGACCCTGACCCTTGATGGTGTAGTTTTAAATGAAAATGTGAAAAAAATGACTTAGGCAAACCTGTAATGCCAGTTATTACATTTATCAACTGCTTCTGTTTTAAATCATGAGTGGACTGAATTGCACTTTAGCCAAAATTCAGAAGCAAGATTCTAGAATGATTATATAGTTGGTACTCAAAGGATGGTATTACCAAGAGGCAGATATTCCTTCTGCTCCAAGAAAATAATAGGACCTCAAACACTAGTCGCTACTGTTGGATCGTCTAAGGAACCCATGGGTGCTGGGTGGTGCCAGGCACTCACCATCACGGCCGAACCTGGCCCCTCAGGAGCAACAGTAGCGGCCTTCTTGACGACTTCTGGAAGCAGCTGGGATGGGAAAGGGCAAAAGGGCCTGCTCTGCATCACCTCTAATTCTGTGCCTCTTTTCATTCTACCAAGCAAAAGGAAACACGTAGTTTTAGGAGCCCTGTTTTCTCTGTGATTTAAAAATATTATCTTTATTTTTTCTCATTATAAAAGCAATACACCTTTATTTTTTTTTCACCTTTATTTTTAAACATTTGTGGAGAAAAAATATTTTAAGTAAATAAAAATTATTCATAATCCCACTACTAAGAGACAGCTAGTGTTAATATTTTATGGATTTTCCTCTAGTTTTTTTAATGCGTGTATTACGTTTTGTTGTTAATTCGTTGTTGTTCCAAAACTGGGATCTCACTGTGTGCAACTGTGTATTCCTCTCTTCTGTAACATACCATCAAGAGCATGTCTTCCAAAACAATCACAATTTTGATCATGAAAACTGTACACTTTTGTCTTCTTCTATTCAACCAATAACATCAGGAGTAAGATCAAATGTGTATAAAAGAGGGGTAATAATATGCCCTGGTGGAAACGCAGGTGTTGTGGAAAGCAGTTCTTTTCACAGTCTATATCTTAGATTCCTATCACATTTATGGCCTCATGCACTCTCAAAACTTAAAACAAGTGAAAACATTTGAATGAAAAATCAAAGGGCTGAGGCAACTCCAAAATATCATTCCTAATTATTTAGGGATTGCAAAATTCAGAGGGAGGCATGAGATAAGTTTCTGAAAAAGGATCACTGGAGGGAAAGCACAAAGAAATGTTTGTAGTAAAAACTAGCTGAAGCTATTATAGGCTATTGGACTGGAGTCTGGAAAAGGCACAAATGTTCAATCTGATCCCACTTGCTGTGTGGGTCAGGACATGGCTTGCAGTGAACGAAGCAAACCTACCAGCATGACAACGGCGGTGGCCTGCGAGCCAGTTAGCACTTAAGTGCACGGGCAGCAAATAAGACGCAGCACACTGTCCTGAGGCCAGTCCTGTGGGGCAAGTTAGCCAGAGGTTTCCTTCGAATGGCAGACCCACACAATTAAATTGTATTCTCACTTCCAAGGGCTGACCATTCCAAGTCAGAGCCAAGTCTGTTCCACTTAAGCCCAAACTGTGTCAGAATTCAGTGGCAAGCAAACATTAGTGGCAAAATACACAAATCCCTCACCATAAGTGTTTGTAAAAGCCATTCACAATTTCAAGGCATCAACCATGACATCATCTTAGAGTTATTCTAATCATCTACTAATGGACCTCTTCTTATTCTCATTTCATCTTTGCCCTCACATGCAGCTGAACCCAAGTCAAAATTGTTATGTTCAATAGTACTTTTAACATACCACCATTCTCAAAGGCTTTAATGCCACCAAATCCCTTAAATCAAATTAAAATATTTAATCATGGCTTTTAAAGTTCTCTGGAAGCCCCTGGTCCTCTTCTTCCACATCAGTTTTCATCTTACTTGCTAACCAGCTAAGCCCAGCTCATTGGCATGGAATTACATGGAGAGCCACAAAAGCGGTTATCCCAGCTCTGGGAGTAAATCCTAAGGAAATCATGTAATACGTGGGGAAAGTATATACACAAATGGGCCAAACAATATTTATATCAGTGAAATGTTGGACACCAATGATTTATTATACAGTAGAAGAATTATTAAGAAAATTATGCTATCAGAATTCCCTGGCAGTCCAGTGGTTAGGACTCTGTGTTTCCACTGCAGGGGACACTGGTTTCGATCCCTGGTCTGGGGGAACTAAGATCCTGCAAGACATGTGGTGTGACCAAAAAAAAAAAAAAGAAGAAAAGAAAAGAAAGAAAAAAGAAAAGTATGCTATATTGTCTTGATGGAATAGTATAAAATTATTACAAACAACTTAAAGGGATGGGAAAACAGGCATGGGGAAATTGAAAAACAATAACAACAAAAACCTTGAGAGTGGACACTGGCAAAGGTAGGAAAGCTCTCCAGTCTTGCCATCTTTCATGGCACCTTGGTGAGTGAGTGAGATACAGCTCAGGCAGGGCAGAGGGAGCCCTCGAAAAGGCACAGTCTGAAAGGGGAGGGCAAAACCTAGATTGCTCAGGACTCCGCCTGAGGAGAACTCCTTCCTCACCCTCCTGAACCCATTCTCAGACTACAAAAGAGTGGATTAATAGTAAAATCGGGGGCTTTCCTGGTGGCGCAGTGGTTGCGAGTCCGCCTGCTGATTCGGGGGACACGGGTTGGAGCCCCGGTTGCGGAGCAACTAAGCCCGTGAGCCACAACTATTGCAGCCCACATGCCTAGAGCCTGTGTTCCACAACAGAGAAGCCACCGCAATGAGAAGCCCACACACCACCATGCGCACAGCAATGAAGACCCAATGCAGCCAAATAAATAAATAAATTTATTTATTTTTTAAAATTTACATACTATCAAAGCAAATGGAAGGCTTAGAGTGGCCCACCCTACACATGTCCTTCTACTCCAGGGAGCAGCATGGCTCTGGGATCTCTCTGCATGGCCAGAATGGGTTATAGAAAGGTTTTCCAGCTTTAACTCTTTGTTTTGAAGTGTTTTCACTTGTATTTCCCCTGTCACACTCCCCAAGGGTGTGAACTCTGGTCCTGACCTTCTATATTCAGTGGCACCCCCACAGCCCACTGGCATCAGGAGGAAGGAAGGGATCACGGGATGAGCAGAGAAGCTGGTGCAAATGGAGAGCTTTCAGTCAAAGGGTGAGAGGACAGAAACACCACCTGGACCCTCAGAGAACAGTCTGACCAGGGTTCGAAGGAAAGTATTCCAGTGACCCCCAAATTCAAGGTACCTTAAGGATGGAAGAGGGCTTCAGAAATGAGAAGCCTCTGCAACCCAACCACCAACTCAAGGGTGTTGGGGAGGGAGAGGGGAGTGCAGGCCAAAAGCAGGCAAGGCTAGCTTAAGACCCTGCACTCCTGGTCCACCGGGGTTAAGGGCCTTAGGATAGGCTCAAACTATGTGGCACAAGTGTGTGTGGGGGGTCGTGTTAAGGAGTCCAAGCTGGTACCGCTCACTCCTCCACAGGGCAACAAATCAAGAGAAGAGTTGCTGAGGCAAGGAATAGCAACTTTATTTGGAAACCCAGCAGACTGAAAAGATGGTGGACTAGTGTCCCAAAGAATCATCTTGCCCAGGTTTGGATGATTGTTTCTTTTATAGAACAAAGAGGGGGAAGTGAGGAGGTAAAGTTTTTTGTTTTTTGTTTTAATGGATGACCACAACAAAAGCAACAATGATTGCAATTACCAAACACGAAACACACTCACACTATGTCATAATATTGACATTCAGTCCAGGAATCCTCCACTGTAACAGCTCCTTTACTTTGCAGTGAAAATTGATTTGTATATTTTTTGCCTCTGAGTCCTTGTGGGATTTTTTTTTTTATTCAAACAGAAAGTCGCAAAAATTATAATCATCCTCATCAGTTCACTCAGTCCCATGTAATTATTTTTTTCATCTTGATCTTCTGTTAGCACTTTTATGAATTCATCAGTTTTCCATTAGAGTTCTGAAAATGCTCATTCATTCAGTTCAGCAGTGTAGTCAGTTACCAGAAACCTGTACCTGTCAGAGTCTTTTCCGTGAATTCCTTGAAGATGAAACCCTTTTATAGGAACATTTCTGCAAAAGCATCAGAGTACACCCAGAACTTTCTGTAAATGACAAAAGACTTAAAAATGACCACGGTTAAAGATTTGATGAAAGTTCATAATAATGGAATTGACAAGGAAATTTAGTTATTTCTGAGATATACATTTTAAAGTAATAACTAGAATTATGACTTATAACATTATACCAGAACATATAAGAGGTAACGTTTAAAAAAAGAGAGAGAGAGAAGCTATTGCAAACATTTCCTGGTTCTGGCCAGACTCTGGAACGGATGTGTTACTTCCTTCTTTCCTGCAGCCATTCACAGGTGGCCCTGGTCAGGACAAATGTGTTTTAGCTTAACTTTCAGGCATGGGAGGCAGGGTTACCAGAGATGGGCCATCATGTGTACTTTAAGCTACAGGCAACAGCCCTTTAGTAATTAACTTGTAACAAAAGCAATAGAATACAAAGGTTAAAGGTTAAAGTAAAAGATACAGATCCAGTGAGTCAGATTTGTTCTTCCCTATTACAGTAGGGGATGGAGGTGGGGTGGCGCCAGAGCGAAGGTCCTGCCCACTACCACAGCCTTTTCCACTCCTCCAAGCTACCAAGGCACCCAACTCTGCCCCCTTGCTCCCCAGCCCCTTCCACGGCCCTCGCTATTAACCCCACCTTCCACGACCTCGGTAGTTCCTGTGCCTGCGCTACCACTTCCTTGCCGCCGTGTGGCCTGAGTTATCTCACTGCAAAATGAGGATAACAGTAGTAACTAAGGGAAAATTGTTACAAATATGCAGTGAGTTCAGTACATGTAAAACGCCTAAAAGAGTGCAGGATCTCAAAATGAACGTTCTAAATAAGTTAGCTGTTAATACTCTCTCCTTTGCAAATTCTTCGCCCCATCACTCCCTCCCAGGGATAAGGCGCATCCCTTCCCATCTCTCGCCCGCTCCTCCGCGCTATTTCCCGCCCCGCCCACCCGCAAGCGTCGTCCCGCTGCAGCACAGGGGGTTGGGATGGGGACGGGGGTGGGGCACGCGGCACACAGCCAAGTGCTCTGAGGATGGTCTGAGCGAAGAGCGGCGGGAGCTCCCCTCAAGGAGCGAAACTGGCAGCGTGGAGACGCTGGGCGGCGGACACCCGGCGGCGTCCAGTATGTCCGAGGGGCCCTGCCCGCGCCCTCCTAGCTCGGGCTCCCAGCGCCCAGCAGCCACCGCGCTGCAGGGGCCGTCCTGGCTCTGGGGAGGCGGCTTCTCGGATCGAGGGCGGACGGCCGCAGGCCGAGGCGCAGAGCCCGGGCGCTGGGTGATACCACCGGCCCCGCTGGGCAAAGTGCACGTCCCTTCCTGGCGCTCCTTCGGGTGGCGAGGAGGGTTTTTGACCAGAGACCTGGGGAGTAAAAGAAGGGTCACCGGCTGGGGTCAGTCAGGCAGTGCGGCCAGAGGCGAGGCAAGGCTGAAGAGAGGCGCTGGGAGCCTTTTTGCGGAGAGCGGCTCGTTGGTCTAGGGGTATGATTCTCGCTTCGGGTGCGAGAGGTCCCGGGTTCAAATCCCGGACGAGCCCGAACCTTTTCTGTTTACGCCTAAAATTTAAAAAACAGTTTCTTTTTCTTACACGGCTCATTTAGAGGCTGAAATGAAAGTAGTCCGGTCCCTTGAGCTCGAATCTTGATCGTCTTCGCTTTAGGAAGTAAAGGATTGGATGAGATCAATTCGTTCAGTATGTGGTCTTTGTACGTCTGAGGGCAAGGTATGAAAATGCTTGTACCATTTAAAACACACGTACTTGGAAAAGAGACAAGCCTCGTGCGGACTCCTGGGCACCCCTCGAACACTTCCAAACGTGAGCAGGGGGCGCCGTGGATTAGCGGGACCAGGGTGATGGAGCGCGCTGTCCTCCTCCAGCGGTCGCTGTGCGTGCGGACATGCGCGGGCCTGGGCAAGTTTAAACCGCACCTGTAGGCAACCGAGATCGGAACTCAGTCCCTAACACAAGCGCTCGACTCCGAAACTGGCAGGAATGGGGACAAGCATTTTCAAAGTATTACATGGTTAGCAAACTTTCTACGTTTTCATGTTACGTCTTTTAATGGTATTTGAACGTAAAGTGTGTTCTAAGTTCAAAAAGTCTCAATTTTGTATTTTCCACCAACGTGTATTTATTACATTTATGAATCTATTCTAAAATTAATTTCTTTAGAAATTATTAATTCCTGAAGAAGGAAAAAAGGCGGGCTCGTCCGGGATTTGAACCCGGGACCTCTCGCACCCTAAGCGAGAATCATACCCCTAGACCAACGAGCCGTCGTGTCTCACGGCTTCCCGTCATTATAAAAGAAGGAGGAACTACTTAGTCCCGCGCCCCCAAGTGGTTATCCGTGTAATATGTTTATATCCTTCAGCTGTTTCGCGTTCTTGTGTTTTCGATTTTCTTTCTTTTCTCTCTTGATCTTTGAAAATCAATGACAGAGAAGAAAACAACAGTGTCACTACCAATGGCATATTTACAATTCCATTTATATTTATGGCTGATAAGTTGCAGTGAGTGTGTGGCAATATCCCTGTGGCAGGCGGATTCCAGATTCTCTCCCTTGCTGCGTTCAGGATGTTGCTCTTTCCAATAGTAGTAAAATTGTCCGTTTCTCGCCTACACCTTTCATCCTAGTGTTCAAAGCACCACCTTTCCAACCTTGCAAATTACCATCACTGTGTTTTTACTCAAACTGTTTTTCTTCAGCTGGAAAATCTGTCTCTCTCTCTCTTTTCCATAAATCCCAAACTCTGACCTTCTCAGAAAAAGATCCTTTAACATATTAAAACCAATTTTATGTGGTATATAATTGGGTTGCAGTCTTGTCTCCTCTAATCATTATTTATTAGAGGACAAGACATCAAGACTAACAGCAACACTGAATTCTACTGTATAATTGACAACCAATTGTTATATAATTGGTGCCCAATATCTTTAACGCGTGGCTTCTTTACTATATTTTGAATTATTAAATACTTAGTACTGAGGCTTATGCTGGCAAAACTGGTGCTCAGTGAATAATTTCTGAATGACCACCATTTGTTCCAAATCCCTTAAAAATACAAATTTTGGTATTTGGACAATCACTAATTGTGAATTGCAACTTTAGCAAATAACTAACCAGATAGGAAACTACAAGTAGACAGGGTGACTATCCTGAACAGGCCTATTTGTTTATTTTATGTCATATAACATTCATTCTCCAGTTTATTCATTCATTTGATTGCTCATTCGTTCAACAAACATTTAGAAGCGCTATGTGCCAGACTCTGGGTTGTCAACTTTCTTCTTATGGTTTGATACGAGTAAATTGCAGTTCTGGAGCTCTAACGTTCAGTCCCCACCCTTTGTTTTATTGGAAACTGTCCCAACTTGAGTCTTCAGTCCTCCTTAGGGCCCAAGGCAAGGAGAATAAGAATACCTTTTAAGATGTTCGTTAGTTCTAGATGCCAGCAGAGTTTATACATCAGAACCTAACTGGAAAAAAATGTGCCCTGGACACTTAAGAAATTTCTATTTCTCCCAAGAATGAGGAAACTACAAAATATAACTCGTTAGGTAAAATAATGTAACCACTTCAGTTTTCTGGAAACCTCCATCTCTACAGTTACCAAGAGGTCTGTCGCTATGCTCATCTTTCCTACTTGCATTTACTACAGTTATTATCATTTTAGGGCTTTTTTTTTTTCTTACTCCTACTTCTCTCTAGTGATTGAAAGGGTTTGTCTTTTACTCTGCAGGTGCCACTAGGGTATCACATTTGCCCTCCCAACCATGATACAGGAAGACTGACGGTAACGAAACTCAGGATATCAATTGCCCAACTCACAGTGAGAAATGTCTCTATCCTGGTGAGAGGAATGCCTGTGCTCTCTCTCCAAGGTACATTCTCCCCTCATAGGTGAAGCAGAAGTAGTACATAGGTGGCAGCAAGGCACAGGGAGACAGAGGAGCTTGAAGAACATTTTATTCCAGCCACAGTAAATGAAGAAGCCTGGTGACATATCCTTCTATACAATGAACCCTAAAGACCCCATTACCCATGTTCCCCCAACTTGGTGCCCAGGGACACTCGAATTTTCAGATTTTCAAAAAGTTCCTAGAAAAATGCAACCTCTTTCCTGGATTGAGACATTCTCTCTGTAGAAATGTTCATGAAACTGGTTTAGCGCCAGGTAAATCTTTCTCAGTGTGGCCTGGGATTCATCTTTGACTCTATCTGATATTCATCAAATCTCAGTCATCCAGGAATGGCTTGCTATCACCACCCACAGATCACAGCATTCCATTTTCTTCTGGCAACAGACCTTAAAAAACAAGGAGGGAGAGAACGCCAGTGAGAGTACAGCGGGTGGAAGAGAATTCTACTACAATCACAGAGATGTCGGAAATTTTGGTGCCTGACACCCTCTTCCTACTTCTCCCATTAATTCCAGCTCTAGAAAATTCTGTCCATATATATTTGCCATCACTAGTTGCTCCTGGGTGCCCCCTATCTGATCTCTATTAAGAGAAGACTTAACGCCCTGAGATGTTCCCAAGGCAAAACCCCTCCTTAGTGCATTTATTGTGCAGTGCGTGGAGCGGGAAGTCTTTGAGGCCAATGGATCTGCACATAGGTAACTATTATCAGACAAGACTCTGCACATGATTTTCCTTCTTACTGACTCTGTGGGGAAAATTCTCCCCAAGGAGCCCATTCTTTTTAGAGGCAAGGCAGCCCATTAAAAATGACTTTTCTCATCTGATGGAAAGTCTTCAGTTGATTCTGACTGTATGCCTGGACTGATTGAGCTGGAAAGAGGAGTTTCCAGGAGGAAGAAGGAGGTATCTGAAGAGGAGGTTTGTTGAGTGAGACCTTCAGGCTCACAATAGTGATTGAAATCCAAAGCTTTTGTTTGTTTGTTTGTTTTCCATTTACTATCTCTACAGAAGAATCAGAAACTACAATACAAGGCCTATGGCTAAAATCAACCTCACATGATTTTTTCTTTGTAACTTCTCTAGATTAATTCAATAAACATTCATTCTTCTATTCATTCAACAAATATTTATTAAGTATCTACTGATGGTCTGATATTGTTTATCGTGGAAACACTTTGCTGCCCCAGCAGGCTCCGATTTCACAGTAGCCCTTCTGTTGCTTCCTTGGGCTCCACACCTAGATATCTAACTGCCTTCTGATTGACCGTCTGGGTGTTCTCAGCTCTTTCAGCTGTGTTCAAGGCCCAGCTCATTAGCTTTCCTCACAGACCAGGTTCTCTTCCTGGGTTTTTAGTCTTAGTTAACTGGTAGCATCATTCACCACTCTGGCTAGAAATTGGAGGTCACATCTGTCTTTGATTAGACTTCCCATCTAATTTATACCCAGTCCTGTCATTCCTTTTGTGAAATGTTTCCGCAGTCCTCATCTTCCTCTCCACCATCACTGCCAACACCTTATCTCATGCTCTCTTCACTCTTGCCTTGTCTGTTGCAGGAGTCATCCTTTTAAAACACAGATCTGAACTTGTCACTTCCTTCTCATCACTCCCCACTGCCTATACGATAAAGACAACCCCAGGCTCTTCAAAATATTACCACAGCCTACTTTTCCAGCATTCTCTCTTTCCCCTCTTTCACTCATTCCCCCTGAAGTTCCAAACCACACAGGATTAACCCACTATTCCTTGCACCCAATACTGCTTTCTTGTTTCTGAGTTTGCTTTTCCTGTTTCTCTCTGGTGAAAATTTATTCAGCCTTTAAAATCCACCTCAAATGCTACATCCTCTGTGCATCTTTTCCAGACACCTCACAGGCCAGTGGTTCTCAGAAGAGGGAGGTAGCTGTATTGAGGTACATCACAGTCAGTGGAGAAGCTTTTAACATAACATGTGTCTTTGAGAACCACTGTCCCTGTTGGCCTTACGGTTTCTCCTTTGTTCGACCTTCTCTTCAAGCATTGAAAAAGATTTAGTTCAGTAGTTGCTTGCTACACTGACTGGTAGACTCTGTGCTTCTTGAGAGTAAAGTCTAGGTATTCTACATCTGCAGCACATAGTAATTGCTCACTTAATGCATTTGTATTCTTTCCAACCTATGACATTCCAGAAACACTTCATGAGGATCTTGCTGAGAGAGAAATAGAGTGAAATCGTTCTTTTTCTTTTTCGTTTTCCCTCACTAGTGCTAAAGTAATTATTATGAGTTTGCTGAACTATAAGGGTAGCAGGGTAAAATAGCTAAAATATCAGGAAAGGTGTTCATAAGGTTGACTTGAGACAAAACCCTGAAATGAGGGGCTGCATTTGGGTGCTCTCACCATGCTCTTCTCCCACTCTCATCCTAATTGTCTAATACTTGTTTCCTTCTCTCACACTATTGGCCTCCCATCTGGATTTTTTCCTTTTTTTCCTTCACCCTCATTTTTCTTGTGCTCCTGTCCTTCCGTTTCTCCCTTTTGTGGGCTGTTCTCATAAGGACTCTTCCAAACACTTTCCAGAATTTATTGGGCAACCAGTAAGTGGCAGACACCGTTCTGGGCCAAGGTAGCCAAGTGGAGCCGGCTCAGAACGGCACTTCAGAGTCTGGGTGGGGAACTTGACAATGTTTATTGACAAATCGAGGGATATTTTGTTTACAAAAGCAAAACAAACAAAACCCCATTCATTTGTGCTCCAGGTAGTAGGAAAGAGTTCCCCGTTCCCAACCCTTTTTAAGCCAAAACAGGGGTCTCCTAAGAGGAGATTCAGACAAGATGGAGACTTCTTTTTAAGCTAGTAGATTTCTCAATATGCACACATAAATTATCTGATCCAGGCAACGGACAGGCCTTAGAGACAGGACAAGGGGAGAGATGTGTTCTATCTGAACGACTGAATCAGAAGTCTCTCCCCATCGTAGCCCTCGTTCTTTTTTTTTTTTTTTTTTTAATTTTGTAAACGAACTGCTTCTTTTCCTTTAGGTAAGGCTCAGAGAAACCGGGAAAAGCTGAAACAGGCGAAGACAGACAATGAATACATCTGGAGGACTGGACCCTTAAAGAGGCAGAGGAGACGCTGGCAGGGGGGGCGGGCGGGCCAGGACAGACCAGCGGACAGCCACGCAGGCAGGCAGGCAGGCAGAGGGCTTGGCGGCGGTCGCCTCGGACAGCCGGGGACCTCCAACGCCGGCGTAAGGAGCCTGGGTGGGACCGAAAAGGCGGGGCCCCGCCTGCAGAGAGGGAGTGATGGACAGTCGGTGCCTTCCAATCGGGTCCTTCAAAGTGCGCGGAGCAGGCCAATGAGCGGACAGCTGGGGCCGGCGCGGGGCCGAGGTCTGGGCGGAGGGCTGGCTGGCAGCGGCTGGGGCCGCGAGCGGGGATTGCGGCGTGGAGGTGCTAGCAGACGCGGGCGGCGGCGAGTCCCGAGCCCCCGGGCCGGAGCCGAGCTAACCGCAGTGGGGACCGGGGCCCAGAGCCGCGGCGGCTGCGGCCGGAGGACGATGGCAGCGCCCGCCGGGGCCGGGGCACTGATTGCATCCCCAGACCGCAGGCGCTGGCTGTGGTCGGTGCTTGCGGTGGCGCTCGGGCTCTGTGAGTGAAGCCGGGATGGCGGGGGCGGCGGGGCCAGGTGGCGGGCCCTGCGCGCGCGGGGTGCCGAGGTGGGGAGGGGGCGCGGCCTGCACGCCCTGGGGCCCGGGGAACGGAGCCGGCGGACCCCGCGACGGGCTGGAGAGGCGCGGAGCCTCTTTCTTCTTCCTGGATCCCTGCGTGTGGAGGAGGCGGGGAGAACTCCCCACCTTGCTCATTCCTGGGGGGCTGTCTGGGGAGCGGGCCCGGCGGGAGGCCGCATTGCGCCCTCGCTGAGTCGCCCACCGTCTCCGCCTGGCGACTCTGGGTCGCCCAGGCCCGCTTGGGATTCCGGTTCAGGAACCCGGGCTTCTGGCGTTCTCCACCTTTGGGAGGTGGCGGAAGGTTGCAGGGTTTTCATTTGTAGGGCCTTTGTTGATTGTTTCCCTTTAAGCGACCGTTTTGTTTTACCTTGTTAGTTCCATTTCCAGTGCTCTCCAGCGCATTTTTTAAGCCTCTGAGATAGACGGGTCCCGGAGTCTCATTTGTCTCATCTCTGTCGTCCGCAGAGCACCAGGAAGAAATTTACATTACTTCTGTGTTAGGATGCAAAGAGCTGGGAATACCACTGGAGTGACTTGGCTTAAAAGAGTTTGGTCCAATCCATAATAATTACAGTCCTAGTCACCGTAGTTTGACAAGACATAGGACATTAAAAGGCTCATTTTTCTTTAAAAAAAAAAATCACGTTTTTTTCCTTGCCAGATTTCATGAGTGAGACATAAAGTAAACCTCAGGCTGGATTTATTGAATTGGATGAGTTGTTTTACGGACATCTGCAGTGGCGTCTGCCACAGGACTTTTTTTGTGTGTGTTGTTCAAGGCAGAGTACTTGTTGCTGTCTCAGAATGTGGTTAAGTAATGGTCATAAAGAGAGCCAACTCCTAAAAAACCACGGAGACTTGTTCATTTCTTTTGTTTTGCGAAATGTCAGTTGCATGACAATATCTGAACATGAGTATACTCAGTAATTACTTTCATGGAAAAGTTCTTAATGTAATCTTTGGAGCCAGGAAAAATACCATTTAATGAATGATTCCAGGAGCTGTAAAGTATAAACGTAAAAGCCCCCCCACCCTCTGGAGGTTGACAGATGAATATATACTTTGTATATATAAGACAGTCCATTCTGTATAAATATCTCTCCTGAGGGGGGAAAAAAGGGTTAAAAAGCATGGGGGTTTTTTGGTGGTGGTGATGGTGGTAATATTCACGTTTTAAGTGAAGAAGTAGGAAATAGCTTAAAACTAAGGTGTATCAGAAATCTTGTGTGTTCAGAGAGAATTATTATGCATAAGAGGCAGACACCCATCTTTATTGAGGACAAGAACAGTCAGAGTAATCTTAATTAAACTCAAGGAATTAAAAAGTAGCAGAACTGAAAAACTGAATATTAATGGATACTAATACAAAAAGATCATCAGAATTACATCTATATACACCTTGGACATACGTAGCTCTTCCGTAATGAAGGATGAATGCTGATACGTGAAAGTCAGCAGCTGGTGTTATTGGTTAATTTTAGAAAACTACTGAATGTTTCTTCTTTCAAGCTACCTTGTCTTATCATGAATAACTGTACATAGCAGTTCATGTTTGACAGAAAGTCTTCTCAAGTTTGATCTAGATACAGGTATTCAGCAAACATTTACTAAGCATTTTTTAAGTATTAAGCACCAAAAGTATTCTAGGAAGGACAGTCCCTGGCCTCACATAATGTATCATTCAGTGGGAGAAACAAAGTGTGATAAACAATATGAGAAGTCTTTCATTAATGGTTTGCTGTGAGAGCACTAAGGAGAGTCATCATCTCAGACTGAAGTTCAGGCTGCTAGAGAAAGGGATGCTTAAGCTAAGTAGGTGTTGGGAGAAAACAGTATAGGCAGAGTCATGAATGAACCTGTTGGTAGGTCAGTGTCGTGAGAAGTTGGAGTGTGTATAGGAGAGATGGTGGGAATTGAGGCAGGAGAGCCAGCCAGAGGCACGAACTCCTAAAGGATCTTGTTTGCCATGCATAAGGCTGAATTTTATCCTAAGGGCTGTGGGGAGCCTGTGAAGGATTTCTGTGTTTATCGAGGTGTGAAGTGTGAGATAGAATGGTGTGAGGCTGAAGAAACCAGAGGGTTATTGTAACAATCCAGAGGAGGAGGATTGAAGACCTGAATTAAAGCAGTGGGATATGAAGAGAGGACATATCCATGAGCTTGTTAGAAAGTGAATTTGGTGGGGCTTGGAAATCAGTTTGATGTGGACTGGAAAGAGAGGAGTGTAAGATGACCCTAAGGTTTTGAGCTTGGAAAGCTGGGCATAGTTTTGGAAAGTAGGGCTTTTTACAGATGAAGATTATGGATGAGGGGAAAGGAGTGTTGGAAGAAGAGGATGGTAAAGTTACTTTTGGATATGTTGAGTTTAATATGCTGCTGATATATCTCAGTAGAAATGGGACATTTAGGTAGATAGTTTTAGAGGTGAGGAGAAAGTTCTGGTAGGAAATAGAGAGCTGGGAGGCTTTATGCGGGTAGTAGTTAAAGCTATGGATTGCTTGGATGAGGTCAGCAAGGAAGAGTGTATTGAAGGAAATAGCAGAAGGCCAAGGACAGAGTCTTGGGGTATACAGAGCCTGACAAGGAGGCTCGTTGAGTAAATGAAGAACCCGAAGAGTGTGGTGTCTTGGAAACTGAGAGAGAGTGAAGTTTTAAGGAAGAAGTTTTAACTGTGTCAGATGAAGAGAGAGTGAGTACTTCAAGGATTCACTGAATGTGGCAATTGGAATGTCTTTGGTAACCCTTAGGTAGGAATGAACACACAGTATATGAAGAATAAATCTCATTAATTTGCATCACCCATTTCAGTAAATGGCACCACCATCCATCTAACTGCTCAACCCAGAAACCTGGGATCTGCCCTTGATAATGCCCTATCCTTCACTCCCCACATCCAGTCAGTTCTCCCATCTCCAAAATACTTCTAGGAATCAACCACTTCTTTTTTTTTTTTTCTCTCACCCACTTTTTTTCTATCTGTGGTCCACTCCTAGCATTTTAGTCGAAATCACTGTCATTTCTTGCCTGTGATACTGTGATAGCCTCCCAGCTGGTCTCCCCATTTTCCCCTCTTGCCTCTTTTTAGTCCATTCTTCACACAACTGCAAGAATGACTTTATAAAAATGCAAATCAGATCATGTTGCTTTCTCATTTAAAATTCTTAATGGCTTCCCATTGCACTCTGAATGACATCCCAACTTCTCCCCATGGCCTATAGTTGTCTATGTGATCTGGTTTCTGCCTGCCTCTCTGACTTCAACTTGTGCCCCTTGCTCACTATATTCAAGCCATGCTGCCATCTTTCTGCTCTTAGACACTCATTCCCACCCCAGGTCCTTTGCACTTGCTTTTCCTGCTGCCTGGTGTGCTCTTTCCCCAAAACTGCCCAGAGCTGTCTCCTTTTCATCAGTGAGGCCTTAGCTTAAACGTCACTTCCTCAGAGAGGCCTTCTTCAACCACCCTATCCAGTGGGGTCCCCTGTTATCATTTCTTGGCCCTTTATGTCCTTATTGTAATTCCTCACTATTTGGTGGTTCTTCTCTTTTCTCCTCCACTAGAATCCAGGACAGAGATAGTGTTGGGCTTGCTTATAGAAGTATCCCTAGTGCTTAGCGTAGCGGATATGATAGATACTAATAAATGTTTATTAAACGGCAAGGAGGCGTAGGTGTGTCTTGATAACAGTTTGTTAGTAGTTTGCCACACGTAGTTAGGATTTAGCCTGGCACATAGTAGGTATTTTTAGCCTGGCACATAGTAGGTATCCAAGAAATGTTTGTTGAAAGAAGGAATATTTTTTCCAAGTGTGATTTTTATACATTATCTGATAATTGTCACTCTTTGAGTACTATTTCATATTTCTTCAGAAATGTATGGAATGAATTAACACTCTTCAACCACTTTAAGCACTATAGTTTTGGAATTACTACTTATTATATACCAAAATTGTTTTATCATGTTTGTTATAGTATCTAAGTGTTTTATCAATAAAACTTTTATATTTTTTGATGTTTGTTGACCAAATGTAGACTTCAAATATTATCCCTGCAGTTGAAAGGCCACTAATCTAATTACCACTTCCCACAGCCTTTTACTCCTTATTTACTAGTTGAGATAATAAAACAAAAACTTAGTTTTGTATTTTTTAAAAAATATTCGACCACTCATTTTTACCCTAATTCCAGGGTATTCACTAGGCTCAGAAGCTGCCAAAAAAAGAAATAAAGACACTATTAAGTGAAAGAGAGATATATGTGAAAAGTATATAAAATGCAAATTTGTGTTTTCACAAAGTCTTTATTCACTTATTCAACCAAATGAACACCTACTGGGTGCCAGGCACTGTTTTAGGTACCGTGGATGCAGCGGGGAGCCTAGATTCTAGTGGGAGGTGACAGACTATTCAAATAAAATAATGAACACCAAAGGACGGTTTAAATTCCTGACAGTCACCACATTTAAGATATTCACCTATTGTGAAAGGCTGCGGTAAAAAAAAAAAAGAGGGAGAGGGAATACTATTGGCATTACAAAATAGATGTTTTTTTTAACTTTCAAAGGATCCATTGTGGGATTTCATTAATGGTTGCTCTTTCCTACTGAGTTTAAAATGTGATTTAATTGGGAAAAACATAAGGCTTCCCTGGTGGCACAGTGGTGGACAGTCCGCCTGCCCGTGCAGGGGACGCGGGTTCGTGCCCCGGTCCCGGAAGATCCCACATGCTGTGGAGCGGCTGCGCCCGTGAGCCATGGCCGCTGAGCCTGCGCGGCTCTGCCAACGGGAGAGACCACAACAGTGACAGGCCCGCGTACCGCAAAAAAAGACAAAAAACAAAATATAATACACACAGTTTTTCAGAAATATTGCTGCCTCCCCTCCACCTAGTTAATGCTGGTCTACCTGCTAAATATTTCTCACATTCCTTTCTATCGCCACTGAGGCTGATTTAGTGCAGCCACAATCACATTTCTCCTGGATGATTAGAATCTTTTAACAGGAGCCCAGTTGTGTTTTTATTGAATTGTATCTTTATCTGAGAGTTTAGATTCTCTGTGTAGGACATGCATCTCACGTGTACCTAAACCTTGCAAAGATTTTAATCTTGCTAAGACCATTGGTGTCATTTTAAAAAAGAGAATAAATGGTTTGCTTTGACATGGAATTCATTTTAGGTTAGTTTGGTCTTTAGCCTCCATCAAAGGAAATTTAATTATTAGAAGAACTAAAAGCATTGCCTGAGGTCTCAAGTATCAGATGGCTCTGGGTCTCGATCCCTAAGGCTGGTGAGGTATGAAGGCTTAGTATATCTTGAGTGATAGTCCTTTCTTCCTTTTCCACTCTTTGCCAAGTGCTTGACATTAGCAATGCCCTAGAGTCTAGACCAAAGTCACTGGAATTTTGGCTGCTAAGAAGGCAGAGGTCAGTTGGCTTTGTGACCATTTGTAGTGCCTGAATTGAGAAATTGCAGTTGTCTCCTGGGACCTTTATATCTTTGCCCTTAAACCTCTTTATTTATTTATTATCTTTTTGAATGCATGTGGACTGCTGTAATTTTTTTTTTCACTTATAATTTTCCCTTGGTCCCATTAGGTCTTTATGAAAAGGATAATTTCATTGATAGATTCTTCTTCAGTGATTTATTCTTTTTTTTTTTTCCCTTCCAAACTCAAATTCTCTTTAGAAATTGTGATCCTTTGTAATACCTTTGATCTACTGTCAGGGCCTGTGGCTTGAATAGTTTTCTAACAACTGTGATGTGTTGTACCCAGTTCTTAGGTTTAACTAATTGGTGTTAGAGAGGCAGTATGTCTTTGTTGAGCCTGAGTTATTTATTATTATAGATAAGATTGCCCCTTAGAATGAAATCCCTGACTTGAGTTTGCTAGTACTGTGCTGTAACTTGTAACCAGCTGAGCAAATGTCAATGAATTTGCAATGAACATTTTCTATACTGAGACTCTGATATTCTACTTTGGGATCTGGGGAGTTCGTTATGTGCAGTTTAAAACCATTTTAAAAATGCTTTTATCAGAATTAAGAAATGTCTTCTTTGCTCTCCAAACGTTAGAGAACCCAGTGTGCAGTTATGCAAGTTTAACGTAATCCTGTGCTTCTTCCAGATAACACTTTAAAAGATGAAGGTGCCATATTGTAGACTAAGCCTCAGTAAGAACTTATATGACCCTGTGGCAGACGGTTTCCTACAGTTACTCACATCCAGGTCATAATTGCTATTTACCTTCCTCTGAAGGGTGTTGCTAGGAAACATAAGCAAAGGACTCAGCTTCCTAAGAGAAAAATGTGTTAAAATGCAAATATTTGAAATCTCCTAAATGGTAAGAAGGGCAGAGAGAAAGTGAGTAGTTAGGGAGAAGTTTTGAATTAATTAACTCACATTTTATCTATCTATCTGCCTAGATATAGATACAGATTTTATATATATATTTATCTTTATATATATCTTTTTCTTTTCAGCCAGGTATAACTTAGAAGTTTGGATATAAAACTGGGTTCATGTTATTTCTTTTGTTCTGCCCTCATTTATTGAGTGTGTACCATGTGCCAGGCCTTTGCTAATCAATTTACATCCATTATCTCATCTCCTTACAACTCTGTGTGATAATCATTATTTTTATTAATTTTACAGATGAGGAAACTAAGAATCAGACAGGTTGTGTAACTTGTGCAAAATCACACAGCTAATATATGGTAGAGTTGGGACTCAAAACTCCAAAGCATATATTTGCAACCACTCTGCATTATTATAGAATTTCTCCTTCAAAGTTTCTAACCACTTTTTCGGAGGCTTCCAGGATGTCTTAAATGTTTGCAAAGAGTCTTTTAACTGTCCCAGGGCATCCACCAATGTCCTCATCTCTGTGGTCATGTTTGTGCTGAGAACCCCATGCCTAGATGCTGCTTGCTCCACCCTAGAGGGATGAAGCTGCGCGCCTTGAAGCCCTCCTCACTAATGATGCAAAATCGTGCTCTGACTGCTCTTCAGGGATTGTTAAGGGTGTGGTTCTTGTAGTTTCTCACTCTGATACTGCTCCCTCTGGCAAGGACACAGCATGAATCCATTTATCCAAGTGTCTGACACCATACGAGGCTCAGCAAGTTTCCTTGCCCTTCATCAGGAGGCACTACATGTTGACAAGCCGCTGAACCTTCCCTCTTCACTTGGGCTGAGTTCTCCCTGGAGGCTGTGCAGATCCTTCTGCAGTTAGACTCCTGGCAGGCTTGCCCTACAGGATGTCCAGACAGGCTCAGTGTGTTCAAACCAGAGGCTTCTCACTGGCCGCCTTTCCCTGGCCCCTCCACCCCATTGGAAGAGGTTCTGTAGCCCTGCTGCCTTGCTGCCTACCTTGAGCAGAAGTTCCAGCCCTTGTCTCTTAACTAGTAGGGACTTTCAGTCTTGATCACTTTCAGCTGTTTGGAATTTAATTCCTCCCTCCCCCCCCACCCCAGTGACTGCAAGTATAGAAGAACCCCAGTAAGGCTTGCTGAACTTTATACACTAGAGAAATTAGAAAATATTTCAATAATAAGCAGAGGTGATGCTGATTTGTATATGGATTTCAGAACAGAAAATGCTAAGGGGCAATTTCTCATTCTCATTTCAAATTACAGGTCCACAGTCTCTTACCAGCAATTCCAAAATCCCAAAAGCTCTGAAACTGAAAGTTTTTTCCTAAGTTTGATACAAACTTTTTTTTTTTAATTTATTTATTTTTGGCTGCGTTGGGCCTTCGTTGCTGCGCGCAGGCTTTTTCTAGTTGCGACGAGTGGACTTAGTTGCTCCGTGGCATGTGGGATCTTCCCGGACCAGGGCTCGAGCCCGTGTCCCCTGCATTGGCAGGCGGATTCTTAACCACCGTGTCACCAGGGAAGTCCCAATGCAAACTCTTTTGGCTGCAAAATTTGACCTGAACTAATGAGAGACTATTTTCAATCGTGATCCACTTGGTAAGACCAATTATATGTTTCAATACAGAAATACTTATGTGTTTGTTTATGGGATGCTGCCCTATACCCGGTTGGGGCTGTTTATATAATATATAGTATATGCATTGTATTAATTTTCTGAAATCTGAAAAAATCTACCTTCTGAAACACATCTAATACATAAAGCTAATGGCTTGCCACTTAATCGCCTTTAATCTCCTTTCTTAATTTATGCTACTTTGGACTCGGCCTCCTCTTTATTCAAGGGGTTCTAGATCTGTAAACTGGCACAAGTCTGGGAATTGATGGAGGAGACATGACTTTTTGTTTTTATGATTCAAGTTAGACTTTTGTTCCCGTGACCTAGAGCTTTTCTGCTTATGTAGATCAAGTAAGAATTTAGTTGGCTGCCCGTCTGTATCACTTCCAGGAACACTGTGATCACCTAACCAGCGTTGTGTGTCCCTGTGAGTCAGACTATTCTGGTTGGCTGCTTTCCCTCTGCTGTCCATTATGGTAACTATACCTGCCTTGCTTTTAACAGCTGAGTGCTGCCACTTCCCCTGACACTCCAGGATCCAGTTCCTTCCATTGCATTTAGGAAGCATCACATCAGTGTTAACAATTCCCTCTGTAAGTTCTGGCTTACAGAGAAGAGTGGTCCCGGGGCTCTTCAAAGATGCTGGGGCTCCTGTCACAAACTTATTTCTCATAGTTATGCTGAAAGGCATGTCTTCTGGACCTTCCCAGGGTGGATGATTGTGTCTTAAGTGACAGATCCACTCTAACTTTCCAATCTTCCTGAACCTTCATTAAATCCCTTCCCCTAGGGACTTCCCTGGTGGCGCAGTAGTTGGGAATTCGCCTGCCAGTGCAGGGGACACGGGTTCGAGCCCTGGTCCGGGAAGATCCCTCATGCCATGGAGCAACTAAGCCTGTGCACCACAACTACTGAGCCCGTGTGCCACAACTACTGACGCCACATGCCACAACTACTGACACCTGCATGCCTAGAGCCCGTGCTCCACAACAAGAGAAGCCACCGTGATGAGAAGCCCACGCAGTGCAATGAAGAGTAGCCCCCGCTCGCCACAACTAGAGAAAGCCTGCATGCAGCAACAAAGACCCAATGCAGCCAAAATAAATAAATAAAGTAATTAATTAAAAAATCCTTTCCTCTACATTAAGCCAAGGCGGGTCTGGCATTCCAAGTTCATTTACTGTGGGCCACTTTGGGTCCACGTTGTAGCCAAGGAACCAAAACAAACTGTTAGAGCTCTTTCTAATGCCCTGAGTTGCGGCATTAAATGCAGAATATCTATTTAATGGGCTCTTATCGATCTATTTGGCCCGATTCAACTTTCTGTTCCTTCCACCATTATCCCACATGCTTAGTATCCATTCCACACATATTCCCTGATTTCTGTCTGTGTGAATTAGAAAAATCAAGTAGTTGTTTTGCAGTGTAGTGCATCTCCTCATGGGTCACACTTTGTACCTGTAGGGGCCTTCTATGACTTGAGTCTGGTGATAAGTCTAGAATCAAAGAGTGGGATGGGTGGTCGAGACAATCAGCAGTGTCTTTCAAGGCACCTGCCTCAGGGGAGGCCATTAAGGTTTCCTCCAGCAAAGCAGGGTTAATCTCAGGCTGGGGTCTGCTTCTACTGACAGAGAAGACTCTGATATTTCGGGGTTCAATGTCCCCAGCTTTATCAGGGTCTTCCCAGCAGGGTCCCCACTCCTTCTCAGTCAGTGCCCTCACTTTAACGGTAGACACCTGTGAAGTTGGGAATTCAAATTGCTTTGTAATTCAGCCAATCTCAGGATGAAATTCTGGATTTGATTTTTAGCAGTCTCAGCCCTGTGGCTGTAGGAGATAAGGGTCCCTTTCAGGGTAGACATAGAAGTTTTCTGGTCATTTATGAACACTTGAGCTGGGAATTTGAATCCTTGAGCTCATCCTTTCCCCACTTTGTCTAGTGACTTTAGGAGCAATTAACCAATATCATTATCCTCATTCGTTTGACAAAAATGTTCAAAGGTGTTATATACATGGTCATCCAGAACCTTGCCTTTTGTAAGTGTTTGATTAGGAGTATTCACTGGTGATGCTTTGCATATCTCTGTGACCACATTGTGTCATGGGCTATCAGTGCTCTCTTTACTACTGGAAATAGTCATTAGTGTCTTTAAGTCTCATCAGAGTGGAGAGCCAGTTCCAGAAACCCCAGAACCAATTCAGAAAACTCATCCTTAAGATTCTCTTCTTCCAGAACCATTCTTGGTACAAAAATCTGTATTAGTCAGAATTCTCCACAGGACCAGAACCAGCAGGATAAATGGATGGATGGATGGATAGATAGATAGATAGATAGATATTTTAAGGAAATGACTCACACAACGGTGGCGGCTTGGCAAGTCTAAAATCTGCAGGGTAGGCTGGCAGGATGGAAATTTAAGGAAGTAGTATAGTTGGAGTCTAAAGCCAGTCTGCTGGTAGAATTCTTTCTCATAGAGGTCAGTCTTTGTTTTTTTAAGACCTTCAGCTGATTGGATGAGGCTCACCTAACACTAGGCAGGATAATCTGCTTTGCTCAGAGCCTGCCAAATTCAATGGTAATCTCATCCCAAAACACACCTTCATAGAAACATCCACAGTAGTCTTTCAACAAAGATTATTGGTCCAGCTGGTGGCCCAGCCAAGTTGACACCTAAAATTAACCGCCACACCAGTAATGAATTATAAAAGCTAAGACATAAGTGGAGATCTCAAATTGTTGATTTCCCTTGATTGTAAACAGTTCTCTCCCTTGCTCTAGTTTAGCACTTCCTGTTCACACCTCAGGTCAGTGTGATCTGACTTCTGCCTCCTCTCACCTAGTTGACACTTCGATAAAGGTCCCCTGAGGTTGCCAAACCAAGTGACCTATGGGTATTTCAGGTCTTTTCTTCCTGGACTGTTTTGCTTCCTCGACATTTTTGACCACCTTGATCTTATTTCCTTTGTCTTTGTGACATTACTTGTGATTCTCATCCCTCTTCCCTGTCTGCTCCAAGCGTCCTCCCTCTGCCTGTGCCCCAACGTTGATTTTAAGGTTCTGCTCTCAGCCATCTGCTAGTCTCATCGTGTGCTCGTCTTTGGTGACCTCATCCGATTTTGTTCTTTTTACTGCAGTTCATATCTGGCAGGTAAGGCATTCGATAAAGGTTTGTTAAATAAATGGTGACTCCCAAATATATCTCCTGTGGTCTGAACTGCAGACTCTTACCCACTGCCCATATCCATTTGAAGGTCTAGCAGCACCTCAAACTTTGTATGTTCAAAACTCCACTCCATGTATCTCTCCTTTCCAAACTCTGCCTCTACTTCACTCCAGTGGCCATTATTCTTGTTGTTTCCCACTGTCCCATTTGCCTCTCTCTCAGACAAGAACTTGGACATCATCTTAGAATCCTTCCTTTCCCTCACCCCACCTCCATGGGTTTCATCAGGGCCCTGACAATGTTTACCTTCTATTTCTGAATCCACCCCTTGTTTTCCATTGCGCTTGGACAAGTGCCAATCTTTCTAAGTCCGGATGACTGCAAGAGCGTCCTAACCGGTCTCTCTAATGCAAGTCAGGTTCCGCTCAGGTCCACCCTCCCAGTTGTTGCCAGAGGGATCTCTCGTGGGCAGCCTTAATTGTGCTACCCTCTGCTAAGACCCTCCATCCCTTCCTGTAGTCTCCAGGGTAAGCTCAGGTCCTTAGCTTGCTTCATGTGTTCTGCCCTGTCACCTGCCATTCCCTTCCTTGCGCTTTATTGATTGTTTGCAACGTTTCTGCGTGGTTCGCTATTTTGTCTCCTTGATTTTCTGTGTGGTATGTTCACTCTGCCTCCTGATTACCCTTCTCCCTATTTATTTACTCGGCTACCCCTATTTAGCCTTCCTATCTCAAGTGCAAGCTCATCCGGCAGATATTCTGAGGCAAGGCCAAGTGCCCTGCCTCTAAGCTTCTGCCCTGTCACTTCATCTGAAATTATCTTTTTATATGATTGTTTCTCTGAATGCAGAACCGTGCCTTATTCATCACCTTTAGGTCTCCAATACTTAGCACACTACCTGGAACGTAGTAAGTGTTCAGTAGATATTAGGTGAACTGCTGAATTGAACCCCATGTAGGAACTATAAACATTAGAGCAGAGATTGAGTGAAAATAAGGAGGTAGGTCCTTCTGGAACTTGGAATCTCAAGACGCAGGGAGCAGTCAGATGTCAGTTTTGTAGTTCAGACATTGGATTTGACAGTGATATGGCTCAGGGGGGAAACTGTCTAACCAAGCTCTCAAGGGCATTGTATCTAGTAAGAACATCATGTCAGCTTATTGATTTTCAGTGAGCATTATAAGTGCTGGGGTGCTAGAATGTTTAAGTGGATTGAGTTGTTAATGTATTTTTCTCCCTGTCCAAAGACAGACTGTCCTCACAAGATTGCCCAGGGATTATGGGATCGACTCAATGGATGTCTGTTGAATGACCATGATGGCTATGATCGTCAAGCCATGATAGCCTGAAACACCCCTCTCTCCATGGTAGGCCTATAACTGGCAGATACATTGGATTGGTTAAGTCGTCCTCTTCACTGGAGAGTGCTGTCGCATACTGACAATGACACTTTAGACATGAGGAGACAGCCTAGAAACCTTCATTGGAAACCTTGATAGTTTCCTGCATCTTGAGAGTTTTCCTAGACAGAGAGCCTATCGTATAGAGTGGATTCTCTCTACAGATGACTAACATCATCTATAGGGTGTTGATAGTTCTTGCAAAATTCGTAGACCTTTTTTTTTTCTTTAAGTAATCGGTTCTATACCAGATTTCAAGGTATATAATATACTAATGTTGAATGGGAAGAACGTTAGACTTAGGAGTCAAGAGTACACAAAAGTGAACACAAACACGGTGAACACTCATGTCAATTATCAGTGCAATGGCACAAAATAAAATGAGCATACAACCGCTAACCCCATTATTTGCTGGTCTCCATTGCTGTAGTTTGTATTCTCCCTGCTGTTTATAGCTGAAAATACATTATTTCTTCACTGTATGTTTCTTCTTTCTCGGTTCTTCCACTAGAGTATAAATCTCCACTAAGGCCCAGAAAGTGCCTGGGACATAGTGGGAACCCAGTAAGTGTTTGTTGAATATATTTGTTGGGGGTGGGCAGAGTGTTGCTATAGTACTTTATTAAAGTTTGTTAGTTGAAAGTTTTGAAATAAGAGAGCTTTTTGAACTTTTCAATAAAACTCTCTAAAACTCTAAGGTATAATTTACCTTATACAACTGTGGAAATTGAGCTCTGGAATTCTCAGTAGGTGCTGCCTTCCCATAGGCATTGCCATGACACCCTAAGAAGCCCCAGGGAGCCCACTAAGCAGCTGTATACCTGGGGAATGCAGCCAGAGAACTTGTTTGTCCCTTACTCTCGAGAGTATCTGGATTTACCCTTTCATTCTTCATATCCCTGTTGACCACAGTCACCTGTGGGAGGTCCCTGGGTGCATGCTGTCTCTTGAGGAGTTGTTTCTTACTACTGAGAACATCTACCGTGGCCATCTCTCTTACCCTTTTGTCTTCTCTGAGCCTCGTCATCACCAGAAAATGCACCAACTCCAAAATCTCATCCTTCTCTTCAAGTGCGACCTCCTTCTTACAGTCTCACTGCAGCACTTTCTGGAACTGATTAAGACATATGATTCTTTCCAACTCTCTTATTTACATGAGTCACTTCCCTTCTGCTCCTCTCTCTGTCTCCAGCTTGGAGTCCGTGGTCCATTGTTGTAATCACTCCCTTTCAAATACCCCTACTTCCCTTGCCCTTCTGTCCCTCCATTGTAATCAGCTGGCCAACCCCCAACCCTGTCATCTCTTTTCACCTCCTCTAGGATCTGTTGCTTTAGTCATTGCCTCTCTTTGGATCATTCTTAGTACAATACAAACAAGCTCTAGAATTTCTAATCTTTAAAAGTCCTTTCTTGGTCCCACAGTCTCCTTAGCTACATTTCTGAAAAGTTGTCTGTACTCCTGTCTTTGTGCACATCTCTGCCCTTCCCACCCGTTCTCACAGGCTGCCCCCTCCACACTGCTGAAACTTCTCACGTCAGGGTCACCAGTGCACCCCAAGTTGCCAGACTCGCTAGATCCTTTTCTGTAGTCATCGTCTGAGACCCCCTGCCATTCCTCTTCTCTTTTCTTTCCTGACACCCCATTCTCTAGTTTTCTTCCCCTCTCCCAATCTGCTCCCTTTCATCCACCTTTGGCAGGGTCTTCCTTCTCTCCACACCTGCCCTTACAGGGTCTGGTGTTCCTCCAGACTTAGGCCTGACCCTCGTCTTTCACTACATTGTTTTCTGAGGTGATGGCATTTTCTTCTGTGGTTTTCAGTGCTGTACCACCTGCATGCTGGTAACTTCAGAAATTTATGCACAGCCCAGACCTCTGAGTTTCAGACCTGCGTATCCAGTTCCCTACTTGACTCCATCTGGAGGTCTCATAGGCATCACAAGCTTAACATTTCCAAAAGTGCAGGTTGATTTCTATTCCTTCTCCCCAGTTAAATCTCTAGCTCTGTAAAAGCACTTTACTTATTCAGTTGCTCAGGCCAGAAACTCAGGAGTTATTCTTGGTGTATTCTTTTTCTTCATTCCCATATTAAGCTATCAGCAAGAAATCCTGTTGGTTGTCCATTTCTCTTTCCATCTTCTCTCCTCCGGTCCAGGTCACCACCGCTCTATCCCAGAACTATTGTGGTAATTTTTTTTTTTTTTTTTTTTTTTTGCTGTACGCGGGCCTCTCACTGTTGTGGCCTTTCCCGTTGCGGAGCACAGGCTCAGCGGCCATGGCTCACCGGCCCAGCCGCTCTGCAGCATGTGGGATCTTCCCGGACCGGGGCACGAACCCGTGTCCCCTGCATCGGCAGGCGGACTCTCAACCACTGAGCCACCAGGGAAGCCCTCTTGCGGTAAATTCTTAATGAATTTCCCTCCTGCTTGCCCACATTCCCCTCCATTAGAACTATTTTAAAGTGCACGTCATTTACCTGAAACGTTTTAAAACCTGTTGGTCTGATCAAATTATTCTTGTTTCCATAATGTCAAAAGCCTGGAATATAAGCATAAGAGTATATTGCTTAATTGTAGTAGTATGGGCAGATATATTAATAGTAACTTTCAAATGAAAAAGATACTATCCAACTTTTACAATAAATATACATGGATTGCCTTAAGGAATTTTGGTAAGGAGTCTGTTATCAGTCTACCATAGTCATAATAGATAGTTTCATTTTGTAACTAGCGCACAAACTCTAGATATGTCGTTTTCTAGGTGGTGGTGATAGTGGTAACTTTAAACCAATGTGTACTATGTTTGATATGGTAGAGAGTTGTAAGTGTGATAGAGGGATGTCTTTTTTAACTCATTCAGTTGATAGGTTTGTTGATGGGGTTTATCACTCAAAATCAGACACTTTGTGAGAACGTTCTGCAGATCTTTTTATGGCTGTTGGAGCCAGCTTCATACGCAGGCAATCAGCACAGTCGCGCAGGACCTCACACTCAAAGGACCTTATAACCAGCTTGGCGTTTACTGCTCTGAGGCCACCGTCTTGAAAGTCTTAATAATTTTATCTTTGAATGTGTACTTTGTAAGTGAAGTCTGATGAGGCAGTGGGGTGTGCGTGGGGCTCAGAGCCTGAGCTCACATGGAAGCTTGCCTCCTGCAGCCTCCTTGCCTCCCAGGGATGGGTTTTTGGCCCACTGCTCTCCAGCCCCAGGTGCCTTGGGGTATCCTTGGGTGGAGCAGCACGGTGACCATTCCCTTCCCCCTGGGCTGGCAGCACCCTGGTGAGTTTGGTGGGCAACTCAGCAGTGTCCTCTTACCCTCCTGATCCAAGTACCAAGCCCTCTCCCACCCCTATCTTGGGCCCTGCAAATTGTGTAGCTCCTGGCTGTGTAGGGTGACTGTTAGCAAGTACTGTGGGAAGTTTCTGGACTAAAATCATATTGCTTATGCTTTATGGTCTGGAGTTGGCAGTGTGACCAATCATTTGCACTTTATACTGGAGCAATCCCAAAGTCATTCTCTAAGAGAAGTGCTGCTTTGCTTGCCCGGGGCATTCCCATGGCTCACCTCCCACCCATGGGCGAGATGGCCACAGATCTAGGTGAGAGGTTTGATTTGGCACCTCAGTTTTTACAGTCAACCTGCTTTGTTCTTTGATCTGTCAAGAATGTGGATCTACCTTTGATAATCAACACAGACCCACACTGGCAAAGAATATAACAGGAAGTGTTTCGCCGAACAACTTTTATCAGGAGCCCAGCTAAGGGAAGTGATATTTGTAGAGGACTGTTCAAGTGATATGCAGTCCATTTATTTCTGTAGCTGTTCCACGTCCTGTCTTTGGTTTAGCTTTGTACTTGGACAGTCATGCTTTGGATCCTTACACAGTTGTTTTCTTTGAATCCTGTTGTGGTGTAATGTCATCAGCATTTTTTTAAGGGGTGTCAGGAGAGCCTGCTTTATAAAACTCACTGTTGGACTGCTCCAAGTTGTTCTTGAAGACGTGCCCCCTGCATTACTCAGGGTGCCCTATATGTGAAATCTTTCCTGGAGACGGTGGCCAGGAAAAGCTTTGTTTTAGCCAGTATATAGACCATATCTCCTGCATATATGTGTTCTGTTACCCTACCCTCAGCATTTATCTTTTAATGGATATTATCCTGATTCCATGTTTTATTTAATATTTACGTTCATACGTATTTTTAGGAAGCCACATCAACTCCTTCATATAACTAGGCAGAGTATAAATAAATGAAAGTAACGATGCCTCTTGCTTCCAGTAGTCAAGTCATAGTGTTTTATTTTCCATTGCTCTGATTCCGGTTAACTTGGCCTCTGTCTCTGGACTCTGCATGAACAACTGTTGACCATTATTTACTTAGAGATTACTTTAGAACACCTTCCATTTCAAAAAAAAAGTAGATCTCATGGAGGCGGAATGGGCAGCCTTTCTGTCCTCTACTTTCAGCACTGTTTACACCATTCTCAAAGCTAGCCAGTCCACTAGCATTGCTGTGTACACCTGGGAATCCTGACACTGTGAAAGTGCTTGGCAGGTACAGTAGAGGACTGTGGGAATGACCTCTGCCCTCAAGGTGCTTAGAGTCCATTTGGAGAGATAACTAATATGCATGAAGTAAATGGGACTGACGTTTTTAGACTCCTTACTAATGCAATAGTTTTTCAGAGAAAAGAGGCTATTGTCTATTTTGATAGATACTTTTTATAGTCCAGAAGCATCACATTGCACAAATACACCTAAATGTTTTTGCAGCTGCTTACTTATTTATCAAATAGATGTATGGAGCTTATCATAGGCCAGGTACTCTAATAAGCCCTTTATAAATATTAACTCATTTCACTTCCACAATAACCCTACGACGTAGATACTATTATTAGAGTACATTTACAGTAGTAGCAGCTGAAGCACCAGCAGGTTTTTGCCCAAGGTTGTTATTTCATTATTCCTTGTTATTTCAGGTAGCTCTCTGGCTGCTAGCGTTGCAGACCACAGAGCCACACTGGTGGTTTCCCAGGAAAAATTGTAGATATCTTGTAAAAAACTTACCTTACTAGGGGGAGAATTTTTGAAGTGTAAGATAAATAAGATCCATTAGAAAGTATATCTGAATGAAGCCAAGAGGTGTTTTTTGTTTGTTTTTTGGCCACACGGCTTGCGGGACATTAGTTCCCCAACCAGGGATCGAATCCAGTCCCACGGCACCAAAAGTGCCAAGTCCTAACCACTGGACCGCCAGGGAATTACCCCCAAGAGTTCTGTAAGAACTTACACATCTACAGATGGGTTTTCCCACTTCCTCCCTCTGAAATAAGTTTACATATAGGCCTTAATAAAAGTCCTTATTATGGCTACTTTGCAATAGTGGGTGAACATTTTATCCATTTTTATCATTAAATTTATTTACTTTAAATTGGGAGTGAAATCATAACAGAATAATATCTGCTGCCATCAATTCAAGAATAAATATTGCTGTGATCACTCCACAGAGGTGAGATGGACACCAACAGCCCCACACCCCGTATTTGGTTCAGATATAAGAATTGATGATGCCACATACGTACCAAGAAGGTATGAAGAGATTTGTTAGTCATGTAATAAGGCTTTCTGGGAAGGGCAGGGCAGGCTTCTCAAGCTGGTCCAAAAGTGGCTTGAAAGAACAGGGAAATAAGTCTGGCTTTGCTTTTATTTTGATTAGATGATGGGGCCTGAGGTCAGAGCTCCCATCTGTGCTTCGGGCCAGGGCTTGGTTTTAGCTTCCCATCTGGCCCAAAGGAGGGATAACCTGGGTTTTCTTATCAGCTTCCCCTCGGGGAAAGGGGATTGGAACAGCTTGAAAGTTGTCAGCAAACATCAGATTCTCTATTACAAATATATTTTTAAGTGCTTATCGTTGTTCATATTGTGGGGCAAAAATGTTGTCTCTGTACTGAGTAAACACCATTAATCTAATGTTGCAAATGGAAGATTCAGCACATTCTGTTGAGAATGTTTTTGGAACCCCGGATACAAGGGCATATCCTGTGTATCTTTCAAAAACACTGAAAAATTTAACATCTCCAATATGTGTGGGTTAAAAATGATGCTGAAGGGCTTCCCTGGTGGCACAGTGGTTAAGAATCCGCCTGCCAATGCAGGGGACACGGGTTCGAGCCCTGGTCCGGGAAGATCCCACATGCCGTGGAGCTACTGAGCCTGTGCTCTGGAGCCCGCGAACCACAACTACTGAGCCCGTGCGCTACAACTACTGAAGCCCACGCACCTAGAGCCCTGTGCTCCACAATAAGAGAAGCCACCGCAATGAGAAGCCCCCACCACAACGAAGAGTAGCCCCTGCTCGCTGCAACTAAAGAAAGCCTGCTCACAGCAACAAAGACCCAACGCAGCCAAAAATGAATAAATAAAATAAATTAATTAAAAAAAAATGATGCTGAAATATTGGGTATTGCCTGAGTCACTGTGGGCAAAGAAGCTTTTTTTTTTTTTTTAAAGCATTTTATTTTATTTTTTAAATTTTATTTATTTATTTTTGGCTGTGTTGGGTCTTCGTTTCTGTGCGAGGGCTTTCTCTAGTTGCGTTGAGCGGGGGCCACTCTTAATCGCGGTGCGTGGGCCTCTCACTATCGTGGCCTCTCTTGTTGTGGAGCACAGGCTCCAGACGCGCAGGCTCAGTAGTTGTGGCTCACGGGCCTAGTTGCTCCGCGGCATGCGGGATATTCCCAGACCAGGGTTCGAACCTGTGTCCCCTGCATTAGCAGGCAGATTCTCAACCACTGGGCCACCAGGGAAGCCAAGAAGCTTTTTTTTTAAGCTTTATTTTTATGGCATTAATGATTTCTAAGTTTTATCACATTCTTTTTGTACTTCATTAGACAGATCCTTAATAAATAGGAACTCTTTTTTAACTGAGTTTTTAAAAAAATTTACCTGTATACAATATTTTTTTTTTTGTATACAATATTTAAAGGTTACTTTCCATTTACAGTTATTACAAAATATTGGCTGTATTCCCCGTGTCATCCTTGAGTTTATCTTACACCCACTAGTTTGTACCTCCCACTCCCCCACCCCTATGTGCCCCTCCCCACCTCCCCACTGGTAACCACTGTATCTGTGAGTCTGCTTATTTTTTGTTATATTCACTAGTTTGTTATTATATTTTTTAGATTCCACATACAAGTGATATCATACAGTATTGATTTTTTTTTCTGTCTGACTTATTTCACTTAGCATAGTGCTCTCCAGGTCCACCCATGTTGGTGCAAATGGCCAAATTTCGTTCTTTTTCATGGCTACGTAGTCCTGTGTGTGTGTGTGTATGTGCGTGTGTGTGTACGTGCATGCACGCGCACACGTGTATCTGTCTCACATCTTTATTATCCATTCGTCTGTTGATGGACACTTAGGTTGTTTCCATGTCTTGGCAATTGTAAATAATGTTTCTATGAACATTGGGGTGCATGCATGTTTTTGAATTAGTGTTTTTGGGTTTTTTCGGATATATATCCAGGAGTGGAATTGCTGGGTCATATGGAAGGGAGGTTGAGAAACCTCCATACTGTTCTCCACAGTGGCTGCACCAACTTACATTCCCACCAACAGTGTAGGAGGGTTCCCTTTTCTCCACATCCTTGCCAACATTTGTTATTTGTAGACGTTTTGGTAATAGCAATTCTGACAGGTGTGACATGATATCTCATTGTGGTTTTGATTTGCCTTTCTCTAATAATTAGCGATGTTGAGCATCTTTTCAT
The DNA here is from genome assembly GCF_005190385.1 of Monodon monoceros. NCBI lineage: Eukaryota > Metazoa > Chordata > Mammalia > Artiodactyla > Monodontidae > Monodon > Monodon monoceros. The sequence continues at coordinate 59,650,441 of NW_021703774.1, read as the reverse complement.
GTGCCTGTTGGCCATCTGCGTTTCTTCTTTGGCAAAATGTCAGGAACTCTTATTTTTAAATTTAAATAAGCTGGACTCTTATTTTACACTGCATATCTTGGGTTTTAGGTTCTGAGCTAATTATTGGGAAGAAACAAATGTGAGTAAAATCCAAAATCTTAGATGCCAAAGGTCTGGGAGAGACTGGGAAACAATTTACCTGTAACAATCAAGAGATGTGTTATAGGTAAACAGACAGATGGAAGACAACATCTTTACCTTTGAGCTTTGTGGTTTACTACATTTTAAAAATTTGAAGACAGTTTTGTACATTTTAATATCTCTGACATTGGGATGTACTTTACAGTCAGTGGTGAGTCAGAGCCATCATTTTTATTTCCCAGTGACACATAAAATAATGTTTCTTGTCATCAGTGGTGTCTTCAAGTTTATGAAATATCCTAATTTTTTTATTACTTTATAAGTCTTTTTAATATAAATTCATTGAAACTTCAGAAAAAATATCCACGATTAGACCCCAAGTTAGGGGAGCCTTTACAGAGGTGATTATCTTGGAGTTGCCTTGAAGGAAGCACAGGCATTGACCCAGTTTGAGTGAGTGAGTTAGTGGAGGTGGCATTCCAGACCAAAAGAGTAGCATGTATAAAGCATATTGTTGTTAAAGAGTGTAGTGTGTTGGGGAAAGGGCTAGAAGTTTGATGTGGCAGAAATGTAGGATCTGGGGTGAGATGGGGAGAGTAATGAACTGGCCACAATGGTAACCTGCAGCCAGGCTTTGAAGGGCTTTGTGTGCCCAGCTACGGAGTCAAGCTGTATTGACACAGCCGTGCAGCTCTCGGCATCATCAAGGGTGTGTGTGGCATTGACATAATAATAGAAGAGCGTGGATAAAGCAACATATCAGATAAGATCGACAGTACAGAACTCTGCAAAGTGCAGAACTACACTGTGATTCCAGCTGGACAGTGTGGAATTAAGTGGAAGGGAGAACTTCTTCATCAAGCGGGGCTACTTCCTTCTGCCCCTGTTGTGAGTGGAGTTGGGGTTCAGTGTCCTGTTTTGGAAACCTGTTTCTGCACTAGCTCTATGACAACGCTGGTGAAAAATAGAGAATGGCTTTCAGAGGGCAGTTTTAATCCACTCGGTTGGAAATTTAGGAGTGGAGCATGTAGGAAGTAGTGTTTTGAAACTGTTTTAGACTTTTTCCTAAGGGTCATTTATTCTTAAATTTATTCCTAAATTAAGGGTCATTTATTAGTCTTAATTTCCTCTAAAGTATAATGTCTGGTAGAGGGAGGTTTTATAATACATTTTTTTAAAATAGGTTTTTTGCTCCTTTTTTTTTTTTAAACACGTTTGGGAATTTGATCCAATATAGAAGAAATTTGTTCAGTTTGGGTTTCCAAATAAAAGAGGTACAGAAAATTACTTCATCAAAGAGCCACTGAGACATAAAGAGAGAAGACCAAAAGGGAAAAGTTAACGGAAGCAGATTTAAACAGTATAGAAAAGCAAACTACTGATTTTTCTGTTACTTCAGGCTAATTTCAGTAACTCATTACCGTCTACAGCCCCCCAGTGTATTGTTTTGCATAGAGCTTTGCATTGTCAAACCAGTGGAAGGACCTAGTCTATTAAAAACATTTTCTAATTTCATTTGGTTTCTAACTAAAAATTTTGAATAGTACTATGTTGACATAGTTCAAAAGTTTAAAAAGAGCACATAATGAAAAATCTTCCTCTGTCTCCAGTCCCCTTGCGGAGGAAGCCAATGTTAGTTTTCTAACATTGTATCTTTCCAGAGATACATTATGGAGATGTGAGCAAATCTGTAAGTGGTAGTATCCCATACATTATTGCTCAACAGCTTGCTTTTTTTTTTTTTTAAACAGCAGCTTTACTGAGATACAGTTTGCATACTATGAAATTCACCCTTTTAGAGCACAGAATTCAATGTTTTTTAGTAATTCACAGAATAGTACAGCCACCACTACTACCCAGTTTTAGAATGCTCATTACCCCATAATGGAACCCTGTATTCATGAGTGGGGTCAGTCCCCATTTCCCTCTGCCCACAGCCCCCAGAGTCTGCTTCCTGTCGCTATGGGTTTGCCTGTTCTGGAAATTTTGTGTAAGTGGAATCACATAGTATGAGGCCTTTTGTATCCAGCTTTCACTTACCATGTTTTCAAGGTTCATCCATGACATAGCACGCATCGATATGTTATTTCTTTCTATGTCTAAAAAATATTCCATTGTATGGATGTGCCACACTTCGTTTATCCACTCATCAGTTGATGGGCATGTTTTCAGTTCTCTTGGATATATACTTAGGAGTAGAACTGCTAACTCATATGGTAACCCTGCGTTTAACCATCGGAGGAACTGCCAGTCTGTTTTCCAAAGGGCTGCGCTACTTTACAATCCCACCAGCGATGTAGAGAGTTCTAACTTCTCCACATCCCAACTGATACTTGTTAGAGTGTTTTTGAATAGCCAGCCTAGTGGGTGTGAAGTGCTATCTCGCTGTGGTTTCATTCGCCTTTCCCTAATGATTAGTAATGTTTGAGCACCTTTTCATTTGCTTATTGGTCATTTGTATATCTTCTTTTGAAGAAATATCTATTCAAGTCCTTTGCTCATCTTTTAATTAGTCTGTCTTTTTATTGTTGGATGATTTTTTGTTGTTGTTATTTATTGTTGGATGATTTTATTGTTGGATGATTAATAGATGATTTGCGAATATTTTCTCCCATTCTATGGGTTGACTTTCTTGATGGTATCCTTTGAGGCACAAAGGTTTTTAAATTTTGATCAAGTCCAGTTTACCTATTGTTTCTTTTGTTGCTCATGCTTTTGATATCATACCTAAAATCTATGTTGTCTTCAAAGAATTTTATAGTTTTAGCTCTTACATAATGTCATTGTACATTTTGAGTTAATTTTTGTATATGGTGTGTCTGCCTTTTGCTTTTTTCATTTAATGATATGTCTTGGAGATCATTTCATATCAGCACTAAAGAACTTCTTCATTCTTTCTTATAATACCAGGGTTTTCCACTGTACAGATATATCAAATTTATTTAAGCAGTCTCTCCCCGTTGATGGAAATTTACATAAACATTTGGGTTTGGAAATTATTTCAAAATGTACTGTGGCTTGAAACGTTATTTCATACCAGCCTCCTCAAAATGGCAGTTTCAATCATTTGACAGACTTTTTGTTCTAAGCAATTCTTTTTTTTTAAGATGTTGGGGGTAGGAGTTTATTAATTAATTAATTTATTTTTGCTGTGTTGGGTCTTCGTTTCTGTGCGAGGGCTTTCTCTAGTTGTGGAAAGCGGGGGCCACTCTTCATCGCAGTGCGCGGGCCTCTCACTATCGCGACCTCTCTTGTTGCGGAGCACAGGCTCCGGATGCGCAGGCTCAGCGGCCATGGCTCACGGGCCTAGCTGCTCCGCGGCATGTGGGATCCTCCCAGACCAGGGCTCGAACCCGTGTCCCCTGCATTAGCAGGCAGATTCTCAACCACTGCACCACCAGGGAAGCCCTCTAAGCAATTCTTGCCATCCAGAAGCCTTTGAGTAAATGCCAGTCCTCTGGGGAGAATGACCCCAAGGAATTATTTCAAGAGCTTTCCCTCCATTAGATGTTTACAGTAAGTCAGGAGTCAGAAGGTTCTTTCAGTTATCTGAAAATATCTGTAAAAATACTTTTGGAGGAACAAGGTGCTCTAAAATTTTGTTGTACATTTTAAACTATAGTCAGTTACAGATGACTTAGTAGCATGTGTCCTCCTTTTACTGTTTTGTGGCATTGTTGTGTCTTGCGTATGTGAATGTAAGTGGGTAAAAATCTAAACTTTGGGCGATTCTGCCAGCCACTCAGTAAGTGATAGAGTATCCAGAGATTTTGAAACATGTGGGCTTTTTTTTAAATAAAGAAGAAGGTTAGGGGAAAATCTTGAAATACACCAACATTTTGATAATCTGCAGAGGCTTATCTGGCCACTGGAAAGTAAGCAAAGAGAAGGCCAAGGGACAGCTAAGATTAATATGGCAAAGTCCATTCCTTCTAGATCCTGAGTCTTACTTGTAACACAGTTCTTTTTTTTAATTAAAAAATTTTTTTATTGAAGTATAGTTGATTTACAGCATTGTGCCAATCTCTGCTGTACAGCAAAGTGACTCAAGTTTTACACATACATACTGTTTTTATTTTTTTAAATATTTATTTATTTGGCTGCGTCGGATCTTTCATTGCGGCACGTGGGCTCTTTGTTGCGGCGGTGTGTGGGCTTCTCTTTGTGGTGCACGAGCTCGAGAGCACACAGGCTTAGTTGCTCTGCAGCCTGTGGGATCTTAGTTCCCCCACCAGGGATCAAACCTGCATCCCTTGCATTGGCAGACAGATTCTTAACCACTGGACCACCAGGGAAGTCCCTACATTCTTTTTTAATATTCTTTTCCATTATGGTTTATCCCAGGAGATTGGATATAGTTCCCTGTACTATACAGTAGGACCTTGTTGTTTATCCATTCCAAATATAATAGTTTGCATCTACTAACCCCAAATTCCCAGTCCATCCCTCTCCCTCCCCCCTCCCACCTCCCCTTTGGCAGCCACAAGTCTGATCTCAGTGTAACAGTTTTTTATTAAGAGACTGTTTCCTCTTATTTATACACTGACTAAATTAGCATGATGTCACAAAAAGAACTTTGGAATTGTTCAAATCCTTTTTCTGTTCTTGATGATAATGGATACCTTCAATAAGTTACTTACCCTTTCTGGATTAGAATCTTTTCATCTGTAGAATAAACATGAACTAGATGAGTTTCCAAGCCCATAATAGATTAGAGCAATTAATTAGGAGGTGGAATAGAGGATGCTGAAGGCAAACTGCCATCAGCAATGCTGACAACTGATTACCTGATTGGAATGGTAATTGTAAGAAAATGAAAAGCATTTACAAAAGTTCAAAAATAATCATGGCTGGAGACAGCTAGGTAGGGGCAAATAGCCCTACATATCTGAGTGGCCCCAGAAGGTATCACTAAATTATATTATGTTCTTGATGTCCACACAAGTCCTGAGTTACCAAAGAGCCAAAAATTCAACAAAATAGTATATTATTTCTTTTCCATTTTTATTTTGATATAATTTTAGACTTACAGAAAGGTGGCAAAAGAATGCAAAGAATACCATCTACCCTTCAACCAGATTTCTCAAATGTTAACATTTTATTACATTTTCTTAATCCTCACGTGTGTATCTCTCAACTATGTGAGAGCAGCAGAAATGCTGGTCCTTTATCCTTAAATACTGTGTGTGTGTGTGTGTGTGTGTGTGTGCGTGCGTGTGTGTGCACACGCGCACACCTGCCTTTATCCTTAAATACTTTAATGTGTATTTCTTAAAGACTAAGGACACGGGAACTCTCTGGCAGTCCAGTGGTTAGGACTCGGCACTTTCACTGCTGTGGGCCAGGGTTCAATTCCTGGTCGGGGAACTAAGATCCCACAAGCTATGGCTTGCGGCCAAAAGAAAGAAAGATAAGACTAAGGACGTCATCTTATATAACCACAGTGTAATCACCTGACTTTATTCGGGTGTTGCCAGTTGCCCCAATAATGTCCACCCTAGCAGAAGAAAATCCAGAATGGTGTGTTTCGTCCAGTTGTCGTGTCTCATTAGTCACCTTTAGTCTGCAGCACTTCCTGAGTCTTTTTGCCCTTAATTTAAATTAGCATTCTTGAAGAGTACAAACCAGTTACGTAGTAGAATGTCCCTCCATCAGGTTTGTCTGATGATTCAGGTTATGCACATTTGGCAGGAATACTGCAGAAGTAATGTTCTGTTCTCAGTACATCATATAAGGAGACGTTCGTTACCAATGGGTTCCATTATTAGTGACATTAACTTTGATCCTCTGTTAAGATGGTGTCTGCCATATTTCTCCACTGTAAAGGAGCTATCTTTTCCCTTTGTAATTAATAACTATCTTGTGGAGGAATGCTTCAAAACTACGTAAATATTGTTTCTCTGCAAATCTTCACTCACTGTATTATTGTTTTATGAAGACAGAAGAAAAATAATACATTTTAGCAAGATTTTCATCAAAATGGTTGTGGTGGTAAAAAAATAACTTCAAAGAACTTGTGGCAACCGTATGACAAATATGATCATGTAGAATTCCTTATTATTAATTATTTAAAAGAAATTAGATATATGCAGTACTTAGTTTTTAAAAATATCCCTCACATATCTAAAGTCAATTTGTAGGTTTATAAATGTAAAAGTAATTTGGTTTCTTAGTAGTATTATTGCTTTTGAAAGATTTGGGGATGAGTCATTCTCGGAAGTTTTTCTCCTTTGTCCAGTGTTAGGGGCAGAATGAACCAAACAAAAATTGTTTGAGGAAAAACATCTTCTAAATGCCTCTCCTTTCCCTCCTTTTTCTGTGTTTCTTCACATCTCTGCCAAGAAGCCCACTTTTACCTTATTGCCCAGCTTAAAAACATTCACTGGTGCCCATTTCCCCACAGGATCAAGTTCCAACTTCTCAGCCTACCTTTTCAACTTTAAAGTTTTCTTCTACTCCAGCCAAAGTAATCTACACAATCCATTTGGAAACAGCATCTCATGTTTTTGTCTCTGCAAAATGCTCTTCCTATCTTGATTCTTCTCAGCATTCCAGATAAAATTCAAGTGTATTTCCCCTAAAACACTCCCTGACCTCTTCATTTTTCAAACTTCAACATTAATTAACTACATGTAGTCTATTTGCTACTTTACGGAGATGCTTTAGTAGGAACTTTTTTAGGGGCGATAAGGTGGTATAAACAAGAAATAAAATACAGACTGGGTAGCCTGTAAGCCTCGTTTGGAAGGCTGTTCTCCCGCGTCCTCCCTTGTGCCCAGACCCTGCACACAGTAGGCACTCAGTGTTTGCTGTATACATTCTTGCGTGCGTGTGTGTGTGTGTGTGTGTGTGTGTGTATGTTCATGCATAGTATCTAAGGAGACTGCATCCCCCATAGACTGTAGCACTTATTTGCTATTCAATAAATGAATAATTTGGACTTCCCTGGCGGTCCAGTGGTTAAGACTCCACGCTTCCAATGCAGGGGGCGCGGGTTCAATCCCTGGTCGGGGAACTAAGATCCCACATGCCGTGCAGCGTGGCCAAAAAAAAAAAAAGTTATTTAATTGATATAATTGTCTTTTTTTGTTTTATTCTAACAAAGCCTGCACCTCAACAGAAAAGGGGGCACACATTTCCATTCTTGTCTCATGTTCTACTTCTGTCCAAAGGTGAGCATTTACACTTTGAACTCTTTCGGGCATTGATAAGTTGGTGCTGATTAATCTGGACTCTCTTGCCAGAGTTTTCTAAGAGCCAGAGAGTTTGACTGAGTAGGATTAGGTTTCCATTTAAGGGCAACTTGGTTTCTTTCTTTCTTTTTTTAAAGGTGCTTATACATTTCATTAACCAAAGCTTCACGTTATAGGAATCCTAAAAACACAGCTGTTATCGGTCTGTTTACTCTTTAAATGCTCCTTGAGAGCTTTCTGGTCACCAGGAATTGTCTTATGTGTTCGGCGCACACAGGCCAAATAAGATGAGGTTCCATCCCTCAGAGTCTCAAGTGAGAGTGGAGTTCAAGACAATTGCAGGGCTAAATACCAAAAAGCTTTGGCTTCTCACTTGTAGCTTCAGTAGACTGCAGCCTACTGAAGAGGCTTACGAGAAACATTGAGTAGTGGGGTGCAAGAGGTGGTCAGATCAGGGAGGGTTTTCCTGAAGTTCTGTTTAGGTGGAGTCGAGATTCTGTAGGATTTCAGAGGTGGCCTCATTCCAAACTGTGCCCAGAGGTATGCCAACTGCGTAGCATGTTGAAGGAAGCAAGAGCAAGCTGATACCAGCTCACCAGCAGTAGCCCTCGCCAAACGTAAAGCAGGAAAGGGGAGATGTTACTTTGAAAAGCTTGGAAGCAATAAGGGAGCTTTTAAACTGGATTTTAAATAAGAAATTAGAAATTTGCATTTAATTAAGAACCTGTCCAAAGAATTACCAGGTAGAAGATCAGCTCTGACAGTACCTATGGACCTAAAAAGGTTGAAGTATTTCCTCCCTCATTTAATTCACTTCCCCCGTGTGGTTAAAATGTGGTTAGTCTGTTTGTCCAATTTCAGGTTGCTATGGCAGCAGATGCTGGTTTTACACACTTACAGTAAACCTGAACTTCTCAAAATCCAAGCGGAGAAGTGGTTTTCAAGCTCTCTTCAGTAGACTTCCAGGGGATTTCAGGAACAGTGCTTTAGAATTTCCAAATGTTTGATGTACATTTTGTTTGTTTCAAAAGTATATATATATTTTTTAAAAAAAAAAATAATTTTTTTTTTAAATTTATTTATGGCTGTGTTGGGTTTTCGTTGCTAAGCGTGGGCTTTCTCTAGTTGAGACGGGCGGGGGCTACTCTTCGTTGCGGTGCGCAGGCTTCTCATTGCGGTGGCTTCTCTTGCTGCGGAGCACGGGCTCTAGGAGCGCGGGCTTCAGTAGTTGTGGCACATGGGCTCTAGAGTGCAGGCTCAGTAGTTGTGGTGCACGGGCTTAGTTGCTCCGCGGCATGTGGGATCTTCCCAGACCAGGGCTCCGAACCCGTGTCCCCTGCATTGGCAGACGGATTCTTAACCACTGAGCCACCAGGGAAGTCCTCTAAAGTATATTTTTAACCATTAAAATAATAATAAGGAACAATGTGCCAGACATGAAGTTGTATTCATGATTTGGGGACTTTGGAGAACACCACCATGTTAACTCTGGCAGCCAACGCATTCTTCAGAATAAAGCACGTTTTTGTAATTTCTATGTATACGTTTAAACTTGTAAGTGTGCGTTTGATTAAGAGGGTAGTAGACCATCGCCCCAGTCTTTTGAAAAATTCAGGTCCACACGTGTGCACTAACTTATATTTTACAAGTCAGCATATCTATATCTACATTCAATCAAATGCCAGGCAAGGCTTGGCTCATCTGCTTCAGGCATGGTCTTTTTTATTATAGTATCATAAGTAGAGTTCAGCATCTCATTGGTGTGCTGGATAGTGGTTACAAGTGTAGAATCACCTGAGGGCCTTTTAAAAATCCTGATGCCTAGGCCACACCCCATACTGATTAAATCAGAATCCCTAGGGATAGGGGCAGGACCTAGGCATCAGTATTTTTTTAAATAAATTTATTTATTTATTGGTTTTTATTTTTGGCTGTGTTGGGTCTTTGTTGCTGCGCGCGGGCTTTCCCTAGTTGCAGCAAGTGGGGACTACTCTTCGTTGCGGTGGCTCCTCTTGTTGCAGAGCACGTTCTAGGCACACGGGCTTCAGTAGTTATGGCACGTGGGCTCAGTAGTTGTGGCACACAGGCTTAGTTGCTCTGCAGCATATGGGATCTTCCTGGACCAGGGCTCGAACCCATGTGCCCTGCATTGGCAGGCAGATTCTTAACCACTGCGCCACCAGGGAAGCCCAGTATTTTTTTTTTTTAGTTTTAGTGTTTTTTTGGCTGCGTTGGGCCTTCGTTGTGGTGCGCAGGCTTCTCATTGCGGTGGTTTCTCTTGTTGCGGAGCATGGGCTCTAGGCACGTGGGCTTCAGTAGTTGTGGCGCATAGGCTTAGCTGCTCCGTGGCATGTGGGATCTTCCCGGACCAGGGCTCGAACCTGTGTCCCTTGCATTGGCAGGTGGATTTGTAACCACTGCGCCACCAGGGAAGTCCAGTATTTTTTTAAAATAGACTTTATTTTTCACAGAAAGATTGAGAGGTCATATAGCCATACACCCATATTCCTTCTGCTCCCCACACATGCATAGCCTCCCTTATTACCAACATCCCCTACCAGAGTGGTACATTTATTACAATGGGTAAATCTACATTGACACCTCATAATCACTCGAAGTCCATCGTTTACATTCTTGGTGTTGTACACTCTTGGTATGGTACATTTTGTGGGTTCGGACAAGTGTATAATGACATATACCCATCAGTACACAGTATCATACAGAGTAGCTTCAGTAGCCATCACTAATTTTCAAAGCTCTCGAGGTGATTCCAAAATATAACCAAGGTTGAGAACCATTGTGCTGTATTCTACTTCTGGGACTTTATTACTGTAAGTTTTGAGTACTTCTTGTCTGACTTGTATATGAAAACTACCTCTATCTCCATTATATATTGGGTTCCCCATAAGATTTTGTTTGAATAAAGGACTCTGTTAAAGGTTGGTAATCAGCATAGTGAAAAGAGCTAGGCTTTGGAGTCTGAGGGTCCTAGATTCAACTTCTGGCTCCACAGCTGCTGAATAAGTCACTTGGGCAAGTTCCTTAACCTCTCTGAGCTTCCATCCAATAGGTAATACCCAACAGTGAAGCTGAAAAATAATAAATGTGCCATAGTTTAATAATGTTTAACCCATGGTAAGCACTTAATAAGTGATGGCTTGTCCATTGCTTCTTTACCTTTTGTCCTATTTTGGAGACAAGAAGTACCCTTCTTGCCATCGAACATAGGCACATACTTTACCATCTTTTGTTTTGATGTTCCTGTAATGTTTTGTATTAGCCTCTTCTGGTTTGGATTACATTTTTGTTCAAATATCTTCTAACATACTGTAGGCCTTCTGATAAAATAAATTTGAGAGCTCGGCAATACAGATTTACAGTACAGTGGTCTTTTGCTTGAGTAGAAATTTTGATATGCCATTTCAGCACCCGGGAAGCATAAAGCACGTGAGAGTGTTATTCTGTTATCCGTGGGTATGCCCCCAGAGCTTTCAACATGTTCTTTATGCTGAACATTTTAGTTCACTACAATCTGTCAGAAGTAAAATGATCTGATTTCTTCCCAAAAGTGTCTCCTTTTCATCTCCTTGCTAAGAAATGAGAAATGTTTGGACAGTTTGGGACAAACCTTTGGACACAGATGATACAATTCAGGTTGACTACAACTGTGGCGTCTGTGTTCACTGCTTGATTGGAGACTTTGGTCTTTAGTGGAAACTGTGCCCTGTCTCTGCACCAGCCCGGGTGCATCCCAGGGGCCAGGCACTGCACTGTAGATGTTTGTTCGTTTGTCTCCACGAGACTGTCAGTCCATTAAGGGCAGAAGCCGAGTCCCAGCATGGTTTGAAAGGATAATGGCTGATTGAAAGAAGGAAAGCCGTAGCAGAAAAGAAAGATGAACAGTACATACATAGAGGAGGGCGCACAAGAAATACCAGGGCTTTAGGGAGTCAAGTGATCAGTTCAATGACTAGCCTGATTCATGACCTTTTGAATATCTCTCATTTGAGAAACAGAAAGATCTTTGCTGGTACAAAAAGGTTAAGGATAAAGATGTGGCCAGCTGGCCATCGATCCTGAGTAGAAGGAATCAGCTCTGAGAGGAATTTGGTAATCCTGTGTGTTAGTAAAAGTACATAACTTTTTTTTAAAATTTTAATTGAACATTTCAAAAGATAAGTTGCCTTTGGGATTTTCTCATCAAAATAGGAAGGTGACTCTTGGAGGAAACCTATCTAAACTTCCTCTAAGATGATGTCAGCATTCAAACTTGATCCTGAGTAATCTCTGAAATTCCTTTTGTGTTGGACATTATGCTGAAGCCATTGGTTGTGAAGCAAGTATAATTTTTTATGGCTGAGCGTAAATGAGTTGTGGTTGGTCTCTTTTATTCTTCTGTCCTTTCATTCATTCATTTTTTTCCAACTTTCAGACAAATGTTTGTCGAGCACACTGACAGGGGCAGGCATTTGCGAGGTAAAGAGGTTGGTTTGGTGAACAAGGTGGACACAGCCCCTGGCCCTCCCCTGGTTCCGGGCAGCAGGTCCCTCCCGTAGAGTGTGAAGGGTGCCTTGACGGGAAAGGCAGGATGTAAAGGGGCACAGGGTGAGGGATGTGGGGCAGACACTGGGAGGAAGTCATTTTTAGACTGTGGCCTGAAGCATAACTTTAGACAAAGCGTATGGAAGAGCGTGTTCCTGACAAATGAAAAGCTTAATTTATTAATATTTATGGCTCGTTGAATAGAGTATATTTTTTAAGCCTCCCCTTACTTTGTGCCACCCAACTGAAGCAGGTCCAGAATAGCCCTGATGCATGGCAGAAAGCAGCCCCCTTCAGCTGCAGAGTGGCCTGGTGCTGAGGCGGGCGTGAGGCCTCTTGACTAGACACCGGCAGTTTTTCCACCGACACGCATCGTCCATTGGCTTCCCTTTATTCAGCCTGTTTATAGGAGTCACAGCTGTGCTGGGAGGGAATCATGTGCTGGATGCTTTCACTGGAGCATTCGGGAATTAAAGAAGTAAATCTCTTAACACCTACTGATGTCTTCCTTTCTCTCTTTAAAAAACATCAGTTTTTATTATGAAAAATAAAATATATACAAAAGAAAGAGAGTGGGCGAGTGTGTGCGCACACGCGTCGATACACTTTGCAGGTACACATTAAAAAACAAGCTCCCATGCCCTCACTACCTAGCCTAGGAAATTAAACACGACCAACAGTGTGTGCTGCACACATCCTGCTCCATAAGCCCCGTTCCAAACAGAACCACTAGTCTGAATTTTGTGTTCAATGTTCTCTTTTGTCCCTCTCTTTTACTATGTTTTAAAAGGTCACATTTACGCTTGTGCTAGGAGATATTACAATATCAGATTATCACTGTGTACCAACAGCAAACAAGAAATAGCCTGGAAAACTGTTTGAATAAATTGCTTGATTGTACTCTTTTAAAGAGGAGAATATACTGGTAACATCAAAGTACTTAAAAAAAAAAAAGTCAAAACAAAAGCCTTTCAATTTCAAGGAAAACCTTAACAGGGTTTGTTAAAAGGGTAAGGGTTTTACAAACCAGGGTGTATTACACATGGATCCAGAAGTGACACGGCAAGGAATTGCTTTAACAATAACAATGAAAACACTGTTATTTTAAACTACGCCATGAAAGTGTTTGTTCATTCGTAATAATGCCACTCCAGTATATTTTAAATGATTTTGTGGTATCAGAGTTTGAATTTACTGGCGTAAAGGTCACCCTGACATGTACCAACATGAGACATGATTGACATTGGGAGACATGATTGACATTGTATTACTTCAATAATTCAAAATATTGAAATAGATCATGTCAGGAAATAGCCCTTTGGGCAAACCATTCTTGAATTTGCTTTTTTTGTGCTTTTGATGGATGTTTGTATTCTGTATTTGCACCCTACCCCCCTTTTTCCCCTAAACTGTTTGGGTTTCCATCCAAAATGGAAAAATATCAAGTTTGGGGTATCATATTTGACTACTGTAGAAATGACCCTTAGTGAGTTGCTTGCACAAACTTTTTGATTACTTGTCAAATGATTTTGCAGGCTTTTTCATTTGAATTGATCTCCTACTTTGAGGGTCATTATCACTCCACTGCTAAATGATACTTTTGGGCAACAAAAGTGGTGCATTTTAGAAATTTGTTTCCCAGAGCACATCAGAAGAAGAGTTGTTTTTGTTTATATGTTTTCTTGCCCTTTGAACTGTAGTGTAACTTAGCAAGATTCCTTCCCCAGGAAGAAAGTAAGCTCAGCTCCTGTTACCGTTCTGAAGTTTATCTGTAAGTTAATATGTAACTCAGAATCCAAAGTTGGCCGGTTGTAAAAACATGTGTATATCATTTAATCTTTTTATTTCATTTCATTTCTATGTTTTTATTCCTGAGGCAATTGGTTTTTCCAAGATTCAACAGCAGACATTTCACCCCCCATCAATGAGTTTTTTGGGGTTTTTTTTCGCGGTATGCGGGCCTCTCACTGTTGTGGCCTCTCCCGTTGTGGAGCACAGGCTCCGGATACGCAGGCTCAGCGGCCATGGCTCACGGGCCCAGCCGCTCCGCGGCATGTGGGATCTTCCCGGACCAGGGCACGAACCCGCGTCCCCTGCATCGGCAGGTGGACTGTCAACCACTGCGCCACCAGGGAAGCCCCATCAATGAGTTTTTAAACTAAAGTTTTCATACTTTTCACAGTGATTTTTGCTACTATACCATAATTGTAAATCTGAGGCTTAAAAAAAAAACTATGTAATATCTTATTCAGACTGGGAGTCCAGTCTTCAGTGACATGGGATGACATGGATTAGAACAATAGTTTCTCTACATCTCAGTGCTCTTTATATTTGCGTTCTTTAGCCATTTTAACTAGCCCCTTAAAACTCTCTTTTATGACTCTGAAGACAAGCCATCTGAATTTCACAATAATTTTACTATGTACTTCCATAATACCCCTAGTCACTTAAAAAAAAAGAAAAGGCTGACAAAGCAAACCATTCCCAACTGTTTAAGAAACCAGTGAATTCATCCCTGGCTTGGGCTGCATGGAATGTAGTCTAAGGGGGAGATCTATGCTTTCCTTCTCTTTCCCCACATAGGAGAAACTTTGCTGGCGTTCATGCTCATCGCAGTTGATCAGAAACTGCTGTAAGCACTTAGGGCTTCTATGATGTGCATGGTAACCACATGCAGTTTTAAGTACAGGTCCCTGCTGAAACTTCGCCCTGAGATCAGCTGTGCAGAGCACCTGACTCCCAGGAGTTCTCTTGGTTGAATGCCCTTCTCTCAGCTCTCATGTCATCATGACTTCCTGTCTCCTTGTCCATAGCACTCTCTGTCCTGGGGGCTCTCATCACAGGCAGAGGGGCAACAAGGTGACAGGGTGGCTGCTCAGCATGTTTAGGGAGGAGGCGTAGGAGATGAAGTCTGAGAGGTGGCCGGGGGGCTAGCTTACATCAGGCTCTGTGGGTCACTGTGAGGACCTAGACCTGATCCTGGCTGACGTGGGGAACTTGGAGGGTTTTGAGCAGAGGAGTGATAAGATCTGACTTGCATTTTACCGAGATCTCTCTGGCCTCTCCGTGGATTGGCTGCAGTTAAGTGGATGAGGTGGAAGAGAGAACCAGCTTAGGAAGTCACGGAAATAACCTGAGTGAAAGATGATGGTGGCCTGAACCAAGATGGTAGCACTGAAAGAGCATGGAGAGATCGACTTCTATATATGTTTTTTGTAGAGACACACGTTTTGTGATGGCTTAGACGTAAGTTGTGAGAAAGAGAGTTGTCCAGAGCTTTGACCTCAGCCACTGGACATCTGGAGTTGTCCTTTACTGAAATGGAGAAGCCCGTGGAAGGGCAGATTTGGAGGTGGGAATCAGGGGTTCAATCTTGACATTGTTAAATTTAAGATGCCAGCTAGATCCAAGTGACATTGCTGGATAAACGTTTGAATACGTATGCACACGTGTGTGTGTGTGTGTGTGTGTGTGTGTGTACAGGGGTCATTGGCATTTAGGAGGTATTTAAAGCCCTGAAACTAGATGAGGTTACCAACTTCCCTGGCGGTCCAGTGGTTAGGACTCTGGTTTCTCACTGCAGGGGGTGCAGGTTCCATCCCTGGTTGGGAAGCTAAGATCCTGCATGCCGCATGGTGCAGCCAAAATAGATAGATATATAGATGAGGTCACCAAGAGAATGACTGGATAAGAGGTCAGAGGGATGATCTGGGACTGTCCAGCATGTAGAGGTCAGGGGGACGAGAAAAGGAGCAGGTAATGAGATGAGGAGAGAATCAAAAGGGGGTGATGTTTCAGAGACCAAACTGGAAAAAAAGGAGGGAGTGATCAATTGTATCAAATGCAGGCAGATCAGTAAGATGAGATTTGAGAATTAACTGTTGGTTTAGCCACATGGAGGTCGTTGGATTCCTTAACAAGAACAGTTTTAGTGGAGTACTGGGGATGAAAGCCTGAACTGGGTTCCTTCAGGAGATAGTGGGAGGACGGAGACTGTGCACAGTGACTGCAGACAATTCTTTCAAGATTTACAAGTTAGAGGAGGGCAAAGGGATCTTAGCTGTGGGGCAATGCAGGGTCAAGATTTTTTCCCCCTAAAGTTGGGATATAAATGTATATAATTCTATGGCTGACGGCAGTAGCTCAGTAGAGAATGAAATATTCAGGAGAGAAAGGGAGACTTGCTGGGTCAGTGTCCCTAGGTGCGTGAGAGCAGATGAGATCCAGTGCACAGTGGAGAGCAGTGCAGACATTTCCCACATAGGAAGACAGGGCACAGATGCAGAAGGTGACGGTAGGATGCAGTTGGGGACACAGAGAAGTTCTCTTGTGATTGCTTCTGTTTTCTTAGGGAAACAGGAAGCACAGTCATCAGCTGAGCGAGAGAAGCAGGGGGAGGTCCACAGTTGAGGTTAGAGAGGAAAGTATAAAATAGTCATTTAGGAGAGTGGAGCCTAGATGGAGTAGGGAAATGTGGGAGGATTGCTGGGCACCATTAAGAGTCCCCTTTGAAGTTAGCGGTCATGAATTTAAGGTAAAACCAGTCAGTGGGATTGTGTGCTTTTCTCCAGCTGTGGTCAGCCACCCTGGTAGAGATGCAGAATGGATAGAGAAGTGGACTTAACCAGAGTTGAGGTCTGGCCGGGCGAATGCGCTGACGGGAGAGAGAGGCAGGGGAGCTGACGGTGCAGCCAGGGGATGAGTCTTGTGCTGCACCGTGGATCTAATCCGAGCGGGACAAGTGGAGACATGCCGGGGATGAGACAGTAAAAGGATTGGAGGACTGATGGATTCTGGGTTCTGATGTGGCTGAAGGATTGATAAAATCAGGGTATTGGAGGAAGGGTTCTGGAAAGTCAGAAGTGGTCAGTCAGAGGGCAGAGAGCCTGAAAATTAAGATTGTGGAGGGGGAACAGGTATTAATGATAGGGTCTCAGGCAGCGGTTCTCGACCAGGAGCAATTTGCCCCTGAGGAGGGGACATTTGCAATTGTCTAAGGACACTTTTGGTTGTCACAGCTGGAATGAGAAAAGCTGCTACGGACACCTAGTAGAGGTCAGGGGTGCTGCTAAACATCCTATAACACACAGGCAAGCCCCACAGCAAAGACTAATCTGGCCCGATTGTCAATAGTGCCAGGGTTGAGAAACCCTGGGCTAGGGTGTGATTATGGGAATTAGCAGCTGGGATAGGCCTGAGGATAAGATCTTTGGAGAAGATAAGATAAACAAAGAGATCAGGGTTTTGGAAGGTTCTTCCTATGACTAATGGAAGCTCCAAGAATTATGACAAGAGTAGGAGAAAGAGCCAGGGATAAGAGGAAGTTAACTAGCTATGTATGGAGTTATTTTTCTGCAACTGGCTGATTGGCTGGAGCCGGAATTCATTTTCCTGGCTCTAAGAGCTGCATGTCCAAATTAGCCAAAGAGTGATGGTATGTTGTTGTTTTTAAAAGCCACTTGTTTATTAACCAGCTTTGGCATAATTAAATTCTTAAATAGATTGTCTAAAAGCCCATTTAGGCATTTGGTTGGTCTTTTTGGTCAAAATTCCATGACTGTAAACTTGGGCACTTGGCCTAGTTGCATCATTAAATAACATCTCAGGGTAACAGTTCTTGCAGCCAGGCCTTGTGGCAGGGATCTGGTTTGAGAAAATCCTTGAGAAACTTTATCTGTTGACTTTAAAGACCGTGGCTTTCCATGCAGTGCTCATCCCAGTGGAGAAAACTAGTCAATCACACAGAGTAAATAAGGGTTACAAACCAGTGCTTCTCCCTGGAATAAACTGGTCAAATTGTCCAGTTTTATGCTTTGTCCTTCATTTTGAACTCAAGTGCCCTGGGGCTGCTTTTCTGCCTACCCACAATAGCAAGGAACTGTCTTTTGTTTGCTTCTTGTTTAAAAGAAGGGCTTGTTTTGAGGTTTGGACCACGAAGAATAATCCATTGTTCCCTATAATAATAATCCACCCTCTTTAAAAGAAAAAAATCTGCTTGATGCAGTGTGGCTATCAGTTTATTTAGAAGAATGGCCAAAAGTGCCCATTGTGTCGTGAGGATAAACATTTGGAAGATGGTTGGGAGGAATGGGGGAGTACTCTTGTTCTCCTTAGCCTGGAGTCATAGTTAAGACCTCAGGAAGAAAAAATTCTGAATATGACCATCAGTCCTGGGTGACAATACCCTTCCTTATTCTGCTTGTCTGTTACATTCTAGGAATAATTGGAACACTGCAGATAGGGATTCTCTCCTGACTATTTCTTTAAAAAAACCTTATTTTGAAAATGGGTGTTTGTAATCTCTTCTATATTAGCTCTAATTGTTTCCACTTTTAGGCCAAATAAGTTTCTTTCTAACCTTCTTTAGGCCATGAAAGGGTCTCTTTTTGCGTGAAGATTATTTTATTTTAGCAGGAATCCTTAATAATTCTTGCAGTTGCCTCTGATAGATCTCGGAAAAAGAGCTATTTTTATATGCCAAGTGATAGACATTTTAATTACTACTTCCTGGGCTTGGGCTAACTGAAAAAACTCAGTGAGTAAATGAATATGTGACCCAGTGTGGTCAGTTATTTCTTGAGTACACGTGTATCTAGCACACTAAAATCCAGAGGTAGGTAAGATTTCACTAATGAAAGCAAGATATGTTATTTTTGCCTTAAATACCTTACAGGAAAAGGGTTAGTTAAATAATAAACATGGCTTTAAAATAAAGTGATTTCTTACCTAAAACAGTTTTAATTGCTTTATATATGGAAGATGAGAAAAGATCAACTTGATATAAATTGAAATGTAGCAGGTGAATATGAGAACTATTTAAAGAAGTAAAAATATGGCCTCCACATCATTAAAAACAGAACATCAGAGAAGCATGATGAGATGTCCTTCAGTAGATGAATGGATAAACTGTAGTACATCCGTACAAAGGATATTATTCAGCAATAAAATGAAATGGGCTTTCATGCCACAAAATGACATGGAGGAAGCTTAAATTAATATTCCTAAGTGAGAGAAGCCAATCTGAAAAGGCTACATTTACTGAGTGATTCCAAATATAGAATATTCTCAACGTTAGTGCTACACTAATGCAAGATGTTAATAAAAGGGGAAACGGGCTTGGGGGAAGTGAGAGGGAATATATGGGAACTCCCTACTTTCTGCAAACCTCAAACTGCTCTGAAAAATAGTCTATTAGTTCAAAAGAAAACATAAATATTAGGTATAACTGAACCAGTAAAAATGTCTTCTTATTAGAAAGCAAAAATCCCAGACTCTCGGTGGTTTAGTTTGTAGGAAGTACCTGGCTATATAATATTCCGCCAGAAATGTATAGTACACAGTGGTGATGGATTACTGTATACATCTTGTAACGTTCTTATATCTTTTCTTTGTCCTCTGATAAACATGCACAGTGGTATTCATGCTAAATCCTACCCTTAAGCTTTCCTTGTTCCTTTCTCTCCAGTGACTGCTGGTGTATCGGCCCTGGAGGTGTATACACCAAAAGAAATCTTCGTGGCAAATGGGACACAAGGGAAGCTGACATGCAAGTTCAAGTCAACTAACACGACCGGCACGTTGACCTCAGTCTCCTGGAGCTTCCAGCCAGAGGGGACTGACACCACTGTGTCGGTAGGAATGCTTGTCTGCTGTCCGCTGGTCATACCTCACGGGGTTCTTTACTGCTCTAGTGTGATTAACGATCCATCCTTCTGATTGCGCACTTGCAAAATGAGTGAGTTTGTTATCAGAGACTTCAAGGCCCTTCTTTTGCTTCAGCATCTCTTAAATGCAGCTTCTTATCTATATTGATACTGATATTGATATCTCTATCTACCTATCTGTATACTGGGTTGGAATGTATGCCTGATTTCCAGATGTTTGAGTGGACATGTGTCCCTCAGGATTTATAAAAAGGAAGGCCCCTTGGGTGTTGTGTCTGAATAGGAAGGAAAGGTGAGGTAAAGTCAGAGATTACAAATTTATATGACTTCCTCACTGGGTCCAATTGGGTATGGTTCTGGGTAAAAGAGTCCCAGAGTGAGTGAGAGCAGGAACTCGTACAAATGTCATGGGGAAGCAGAGTCAGAGGCATTCTTTTGCTTCCCATAAATATGGCATCAACGTGGAACATGTATCCTGTAGATGCAAAATTAAACACACAGATTTACCCAGGAGAGTCCAAAGAATTATTTAAATTTGTGAAGATTTCCCACTGACATCTTTTGCCAGACTAGAAGTGAAGGACATTGTTTTATCTATAGAAAGTAAAGCGTCATCAGGAAGACACCCAGATGCTCTTTCCTTCAAAGAGCAGTTTTACTTATGCTCAAAACATTCTTGTCATGTGGGTCAAAGCAGGTTTACATACCCCAAGCCTTAATATTAAGAACATGCTGTATTTCTTTTTTTAAATAAATTTATTTATTTATTTACTTATTTATTTTTGGCCATGTTGGGTCTTCGTTGCTGCACGCAGGCTTTCTCTAGTTGCGGCGAGCAGGGGGCTACTCTTCGTTGCGGTGCGCGGGTTTCTCATTGCGGTGGCTTCTCTTGTTGTGGAGCATGGGCTCTAGGCACGTGGGCTTCAGTATTTGTGGCACATGGGCTCAGTAGTTGTGGCTCACGGGCTCTAGGGCACAGGCTCAGTAGTTGTGGCGCACGGGCTTAGTTGCTCCGTGGCATGTGGGATCTTCCCAGACCAGGGCTCGAACCTGTGTCCCCTGCGCTGGCAGGCAGATTCTTAACCACTGTGCCACCAGGGAAGTCCAAACATGCCGTATTTCTGATTAATGTTTTTAGCTAATCAATTTATACTTACACACCAATCTGATTATGGTTAATTCCAGAATGTTCAGTCACTGATACAGGATCCTTTACCTCCCAAATGTCAGGGCATAGTTAATAAGATGAGCAGGACGCTCTTCATTTTTATAGATTTTCAGGAGAAGTAAAATCAAGCCCAACATACCAGATATGGGTTTTCTGGTCCATGGAATTAGGGTCCACATGTCTAAAACAGAGCTCATCTTTTCTCCCCTCTGTTTCCCTTCTGTGCTAGTTCTTTTTGGGTATTTATGTTCTTCTAGGGACCTTATTTTTTTTTAAAACTTGAGCTTTGTGGGGGCGGGGGCTGTCCTTCCTTCCCCATCCACTACCTCTTCCCTTCTGTTCCTCACACCCACCCTGAGAAATAAGGACGTTTGCTGGCCCTTCCTACTTTGTTTCTGGCATCTAGCTTTTTGTCAGCCTTCCTGCTTCTCCGCTCTCCATTAAGTGATAAAAACTGTGTGCCGGGACTTGTGCGGCAACCCCCTTGGTTATTCCCCCACTTCAAATTATCCATCTTTCAACCCAGTCCTACAGTCTATCAGGTGCCTTGTCTTAAAACAGTTCTTTTTTTTTTTTTTGCGGTACACGGGCCTCTCACTGTTGTGGCCTCTCCTGTTGCGGAAGCACAGTCTCCGGACATGCAGACCCAGCGGCCATGGCTCACAAGCCCAGCCGCTTCGCGGCATGTAGGATCTTCCCGGACCGGGGCACGAACCCGTGTCCCCTGCATCGGCAGGCGGACTCTCAACCACTGCGCCACCAGGGAAGCCCCTTAAAACAGTTCTTTCACCTCACCACTGCCCTAGTTAGAATCCTCAGAGTTTCCCATTGCAAACAGTGCTCGTCTGTTATAGCCCCACTTCTATTCTCTCATGTGATCTCCTTCAGTCTAGTAAAAAGTGCTTTATGCTTTGTTTTTCCACTTCTGAACTCTTGCCATTTAAGTTGTATCCCATCTTCACATTGTGATCCCTCCGTAAGACCTCTTTTGATCTTTTTAGCTCTTAAAAACTCCCTGCCCATGTTATCTGGGCCACTCCTGTGAGAGAACGTCCCTTGCTATGACAGTTTTTCTCTTTTTTATCTTGAATGTAAGCATTTTGAGGGTAGAGATCTACCTTACACCTTTGGCGTCCCTCATGGTTTTAACACTGTGGCTTTTACTTAATAAATGTTGGTTGATAAGGAGATCTAGTCCCTTTTTGTGTGTGTTTTTCTACTGTTTCATTTTTCTTTTTCTTACTGGTTTGACCAAAGCGTTATTAATCAGTGCGGTTCAGCAAACATATACAGTTCCTGTGATGTGCTAAGTGTGGAGGAGCACAGAGAGAAATACAGCTTGTACCCTGCCTTCAGAGGGCACCCAGTCTGATGAGGGAGAGGTTTGCGGAGACCCATAGGTGGGAAAGAGTGTAGTGTAGGTCTGTGTTGCTGCTTCAGAGGACGTTTGTAGATGAGGTAGGAAGGAAAGCAGAGACCAGATGACAGAAGGACTTGTTTGCTAAGCTAAGAGTTTATGGTTTATTTCCTGGTTAAGAAGAGAGGTGAAGGGTTTGGGGCAGGCGAGATATGATCAGACATGAGAGGCATTAAATAATGGAAATAGCTTAAGCTTTGAATTCTGTCTCCGAGACCTGTGACCTTGAGTAAGTCACTAAGGTTTTCTGAGCCTCTTTCCTCACTTGCCAAATATCTGGCAAGGTGAATCTCACCTTGCAGCATGGTTATGAGTGTCAGAATGTTATTTTTCATGGTACTTCACATTTCTGCCCATCTTATAAGCGGAGGCCCTGGCTGCCTTTCTTGTTCAGCGACTAGCTTTGGAAGGCAGAGACGGTGTCTCCCTCTGTAGCAGAGGACAGGTTTGCTTACTGTCCAAGATAGTAATATGTCTCCCTTTGGGGCCATTATAAAAGATTTGGGTTTCCTAAGCTTGGGGCTCCTCAGCTGTGATACCGAGCCTCTGCACGCACAGCATCCACCCAAGCCCCTCCATGCCGTCCCTATGGGCCTTGGGGGGCAGGGGCCACAGATAAAAACATGCTGCTGGCTGTTTGTAAGTAATAGGGTCCTTTGTCTCCAAGTCTTCTTCATGAGAACAAAGACTTCCCAGGAGTCTTGTGTCTTCTGCCAGCATCTGTGAACCTGTGGCAGACTTGCAGGGAGGGTAAAACCTCAGAGCCTTCATAGTTCCTAACAAGCATTAGTTATATTAAACGCAGGGTATATATTTGATAAATGGTTTTTAATTTTTTTTTTTCCCAATAATCATTTAGGCATTGTGGAGGATGGATTAGAGGAGCTTGAGACCAGTTAAGAGGTCATAGCCCAAGATGATGAGGACATGAAAATCAGGTATTATCAGTGGGAATTAAATAGAAAAGAGAAACTTAGGAGATGGAATTGACAGGATTGGGGATTTTTTTTTTCTTTAATGATTTATTATTTATTATTTTTGGCTGCGTCAGGTCTTAGTTGCGGCATGCAGGATCTTCGTTGAGGTATGCAGGATCTTTTGTTGTGGTGCACGGGCCTCTCTCTAGTTGTGGCCTGTGGGTTTTCTCTTCTCTAGTTGTGGCGTGCAGGCTCCAGGGTGTGTGTGTTCTGTAGTTTGCGGCATGCGGGCTCTAGTTGAGGCACGTGAGCTCAGTAGTTGTGGAGCGCGGGCTTAGTTGCCCCGCAGCATGCGAGATGCTAGTTCCCCGACCAGGGATCGAACCCGCATCCCCTGCATTGGAAGGTGGATTCTTCACCACTGGACCACCAGGGAAGTCCCAGGATTGGGAAATTAATTGGATGGGGAGGAAGACAGAGGAATTAACGATAACTCCAAAATTTATGGTTTGGGAGACTGGCATGTAGCCATCAGTCAAGATGAGATACACAGGTAGAAGATGGAGTTGATAGGAGAAGGTGGCAGACTTGGAGGGTGGAGGCAGCTGCGTGAGTAGGCAGTTGGATTAGGGGTCTAGAGCTCCAAGAAGCACTATGCGTGAGAGAGGTTTGCGAGTTAACAAAATGTAGATGGCCATTAAATCATAGGAATGGATGAGATTGCACAGGGGTTTTCAGCTTCCACAAAAGGTTCTGAAAATGTTGTGTTTGGATTGCCAGTGCAGCTCAGTGGTTGACTAATGCTCATTTCCACCACCCTCCCCAACCCCGCTATCGCCGCATCTGTGAATATGAACAGACATCCAGCCCCTAGCAGAGGTGCTTGGATTGAAGCCGCATATCAGGATAGATCCCCACCCACCAGGCCTGACCTTACTTCCAGGGGGCTGGGTTTGACAAAGTTACTTTGAGAAATGAGTTCCTTTGCTGAAAGCAGGTCTGAGGAGAGAGTGAGAGTGGAAAGAGAAAGGGGCTAAAGGCTGAACCTGCAAAGGCGGACGAGAACATTTTGGGTTGTCTGGGCTGTGTTCCTTTCACATGTCCATGACTTTTCTGTAGGAAACCAGTAAGTAAGACTGGGTAACCCATCAGATTAACTGATCTGTGATATTTAGGCTTCTTTTTCTTGAGGACTTTGCATATCTTAATGGTAAGCTTTGTGAGTTAAGGCTGAAACCTTTGGATTCACTGGGCTCAATTGTGGTGCCCATCAGAGCATTGGCTTTGAAGAGTCAGGTGGTCCTGACTTTAACTCTGGATCCACCACCTATTGTCATTGTGACATTGGGCAAATGGTTTCTTTGAGTCTCCATTTCCTTATTATAAAAATGTGGGTGGTAATTGCTACACCACTGGGCTATTGAGAGGTTTAGAGAGAACGTACACATTTATTTCTCCAACTGAAACAGGGTTGAACTCCATGATTTCTAAATCCCTGTCTGGCTTAGGTTCTATACCTTGAGATTTGTAATATGATGTGGCATTTCTTTCTGGATGAAGTCTTTTTTTCACATCCTTCTACTCTGCCATCTTGATTGGAGCTCCTCGGATGACGTCTTTTTTTAAAAAAACTTCACAGCATGCCTATAATAGAGTTTAGAACTTCTACCTTTGAGAATAGCTCATGTGTTCTTTTTTTCTAATTGCAGTTTTTCCACTACTCCCAAGGGCAAGTGTATGCCGGGAATTACCCACCATTTAAGGACAGAATCAGCTGGGCTGGAGACCTCGACAAGAAAGATGCATCAATCAACATAGAAAATATGCAGTTTATACACAATGGCACCTACATCTGTGATGTCAAAAATCCGCCTGACATTGTTGTCCAGCCAGGACACATTAGGCTTTATGTTGTAGAGAAAGGTACTTCCTTGAGTATTTTTGCAGTAATGATTCAGTCCCCTTTATCTCATGCTTAGTTAGAGAACAAGAGTTACATTTCAGGGTGTGTTTGAAAGGGGTATTTCTGCCATACAGTTATGCTCCCTGTTTCCATCGACCTGTGGCTCTACCGAACATGCCTGTGGGTCAGGGAGCTCATTCCAACCGGAGTGGCTGATTTCTCCATTTATAAACCTGCTGTCTGGGGCATATTGATCAGATTAAAGGAGTATGAATTTTTCACTGTTAATTAGAAGTAAGACCAGATTCATTATAGTTGGATGGGGTGAGTATTGGGAAAGAAGGAGATTAATATTGTTTTAATATTCTCCAGGAGAAAGCTTTAACATTGGCAGAAACAGTATAGCTATTTCTTCACCTTTTTTGGAGAATAAGCAGGAAATGCAGGTTCTGCTCTCTCATTTCGAGACAAAGTCTGCTTTGTTGGAGAATAGATTGAGGTAAATTCACATCCCCAGCTTTTCTTTGATTTTAGAGCACTGAGAGGGATTATGTATATAGAAATGTTTTTAGTTCTAAAGCTCATTCTTTATCAGCTAATGTTCCTATGTCATCAATTAGGTACTAGGATCTCATAATTTGGATAATAAAATAGGGTATGGTAATTGCTAAAGGAAGACACTTGTTTATTAACTTAATACAATTCCATTTCTTCTCTCTGTCGCAATGTACCTTAAACCTATTTTGTTCTTTCTCTCTAGAGATTTTGCCTGCGTTTCCAGTTTGGGTGGTGGTGGGTATAGTTACTGCTGTGGTCCTAGGTCTCACTCTGCTCATCACCATGATTCTGGCTGTCCTCTATAGAAGGAAAAACTCTAAACGGGATTACACCGGGTAAGAAGCTCTGCTTTTGGGGGGAAGGGTGGAGGGAAGGAATCAGAGTTTAGGAAAACTTCTGTATGCTTTATGGGAAAAGAATTGTGAAGAATTAGCTACTGTTAGCTTTCATGTCAGAATCGAGCCATCTTCTTAGAAGATGTTCTGACACGGGCAAGCAGAAATCAGTGGCCTGCTGTTAAACGTAGACTATGACACTAATCCCTGTTTCAGTTTCTTTCTTAGGTTTGGTGAAATGGACCGCTCAGTAGTCTGTGCTCTGTGTTTCAGTATCATCCACTCTGCAATTAGCATTATTAAGCCACAGATATCACTTACCTAATATGAGTTTAACTTGATCTCTAGGTAATAATCTCATAAGGTTCTTCTTTTCAGTTAGGTAAATATAATAATAATATTAAGAGGAGTATGCTGATAAATGACCCCCACCTGATGTGATGATGCAGGGCTTTTCCTGTTTGTAGTTTGGTAAGGAGGTTTATTGCTTTGACCATTCTCGAATGCATGGCTGGACTCAACCAAGCTGCCAAGCTGAGTTAATAAGAGTTGAACATCAAAATATACCAGCAATAAAGAAAGGTAGACTTCCGTTTTGTTTGCGGCTTCTCAAAGACAACACGTTTGAGCATAGGGTGTGTGTCTAATTGACGGACCCTCTCTTTTTGCCACTCCAGCTGGAAAGCTAGCCTGTATAAGCTTGGTAGAACTTGTGTGGTAAGACTGAGAGTGAGGCTGGGTTTCAGTTGATGTAGCACGAGCTGCGTCCCCGGTGCACGGAAGGGACTGTGGTTGAGGGTTGCATGCCCTGGACTCCCTGGCTGGTGGATGGTGGGGACCTCTCGCTTTGGGCTGTGCCGCTCTACTTTTTAGGAGTGCTGTGTTTTAAGGAGTTTTAAGTGTTCAAATTCAGATATCATTTGCTTGGAATGTTTCTATTCTGCTGACTGTACCTGCCCCCTTGCATGGTGAGTGGTTTATGATGAAATGTAACCGAAGCATTGGTTTTCGACATGAAACTAATCCAGGATGGTGACACGCCAGTCTCTGCAGTTCACGCTTTTTGGGTTAATAAAGGCACGGAAAAGTGTGCCTTAGAATTCTGCATGGCATCGTGAATGCTGCTATTCTTCTTACTTTGGTTTTTTTTTCCCCCTCCCCTGCCTTTTCTACCTTGGTGTGCCGGGATCAGATCCTGCCTATCTTCCACTTCTTAAGAAAAGCTGACATAGACGACACATTGGGACTATAACAGGGCTGGGTCTCCTCTTCCACTCCCACTAGACACATGGTAACTAATCACATTGGCCGTTGCTGTTAATATTCATGTGTATGTATTCAGCCCATCTCCCTTGTTGACAACTAACTAGCCAGCTCTGAGCTAACCCAACAGCTATCATGGTTTGTCCACAAATATGTCATGTGTCTGTGTTAGAAACATGTTGAGTGTACCATCCCAATGAAATTGGGTTGTCAGGTTTTATGGTCATCTGAACATATATGTTCTTCACGTAAAATGCCTTTGTGTGTGTGTGTGTTTTAGTTTTTTTATACTTGAATTGTATTATTACTGAGTTAGTCTCTTTGTGTTACAATACTCAAACCATTTTGGTTTGTGGCATATAGCCTCCCGGTTCAGAGAAGGCACAGTTTGCAGAATGCTTTGTATGCTTTGGTCTTAGTAACGACACTTTAAATGTGATTCTCTCCACACTCCTAAGATTTTTTAAAAGTACGTTATAAGGGATTGAAGCTCTGCTGAAGACACATCCCATTAGGGAATCCCTAACGAGTTACCTCCTGGCATTCACTTTCCCTGGTTTATTTATGAGATAGGGCTTGCTGTTGAAGACCCCGACGCCCCTGAAAAAGTTCAGGCCATGTGATGTGGCATTCCACAGTTTCTTATCATCCATGACTTCCTGGATTTTCTTGGGTTTGGTTGCGGAATTGATGGGGAAACAAACTGTGGGGACCTAGGGGATGGAAGGAATGAGATAAGCCAAGACTATGAGCCTGGATCAGTATCTGTCATTTTGGAAGCACATTCAGAAGAGGTTTGCCTTTGATGATCACAAAAGCGAATTGCTATCAAGAAGGTATAGCTTGCTCCTTTAAACCTGTATCCCAAAGGAGGATTTATGGTAGGGGAAAAAGCCAAAGAAGCAAAAGGATAAATGTACATTGTAGCCAGAATCCCATCCAGCAGATATCATTGTTGTAAACTGGGGCAAAGAGACTGCACCACATTGGATTCTTGTACCTCCCCTGGAGTAGCTTCACCGACTTGGAAGAATTAGTGTCAGGGATAAAAAAATAGTTTCAAGATACGTGATTGTTTTGATACTCATTGTTTTGTTGAGTTTTGTTTTTATACATCTTCTGCTTCATTTTGTCATCACTTGCATTTCTATATTTTTTGTTTCCATTTATTTTAATTCCTTTTTTTTTTTACATTCTCCAAATTGCCAACTCATCAGCGGCAGTACATCAGAGAATGTGTCACCGGTTAAGCGGGCTCCACGGAAGTCCCCCTCCGACACAGAGGGTCTAGTAAAGAGCCTACCTTCTGGATCTCACCAGGTAATGGCTGATGGCAGTTCCGCCCACCATGCCACGCTCTGCAGTTTGGTGCTCTGTCACATTGTGGGGTGTGGGAAAGAACACCGAGCTGTGAGAAACGGACAGAAAGAGAGAGAGCAAGAGAAACAGAGGGGAACGTAAGGGCTGGTTTCGGAGGACCACAAGAAGGTATGTAGGGAAGAATCTGACTTGAGTAAAGGTTTCCACCAAACCACCACTAACAGACTGGCCCAAGCAAAATTAGGAAATGACTTTGTCAGAGGTAAATACTTCTTCCTTCGTTGCTCAAAGAAATAAAGCTAGTGAACTAGATTCTATACTGAGGTGTTCTATAAGCCATGGAATTCACAGGAAAATGTTGATTTTGGTGTTGGTAATAGAACAGAAAAGTTATTTTGTATGAATTCTTTAGGAGAAATTGATTTCTCCTCAATTGAAAAATTCAATTTTAGGAGAAACTGAAAGTAAACATTTATCTGAATAATTAGTAGGCTCGATGAACAAGGAAAGGCTTTAGTTTCTGCTTCTTGTAGAAAGTACGGAGAAGAAATAACTTTCATTTGGAATTTAGCGTGGAATCTGGCATTGAGGGTAATATTGTGTTTTGGCCATGCTGGCGTAACTATAAATGGCAGAAATTCCAGAGCTTAGTCCCAATTCTGGTCTTCTGGGGTAGAAAGCATTAGAAGGAATGTGGCCAGTTATAACTTTGCCCTGAGGAGGCGGGATTGAGGGTGTAGTGGGGCGGGTGGATTTAAGAGGAAGTAAAGGATAACAGTGTTTTGTGGAAGAAGTATTCCACAGTCTTAGTTCACAGTTGTCCTACGTGGTGAGGAAACTGAGGCATTGCGATGTTAAATTACTAAAAGCACAGACCCAGTTAGCAACAGAATTGGGGCGAGAACCTAGATTTCTAGGCATTGTCTTTCACAACATCAGGCTCCTTACTTGTTCCTAATCTGTCTGTCCATCTCTCTCATTCTGTTTGTCTCTCTGACTGTCTCTCTCTCGGATTATGTAGTATACCTCAGTTCACTAATTTGGATTGTGAATGGGAATAGGGTTGTGAATAAAGGCGTTAGAGTTACAGGTAGGCATAATACCTAAAGAAGCCTTGGAAACTTTTTCTTCTGTCCTTGAAGTGCCATGGGCGTTGTTCTCCTGTTGAAAACAAACTGGGAGGAAAAAAAAAGAAACAATGGACTTTGGACATTGGAAAACAGGTTGTGCAGCACCATGATTCCTAAGAGAAGGGAAACAAATAAGGAGAGCCCTGTGATCGTCCCAGCTTACTCCTCAAGGCATTTTCCAGGCTACAGTGCTGAGGGGAAAACAGAAACAGCTCACCTGTCTCACTTGAGGGGGCAGACATCAGAGTTTGGGGAGGCCTCCTTAATCTTCTTGAGAAAGGATGCACAGCAGATACAAATTTTGAGGCTTCGTATGGTAGCTACGCAGAATAATGACCTCCAAAAGATGCCCACATCCTAATCCCTGGAACCTATGGGATATGTTACCTTACCTGTCAAAAGGGACTTTGCAGCTGTGATTACAGATCTTGAGATGGGGAGATTTTCCTGGATTATCCATGTGGGCCGAATGTAATCATAAGGGTTTTTTTTTTTTTTTTTTTTTTTTTGCGGTATGCGGGCCTCTCACTGCTGTGGCCTACTCCCGCTGCAGAGCACAGGCTCCGGACGTGCAGGCTCAGCGGCCATGGCTCACGGGCCCAGCTGCTCCGCGGCATGTGGGATCTTCCCGGACCGGGGCACGAACCCGCGTCCCCTGCATCGGCAGGCGGACTCTCAACCACTGCGCCACCAGGGAAGCCCCATAAAGGCTCTTATAAGAGGAAGGCAGGAGGGTGAGAGCCAGAGATTTGAAGATGCTATTCTACTGGCTTTGAAGATGAAGGAAGGGGTCACAAGCCAAGGAATGCAGGCAGCTTCCATAAGCTGGAAAAAGCAAGGAAGCAGATTCTCCCTAGAGCCCCTAGAAGGAATGCAGCCCTGCTGATACCTTGATTTAGCCCAGTGAATCACATTTCAGACTTTTGACCTCCAAAACTGTAAGATAATACATTTGTTTTTAGCAGGTCTAAAATTGTTTTTATCCTCCTCCCTCAAGCTTGACTGATCATCTGGTTGGGTAGGATTCCAGGTTGGAAATCATTTTCCTTCAGCATATTGAGGCATTGCTGATTTTTGTAGCTTCCAATGCTAAGAAGTTGATACAGTTCTGATTCCTCCTCCTTCGGGTGGGACCAGTTTTATTCCCCTTCTCTTAGAATCTTCTTTATCCCTCATGCTTTGAAATTTTATAAAATTGTGGGCCTTTTTTGTTCGTTGTACTGGCTACTCAGTGGGCTCTTTCAGTCTGAAAACTCTGCTGTTCAGTTTTAGAGTATTGTCTTCCATTATTCTTTGGAAAATTTCCTCCTTCCATTTTCTATCCTTTCTTTTGGAAATTCCTGTTAGCAATTAGATCATCTAGAGCAGTCCTTTCGTTTTCTTTTTTTTTTTTTTTTTGCTGTACGCGGGCCTCTCACTGTTGTGGCCTCTCCCATTGCGGGGCACAGGCTCCGGATGCACAGGCTCAGTGGCCATGGCTCACGGGCCCAGCCACTCTGCGGCATGTGGGATCTTCCCGGACCGGGGCACGAACCTGCGACCCCTGCATTGGCAGGCGGACTCTCAACCACTGCGCCACCAGGGAAGCCGTTTTCTTAATTTTTTCTGTTTTGCAGTTTCTTCTAGAAAATTTCTGTAACTTTATCTTCCAACTTTTATTAAATATTTAATTTCTGCTATCTTTTTATTAATTTTCAAGAGCCATTGCTTATTCTCTGGTTCAGATAACCCATACTTTTCATGGATGCATTATCTCTCTGAGCATATCATTTTTTCTTCTGTTTCATGATTTTTAAAAAATGTTTTCTTCTGTTACTGGATTTTGCTGTTTCTTTTGAATTCCCTTTTTTCTTTCATAATTTTTGTCTTTCAAGTTAAAAGCTTTCCTCAAATGCCCAGCGATCCTTGGTTATCTGTTTGTATTGAAGGCACTCAGATCTGATCACGAGCTCTTTGTGCAGAGACAGAGCTTACTGGGTAGTAGGCTTCACTGTTTGTATAAAGTGCTGGCTGGCTTTCACTGGGGGACCCCTAAGTATCAGTTGGTAAGGTCTTTTCTCTTGGGTTAGTCGATTTCTCCAGAAAGAAATCCTCTGATTCCATGCTTGGGAATGGAGCAGAGGAAGGAGAGAGGAGGTCTCCCTGTTCAGTAAGTGGATTTGCCCGCCCTGTTTTCAGCACAAGACCCCACCCTGCTGTGACTGCTGTCCCTGAGTCAGAGATGGGCTCAGCTCTCCTGTGAGTAAACCCCCAGGGTTCTGCCCAGGCCTGACTCTGCGGCATTTTCTGGAGGCTAGTGAGAAGCAGTTCAAGCACTGTGTCAATCTATATTATCATTTTTCAGCATTTGCAGTATGACACCAGGTCAGCTTTGAGAGGAAAGCCGCAGCATGCCTCACGGTTGATTCCTAGGTTATTTCCTTTGCGCTCAGTACAGGCCCCTGAAGGCCTCTTCTCTAACATGTTGCAAATCAGGGTTTCTGTTCAGTGACATGTACCTGGAGCACCCTTTGTCTTACCTGGTTATTTTTCATCAAGTCATACTGTACCTTTTATTTTACAGTTACACAACTTGTTAAAGACATTTTCTGCCTTACCTGTTTCTGGAACTTATAAAGCCTTTGTCGGTCCACACAAGGCTTGGAAGTGGACTGCGTGGTTCCCTTGGAGACTTATCTTCCAATTTTTGTTTTATTTCGGTTTGCATTCAGTGGTCAACTTGGAACAGGGGCTGCTATCCTGGGGTTAAAACATTTGCTTCAGATACTCCACAAAATTCCTAAGCGCTACAGGGCCTCAGGTGATGCTGGCGTGTGCTCTTACTTGCCATCACACGCCGTCTTCAGTATGTGTATCAGAAACACCTCTGTGTCAGAGCACCGGAGGTTTTTATGGAAGTTGTTCTTACCAGGATCCTTTTGATATACTCTATCTTCAGTTGTTCACACTGAGGCAGAAAAGGTTTCACGGTTTAGGAAAAACTGGCTTGACCTGATATGTTCATCTTATTAGGTAATTTATGAGATTAAGTACTTTTTGTAAGTTGAGCACAAGCAAAGGTAGCAATTGTTTTGAAAATTCAATCATTCCATTGCATGTTCTCTTTGATCACTTCCACACACATCTGAGTGCTCAGCATACTTACAGCGTAAACTGGACGTGGGAAATGCAGGCATGAGTATCACCCAGTCCCTGCCCTCCAGAACCTCAGAGTCTCCTGGGTTGTTCAGGTCATTTTCAGGCTTTTCTATGATATGGAGAATTTTTTAATGTATATATCCTGACAAAACAGCCTTGAGGAAATCTTCATATTTAAATAGACATCTTAGTGTTTTAAGGGTTAGTGATGTGTTACAAACTAGTATTGACGCTGGGGTCCAGCTCATGGTGTTAACTTGTGGGGCATTATTTAACTTCAACATCTGTTCCCTTATCTTTGAAATGATGGGTTGGGGCAAGTTGATCTTTAAGCCCCTTCTCATTTTTCCATTGCTAATTGTAAGAGTCCATGGTACACTGTGCCTTATAAGGAGAGGTTTAGGCAGTTGCTGCCCACATGTTGCAATCAGATCTGTGAAATGGGTGCATGATAGGGATGTTTGCAAACTACCCCTTGGGACTTTCTTCCAAGGGTTCTATCATGACATGCTCCCTGATCACCAGAACCTTCCATTTTCTACCTGCAGGCATCATCTGAGAGTCTAATAGCATTAGTCATTACTATTTGGATGAATCAATAACTCAAAGTTATTTTATCAGAAGAAGAGAAAGAATACTAGTGCTCCAGGAAGGAAATTTACAAAAGATGAAACATAATAGCCGGGCAGGGCATTAAGTGTACTATATTACTCATGTGTCTTTGGCCACTATTTTTGTTATAATTGGAAGACTAGTAACAGAAGACTTGACTAAAAGTACCTTCAGTAAGATGTTTATTAACTCACAAGAGGCCCAGCAATGTCATTAAGACTCAGGTTCTTTCCATTTTATTCCTTCCTCCTCTGCATATTGTCTTTTTCTCAGGCTCCTTCCCTCAGCCTCAGAATGACTGCCATGGTTTCAGGCAGCTCATGAAAAAAAGCACCTGAGCTGAATTCCTAGAGCTGAATCTCCTCCCAGGTGATTTTTATTATGGAGGAAAATCTTTACCTGGGGCTCCCCAGCAAACTTTTCCTAGTCCCCTTGGCAGAGTGGGTCACATGCTGATGCCCCTTCCAGTCATCTGCAGGGGGACAGATCGGCTTCACCCCTGGGGGCAGGGGAGAGTAGGGTCGTTTACCTGAGCGGAGGAAAGGTGCACACCAGAACCAAATTAGGGCTTTTCCTGCAAACAGAGAGGGAAGTTGAGTTGGGAAGGGTGTTAGGCAGGTGCTACCTAGAGTCTGGAGTATTCTGGCATTAGGGAAAAGATAAGTACAAATCTTTCTTTGTAACACTTAGCTTTGAATGACATTGGTTTCAAATAATTTTTGTGAATATATCTTACGAACAGTTGGTTTTCTAGATCCTTTTCTGGAAATGGTTAATGCTTTGTATACAAAAGACAAGTGGGAATTCCCTGGCGGTCCAGTGCTTAGGACTCCATGCCTCCAGTGCAGGGGGTATGGGTTTGATCCCTGGTTGGGGAACTAAGATCTTGCGTGCCGTGTGGTACAGTCAGAAAAAAAGGGGGGGGGCAAGTATTTATGGAGGACAGTGAGGGAACAGTTATTTGTCAACTATAGTCTATAGATATGTGATGTCTTCAGAAGTACAGCATGTGCATTCGTTCATTTAGTCCTCACAACAGCCCTATGAGGCAGGTTCTTTTACTGTCCCTATTTTACACGTGAAGAAACTGAGGCTTAGTTAGGTTGAGTCACTTGCTCGAGGTCAGTAGTTAGTGGCAGAGCTGGTATTAGACCCCGATCTGTGTGTGGCTCTAAGGTATGTATTTGTTCTATCCCACCTGTCCAGTTCTTTTCAACTTCGTTTTGATAATCAGTTTCATTTATCTCAAAGAATGTCACAAGACACATCTGTTTCACATCTATATTTGGTGATGTGAAATAAATACTGAAAATGTGTTTTGTGAACAGTCAGTGAGCATGTGGTAAAAACAGATGTTCTCTCTTAGTGATACTTGTGCTAGCTTGTCAGGTGTGAGTCCCCTAATGCCTGAAGGACCAGATTCAGATTCTAAAGGGCTACAGAGACCATGGAAAGTGTACTTCAGGACATAATAGCTTCTGAGAAATTAATATCTGTTCAGAGATAGGTCTCCTTGCTCTTCCATAACCCTCTTTTCCTGGACCCTCTTCCCACACCTTCACCAGTATGTTTTTATATTGGAATAAATTTCATGCAAGTGGAGTTCAGGGGTAATTTCATCTCTAACTGAAACTAAAAGAATAGACCTAGTGTCAAGCAATTAGTCTCTTGAAACATTTTCAATAGTGAAGACTATTTGTATAATAAGTAGTTGGGGAAAATGATGTACAGAGCAATTTTTCACTTGGTTATGGTAATACTTTGTGGCAACGCCAAAAAAAGAAAAAAATGGAGGATGAGGGAAAGGTGAGTGTCAAGAGGTACAGTAAAAACAGCTCCGTTAAGGGACTTCCCTGGTGGCGCAGTGGTTAAGAATCCGCCTGCCAATGCTGGGGACACGGGTTCGAGCCCTGGTCTGGGAAGATCCCACATTCCGTGGAGCAGCTAAGCCCGTGCGCCACAACTACTGAGCCTGTGCTCTAGGGCCTGTGAGCCACAACTGCTGAAGCCCATGCACCTAGAGCTCTGGCTCAGCAACAAGAGAAGCCACAGCAACGAGAAGCCCACGCACCGCAATGAAGAGTAACCCCCGCTCACCGCAACTAGAGAAAGCCTGCGTACAGCAACAGACTCAACGCAGACAAAAAAAAAAAACCAAAAAAAACCCAGCTCGGTTAATATAGGTGTTACCGTTGATATTGTTTTAACTCTTGAACACCCCAAAGTGAATATCTTAGCGATGGCAGGTACATTTCCAAGTTGATCTTGGTTCACTGACCCCTCCTGAAGTCCTCAGTGGTCTTCTTGGCCCTCAAAGTGTCAAAGTCCTGAGGCATGTCCCACAGAGACCCAGGGTACCTACAGCTGCCAAGTCAACCTCGGAACCCAACTTCAGAGAGCTGTGTTAGATTGAGCTAGATTCATCAGAGATTCCTGAGCTCCAATTCTGGTGAGAACTCCTTTAGATCCATCCCTTCATCCACCCCTTCATCCAACACCTGCAGTCTGCCAAAGACTGTTCTAGGCATTTAACAAAGCCCCTGACCTGAGGGCCTTATTACATTCTAAGGGGGAAGGGGAGTGAGGACATTAGATAGTGGGAAGCAATTTGAAGAAACTAAATCCATCAGTAGGAAGGAGTTCCTTTTATCCCTCAGTGTTTTCCCAGTTACTTTCAGCAAATCGTTGGCGTTCTTTTGCCATGAAGGACAATACTGTCTCACGTGCAAGACCTTACTGGTGTTTTAACATTTACTGACCAATTCCGAGATTATTCTGTTATTTTTCTTTGTTGCTTTCTCTGTGCTCTTTCTTTTCCACTCGCACAGTTTATCAGTTGTCTATTGCTATGTAACAAACCACCTTAAAAGATAGTGGCTTAGAACCACCACCAGTTATTTGGCTCGCACTTCTGTGGGTTGGTTGGGCAGGTCTTCTGGTCTAGGGCAGTTCAGCTGACCTCTGCTGGCTCGCTCGTGCATCTGCAGTTGGCTGGACAGCCGGCAGGGGTCTCACTCATAGGCTGACAATTGGCAGGCGGTTGGCGGGCCAGAGAGACACAGGACAACTGGGCTGTGTGTCTCCCATCAGCCAGCAGTAGCTTGGGCTTCTTCACATGGTGGTGGTGGCTCTGTGGGTTCCAAGATCAAGGAGACAGTGGAAGCTGCAAGGCCTGTTGAGGTCTAGGTATGGAATTTACACATGTTACTTCTGCCACATTCTGTGGGTCAAAGCAAGTGATAAGACCAGCCCAGATTCAAGGGGTTAAGAAGCAGGTTCTGACTCTTGGTGGGAGGAGCTGCAGCATTATATTGTAAGGGTGTAGATGCAACAAGGGAAAGAATTTGTAACCATCTATCACACGGTGTAAACTCCTTCCCCCATGAATACACCCTAAGCCTTCTAATGGATGAGGTCTTATTGTCTAGGAAGTTATGTAATTTAATTTCAGGATCTGTTCTGTTGGAAATGGCTGTTACCAAGGATCCATTAAGTTACTAGAAAACACTTTTTTCATTGTTTTCCTGGAAGTAGAAAATAGTTAACTTTAACTTTTTATTTTGTAGAATCACATTTAACTTGCCGCTTTTTGAGATGAATATAGAGGGTTTCAGTTTGATTCAGTATTAACAGCGTGATCTGTTGTGTTACCCGTGACAGGCATGAGAGTGTCACACACTGACTAAAGACAAACACACTGACTTTGACTGCTTGATTTACTTGACTGGTAACCTCGATATATTTTCAAGTATATTTGTATAACAATATGTTCATGAGAATAATGATTAATATGTACTGAGTGCTGCCAGACGCCGCTTAAGTTATTTGTAGATATCATCTCATTTAATTCTCACAACCATCTTAGGATGTATAATACTATTGTTAGTGCCATTTCAGAGATAAAGAAACTAATGCTTGGGGGTTTTAAAATACGCCTTCTGTAGAAGTTGGGGGGCCTGAACTCCACAGGATCCCATGTTACACACTAAAGGATGCAGGTTGTGGGACTCCTAGATGGGAGTGAGGATGTTTGTTTATTTCCATTTTTTTCTTCTTTTTATTAGACTTTATTTCTTAGAGCAGTGTTAGGTTTATAGAAAAATCTAACAGAAAGTAAAGAGAGGTCCTATGTACTCCTTCCTCTCCAAAGTTTCCCTGATGATTAACAACTTGCATTGTTGTGGTACACTTGTTACAGTTGATGAATTAATACAGAAAACATTATTATTAACTAAAGTCCGTGGTTTATGTTAAGGTTCACTCTTTGTGTTGTACATTTCTGTGGGTTTCACCAAATGCATATGTCATGTATCCACCATTACAGATTCATACAGAACAGTTGCAAGGATGTTTATTTTTAAACCACATACTTTTGGCTACTGAGCTTATGATTTCAAAGTTGAAAGCTTGAGCACAGTAGTAGACTATTCAAAGAGAGAATCCCTGGATTGGGAGAGAAGTCGACTTTGGGTTATATTAACTTTTCTTTACCCGTAAAACAGGCCTATTTTGTTGTTGCTGTTTACAATTTTAGAATCTCTGGGTTGGAAGGGACTTTAAGGGCTGTGAAGCACAGCCACCTGTCTGATATTTGAACCTTCGGCCTTCCCTCCTTCCCCAAGAGTCGGAGGACTTGCTCTGGCCCAGGCAACTTTGCCTCGCTGTCCCGGGTGGGACCCTGACAGCTCTCTTCCTTACTGCCAAGGGTGAGAAGAGGACCTCTTCTACTTTAGTCCATTTAGGGCTTTTCCGTATAGCTCTGCAGATTGTGGCTTTGGGGGTTATTTTAAATTTTAAAACAGGAAAAATGGTTACCTGATCTTAGATATCAAAGAAGCAATATTTTTATTGGTTATGATAAGATTAGACTAACAGAATTATAGTATAAGTAGGTACGTGGAAGAATATTTGAAGTTTTTTTTAAGTACCTGTTTGTATAAAGTGACCAGTTCGAATTGATTGTATTTTCGAGTAGCACTGAATATGTTGGTTTCTTGTATCATTCTAAAGGTCATGATCTCAGTGGGTCTCGGGTTGACAGAAGTGCCCATCTTTGTCCTGAGACTCCCAATTACAAGAGTTGAGGAATTCTGTGACAGGTATTAAGATAAGGGTAACTCCTGGGAAGGAATATTACATTGTTACAGAAATTTTAAAACAGATACAAAAGTAGACAGAATAATATAATAAATCTCTATGTACCAGCTTGAACAATTACCAAGTATACCCAATCTTGTTTTTGTTTGTTTTTTGCGGTACGTGGGCCTCTCACTGTTGTGGCCTCTCCCATTGCGGAGCACAGGCTCCAGACGCACAGGCTCAGCGGCCATGGCTCACGGGCCCAGCCGCTCCGCGGCATGTGGGATCTTCCCGGACCCGGGGCACGAACCCGTGTCCCCTGCATCGGCAGACGGACTCTCAACCACTACGCCACCAGGGAAGCCCCCCCAATCTTGTTTTAAAGTCAATCCCAGGAAAAAAATAAAGTCAGTCCTGGACATACGGTTCCTAAGAAGGAACATATGTACCTGAAGACATTCAAAAGAGGGAACTCTTTGCTCTGGAACCCTTTAATCGTTGCTTCTGTCCCTGCACCTAATGGGGCCACCAGTTTTTCCAAACCTCTAATTCTACTTCTCTTCTCTAGGGCCCAGTCATATATGCGCAGCTAGACCACTCTGGCGGACATCACAGCGACAAGATCAACAAGTCAGAGTCCGTGGTGTACGCAGACATCCGGAGAAACTGAGAGGACCCCAGTCACATCCTGAGCAAGAGACCCGTCCACACCGGGCCCCTGTGCGGAAAACGTAGCTCACAACCACGTGCGGCCTTGGAAACCCGGACACGGACAAGCACACGTTTATTCATAGAGGGAGAAAAAGAAGTACATAAAGAATATGTATAAATATTCTATTTAACCTTCCTGATGCGAGGAGCCAGTACTGCATGATGAAGAGATGGTATGGTTCTACGTATACGTAAATTGTCTGTCTTTGTACTTCCCTTCAGGGTCATTGACGGTTGAGAAAGTTCAGACACATTCCTATCACCATCATTTAGACGTGGTTTGCCTTAATGGAGATGGTAGCAGATCTTTTAGTATTCTAATAGACATGGCCTTTTCATGTAAGGGCTTAACCCGCCTTCGCGTTTATTGTACTTGGAGAGTGGAGATGCTATGATGGAAGCATGTTCAGGGCGGCCTTTAGCCCAGGGTGTACCACCTATTTGGCGGTTGTTTTTAGAAAGCATCCATTTGCTATGCCACTTGGAGACAGTGTGAGAGATTTTGTTGCTATTATACAGGGCAGTTTTTAGCTTTCAGTGTTGTGTAGACTATAACATCACACCCTGTAAGCATATTGTCTCAATTTGTGGATTCATCATAGCAAGATTAGCAAAGGATCAGTGCCGGAAGTCACTTCCTTCCAGGTACTTTTAGATCAATACCATAATCAATATATAATTGAAGTAGAGAACCCAGGCCTGGCTTGAGGAGTACTGTACCATTGGGAGAGCAAAAGGTGTGTCACATCCTTTGCTGAAGTCCTTCGTACTTGTAATAAGAGTCCCCATACACCTGAAGGAGCTGAGTTTCATTTCCTTTTAAGTAGGCAGAAATGGAATGGTTAGATTGCCAGTCTCCAGTATCACAGAGTGCTTTCTAGAGAATCTTCTATATAAAGCTTCAGTCATGCTTCCAGCAGGGGCAGCATCAGTCATGGCTTCTATAATAGATTCATGATGCCTCCAAGGCCTTTGAGGCTAAAAAGGGTCTAGATTTTTAAAATCAGCAAACAAGGTTAGTACTTCTACATTGGGAATCTCTTCTGTTTCTGTTTCTTTGTTCTTTTGATAAACAATGAGATGAGGAGAAATCTAGACCATTTGGGCATCCTTCTCAATTTATTTTCTCCCATTGACCACCACCCCCAACACCCCATCTCAAACCTATGTGTTTTTTTAAACTCAGACTGAAAAGCATGGTGAAAATCATTAAACACTTATATTGTCATTCCCTCATTTTCTGGATTTTTTTTTTAATAATGTTTTTCATTTAAAATTGAAAGCCCACAGTTAGAGGAAGAATACTGACAATAGGGTCCCAGGATGTGTTCAGGTAAGTAGGGATGACAGGTAATGTTAGTTTTTCTCTCATTTACTTTGAGGACCTCTAAGAGCTGCCATCTCCCCCCACCCCGCCCCATCTTGTCATCTTTGTGAGGGAGTTTGAAGGCTGAGTTTTAAGGAGACAAAGAAGGATTTGGATTTAAAGGTGTGCACGAAGTGGTTACATAGAGAAAGGGTGTGTGAGCTACAAAACGAACTCTGCCCCATACGTGTGGTCTTTTATTTGCTGAGGGACTATTTGTTGTTATTCACATGATGCTCCAACTTACATTCCGTTGATATGTACGTGAGCGGGGAGCGGGCTGTCATCACACATACCGGCCGTCTCCGAAGCTGGTGTGTCTGGCGTGTGTTGCGGCGTGGGAAGAAAACCTGCCGGCTCTGGTGCGTCTGCCTGTTCTGTGCTCACAGGTCCCGCGCAGGACACAGGGACGCGGAGCGTTCTACCCGAGACAGTTCTGCAAAGTGGTCAACTTTGCCTTGCGCCCTGGGGCTTCTCTGCCTCCACGGTGAAAACTCCAGGAAGCTTTAGGAGACATTTTTGTGTGTTGGGAAGGCGGGGTTGGTGTTGGGATGTCACCCTTCAGGCTGATGCCAGGATGACGATACTCTTGGTGAGCCCTCCCACTGTGAGAATTGTACAGCCATCCGGGACTTCAGGGGGAAAGAAGACACGTTGTGGTGAGACCAAGTGTGTGCACTGATATGTGTAACTTCCTTACAGTCGTTTTTGGCAGAGAAAGGGGGATCCTCCTTATCCTTTCACAGAGGTCCAGTGAATCTACTATACGTACTTCCTCACAACTCCTGATAGCAAGAGCCCTGATTTCTCTGCATGTTTGTGAAGCTGCCACCCAGAGCACCAACCCTCACTTTCGCTAACCACAGCCGTGGGCCTTCCCTCCCCTGCCTCCCCGTGGCCTCCTCTGCGGGGCAAGGGTGGTCAGCTGCCAGCTTCTTACTCTGGGTCTGTGACTGATTTGTCTGAGAGAAGCCGCTCACACCTGGGTGGAGCACCTCAGTGTTGGGGCTTTTTCCAAAACTCCTCACACCAACTCCTGTGGATCTTTTGACCCTTTCTCCTGTGTCCCAGCATCCTCGTCCCTGGACACAGATGACAACAGCAGGGTTGCTTCCAAATGGCAGGGCTGTCCTTTCCATGTCTGATTATTGGCAGAATGAGACC
The DNA here is from genome assembly GCF_005190385.1 of Monodon monoceros. Taxonomy (NCBI): domain Eukaryota; kingdom Metazoa; phylum Chordata; class Mammalia; order Artiodactyla; family Monodontidae; genus Monodon; species Monodon monoceros. Next base: position 59,608,820 of record NW_021703774.1, on the reverse strand, counting down.
TCTTAAAACTACACATGATTTTTCTAAGGGGGCACCTAAAGGATTACTTGAGATTAAAATTTCAATCTATCTGTAGTTTTTCAATGGAAATGTATTCAGCTAGGTAAAAAAAAACCAAAAACATCAAGTTCATTAATTTTTCTTTTTCAGTTGTTGTATTTTTGTGAATATTTTAATACATCTTTTTCAATTACTGGACTGTGTTGTGTGCTCATTTTTAATCAAGTGAAGAAGATATCAAAGCCCTTTCTTTAATTTATCCTGCTCCAGCCACACAGGCTTCTCATTCTTCAGAAACACCACACTTGTGCCTGCCTCACGTCCTTTGCACCTGCCGTTCCCTCGGCCTGGAACACACATTCTGCACATTTGTATGGTTTGCTCCCTCACTTCCTTTAAGTGTCTACCCACACGTCACCTTCTCAGAGAGACCTTCCGTGATATGTGAAAGAGCAACTTCACCCATCCCTGGCTCTTCCTAAACCCCTTAACCTGGCTCTTTTTTCTCCCTGTCGAACTATATATGTGCTTGTCTGTTTTCCCTACTAGAACATAAGCACTGGGAGGCCAGACCTTTGCTGTTTTGTTCACTGATCCATCTTCAGAACAGTGCCTGGCAATTAGCAGTTGTTCAATAAACGTTGACTAGATGGCCGACGGATAGGTGGATTTATCTGTCAACAAATCTATATTTGAGAACTATCCTATGTCAGGCACTGTGCTAAGCATAAGGAAGACACAGCTCCTCGAGGAGTTGCCACACTAGAAGTGAGAGAAGGTGGCGTAACCGTGATAATAGCTACTAAGTGCTTGCTGTGTGCCAGGCACTTTGCATTTCTTATTCTGTATAGCGCTATGAGTTAATGCTAGTTGTACTAATCTTAAACCCACTTTTAGAGAGACAGTGTCAGTAAATCACAGCAGTATTTTTTTGGATACGTCTTCTAGAGTAATAGAAACAAAATCAAAAATAAACAAATGGGACCTAATCAAACTTATAAGCTTTTGCACAAGAAAGGAAACCATAAACAAAACAAAAAGACCACCTACGGAATGGGAGAAAGTAATTGCAAACAATGCGACTGACAAGGACTTAATTTCCAAAATATATAAACAGCTCATTCAGCTCAATATCAAAAAACAAACCAATCAAAAAATGGGCAGAAGACATAAAAAGACATTTCTCCAAAGAAGACATACAGATGTCTAACAGGCACATGAAATGATGCTCCACATCGCTAATTATTAGAGAAATACAAATCAAAACTACAATGAGGTATCACCTCACACCAGTCAGAATGGCCATGATTAAAAAGTCTACGAATAATGCTAGAGAGGATGTGGAGAAAAGGGAACCCTCCTACACTATTGGTGGGAATGTAAATTGGTGCAGCCACTATGCAGAACCATATGGCTCGTCCTTAAAAACTAAAAATAGAGTTGCCATGTGATCTAGCAATCCCACTCCTGGGCATATATCTGTAAAAGATGAAAACTAATTTGAAAAGATACATGCACCTCCATGTTCACTGCAGCATTATTTCAGTAGCCAAGACATGGAAGCAACCTAAATGTCCACTGACAGATGAATGGAAAAAGAAGATGTGGAATGGGCTTCCCTGGTGGTGCAGTGGTTGAGAGTCCACCTGCCGATGGCCCCCAGTCCGGGAAGATCCCACATGCCGCGGAGCAGCTAGGCCCGTGAGCCATGGCCGCTGAGCCTGCACGTCCGGAGCCTGTGCTCCGCAACGGGAGAGGCTACAACAGTGAAAGGCCCATGTACCGCAGAAAAAAAAAAAAAAAAAAAAGATGTGTAACAAATATACAATGGAATATGACTCAGCCATAAAAAGGAATGCAACAACATGGATGGACCTAGAGATTATCATACTAAGTGAAATAAGTCAGAGAAGGACAAGTATCATATGATATCACTTATATGTGGAATCTAAAAATGATACAAACGAACCTATTTACAAAACAGAAATAGACTCAGACATAGGAAACAAACTTATGGTTACCAAAGAGGAAAGGTAAAGAGAGGGATTAATTAGGAGTTTTGGATTAATATTATATATAAAATAGATAACGAAGACCTACTGTATAGCACAGGGAGTTATATTCAACATCTTGTAACAACCTATAATGGAGAAGAATCTGAAAAAGAATATACATATCTATATAACTGAATCACTTTGCTTTATACCTGAAACTAAATACAACATTGTAAATTGACTATACTTCAATAAAAATAATTTTTTTTAATTAAAAAAGAAGAAAGGCAAGGACTTCCCTGGTGGCGCAGTGGTTAAGAATCCACCTGCCAATGCAGGGGACATGGGTTCAAGCCCTGGTCCGGGAAGATCCCACATGCTGTGGAGCAACTAAGCCCGTGTGCCACAACTACTGAGCCTGTGCTCTAGAGCCCATGAGCCACAACTACTGAGCCCGCATGCTGCAACTACTGAAGCCCCCACTCCTAGAGCCTGTGCTCCGCAACAAGAGAAGCCACTGCAATGAGAAGCCTGCACAATGCAACAAAGAGTAACTCCCACTCGCCACAATTAGAGAAAGCCCGCATGTAGAAATGAAGACCCAACACAGCCAAAAATTAATAAATAAATAAAATTAAAATAAATTAATTTTTAAAAAGACAAATGTGGTCCCTACTAAAATTACCCATGACATTTTCCACAAAACTAGAACAAATAATCCTAAAATTGATATGGAACCATAAAAGACCTAAAATTGCCAAAGCAATCCTGAGGAAAAAGAACAAAGCAGGAGGCATAACCCTCCCAAAGTTCAGACAATATTACAAAGCTACAGTAATCAAAACAGTGTGGCACTGGCACAAAAACAGACATATGTATCAATGGAACAGAATAAAGAGCCCAGAAATAAACCCACACACCTATGGTCAGTTAATCTTCAACTAAGGAGGCAAGAATATATGATGGGAAACAGTCTCTTCAGCAAGTGGTGTTGGGAAAGTTGGACAGCTGCATGCAAGTCAATGAAAGAACACACCACACACAAAAATAAACTCAAAATGGCTTAAACACTTAAATATGACATGACACCATAAAACTCCTAGAACACAGGCAAAACATTCTGACATAAATTGTACCAATGTTTTCTTAAGTCAGTCTCCCAAGGCAATAGAAATAAAAGCAAAACGAAACAAATGGAACCTAATGAAACTTACAAGCCTTTGCACAGCTAAGGAAACCATAAACAAAACGAAACGACAACCTATAGAATGGGAGAAAACATTTGCAAACTATGCAACTGACAAGAGCTTAATTTCCAAAATATAAAAAGAGCTCATAAAACTCAACAGCAACAAAAAACAACCCATTTGAAAAATGGGCAGAAGACCTAAATAGACATTTCTACAAAGAAGATGTACAGATGGCCAATCGGTACCTGAAAAGATGCTCAATATCGCTAATTATTAGAGAAATACAAATCAAAACTACAATGAGATACCATCTCACACCAGTCAGAATGGTCATCATTAAAAAGTCTACAAATAACAAATGCTGGAGAGGGTGTGGAGAAAAGGGAACCCTCCTACACTGTTGGTGGGAATGTAAATTGGTGCAGCCACTATGCAGAAGAGTATGGAGGTTCCTCAAAAAACTAGAGTTGCCATATTATCCAGCAGTCCCACTCCTGGGCATATATTCGGACAAAACTATAATTCAAAAAGATGCATGCACCCCTATGTTCATAGCAGCAGTGTTCACAATAGCCAAGACATGGAACAACCTAAATGTCCATCGAGAGATGAACGGACAAAGAAGATGTGGTACAAATATACAATGGAATACTAATAAGTAATAAAACAATGCCATTTGCATCAACATGGATGGACCTAGACATTATCATACTAATTGAAGTATGTCAGAAAGAGAAAGACAAATACCATATGATATCACTTATATGTGGAATTTAAAATATGACACAAATGAACTTATCTATGAAACAGAAACAGACTCACATATATAGAGAAGAGACATTGTAGCTGCCTGTGGGAGTGTATGTCCTGTGAACCGCGTCATGTGTGATGTGGCAGAAAAAGAAAGATAATTCCCCCAGCCCACAAGGGCAGCAGTAATGAAATCAAGTTCTCTTGGTTCCTCCCAAATTAGAATTAAGTATTGGGGAGTTTCCTCCTTCTGCTGGGACTCTGACTTCCAAGCTGCACAAGAAACACACCAACCAAACACATACGTATTTCTGAGGGTGACTACAGCCCCAAGGGAGCTGGCTTAGTGTTTAAAAGGGAACTTTGGGTACTCTTTTGCCCCTTACAGCCACAGGCCCCCTTCTGACTTCTCTAGGTGATTACATTGCTAACCAGATTTCAGAACAAATGGCAGGGCAACAGTCTTGGCTACCAGGGGAGAGGGAGGATATCAGTTATAGGGGGAGTTGACATCAGGTTTGCTCATTGGTTATGAGGGAGACCAGCAGAGGAGCAGGTCCCTCCTAGCCCTCAGGTTAAGGCTGTCCTGGGCAGGTGTTTCCCTTTGATAAACTAGCAGGGTGGAGCTGTTCTGGCCTAAGGATTAGAACAATCAGGAGCTCGGGGCAGGGGTTGGAGGGCAAACACATGGGCAGTTACTGTTTCGTTTCCATGATTAAGAGGGAGTCAGGTGAGTTAGGGCGTAGGTAAGGCAGGGACTGGTTGAACAGGAGATGTACAGAGAGCAAGAGAGCAGCCATCTTGAGTGGCCTGATCATACACTCCACCCCTACATACACTGCTTGACCCTCACAATCTTGGCCCTCCCCTCTTCTGTGATATCCCTGGGGTCAGGTATGCAGAGGTGCCCTGCAACTAGATGCCACAAGTACAATACAGACAACAGCAGCTAAAGCAGATTAAGAGTAAGACACCTAGTATGCTAAAGACAGTAACTGTCTAGGATGTGCGCAAAGTATGGAGCCAGGAGATTATCCGGTCAATGAAGAGGAAGTCAAGGGCAGCAGCATCCTGTCCAGGCATAAGGAAAGGTCACCTCTGGCTTCCACAAACCCAGAGCCATGGGGTGGGGGGCAAGACCCCAGCTTTAAAGGAAACATTCTGGTGGCCCAGCCAAGTGTCAGCAGTCACAGTACAGGTCCGCCACCCCATGTTGTGTTGGGTGCCATTAGGGACGGACCCATTAGGTCTTTCCAAACAAAAAGCAGTTAATCCCACTAGTTGGACCTGTGTGGCCAGGAGCCAGCCTATTCTGCTACACACAACAGCCCGGGGGGCATTCATAGGCCATAATCCTGGCAAAGTGTAAAATGTGTTTTACAGTAACGTTTACCAATGAGAGTCCTTCTGACCTATTGGCATGCAGGACAGGAAGAGGGTGAGAGTCTTTTCCTCACATTGCCAGCTGTCCCCACATGGTTGCATTAGCCAGGTCAATTTTCCGTGAAAGTCCAGAGGAGGACACCAACAGCATCTCGCTGTAGACCAGGCAATTAGACTCATTTTGCAGTGAGACCATTGTTGCTGCCCAGTTCCTCTGCTCAGGCTAAGGATGAAATGTAAGGCATCTAACAGGCACAACACAGGGGAGATCATGACCATCAAGCAAAATACAAGCAGTAACCACAATGAAAAATGATTCCACTCCTGCCTGTGTTTTTTTGTCCTGGTCTGTAATACAGTTCAAATACCTCAAGTTTTCAGGAATACAGGAATGTGTCTAAAATCACATCTATGTGGCCATCCTGCTCTATTCTGGATGCCTGAGCCATAGTTAATTTTGATTTTTTTTTTTGTGCAGTGGCTTTGAGATATTAAAAAGGAAGGGAGAAAGGAAGGGAGGAAGGAAGGAAGGAAGGAAAGAAGGAAAGAAAGAAAGAAAGAAAGAAAAAAAGAAAGAAAAAGAACGAAAGAGAAAAAAGAAGGAAAAAAAAAGGAGGGAGGAAAAATCAGGAAACTTGGATACAATCTGAACTTTAAAAATACAATTTTGGGGCTTCCCTGGTGGCGCAGTGGTTGAGAGTCTGCCTGCCGATGCAGGGGACACGGGTTCGTGCCCCAGTCCGGGAAGATCCCACATGCCGCGGAGCAGCTGGGCCAGTGAGCCATGGCTGCTGAGCCTGCGGATCCAGAGCCTGTGCTCCGCAACAGGAGAGGCCACAACAGTGAGGCCCACGTACCGCAAAAAAATAAAATAAATAAAAAATTAGTAGAATGGGTCTTAACAGGCCTGGTCCAGATTTTTGTGTCAATTGCCTACCACTGTTGTCATCTTTTTCTTGGTGTGGATTTCATCTGGGGTTAGCAGTCTTCTCTGTAGACCAGTCCAATGTAGAGGCCCTTCTTAAGTGGGAAGTATGATTACAAGAGTTAATTTCCTTCAGTTCTATTGTGTCCTTAAGGATATCTGATAAGTGTCCTTTTGAGAAAGACTCTGTTAATCTTTTTTTTTAAATTTTATAAATTTATTTATTTATTCATGGCTGCATTGGGTCTTCATTGCTGCACGCAGGCTTTCTCTAGTTGTGGCGAGCAGGGGCTACTCTTTGTTGCAGTGCGCAGGCTTCTCATTGTGGTGCCTTCTCGTTGCGGAGCACGGGCTCTAGGCACACAGGCTTCAGTAGTTGTGGCACGCAGGCTCAGTAGTTGTGGCTTGTGGGCTCTAGAGCACAGGCTCAGTAGCTGTGGCGCATGGGCTTAGTTGCTCCGCAGCATGTGGGATCTTCCCGGACCAGGGCTCGAACCCATGTCCCCTGCATTGGCAGGCGGATTCTTAACCACTGTGCCACCAGGGAAGTCCCCTGTTTTATCATTTGCACACACAGGAAATATTCCCCCACTCTAGTTTGTAAGGTGAGACCTGCTATCACATCCATTGTAAGTATCAATATATATTCTGGGATTGGAACTATGAACACTTCATATTTGGTGGGGGGGTAACTGCCCAGTTTGTAACATCAGTGACATCTTTTTGCTCTTACCATTCCACCGCCATACCCAGGGCTCTCTGTCATACAGAGAGTGGGCCACAGGGCCAGCTGACATTTCCTTATATTAATGTCCATTCAGCCCTGGTGTCCACCAGGGCTAAGATAGTTTGTTCTTTAGGGACCAATAAATGGTTAATTCTACATGAGGCCTCTGGTTCCCTGAAACCTGCATTACTGTGGCCCAGGATCTTTCACTGAAACCTACATTACTGTGACCTGGGACCTTCTGGGACCTTGGCTATACCCCTAATCTAGTGGCCTTGGGGGCTGACACATTCCTTCCACCTCCAATGGTAGGGCCTCTTCCTCTGGAGGAGTGGAAGGAGTGTCTTGGATCTCTCTTATTCGGTAAACTCTTGTTCAGACTTCAGCTTCTGCCATAGCTCCACTAACATAGCATTGGGCTGCTTATCTATCTTGGTTATAGGGTTCCCCACCACCACTAGGTCCTGCCCCATCTGTTTTCTAGTTACTCGGGTGAGTCCCCAGAAGGAACAAGGAGGAGCCTTACTTCCTTCTCCCACGTCTTTGGGATTAGTGGTTCTGATCCCCTGGTGCCGTATCTTTTCCATTTCTCCCAACTCTGCTATTGTTTGCACCTCCCAAGCAAGTGGGTGCCCTACGAAGGGACTCAGGATGCAAACTAGAGCCCCATACCATTGCCCAGGAGCAGACTGGAGGACTGTGTTCTTCATGCCTGCTGTAAATAACTCATTGTCTGGGCCCCGATGGTGCTGGGCATATATAGTGGGTTTCATGCCTAGTTTTCTTAATACATCTTGTAGATTTCCCATGGTTTGCCAATGGAGAGGAGGAGTTCGTACATCCCCTTCACTGGGCCAGGTGGCACAGCAGGCGGCCATTATCCAAGAGAGCAAGGAAATCACTTTGCCCTCATCGATGGCCCCATATAAATGCTCCCAGAGGGCTGGGTGCCTAGTCACAGAGGCCGTCTTTGACATATCCAGGCCAGTTTACATCATGCCTTCCCCACCAACATCCCAGATATGCAGCAACCAAGCTACGACTGATTCCCTCCCCTTTTGTCACCCAGTTCAACTAGTTCAGTCTGGGTGCAGTGTCTGAGGGTGGCCAGTTAGCCCCACTCTGGGGGAGGCAGTAGATCGTCATCTACACTCTGTGCTCTGAGCTGATATTTTTATTTGGTGGTCATCAAAGGGCCAGCCACTGGCCTTACTGAGACAGGGAGTCCTATGACCTCATCCCAATCTTCCTCATCAGTGTGCTCTTGTAGGGTCCCATACTTTGGGGTCCCAATTTGGACAGACCATGACCATCTGGACTCTCTGTCAGGGAAGCTGCCTCCCCTTTAGCTAGGCCACGCAGCAGGCTAATGTCTCTAATGTCCCATTTTGTTCCCTCAATCTAGCCACTAATGTGTCTGTAGTTTCAGTTTGGGCCAGCTTAGTGTTTTCTCTCGTTTTTGTTTTTATTTATTTAATTTATTTATTTTTGGCTGCGTTGGATCTTCGTTGCTGTGCGCGGGCTTTCTCTAGTTGCGGTGAACGGGGGCTACTCTTCGTTGCAGTGCACGGGCTTCTCATTGCGGTGGCTTCTCGTTGCAGAGCACGGGCTCTAGGTGCCCTGGCTTCAGTAGTTGTGGCTCGTGGGCTCTAGAGCACAGGCTCAGTAGTTGTGGCACACGGGCTTAGCTGCTCCAAGGCATGTGGGATCTTCCCGGACCAGGGCTCAAAACCGTGTCCCCTGCATTGGCAGTCGGATTCTTAACCACTGCGCCACCAGGGAAGTCCTTCTCTCAAGTTTTTTTTTTTTTTTTTGCGGTACGCGGGCCTCTCAGTGCTGTGGCCTCTCCCGTTGCGGAGCACAGGCTCCGGACGCGCAGGCTCAGCGGCCATGGCTCACGGGCCCAGCCGCTCCGCGGCACGTGGGATCCTCCCGGACCGGGGCACGAACCCGGGTCCCCTGCATCGGCAGGCGGACTCTCAACCACTGCGCCACCAGGGAAGCCCCTCGCAAGTTTTAATTCCTCCTCTAGACGCCTAACCTCAGCCTTGGCTGATAGTTCACCATCCATGGCCTTTCTTAACGCAGCAAGCAACGGCCAGCCCACAGCTGCAGCCACTACCTTATTCTCTAACTTCTTTTCTCCCAGTGTAATGGAGGCCAATAGCTCTGCAATACCCTTAGGGGTATCTATGGGTTCTCCGTACTCTCTTGGCGGCCCCCATTTATCAAGAACAGCCACCAGAGGGTCCCACATGCTAGCGCACAGCCACCCTGGGATTTTCCTGGTAACTTTCCATTCCCCATTCTTATTTCCCGACATCTCAGCACTCACGGGAGTTTCCCCGGCCTCCTGGCTGTCTAGACAATTGCTGGGTGCACCTCACAGGCCTGCAAAGCTTGTAGCTGCCCAGCCCCAAGACCAAAGAAGGAGCCTGGAGGCACCGACAGAGACGTCAGTGATTTATGGGAGCGGGGAGCTTACACGTCCGAAGCAAGGTCCTGGAGCAGCTCTGCACCGTGGAAGGCTGACAGCAGGCAGGATGAGGCAGCAGTCTTCTACCAGGGGGAGGGGGAAGCTACCAGTCATAGGGGGAATTGACATCAGGTTGGCTCATTGGTTACCAGGGAAAACAGGGAGGAGCAAGTCCCTCATAGCCTCCTGGGGCAGATGTTTCCCTTAGATAAATTATCTGGATGGAGCCCTTCTGGCCTAATTAGAACAATCACAAGCTGGGGGTGGGGGAGAGGAAGAGTAGGTGGGGGCCAAGCACATGGGCAGTTACCAATTAGGCTCTATGATTAAGAGGTAAGGTCAGTCGCGTATAGAGTCAGGGACTGGGAGTAGGGGAAGCGCAGAGTGCGAGAGAACAGCAATCCTGAGTGGCCTGATCATACAGCAGGTTCCCCCATACACGTTTTTCCTGTATATTCAAGATCTTTTATTAAGAAGAATTTCAGATGTTGCAGGAAAGAAAGTGGGGCACAAGAGGATGGTCACATCCCAGGTCTCAGGCTGGTCCACGGGACAGCCACCAAGTGTAGGTTCTTGACATTGTGCAGGAAAGAGTTCAAGAGCGAGACATAGTAAAGTGAAAGAAGGTTTATTCAGGGAGATACACACTCCATAGACAGTGTGTGGGCCATCTCAGAAGGCGAGAGGCACCAGGGTACGGGGTTGTCAGTTTTTATAGGGTTGGATAATTTCATAGGCTAATGAGTGGGAGGAGTATTCCAACTATTTGGGGGAAGGGGCGGGGATTTCCAGGAATTTGACAACTCCCCACTTTTTGGCCTTTTATGGTCAGCCTTGGAACTGTCATGGCGCCTACGGGTGGGTCATTTATCATATGCTGATGTATTACAATGAGTGTACGCTGAGGCTCAAGGTCTAGTGGAAGTCAGTTATCTGCCATTTTGGACCTAGGTGGTTCTATGGTTCTAACCAGTTTATGTCATGTCCTCAATGGCCGTCATTCTTTTCAAGGTTGTGCCCTGCTCCCTTCCTGTCTCACAAACATGCACAAAAGAAGAAAGAATAGTAAAATCAACCTCCATATCCCCATCCTCAGTAATTACTTCATCCATCCCTTTTATCTTTTTCCTTTTTCTGAATTATTTTAAAACAAATCTCCAAATCGTATCAGTTCACCTCTACATCCTTTGGCGTGCATCTTTAAAAAATATGGACATTTTCTTACATAACCATAACGTCCTGTCACATTTGATGGAAACATTTTTAAAAAACACGTTTAAATGAACAATTCCTTGATTTCATCTAATACCCCGTTCATACTCAAATTTCCCCTTGTCTCAAAAATGGCCCTTTTCCAAATGGTTTCTTCTAATCAGGATAGAGATATGGTTCCACTAAAGATGTCTTGCCTGTTTTAAAAAGAAAAATGGGTCAGTAGTGCTCTTCTGTTTGCTTTCACCCCTTGACATTGTGTCTGAGAAGCGTCCGTTTGAGTAAGGAAAGAACTAGGCCATTATTATTAACACCTGCAGGGCCTTCTCTTATATAGATGTGTAAACAGATAGGTTAGGGGGTCCCCAGAGAAAGAGAACCAGGAATGGCTTTCTTGCCATAAGAGAAGCCTCTTTGGCCTAAGCCATTTTGTGATCTAAGCCTGGCCACAGTGCTTTCCCTTGAACAGGTCTCAGTAATTAATGATCTTTAGGGAACAGAGGAATGCAGGAACAGAGAAAAGGCAGTCAAACACCAGTGCAGTGATAAAGCAGAGTCCTAGTTCCTCTTAGTTCCTTCCCCTACTTAATAATATATCTTTGAGTTCTGCAGGAACTAAGGCCCCCACCCAGGTGGAGGGTGGGGTGATGTTGACCTGCCTGACTTCAATCAGCTAAAGCTTGGACTCTGTCGACCTTTGCCCCAATTCTATGCTGAATTCTCCTCTGCTCAAGCCCCCTTATAAATATGCATGTACCCTTAGCTTAAAACTTCTCCAATTCTGCTGTTCGGGGAGATACAGCTTTGAGAAGAATCCCCGGTATTCTCCTTACTTGCCGCAAGTAATAATAAATCCTTTCTCCTCCTGATCTTTGGCTTGGTTGTATCTATTGGCTCTACACCCACCAAGAGGTGAACCCAGTTTTTGTGTAACAGATGTGTCATCAAGTTGTAAACCATTTCTGGATATTTAGGTTGTTTCCAGTTGTCTTGTGTTGGGACTTCCCTGGCGGTCCAGTGGTTAAGACTCCACGCTTCCACTGCAGGGAACATGGGTTTAATCCCCGGTTGGGGAACTAAGATCCCGCATGCTGTGCAGCCAAAAAAAAAAAAAAGTCCTACAACCAGGTGTTTTGTTTTGTCTATCACAAGTGGTACTGTAGTTGTTGTTTGTCCATATGAACTATTAAAGAAAAAAAAGCCAAATTCAAATCTCTTGCAGCGGGCTTCCCTGGTGGCGCAGTGGTTGAGAGTCCGCCTGCCGATGCAGGGGACACAGGTTCGTGCCCCGGTCCGGGAAGATCCCACATACCGCGGAGCGGCTGGGCCCGTGAGCCATGGCCACTGAGCCTGCGCGTCCGGAGCCTGTGCTCCGCAACAGGAGAGGCCACAACAGTGAGGCCCGCGCGTACCGGAAAAAAAAAAAAAAAAAATCTCTTGCAGCCACGAAAACGCAGCTCAAGATGAAAGACAAGTCCTCCTGGACCTGGAAATGGGACCTAAGCCTGAAGGTGATGATGGCGGCAGTCAAGCTCCCCTCCCCTCCTCACATCCTGACGAAAGGCTGCTCTCAAGTCGGACTGAGTCAGGTTGTAAGAAAAACAACTGGGGGCGGAAGGCAGGAGGGAGCTCTAGAACCTCCAGGAGACCCGGCTGTGTTTACAAGAAGGAAGCACAAATCTTTCAAGCTCCGAGAGTCCCAGGGAACAGCTGCTTCCAGCGTCTGTTTCCTCCTGCAAACAGGATGTTAAACTATTGTCCCTTCTTGGCTCAGGGTTTGCGTTTAATTGTCCATCCTTTCCTTCACTGTGGGCTTTATGGATCTGACCTTTCTTATTCCAGAATGTAAGGAAGGTCTGGGATTTTTTTTTTTTTTTTTAATCTCCCAACATCTGGGAAGAGGAAGTTTGACAGGTTTAGTATTCTCACATTTGCTTCCGAACCCTGCCATCGAGTGCTGTGTGGCTAACACATTTGTGGTCACTTTGTCCTTTGGGGCATTAAGTAATTTCAGGCATGTGTACCTAATCACTGCTCTGCTGTGGGCACGGGGGACATGGCAAGGCTAAGGGCCGCTTGCTTAAGGTCTGAGGTTTCTCTTCCCCCAATAAGGACACCCTGGGGACTGAGTTTTGAATCTAGATTCAATCTAGGTTCTTTCTCTTGCTTTGAATAGAATTGGGTGTGTGTGTGTGGGGGGGGTGGCTTGTTGTTTTGTTTTGTTTTCTTAAATTACAGAGTCTCTTTCAACTAGACAAAAGAAACATAAAATCTAAACTTATTTTGTAGGGAATCTCTTAGAATGTACAATGGACCCAGAGGAATATGGATCATTTTGCAAAACCCAGTCATTGATCTTGCTGGCCCAGCAGAACCCTAGGGGCTTTGTTTATAACATGGCTGCGTGTTCCTACAAGCCATTCCTGAAGGAAGTGGGTCTGGCAGAGGGGGAAATGGCTCTGAAAAGCGTATTCAAGGATCTTGGTCCCAAAGAATGTAAAACTTCTGTGGACCACAGGGGCGCTGGCAGCCAGCAAGTGTCACGCTGCTCTGTGTCCTTTAGCTGAGGCAGCTAAACCGAGCTCCCGGGTTAAGGGATAAGAACCAGCACCGTATCATCGGGAAGGAGCACACAGTGCAGAGGGCACGGGGTGAATCCTCTGACACAGGACACCTCAAGACACGCCAGGCTCAGACAGGAGGCTAAGCTCATGATTGAATGTTGGCTAATTGAGGTTGAGCAAGAGAGAAAAAAGCCCAAGGGAGAAAAGTGAAATAAACTGAGGAGGAGAGCTAGCACTAGGATGGAAATAACTGGCCTCCTTCCATGACCTCTCTCAAAAATACCATAAGAGAAAGTGAAAGATTTGGGTTCATTATAAATTTTCTGTCTATTTCAATTAATTTCAAGCTTTTAGATTATGACTCTTCCAGAGCCACCCTTCAGGCCTCTTCCTCCCTGGGAGCCGGCATGCATTAAAGTCATTGCAAAATGCAATCCCTTCCTGTGGAGGCAAAGGCCTGGTAAAGCAACCTCACCGCTGTATGACCTGGGCATTAGACTAACATCTGATCCATTATTAAGCACTAGTTTGGCATCCTGGAATCACATTAACTGGAGAAATACATATCGATAAGAGGTTTAGCCTAACTGGCCTGATACATTTTCTCCTATGTATTAATAATTCCCCTCTGATCCAAGCTGGTATTATTCTCTGACCAGCCCCTAGATAGTTAAGAAACATATCTATGGAAAAATTTCAAAGAGCCCCGATTCTTGCATCTTCCCATACATAAAAAAGCACTAAAATCATTAATTTGAGATGTCTGTTCTTTGTGATTAGCAGTAATCTTTCTATGTTCAACTACATGTTTTGGTTTTTTTTCCAGCAAAAAAAAATCATATATATCCTGGCTCCTCCCCTACTTCTATGGGACAGTTTCTCAGACATCTGAGAGGCTGTCTCCTGCGATATCGTCCTCAGTAAGACACTGAATAAACTCAGCTCACAGCTCTTAGGTTGTCCATGTTTTTTTAAAAAATAGACATCTGTAACCGCTGTGCAGACCATTTCTTATTCATCATTGTAACCCGAGTACAGAGTCTGGCTAGCAGACTTGATGATAAGTAATTTTTGTTGATTTCCCTGAAAGTCCATATAGTTTACTTATTCAATAAATACTAGGTTCCTACTTCTAAGAGTGCTTGTAAGAATTAACTTAAGATGATCAAATGAAAATGTGGTCAAATCACTAATTCACATTTCCTAAGCACTGACTATATATCCAGGCACTGAGCATAGTGCTTGGAGATAGGGAATGAGGACAGAGCCTCTGCCCTCTAGGAACTCATAGACTTGGGGAAGAGAGTTCACAGGCTAATGAGAAGGAAGGAAGGAAAGAAAGGGGAAAGAAAGAAGAAAGAAAGAAAAAGAAAGAAAGCAGGAAGGAAGGAAGGAAAGAGGGAGAGAGAAAGAAAGAAAGAGGGAGAGAGAGAGTGAAGAAGAGAGAGAGAAAGGGAGGAAGGAGGAAAGAAAAGATAGGGCTTCACTTCTCCGTTACTCTCTGTTCCTGAAATCTTCATCAATTATCTGCCTTCTCCTAAAAAGAATTCTAGCCAGAATCTACCTTCTCAAGTGATGTTCCTGAGAAGTTTATGCTGGAAGCTCCCTGTAGATAATGAGGGGCGCTACCGTGGGAGCTGACATGGTTCTAACTGTTCAGGGCTGAGGCTGTGTAGCTGAAGACAAAAGCTTGGAGCTTGACCAGAAACTGTTCCTTGGGCCGTGGCCAGAGCAAAGAGCTGGTGCTGCCATCTGCTGGCCACGGAGAAAGAAGACCCACACCCCGCCTGTTGGTAGGAAGAGGGAATGGCTACCTGATGGGGAGGGATGGGAACCTGTCACAACCTGTTTAGTTTAGAGGTGAGGAAACTGACGAAAAGGTCACATAACTGGTTTGTGGTGTAGCTGGGGCCAGAAAGCAAGTTCAGGATTCCTGTAAAGCCTGATGCCTGCTCCTCCGGGTTCAGACACGTGGAATGTAAAATCTCTAAACTGCAGTTTGGCCGTTTCCTACTTCTTCCTTCTGTTTTCACTTTCTTGGATCAGTCCTTAGGGAATTACCTCATTGTACTTCTAGTAACAGGCTGCCCTCCCCCTGTCGACCTCCTCCAGTCTTTGCTTTGGCTTGGTCAGAGGCCAATAAAATAAAGTGAAAGAAGTTGGAGGATGAAGGATTGTGGGCACAGCCCAGCCCCCAGCTTCTCCCTGGAGGACTTCATCTGGGAGGTGCTGGTAATGTAAATGAAAGGTTCTGCCCCAGGAGGGGGCGTGTAGGGGGGGTTTGAAGGACGGCACTTCACTTCCAGGACAGCACAGCATCTGCAGAACAGACCCCCAGATGCTTGGCTGAGGACATCTCCTATAAGCTCCACGTCAAACACCTCTCTGCTATAGGCCAAGCGTTGCTCTCACTTTTCTCCTCATGTGCACCCACTCTCCCTTACACACTCACCTATCTTCACCCACACTTGCCCTCCACCCTCACCTGGAAGGCACAGGGTAATCAAAATGACTTCCTGTCAGAGGCAGTTCAGCTAAGTCTTCAGAGATGTCTGGGTTTTGTGTGTGCTACTCTCTCCACCATGCTGTTTGCTGTGTACACACCTCTAGTATAATTACAGTGAAATATGGGCTAAGTGAGGTTGACTTGTGTGTCTGTTTCCTCTACAGGACCTATGAGTTTACCAAGGTCAAGGATTGTGTCTTTTATGTCTTTGTGTCTTAATCTCTGGTACTTAATGCCTGATGCATGGTGATCAGTTAAAAAAAATGTTAGTTGGATGAGTAAATAAGTGAATGATTAAGATGAACGTTATATAAAATAATGAAGGCAATTAGAAAGCAAGGAATTTTTATGTAGCACATGGGACAAGTGTGCAACTTTCAGGATGACAGCTTTGAAGGGGACAATATTTATGCAAAGTTCAGTATTTGATGCATTTGTTTAAAATCAGTCATCTGTCTAATACTAACTTTCTGTTTGTATGTCGCAGTGTAATTTTGCAATTCCTTTTTACAACTTTATTATCTTACTTGATACCCACACCCAGCGCTGAAATAGGGTGGTTAGGTGATGAGCCCCCAGGAATATGCTTGTGGCAGAGCTCATGTTGGAACCTAATGCTCTGATCTCCTAGCCAGCTGTCCTTACCACCATGTCAGGGTCCAGGCCCCCTCTGACTAGCCTCCTGGTATCAACTGGGATTATCCAACCTCCTTAGTAGAACTCAGTTACATTACCAGGAGGAAAAACACAGCTTTGCCTTTTGCAGAAGGACAATGAAATACAGACCTATGAAAGAACGCACCCACATGGGGCACTGCCTGTGGAAATCACTAGGAGAATTTGAGGTGTACGTTAAAGTCGGACACGTCGATGTCCATCAGAAGAACCTCTTTCCAGGATCAAAAGGTGACTAGAGTCAACAAAATAGAAATCCTGGGGCACCTGCTTGAGGAGGCCACCTGGGTCTGTGAAATGAGTGAACAGGAGGGAGCTGCAGCAACGCAGAGAGGGGATGAATCTACACGTGTTCCACATGAACCATCAGAGGCACAAAGTGCCTATGAGAAATGCTCTGTCTGCCAACAAAGAGAGACAGTGACCACAGATGGCTCTAGGGCAGCTTCTCCAACATCTGGGAAATTAAGTTGAATGCTATGACTTTGCTAAATATAGAAATATATCAACTCTAAGAATGTAAAAGATACATCAAAATTGCTAACCTTTCCATTTAAAAATTTATTTCCAGGAGTTCCCTGGTGGCCTAGTGGTTAGGATTCTGGGCTTTCACGGCGGTGGCCTGGGTTCAATCCCTGGCCGGGGAACTGAGATCCCACAAGCCGCGCAGCCAAAAAAAAAAAAAGTATTTCCACAGATATTTGATCCATGTGGTTAGAGGGGCTTTGGAGGCTGCAGTCACGCACAGCAAATAGGTGTCTTATCAAATCTTGCCCTTACAGACCGTGAGGAGAATTTGCTATTTGTAATCCTGGGCTATATACAAAAGATTAAGCAACTGGACATTTAAAAATAACCATTTTCAGTTTAATAGATTAACTAGAAGTGTATCTGTTGCAACATGTACCATTTTGATATTAAAATTTTTTGATCTGATACAATTTTGCATGGGCTGAAAATAAACAGATCAAGCTAAAACAACATGAAAGGCAAAGGGAATTTGGTTAAAGCTGGGAGAGAGGAAAGCATGACAGTACCGACACTTTCTAACCCTCCAGACAGAGGAGAAACCCACAGGTCTGGTTCTGTGTCTGGAACAGAAGGGAATATGCAGGAACCTGGATGGTGCTGCCTATAAAGAAAGGTTAATAATGGATAATCACAAGAGAAAGAGTCTTACTAAAATCTTTGTTCTCTTCATGAAATGTTAGAAAGGATTGTCCAGGATATTAACTCTCATCAGGAATTTGTTTTTTTGAATATCCTGCATGTTTACCTTGCCTGATACAACTTTTTCCCATGGTGGGAGACTCAAGAGTGTCTGAAGCCACTGGTCTTCTGTTAACTCAGAGCTTGAGTACCACCATTCCTAAGAGGAGACAAAGAGAACACAGAATTCATCAGTGCTCCTCAGCTTGTGTGGTCAAGAGTGGGGTAATCCCAAAATGGTCAAATGTCCCTGAGGTTTTAAAACCAGGCGAACCCACAGGCAAACAATGAATTTTGCCCCCCAAACTAGGATACTAACACATGACTCTTTAAATAAACATGTAGAAGCGTACATCCATTCACTTATTCAACAAATACCGAGTATAAGGCACTATGCTAGGGACCCAGTGGTTTTTGCATTCTAAGAGTTCACATTCTTGAAGGGAGGCAAGACATGGAACACAAAGTGGAATGTGGTGAGACCTACGAGAAGGTGGAGATCTTGCTAAAGGGGATTTGCAGGAGGGGAAGATCCCATGAGAACTCAAAGGGGAAGAGGAGATGCAAATACCTGACCTATGGACGTGTCACCCCTTTCAGTAAGCCTCTGATGGCCTTTCACACCGGGTGAAACCCAGCCGGGCAGTGGGCTTCTGGGGCTCCTTCGCATCCCCTGTGAGCATCCCCTTCCCCAGCTTGCTAGCTGATGCTACATACTTTGCTCATGTTCAGCCAGCATTTCTCCAGCACATTCCCTTGTGTTTCACAGAGCTGTAAGGCTGTGTTCAGGAAGAGGTTGCAGTTCTGGCCATCTCCCATTAGTATACAGACATAGGCCATCAGGTGGTAGAGCCTCGGGTAGAAGACAGGCCCAGTGGTATTTTGAGCCACCAGATTCTCCAAGTTCTACAGAAAAAAAGCAACATTCAGAATCAGAAACGGGTCCTTGACTGGAAAGATTTTTCCTTCTCAGATGATTTGGGGTCATTTCAAGGGTATAAGCAATCAAGCAAAAAAGCGTATTACAGAGACATACATAGAAAGTAGTGGAGATTAGATGATAAATGTCAGGTGGAGTAGCCCCAGTGGCCTACCCAGACCAAGAATGTGATATGGGTGGGCGCAATAACCCTTTTTGGCCACCACTTTTTAAAAATGAAACTAGGTCCCCCTGAAATTCAGTTCCCCTGCTGAGTTTATGATTAACCTTTCTATCTAAAACTTTATTCTCTTTCTTGTCCTGCCTCCCTGTTCCCCCCAGGATTGAGGAGCATCAAAGAAAGGGGGTGACTGAAACTAAGCAGGACCCTGCAGGGCTCTCCCACATACAAAAGCCCTTCTGTGTCCCCTGTTTCCTGTTTGTAGAAAAGGGCTTTGGTCTTCTAGGCCTTCCCTGAGTTCCAAAGGGTAGACTCAAGCAGTTACTAATTAGGGAAGTGAGGGGATGCAGAAAAACAGTCAAGAAACAATAGTTCAGTGATAAAACAGAGTCCTAGCTCCTCCCCAAGGGATAATACATCACAAACTGATACCTATCTTTGAGTTCTTCTGCAGGAACTAAGACCCCCACCCAGGTAGAGGACTGTGACTACACGCTGACTACAAGATACAGACCCAGACTGGTTGGAACCAGAAAGCTAATGATTAAGATTCCTGAAACACCGCCCTATTACATCACCACCAGCCAATCAGAATAAAGTCATGTACCCTGCAGCTCTCACCCCAAAATGTTGCCTTTAAAAACCCTTCCCTGAGGGACTTCCCTGGTGGTCCAGTGGTTAAGAATCCGCCTTCCAGTGTGAGGGACATGGGTTTGATCCCTGGTCAGGGAACTAAGATCCCACGTGCTGCAGGGCAACTAAGCCTGTGCACTCTAGAGCCTGTGCACCACAACTAGAGAGCCTGCGCGCTGCAACTAATGAGCCTGCACACTCTAGAACCTGCATGCACAACGAAGATCCCACGTGCCGCAACTAAGACCTGATGCAACCAAATAAATAAATAAATATTAAAAAAATAAAAAATAAAAACCCTTCCCTGAAAATCTTTGGGGAGTTTGGGTCTTTTGAACATGAGCCACCCATTTTCCTTGCTGGGCCTGACAATAAATGCTGTACTTTCCATCACCACTACCTGGTGTCAGTAAATTGGCTTTGCTGTGTGGTGGGCAAGCAGGCCCAAGTTCAGTTCGGTAACAACAACAACAAAACCACAATATTTTCTTTTGATTACCAAAGCAATACAAGTTAATTTTCAAAATTTAGAGAATTATACCTCAATTGAAAAAAAAATGTAGACATTGGAGAGGGGGGAAAAAAGGGAAAAACGAAAAAACAACTCAGAATTTAGGGAAAAAATGAGGATAGAAAAAAAAATCACTCGTAACCATAACACCTAAAAAGAAATATTTCCACATTTGGATACATACTCTCCCGTTTTGTTATTTCTTTGCTGTGGACAGGGAATGTTGCCCACCATCGCAGTTCTACAAGAATCAAGCCATTAGCCACTGCAGCCACCCACCGATGGTGGGGCCTGAGAAAAACAGGAAGCATTTTGTGTTTTGGATACTGGCCATAGATAGTTAAGATGCATATCTAAGGAATAATTTCAGTGAACCCAGATCCTTGCATCTTCCGTACATAGAAAAGTGCTAAAGTCATTAACTTGAGATATGTGTTCTTTGTGACTAGCAGTAATCTTCTGATGTTCTTCCCAGGAAAAAACTCCTATATATGCTGTCTCCTTCCTTACTTCTTCAGAGCAGTTACTCAAAAGCTATCTGAGAGGCCATCCTCCAGGCTACAGCTATAGTCCTCAGTAAGATCCCTGAAGAAAATTTAACTTGCAACTTTTACGTTGTTTTTTTCTTCAGTCGACACTGCCTATCACTTACACACACACACACACACACACACACACACACTCATACCCACCACAACTGGGATCATACTGAAACAGGAGGGAAGGGGGCAGGGAACAATCTTTGAAAGAATAACATAGCCCGAGGACAGGACATAAACGGATTAAAACCAAATGGGTCCAAGGTGGTGGACAAGTCGACTTTCACTAGACCTTGAGACTCAGTATACACTCACTGTAATTCAGCAAGCTAAATGACACACCCACATGTACCATAACAGTTCCAAGGATCCATAAGGATCAAAAAGTGGGCAGTGGCCCAATTCCTGGAAATCCCCACCCCTTCCCTGAAATAGCTGGAATACTCCTCCCACTCATTAGCCTATGAAATTAGCCAGCCCTATAAAAACTGACAACCCCCATACCCTGGTGCCTTTCTCACCTTCTGAAATGGCCCACACTCTGTCTGTGGAGTGTGTTTCTTCCAAGGCCTTTCTCACCTTCTGAAATGGTCCACACTCTGTCTGTGGAGTGTGTTTCTCTCTAAATAAATCCACTTCTTACCTATTACTTTGTCTCTCACTGAGTTCTTTCTGCGATTAGACATCAAAAACCTGAGCTTCAGTAATCCCTGAAACCAGGTGTGTGATCTCAGTTGTAAGACTATGGGTTTTGGCCGGGTTCGAGCCCCGGCACATGGGTTCTAGTCCCAATCTGAGGTGCATAAGTTTCAAAATTAATCACCAATACAGTAACATTTTTTTCTCATTTAGTACCACGTTATGAATATTTTCCAATGACATGATTCTTTTTTTTTCTTTTCTTTTTTTAACATCTTTATTGAGGTATAATTGCTTTACATTGTTGTGTTAGTTGCTGCTGTATAACAAAGTGAATCAGCTATATGTACACATATATCCCCATATACCCTCCCTCTTGGGTCTCCCTCCCACCCTCCGTATCCCAGCCCTCTAGGTGGTCACAAAGCACCGAGCTGATCTCCCTGTGCTATGCAGCTGCTTCCCACTAGCTATCTATTTTACATTTGGTAGTGTATATATGTCCATGCCACTCTCTCACTTCATCCCAGCGGACCCTTCCCCCTCCCCATGTCCTCAAGTCCATTCTCTACGTCTGTGTCTTTATTCCAGTCCTGCCCTTAGGTTCATCAGAATCATTTTTTTTTTTTAGATTCCATATATATGTGTTAGCGTATGGTATTTGTTTTTCTCTTTCTGACTTACTTCACTCTGTATGACAGACTCTAGGTCGATCCACCTCATTACAAATAACTCACTTTCGTTTCTTTTTATGGCTGAGTAATATTCCACTGTATATATGTGCCACATCTTTATCCATTCATCTGTCGATGGACACTTAGGTTGCTTCCATGTCCTGGCTATTGTAAATAGTGCTGCAATGAACATTGTCGTACATGTCTCTTTTTGAATTATGGTTTTCTCAGGGTATATGCCCAGTAGTGGGATTGCTGGTCGTTAGTTCTATTTTTAGTTTTTTAAGAAACCTCCATACTGTTCTCCATAGTGGCTGTATCAATTTACATTCCCACCAACAGTGCAACAGGGTTCCCTTTTCTCCATACTCTCTCCAGCATTTATTGTTTGTAGATTTTTTGATGATGGCCATTCTGACCAGTGTGAGGTGATACCTCACTGTAGTTTTGATTTGCGTTTCTCTAATGATTAGTGATGTTGAGCATCCTTTCATGTGTTTGTTGATAATCTGTATACCTTCTTGGAAGAAATGTCTATTTAAGTCTTCTGCCCATTTTTGGATTGGGTTGTTTTTTTGATATTGAGCTGCATGAGCTGCTTGTATATTTTGGAGATTAATCCTTTGTCAGTTGCTTTGTTTGCAAATATTTTCTCCTGTTCTGAGGGTTGTCTTTTTGTCTTGTTTATGGTTTCCTTTGCTGTGCAAAAGCTTTGAAGTTTCATTAGGCCCCATTTGTTTACTTTTGTTTTTATTTCCATTTCTCTAGGAGGTGGGTCAAAAAGGATCTTGCTGTGATTTATGTCATAGAGTATTCTGCCTGTGTTTTCCTCTAAGAGTTTGATAGTGTCTGGTCTTACATTTAGGTCTTTAATCCATTTTGAATTTATTTTTGTGTATGGTATTAGGAAGTGTTCTAATTTCATTCTTTAAATGTAGCTGTCCAGTTTTCCCAGCACTGCTTATTGGAGAGGCTGTCGTTTCTCCATTGTATAATCTTGCCTCCTTTGTCAAAGATAAGGTGACCATATGTGCGTGGGTTTATCTCTGTGCTTTCTATCCTGATCTGTATTTCTGTTTCTGTGCCAGTACCATACCGTCTTGATTACTGCAGCTTTGCAATATAGTCTGAAGTCAGGGAGCCTGATTCCTCCAGCTCTGTTTTTCTTTCTCAAGATTACTTTGGCAATTTGGGGTCTTTGGTGTTTCCATACAAATTGTGAAATTTTTTGTTCTAGTTCTGTGAAAAATGCCATTGGTAGTTTGATAGGAGCTGCATTGAATCTGTAGAGTGCTTTGGGTAGTATAGTCATTTTCACAATGTTGATTCTTCCAGTCCAAGAACATGGTATATCTTTCCATCTGTATCGCCTTTAATTTCTTTCATCAGTGTCTTATAGGTTTCTGCATACAGGTATTTTGTCTCCTTAGGTAGGTTTATTCCTAGGTATTTTATTCTTTTTGTTGCAATGGTAAATGGGAGTGTTTCATTAATTTCTCTTTCAGATATTTTGTCATTAGTGTATAGGAATGAAAGAGATTTCTGTGCATTAATTTTGTATCCTGCTACTTTACCGAATTCATTGATTAGCTCTAGTAGTTTTCTGGTAGCATCTTTAGGATCCTCTATGTATAGTATCATGTCATGTGCAAACAGTGACAGTTTTACTTCTTCTTTTCCGATTTGGATTCCTTTTATTTCTTTTTCTTCTCTAATTGCTGTGGCCAAAACGTCCAAAACTATGTTGAATAATAGTGGTGAGAGTGGGCAACCTTGTCTTGTTCCTTATCTTAGTGGAAATGGTTTCAATTTTTCACCATTGAGAATTATGATCCCTTGATCATTATGTAGTGTCCTTCTTTGTCTCTTGTAATAGTCTTTATTTTAAAGTCTATTTTGTCTGATATGAGAATTGCTACCCCAGCTTTCTTTTGATTTCCATTAGCATGGAATATCTTTTTCCATCCCCTCACTTTCAGTCTGTATGTGTCCCTAGGTCTGAAGTCGGTCTGATGTAGACAGCATATATACAGGTCTTGTTTTTGTGTCCATTCAGCCAGTGTATGTCTTTTAGTTGGAGCATTTAATCCATTTACATTTAAGGTAATTATCCATATGTATGTTCCTATTACCATTTTCTTAATTGTTTTGTTATTGTAGATCTTTTCCTTCTTTTGTGTTTCCTGCCTAGAGAAGTTCCTTTAGCATTTGCTGTAAAGCTGGTTTGGTGGTGCTGAATTCTCTTAGCTTTTGCTTGTCTGTAAAGGTTTTAATTTCTCCATTGAATCTGAATGAGATCCTTGCTGGGTAGAGTAATCTTGGTTGTAGGGTTTTCCCTTTCACACTTTAAATATGCCCTGCCACTCCCTTCTGGCTTACAGAGTTTCTGCTGAAAGATCAGCTGTTAAACTTATGGGGAGTCCCTTGTATGTTATTTGTTGCTTTTCCCTTCCTGCTTTTAATATTTTTTCTTTGTATTTAAATTTTGATGGTTTGATTAATATGTGTCTTGGCTTGTTTCTCCTTGGATTTATCCTGTTTGGGACTCTCTGTGCCTCCTGGACTTGATTGACTGCTTCCTTTCCCGTATTAGGTGATTTATTCTGACCAAGACACTGTCCCTTGAGCACTGGCTAAGGGAGTATTCAAATAAGCAGTTAAAATGCGATGGGGAAGTTTTCAACTATAATCTCTTCAAAGATTTTCTCAGTCCCTTTCTTTTTCTCTTCTTCTTCTGGGGCCCCTATAATTCAAATGTTGGTGTGTTTAATGTTGTACCAGGGGTCTCTGAGACTGTCCTCAATTCTTTTCATTCTTTTCTCTTTACTCTGCTTGTGTTTGTTATTTCCGCTATTTTATCTTCCACGTCACTTATCCATTCTTCTGCCTCAGTTATTCTGCTATTGATTCCTTCTGGAGAATTTTAAATTTCATTTATTGTGTTGTTCATCATCGTTTGTTTGCTCTTTAGTTCTTCTAGGTCCTTGTTAAACATTTCTTGTATTTTCTCCATTCTATTTCCAAGGTTTTGGATCATCTTTATTATCATTACTCTGAATTCTTTTTCAGGTAGGCTGCCTATTTTCTCTTCATTTGTTTGGTCTGTTGGGTTTTTACCTTGCTCCTTCATCTGCTGTGTATTTCTCTGTCTTCTCATTTTGCTTAATTTCCTGTGTTTGGGATCTCCTTTTCACAGGCTGCAGGTTCGTAGTTCCTGTTGTTTTTCGTGTCTGCCCCCAATGGGTAAATTTGGTTCAGTGGGTTGTGTAGGCTTCCTGGTGGAGGGGACTGGTGCTGTGTTCTGGTGGATGAAGCTGGATCTTGTCTTTCTGGTGGGCAGGACCATGTCTGGTGGTGTATTTTGGGGTGTCTGTGAACTTAGTATGATTTTAGGCAGCCTCTTTGCTAATGGGTGGGGTTGTGTTCCCGTCTTCCTAGTTTTTTGGCATGGGGTGTCCAGCACTGGAGCTTGATGGTCATTGAGTGGAGCTGGGTCTTAGTGTTGAGACAGAGATCACTGGGAGAGCTCTCGCCGATTGATATTACGTGGGGCCAGGAGGTCTCTGGTGGTCCAAAGTCCTGAACTCGGCTCTCCCACCTCAGAGGCTCAGGCCTGACACTTGCTCAAACACCAGGACCCTGCCAGCCACACGGCGTAGACAACTGTGGTAAAAATCTGGCTGGTATCTTGGATTTTTCTTTGCTGGGCGATTTATCCTGAGCAAGACACCATCCCTTGAGCACCAGCTAAGGGAGTATTCAAATAAGCAGTTAAAATGCAGTGCAGGCAACATGGGAATGAGGATCCTCAGGGAGAACACAAAGCAGGAACTTCTTAATTTCTCCTGAAAGATGTGGAAGGGATGTGCGATCTGAAGGAAGAAGACATGGCCAGACAAACAATGTTGAAAGAAAGCAGATTTATATATATAAAGGCACTAGACAAGGGTGGATGGTTGCTGCAAGAATTCAAAATAGTTCTGAAAGTTTGAAGAGTAGATTTGGGTAAAGGGAGTTAAAGAAAATCTGGAGATGAAGCTGAAGTGACATGCAGATGTTCTATCTTTAAGGGCTCTTTTAAACGACATGATTCTTTTACATCAGATCTCACAAATTCAAATGCTGACACAGCTGGGCAAGAAACATAAATAAGAGGCTGAATGTAGCAAGATAAGAAGCAGAGGGGATTATGTCATACTGAAGAGGGTATGCCCTAAATGTCACCCCTCATCAATTCCAGCCAGTAGCTGCCCTTTAGGATTGGGGCCTAGAGTCATCAGATACTCCAATTTTTAAAACAAGAGTAAGAAATTCAGATTTTTTTTTTAATGTGAAAGTATCCCAGGGACTTCCCTGGTGGTCCAGTGGAAAATAATCCACCTTACAATGCAGGAGATGCGGGTTTGATCCCTGGTCAGGGAACTAAGATCCCACATGCTGTGGGGCAAATAAGCCCATGCGCCACAACTACTGAGCTCACATGCCTCAACTAGAGAGCCTGCGTGCCACAAACTACAGAGCCCACGTGTTCTGGAGCCTGAGCGCCACAACTAGAGAGAGAAAAACCCTCATGCCACAACTAGAGAGAAGCCCGTGTGCCGCAACGAAGAGCCCATGCACCGCGACGAAAAGATCCCGCATGCTGCAACTAAGACCCAACGCAGCCAAAAGTAAATAAAATATCTTTAAAAGAAAAGAAAAATAAATCCCAATGTTTAAATACACCATTTCTGACTTAACCAATATTTTTGAAAGGCATATGCTTTTTATTTTCCCCTAGTTTTTTAAATACTATAAACCTGAGATCAACATCTTTATAGATAAATTTTTGTTTGCCATCTGATTATTTCCTTAGGTTAGTTCCTAGGAGGACAATTAAATGATGTGCATATTTTAAAGATATTCATGCATTTTGCCAGAATGCTCTCTAGAAAGTTTATGAGAGTCCTTCAGAGTATGAATGTGTCTTCTCTCATGTCTTTGCTAACTTGATGGTCAACAATACAATGTCTTTTTCTTTTATTGCGTTTACTTCAATTTCATAGAAATGCATTGAAACATTGAGTTTTCCTGACTAACCTGTTACATGTTTATTCTATCAATTATTTATTCACGAAGTTAAACATCTGCCGTGTGTAACCAAGCAGGACCCTGTGGGGCCTTCTCGGGACAGACCGCTCCCACCACGTCCTCTGCCTTCCTCCTGTTTGTAGAAGAGCTGTAGTCTCCCAGGCGCCCCCTGAGTCATAGAAGCCTGGCTCAAGAATGAATGACTGAAAGGATACGACCATGTAGTGACAAAAATGGCAGTTGGGCCAGGAGCACTAGTAACAATTTAAACAGTACATCAGCCATATGGCAGTCACAGAATCTTTAGTTCCTCCATGAAGTAACTAGATAACACTACGGGTTGCACATTTCCTGAGTTGTTTTATAGATGTTAGAAGCTAACTACTTAATGACCATGAGATACAGCCCCCAGACCTACTGGAGCCTGAGGATTGATGACGTTAACCCCTGTGACACTGCCCTGTTACCTCAACATCAATCAGAGAAATGTGTACAAGCTGATCACATACCCTGTGAATCTTCTCCCTCACCTTGCCTTTAAAAATGCTTCCCTGAAACCTCTTGGGGAGTTTGGGTTTTTTGAACATTAGCTGCCCCAGACTCCTTGTCTGGCACCTTACAGTAAATGCTGCACTTTCCTTCACCACACCTGGTGTCAGTAGATTAGCTTTGCTGCATGTGGGAGAACGAGCACAAGTTTGGTTCAGTAACATGTGTAAAAGGCATTGCTCTGTGTACTGTGGGAGGTACTAAGTTTGATTTTGTGTTCTCTTGTGTTCTTGTGTTCTTTCTACCCCCCACCTCTACCACTCCCTCTCATTCCTGGGCTTCCCAGCCCCATCCCCTTCTGGAACTCAAAGCACAAACTCCTGGAGTACAAAGACAACATTTTACACATCTTTGTTGTAATCCCAATAGCACCTATTGTGTTTTTAACCTGTACTGTCTTTGGGATAGGTGACTTTTATACTTTACTACTCATTAAATAAAGACGTGCTTTCTTTTAACCAGCTGCTAATTTATCTACCTGGATTTCCATATATCAGGTTGGCCAAAATTGTGGTACCCCTTTATTAGCACTGAGTATTTAAAAGTGATAATGGGGGCTTCCCTGGTGGCGCAGTGGTTGAGAGTCGGCCTGCCGATGCAGGGGACACGGGTTTGCGCCCCGGTCCAGGAGGATCCCACATGCCGCGGAGCGGCTAGGCCCGTGAGCCATGGCCGCTGAGCCTGCGCGTCCGGAGCCTGTGCTCCGCAGCGGGAGAGGTCTCAACGGTGAGAGGCCCGCGTACCGCAAAAAAAAAAAAAAAAAGTGATAATGACAGTCAACCCATATGTCATACGTAATGTGCCTGGTATTTGAAAGGAAAAAGAGAATGTTGGAATAAATTAAATCATATTTAAGATGGTAAAAATCTATTTTTTAAAAACAACATGAAGTTAAGCATGTTTTAAATCCCCCACAAGTAATTTTCTTAAGGAAAGACATTTGCTCCATCAAATTACGTGAAATAAATTACATAATACACATAATAATTACATAAGTCATATGTAATACATAATAATTACATAAAACAAAATGTTTTATATCACCAATTTCCATATACTGTGTGAGAGCCAGAAGAATGTTTTATGAATCAGAAATATAAATACATGTTCTATGTCAAAGAGTACATACCTCCAAGCAGTGATGACAGTGAACTTGTGTGTTTTTGGAGGCGGCGATTTAGTCAGCTGGTGTGAACAAATTGCAGGAAGAGATGCTGAGGTTGAGTGTGCTATGAGAGTGGTAGGGAGTGGGCTCCCACCTGGGCAAATTCAAGACTTTTCTATCCAGCAGCAGTGAAGAAGACCCAGCCCATAACAACGCCTCCGAAGATTAAATGAGCTACTATTCTTCACTGGTCTCAAGATGCCTTGTTTTGAAACATTTTTAACATCTCTGAAATAGGGATGTGCCTTAAAATTGTCAGCATCTAGATTCTGCCAACAACCTGAAGGAACCTGCAAGCAGGTTCTTCCCCAGATGAGAAAATACCTCGGCCAACACCTTGATTTTAGCCTTGTAAGACCCTCAGCAGAGAACCCAGCCAAGCTCGTCCAGACTTTTGACTGCTAAGCCCGGAGGTGAGAAAAGAAGTGCTGTCATTTAAGCTGTTAAGGTTGTGTACTTGGAGACCTAGCAGTAGAAAAGGAATTCACCTGCATTCAGTTTCTAAGAGAACAAGGCAAACACTTGTTAAGACGACCCTGGAGGTTCAGCCCTTCATTCTCTTAGGGAGGCTTGCCCATGCTGGGCTGTAGACTCTGGGAGTCAGGCACCAGGTTTAATTTGCTCACTCTTGTACCCCAACACATAGTACCAGGTCCTTACTACGTATCAGCTGAATGTTTTAAATTGCTGTGTGCAAAGATTTATCTACCAAGATGTTTATCACAGCAACAGCAATAAAGTACTACAGAAAAATTCTATCTAAGAATAATTTGGCAATATCATCTAATAGTATATCTATAAGATAAAATACTAGGCTTCCTTTTAACTAGTGGTGCAGAAAACAATTTAACGGCAGGGAATTATTCATAAATATATCTTATTTAGTAGCTAGTTTAAAAAATGGAAATGCATGCACACACATGGAAGAAAAATTGGAAAGTGATATCTTAATATGTATAAAGTGATTATCTCTGAGTAGTAAGGTTGTGGGCAATTTATATTCTAATTATGGGGAGGGAGTGGCCTTCAAAAACTTAAACTATAAAACACGTGTAACTTCTGTAATCAGAGAAAATAATTATCACAGGAGGTAGAGAAAAATCCATTTAAGGCATGACTTACCGGGGAAACCAGAGAAGAGGCCTTACCTTGAGTAGGTCAACTCCACTGTCCTGAGCATTCTCTGATTGTTCTTCAATTTGCTTTTGAAGGTAGAGAACTTGCCCTTCCATGTACCTACTGAGGCCTATGTAGTAAAGAGCTGCTGGGGTTCTTCTTGACACTAGACTTTTGGCTCTGTTGGAAAATGTGTGAAAGTTGTCCCACTCCTGAAGTCTGGCATACCTGTATCACCACAGAAGAATAAGAAAAATCCCCATCACCCTTGGAATGGGCTGGTTTCCTGAAATGGGTCTCTCTAGAGGTGTAGCTCCTAGTACGTTGGTCTCTGGAAGCCTGCCACTGGCCTATTCAGGGAAAATTATGTGATATGGAGCAAGGACAGAATAGAATTGTTTGATGATTTCAAATGAATATAATTGGGGGGAATACTTCGGCAATATTAGCTACCATTTAATTCTTTGGACTCTTTAAAGTGAGGGAATTTCCTGGAAGTCCAGTGGTTAGGACTCCTCACTTTTACTACCAGGGGCCCGGGGTTCAATCCCTAGCCAGGGAACTAAGATCCCCCAGGCTGTTCGGTGTGGCCAGGAAAAAAATGAAACAGATCAGGCACTTGGAGCTATAAATTCTGGGGCTTGAAGAAATTGCTCTGATTTCAAAGAGAGATAGCCTGGGCTGACACTATTCAAGGTGTGGGCCACAGACAGGCATCATCAGTACCATCTGAGTGCTCCTTAGAAATGCAAGCTCTCTGGTCCAACCCAGACCTACCGAATCAGACAGGTTCTGGGGATGGGGCCAGAAATCCGAGTTAACAAACTCTCCAGATGATTCCCATGCCCATAAAGTGGGAGCAGTATTGGCCTAAGCTACAGCTGTTGCAAGAACGCTTCAGGTGAGGTAGAGTAGAATAAGAAATTAGGGTGATTTTTGGACTTTAGATTCCTTGAACTTTAACTCACAAGGGCAAATTAATTTGACTTTGAACTTTCACTTCTTTAGACTTTAGCTGGCCAGGGTAATTGAGTTTTTGGATTTTAATTTCTCCCAATGAGTTTTATAATAAGAGATTTCTATTCAGATTTGAAACTGCTCTAGTTTGTGGCACTTTACATAGGAATGTCTTCGTATTATCATTTAAATCTCATCACAAAATCTTTAGATACTGAACAACATGACTGCATATATAATTTGAGATGGGAAGTGGAGTAGGGAATGACCTTCGGTCTTGGGGATGGCTGTGGAAGTAATTTATTTAGTGTTCTGGAGCCTTACTGTCCATCTACTTCCTTGAAGCTAAAGCCATAGCTACAGGCTTATTGAGTTTAAAAAATGTAATGGGTTAAAGAGATTAAGCCTCAGGCTCAGTGGGTTAATGGGGATACAGGAAGCCTGCTTCTTCCACCCTCCTGGTTTCCTTCCATGTGAGGGAGCTCCACTGGCGCAAAGCTCCACATTTCTTTCCCTGCCTCACTCACTCCTCCAATGACAAGGGGTGACTTTGTAGGCTGGTGACTTTGGGACAGAAATTAGGCAGGTGTAGCTCTCTTTCATCTTGAGAGCCAGTGAGACCCACGGGGAGCATGGTACTTCCTGCCTCAATGGGGTGGGGAGGAGGTGGAGTTTTCTAGAACTGCCTGCTGCTGATGGGTAAGTCTAATCCTGGGGTTCAATATTAGGAAGCTCGCTTGCCTGCAGGTACAAGCCATATCCTCCAACATCGGCTCTATTAACAATGATTATGATTCCACCTTGGGGGTGAGGAGGGGGTAAGTAGTGCTATTTATTAGTCTCCCTCAAACCCCCAACACTTCTCAGAAGCAAGTACGCTTTTCTTATTCATCTCTGTATTAATACTGCACGCTATGTACGCAATAAATGCTTGTTGCATTGAGTACAATTGAAGTGGCATCGCTTTACTGGCCTCAGTTGAGTGGGATGAACTAGGTGATCCCCAAGGTGTTTTTCAGTATAAATCTGCTCTGTCGCTTTCAATCTGTCTTGGGTATAAATTAAAAGTACTTTCTCTTTCTTTTCTTTCCTTTTTTCAAATCTCATAGAACTCTTCCAGGATTCAACATTTTCAAATTTGGGAATTTAGTGGTATGCAACACATTGTTACCAGATAGCTATACATGAGTAAAGTCCCAGGAGGATTCCACTTTGGAACTTCAGTATTCTGTTGTCTTCGTTTTGGTGTATGAATTCCAAACATTCTTCAAATGACCTATAAACAAAGCCTAAAAAAGAGAGAAACAGGAGAGCTTGGCTGGTAGATTGGGGGTGGAGGGGTGTCGTCTTTCTGGCCTAATAGCTCCCAGGAGAATTTCCCACTGTGAGGACAGGCCTCGGTCTCTGATTACTTTATGAATCCAAAGGGTCCCACGGATTACAACAACCAAGTGACTGCACTGCCCTGTGTTTGCTGAGCCCCTGCTTTTGTGGAAGTTTATGTGTATAAGATACAAGTCCATAATATCAACTAGGCAGGAGTGGGGTTTAAACCAACCCTCCCTGCTTGAGCCCAAGGAATCAGCCTCAGTGCAGCCTGGGACTTCTCAGTCTTCGCATTCACACTTCCCTTGCTGGCAGCAATATCCACATCCCTCGCTGAAAACATGGCTGGGAAAAAGAATGCCCAGTTTGGCCCCTCTGGTTTAATATGTACACTGAGGCCTGCCTACCTGGTGTAACATGAAGGCTATCAGGAAAGAACCTGCTTTCCAAATCACCAACAGCTGCCAGTGCCTGGAACCCTCACCTCACCATTAGCAGCCCTACCCTTCATTTTCAAGCAGGAAGTCTCTAAGTCTATCCTGCTAAAAATTAAATGCCCTAGTAGAAGGTCAGTCACTATCACTTGTGTGACAAATGATCTGACACTTTAACTGGCAGCTTAAATTCTAAATTCTCTTGCTTGTTGGTCCCTTGCAATCCTCGCACCTTCTAGCCAGAAACCCAGTGGTCTCAAAGCCCTAGCCCTTTCACCTGCCACACCACACCAACGCAAGTGTTATTCCCCCAGTTTCTTATAAATTCCAAGGCCATGCTCACCAGAATAAAGCATGATGTCCAGGCAGACAAAGTAGAAAAATGCCTTGCTGAAGATATGCTCTTCTGCTACAGAAAGATCCCACAGCCACCCCAGCACCTGGATCAGTTGCTTGTATCTATGGATAAGAAAAGGTGGTAGGATTAAAAAATAGTGTGTGCAGAGAGAAGGAAGTTCAGTCCTAGTCTCAGTCCTGCCCAGCCATTCAGGACCAACTATGATTCTTCAACAGACTTCAAACCCACTCCTAAATCTCAAGGTGGCTCTCTGTTCAAACTGTTCTTTCCTGGACCTCTCTATCAGGGTGGCCAGAGTCAGGCCAAGTTGGCCTGTGCCTCTGGTCCCGGTTTGGAAAATGCCTTGAGATAAATACCTGTTTTTCAAGAAGAGGGATTTACAAAGCCAGCAGAGGACCAGATAGTGTCTGTTGGGATTATGAAGCAATGACCACATCTTGTGGGCTCGAGAGCCTGGGAAGAAAACAATTCCAGTATATTTCTGGGCATTACCTGTATCTGCAAGTTCTTTCTTGACCAACCAGGGCTTACCTAAGTCAATGGCCAAGTCCAAGTGACCCATTAGGAGCTTGATATAGCCAAGTGTATCGGCCACGTAGGTCATGATTTCAATGCCCTCGCGTTTCAGGGGGAGGTTGAAGATGTGCTCCATGGTCATGACCTCATATTTGAACCACACGCCCTGGTAGCCGGCTAGGTGGTGGTACAGTGAATAGTCCAGGTAGGCCTTAATGATCTGAAATGGCAGCAGTGGAGGAGAAGAGGAGAGACGGGGCAAGACTGGGATGGAACCCGAAGCAGAAAGCCCAGGATATCACCAATCATCTACCAGTAAACATGGATTGATTAAGCTTGGGAATGGGGCTGGACATTTGGCAAAACCATAGGCTTAGATACAGAAACTGAGCTGAGTTTCTGCCGCCTATTTAATGCGTGATCCAGGACAAGCTCAAGGGCCCCTTTTGCCCACACAGGGTCCTTAAACAAAATATATGAATTTTAATTTTTGTGAAAAATAAAAGCAATAGCTTACATGTGTGGATATATGACTGCATACCAAAAAGCCTGGAAGGATTCATTCCGAACTACCAAATGGGTAACTGTAAAAAGCAGTTACCTATTTATTGCAGTTGGAGTAGAGATTTGAGGGACTTTTTACTTTATGCATTTCTGTGATGTTTAATTTATTGTTACAACAAGCATGTATTGCTTTTGTTGTTTAACAATAAAGGAAGGTTGGTTTGGTTTTGTTTGCTTTCAAAAATAATGTTAAGGACTCTAGTTTTAAACTTAACAGGGAGATTGAAGAGAAGTTGGTTACTCTTTAAACAACTCTTCAGTCTGGTGATGCTGTCATCGTTGATATGGTTCCTGGCAAACCCATGTGTGTTAAGAGCTTCTCTGACTATCCTCCTCTGGGCCGTTTTGCTGTTCGTGACATGAGACAGACAGTTGCTGTGGGTGTCATCAAAGCAGTGGACAAGAAGGCAGCTGGGGTTGGCAAGGTCACCAAGTCTGCCCAGAAAGCCCAGAAGGCTAAATGAATGTTATCCCCAATACCTGCCACCCCAGTCTTAACCAGTGGTGGAAGAACAGTCTTAGAACTGTTTGTTTTAACTGGCCATTTAAGTTTAATAGCAAAGGACTGGTTAATAACAATGCATGGTAAAACCTTCAGAAAGAAGGGAGAATGTTTTGTGGACCATTTGTTTTGTGTGTAGCAGTTTTTCAGGAAAAACAGTGAAAGAACTTGAAATGGGCCAAAACAAAAAAAATTCAGTGGGTGTCCTGTCTAGCTCACTCATCAAGGTTATATCTCTGCCTTTCACTGCCTTTGGGAAACTGGTAATAATGTAAATGATTCTTTTTCATAGAAATAGAAATGTTCATTGGATACAAGTGATTCTATTCTTGCCCTGTGACTAGACTAGTTTTGTATACATTCATAAATTAAATTCTCCTGGGAACCAGTTGTAACATCTTACTAGTTCTCTCACTAACTTTAATGAGCTCAATAACATCTTTGATGGGTGTTCTTCTACTTTTACTTTTTTTTGGCCATGCTGCGCAGCTTGTGGGATTGTAGTTCCCTGACCAGAGATTGAACTCGGGCCCTCGGCAGTGAGAGCACGGAGTCCTAACCTCTGGACCGCCAGGGAATGATTTTATCTTTTTAAAAGGATTATCCTGTTACATTTTCCTTTTTCACCCTCATTCTCTTACAAGTACAATGTGGAGTTTTCCAAGGGAGAATTATGTGACATTACAAGGACGTGAAAGTAGAAGCAGATTGAGAATCTAGCTGTCTCCTGTGAAGTCAGACATTAAGGTATTTGCAAAAATGTAATACATGCCATTCTTCTCACACAATTTTTTGTTTGGGGAAATAGAGTTTTTTCCATGAAAATGTTAATTATGTTCATATGTCATGGGTTTATTTTCTCTAAAAAATATTTTTGAAGTATCTCAGTTTTTGTTTCTTATATGACAGTATCAACAGATATACCCCATAAAAATATATGATCCCATATAAAAAATATAAATATATAAACCCATATAAAAAGCTATTTGAGGTCCTCAATTATTAGGAGTATAAGGGGATCCTGGGACCAAAATGTTTGACAACTGCTAGCCTCAGCGGAACAATCTAGTCTGGAAGGTTTTTATTAAATCTTCATGATTTTGAATTTTGATTGGCTTTTCACTAGGCTTTTCTCTCCAAATGAGATTCAGAAACGTAAAAAGCAGCTACAAAAATACCCTACCTGGAAATCATCTTGAGTTTCCAGGGCAGTATTCACTTGCATCAGAGCTGCCAGGTGGCAATAATACTTGTAGTGAAAAAAATAATTCAAGCTATAGATCTGCCACAGTAAGGAGAAGCAAGTGGTTTGCTGGTAAAGTTGCGCCAGCCTCTTCTTCCTATTAGATAAAGTACACACATGGGACATAAGAAGAAGGTATCGCCACCAGCATGCCTGAGGGAAGCGCAGGGGCAGAGTCCTCACTACTGGCTTGGGGGTCAAAACAGACTTGAGTTTGAGGCCTGTTTCCTTTACGTGGAAATTAACATGCACGTTAATTTTTTTTTTTTTTTCAGTTTCAGCACATAGTATTTTTTTATCGACACATAGTTGATTTACAATGTTGTGTTAATTTCTGCTGTACAGCAAAGTGATTCTGTTATACATATGTATATTGATACATTAGTTTTTTAAAATATTCTTTTCCATTATGGTTTATCACAGGATATTGAATATAGTTCCTCCTGCTATACAGTAGGATCTTGTAGTACATGTGCATGAATCTTTATGAAGCACAATTTTTCCACCGGACAATGGGGACCATAATACCTACTTTGTGATGATTAATTAAGGTAATTGATGTAACTCACCTGTCCCCTGTCAGTTCATTGCCATTTAAATGAAATTATTTAAAAAGCACATTTATATCATTTTATCACATTTGAGACTGATGACAACCCCGTAAGAAAGGAAGGAATAATTAACCCCATTTTACATGAGCAGAAGGTGAGACTCAGACAGGTTAAGTAATTAAGTCAAAGTCACATAGCTAGAATGTGATGGTGCCAGGACTCCAGCCTTGGCCACCTCCAGCCCGGCCAGTCCAGTGTGTCATTTCCTCTGTTACACATGGTTGTCAGGAACTAGGTCTCAGCTCAACAAAGGAAATGAGCCTTTTAAACAATCCCATTCTGCTGTGGTCTGAATGCATCCCCCAAAATTCATAAGTTGAATTCTAACTCCCCGAAGTGACGGTAATAGTAGGTGGGCTCTTTAGGACATGTTAAGGTCATGAGGGTGGAGCCTTCATGACTGGGATTAGAGCTCTTATAAAAGAGACTCCAGAGAGTTCCCGGCCCCTTTCCACCATGTGAGGATACGAGAAGAAGCCTGTGACCCTGAAGAGGGCCCTGGCCCAGCCACGCTGGCACTAGGACCTCAGACTTCCAGACTCCAGAACTGTGAGCAATAAACTTCTGCTGTTAATAAGCCACCCGGCCTGTGGTAATTTGTCACAGCAGTCCAAACAGACTAAAACACATTCTGACAACGGAGTGGAATGTCACAGGAGATGGTGAACTTCCTGTGCTGGAATTATTCAAGGGAAGGATGGCTGACCACATACTGAGAATGTTTGGGGTCTCAGCCTCAGCATCCACAAGTCATTTAACTGGTAATGTAGCCCCCAATCTTCTCTATTTGTGATAAAAATGGGATCCTAAACTGGCTGCAATATTAGTAATTTAACAAAGCCAAGAAAACAAAATATAACTAGAAATAACTATCAAAAAGCAGATTTTAGGGCTTCCTTGGTGGCGCAGTGGTTGAGAGTCTGCCTGCCGATGCAAGGGACGCGGGTTCGTGCCCCGGTCCGGGAAGATCCCACATGCCGCGGAGCGGCTGGGCCCGTGAGCCATGGCCACTGAGCCTGCGCGTCCGGAGCCTGTGCTCCACAACGGGAGAGGCCACAACAGTGAGAGGCCCGTGTACCGCAAAAAAAAAAAGCAGATTTTAAATAAAGATGAGAAGAAAGGAAGATATCCTACTAGAGATTCTTAAAGAAGAATTCCAGGTACTTGCAGTTTAGACATTGATGACATTCATTCTGTTGTGGAAATTATTTTTTAAAGTTTCTAAGGAAACATGGAGAAGGTAAAATCCCTTATAACATAGGGAGTTCATGAAGCTGTAGAAATTCTGACATTAAATACTGTTTTTTTTTTTTTTTTTTTTTTTTGCAGTACGCAGGCCTCTCACTGTTGTGGCCTCTCCTGTTGCGGAGCACAGGCTCCGGACGCGCACGCTCAGTGGCCATGGCTCACGGGCCCAGCTGCTCCACGGCATGTGGGATCTTCCCGGACTGGGGCACAAACCCGTGTCCCCAGCATCGGCAGGCGGACTCTCAACCACTGCGCCACCAGGGAAGCCCCTAAATATTGTTTCTTAATGTCCTTATATTTGAGATGAGAACCTTCTGACTGGACAGCATTTTAAGCCAATTGTTCTGTAGTTTCTTCCTGATCATCACTTTTTCACCTTCTCCTCTTGTGCATGTACTTCTTATTCCTTTTACAAAATGTAGCTGTACATTAGGCTTGTCAGATTTAGGGAATGAAAATATGGGATGCCAAGTTAAATCTGAACTTCAAAACAATTCTTTTAGAATGCATATGTCCTAAATATCTTGTGTGATATAAGGTGTACTAAAAAAAAATCATTTATTATTGATCTGAACTTTAAATTCAACTAGGCATCCTTTATTTCATCTGGCAACCCTCTGTGTGAACCCAAACTCCAATTCTCTCTTACCTCTCCGAGAGATCTCTGCTGAACTTCTCCCCGCCCCTCCCCCTCCTGGTGTCTCCTGAAGCAGCAGGCTTAGATTCTCAGAAGCCTGTCCCCAGCCTGCAAAGGAGCTCAGCTGCACCTCATTTCCATCCCAGCCTCCCCCATAGTCAAGGGAACACTTTCAAGAAACTGGGGAAGGCAGTTTTTGGTGGGATTGCCAAAGAATTGCAGCAATTTGCCCATAGAAATAGATACTTGTACCTCAGGCAGAACCTGTGGGAATATTGCAG
Source organism: Monodon monoceros (assembly GCF_005190385.1). Taxonomy (NCBI): domain Eukaryota; kingdom Metazoa; phylum Chordata; class Mammalia; order Artiodactyla; family Monodontidae; genus Monodon; species Monodon monoceros. Next base: position 59,570,536 of record NW_021703774.1, on the reverse strand, counting down.
CTGGCCTCTCCCAAGATGGAAGAGATCTACTGCCAGCTCTCCAGATCCCCAACTAGGTGGCATTTCTCTTGGTATGAATTGCTAGGTAGGTGGAATACATTTTTAAAACTTTTATTGTGGAAAATTTCAAACATGCACACACAGTAAAACAGAAAAATATAATGAGCCACATGTACCCAGCATCCAGCTTCAGCAACTATCAACATTCTTATTACATCTGTCCTTCTACTCTGTTTCCTTCTCCTACCCCACCTCATTATTTTTTGTAGTTCTTTTATAGATAAAATTTACGTACATTGAAATGTACATATCTTAATGGTATAATCTTGACCGATGGATACCCCATGTAACCCACGTATCTATATAGAGCTACAAAAATGGGTGGGCTGTTTTGTCTTTTGGCAGATGTCTTCAGGACCTGCCATTTTTTGGGGGGGCAGGGACAATACCCAGGGTTTTAGCACTGAATTGGAGGAGGACTTGTGACTGAGGCTCTAGGAACAGGTGGTGCAGATTCCCATTGGAACATGGATGGCCAGAGGGGTTAGTGGGTAAGATGAGTGGGGAGGGGCACTGGAGCTCACCTTGCAAAGGACTCCCTTAAGGTTTTGTCACCCGAACTCCCTTTGGCAAAAGCTGCCTGTTAAGTTGTTCTGAGGCAACCCAGCCCTGGCCTGGGAGCCCCGCTCCCACACATTCCCTCCCACACCAGCGAGCCACCAGGACTCCTTGCGCCCGCTAGAGGCCCAGGCTTTGGGGGCTGACTGTTGGACTATGTGTAGGTCTCTCTCCTCTGGGGAGTGAGATGAGACACCCAGCTCTCCCCAGCTCCTTCCTTACCCTGGAGGTGAGCTCTCTTGGGCCTGCTGATTCTGATTCACATAATGAAAGTGTCTGTTTTTTTCAACATGAATCTGGAGAAACAAGGAGATTAAGTTGTAAGGAAAGATTCGATTGAGGAGCTTCAAGGCCTTCCTCAGCATTTTCTTGGCAAGCACCATCTGGCCCATGTTGAAACAGACCTAGAAGGAGAAGAAAGGGGAAGAAAGGAAAAGAAGAAAAGCAGTGATTCTAGGCTTGGCTGGTATGTTCCAAAAATACATAGTTAAGGAATCTTATCCAAAAAAGGTCATTTAAGGCCCAGGAACAAGATCTCCCAGGGCCTGGCACAATCGGAAATGTTTCTTGGATGTATCTGTGGAAGGATGGTTGAATGACTAGGACTTTGCATCCTCATTGTTCATCATCTACCTCTGAGAAAATGTTTACCCATTCCTGTCGATTTTGGGAGGTTGTTAGAAAAACATTTCATAAAGCTGTCAACCGAGAGGCTAAAGAAGATCTTGCTGCAGACAAGTGATGGTGAGGAGGAGGCCCAGGGCTTGGGGTTCTGGAGTCTTGGGAAAGATCTGTGGCAGAGGATGGGAGGAGGATGTAGAAAGTATAGGGATGACTTCTACTACTTCTTCTACGTAAAGCCCCAGTGATAAAGAACAGATGAACCGTGTTTCTAATGGTTTCTTACCTGACCTTTGAGGGTAAAAAAGGTAGTCCACTCAAAAGTCTTACTCCAAGATTTTTCCTTCTTGAGAAGTTTCAGCAACCTCTCTCCCTCATTCAAATTTGTGTAAGCCTGCAACCAGCACAAGAAGTAGAAGGTATTGAGTCATCAGGGATTGGGACCAAGGAGGGGCCATTGCCCCAGACTCTACTGAAGGAAGAGAAACAGGACCACCCAGCTCCCACCTCCATCTCTTCCTTCAGCTCCTGACCAGAGTCCTTCAAACTCTAGACAGAAAGGGTGGGGAAAGTTCCTGCTGAAGATATGGGTCACCTTCATGTTCCTCTTGATCTACTGAATCTCATTCTAGAGGATGAATCTAGAAACCTCCTCCTTTCCTCATGTTGTCATGTAAGTCACCTTACCTGAAGTTTTCCCCAGGGCAATTTCCCTCTTTGAGTAATTCCATCGCCAACCTCCCTATTTCCAACAGTGTACTCATGGCTCCTGAGAGCATCCTCACATCTATGACAAGCCAGTCTCTACTTTTGGAATGAGTTAGGAGCCACTCCCATTTCTTTTGCCAGGGCCATCGTTGGGAAGTGGAAGAGGAAGGTAAGGCCCTGAGCAACCCTCCTCCCTTCATCTTCAACGTCCTATGAAATCGTGAAGAGAGTCTTGGCACTTGTAAACACCAAGGCAAGGTCAGACTTGAAGAGTAAAATAAGGTGAGGCACTGTCCCCAAGTCTCATGCAGCCTAAGGCGTATGTGTTGGATGCAGAAAGAGGGAGACAAGGTTTCTTTGCTGGGAGACGGGGAAGCAAATGCCACATTTTGGGACCCTGCACTGGGGCTCTGCTTCCAATCGTTGTTTTCCTGAACATTCGTCACTCCCTGGATAATGAGATGAGGGTGAGCACAGGTTTAGCAAGTTAGCCCCCAAGGCTGCCTAAACCTTCTCTTCCTGGTACTCACTGGCCGCATCACTGCCTTCTTCACATATGTGTATAAAATATGCACAGGAGCCTTTTGTTCATAAATATTTGAGAGAACCACAGCTTACTGACATTTTTAATGGTTTAATTTTAAAATTTTATATAAATCTAAGGTGTGGAGTTTAATTAGGCCACAAATGTAAAATCTGAAACAGTCCACAAGTGCAGGCATAAAGGGTGGCAGCCATGGCTACTCGGGTGTGGGAGGCTCTGCCCAGAAAGGCATTTCCTCAAGGGAGTTTGTGGAAGCTTAGTCAGCCAGCTGCTCTATGAAAAGTGATCTAAGGTCAAATAAGTTTGAGAGAAAAAATATGTCTCAGTCCTAGCCCAACCCTCTGGGAGATTTCTATGAATCTTAGCGTATTAAGACCCTGAAATATCTGTAGTACAAAAATCTATTTAGCTTTATTCAGCTCAGCGCTTCCCAACTTACTTAACAATAAATTCTTTTATTTCATCATATGTATCAAATCCCCACATTTCTAAGGGCATATTGCCCTGGAAGGTTATTTACAATTATCCTAGAGAAATATTCACTAGGGCTTTGGTGGCCTAAAGGTATGTATGATAATTTAGCACAAGTTACATTGAAGACCAAAGTGAGTGAGCCCCTTCAGGGATCACAAGACTAAAACTAGATTTGTGCTTATTCAAAGACCTACAGGTATTTGTGCTGACAGATACTTGGGGAAGACAGAGAGCAAATGCGGCTGGGACATTACTGAGGAAGACTCTACTGAAACTGAAGAGTTGAAACCAGGGTCCAATGTAGGTAGACAATTCATAGCAAGTTTCTAATGACGGCAGTATCTTAAATGATGTATAATGGTAGTTGTGGTTTGTTGTGACTTTTTCACAATCTCAGCTCATTTCCTTTCTGAGCAATTTGATTTTCAAAGAAGGGGGTGCTGCTCAGAATCAAGAACATGAAGTAATAATAATAATAAAAAAATCACTAGAGCTTTCTTTCTGGTCCTGTGGGCTGTAGGTCTGTCTCAAAGGTGGAGGGGATCTGGGCAGAAACAGCTTACCATATAATTATCACCCAAGATGAGATACGCAGACGCAAGTTCTAGGAAGTAATATAAGGCTTTGTTGTTTTCTCCCAAAGCCAGAAAATGGTGAGCCAGAGGCATGATGACAATCTCTAAGATTTCCTCACACTGGCAAGATTCCAGAGGGATGATGTCATTCTCAGATGTCCTCATTTTTGATATAATGATGTCAAAGAAACTCAAGATCTTTTCTCTTATTTCTTCAGAACTGTCCAAATGCAGAAATAAATAGGAGTAATAATTTGTAGATATAGTATAGTGTTTGATATGAAGATATCTTCAAAAACAAAAGAGCAAGATAAGAAAATCTAATGTAGATTTCTTCCACTTGGTGGTGGTTTTAGCATCTGTAAAACAACTCAGGAGGTGTGCATCAGACACTATTATCTAGGTACTTCAAAGAGGAGCTACAGGGACTTCCCTGATGGCACAGTGGTTAAGACTCTGCACTCCTAGTGCAGGGGGTCCGGTTTCGATCCCTGACCAGGAAGCTAGATCCCACATGCATGCATGCTGCAACTAAGGAGCTGGTGAGCCATAACTAAGGAGCCCACCTGTCACAACTAAGGAGCCTATATGCTGCAACTACTGAGCCCATGTGCTCTGGAGCCTGTGTGCCACAACTAGAGAGAAGCCCGCACACCACAACGAAGAGCCTGCTTGCCACAACAAAAGATCCCGCATGCCACAACTGAGGAGCCCGCCTGCCGTAACTAAGGCCCAGCGCAACGAACTATGTAAATAAATATTTAAAACAAAACAAAACAAAAAAACCCAAAGAGGAGCTACAGCAGAGGATATGGGGGAGGGGGTCTGTCCTGGGAAGGGCCCATAGGTTCCCACTCCATTACATAACTACTGACCAAACTCACCACACACACCCTCTGATTTGTGCCTAAAAGACCCAGAGTACTGGCCAGACAAGTGATTCTAACAGTGTTCTGAATTTAATGTCAGTTGTTCATGCTCTACCTCCTAAACAATTATAGAAGCCTGTACCTGAGATTTTCAGAAAATATTGCAGATCTCTTAGAAGTCTCTATTCTGGAAAAGGTGATCTCTTCTTCAGCTGGAAAATAAACAAACAAGTGAGTTGTATGGGTCATTGAAATGTTCATGTGGCAGAGATGTCTGGTGTCCACTGAAGCTTCCTGTTCCCCTTCCACGACAAAGTTGTTGTTGCCCAGCCAGGATCTACATTTTCCAGTCCCCAATGCATCTTAAGTGAAGACATGTGTTTAGTTTGAAAATGGGATTCCATCAGAAGTAATATATGTCACCTCTGAATTGAGATGGTTAGATATCTTCACTACCTTCTCCTTCCACAGGAAAACAAATTAACTGTGGGGATCTAAGGGGATAGCAAATCTACAACATAGTCAGGGAGGCTGGGTCCCTGACTGACTGTGTTCAAGGCTATTTGACAACATTCTCATTGGATCACTACCTGGGCAGAAAAAAACTGTCATTCGACGATGTTAACCCACTGAAATGTTGGGGTTTGTTTTAGATGATAACATTATCCTAACTAATTTACCCTGCAGTAATTCAAACTATGAATTAATGATGCTGAAGAAAGCGATGTCAGCTTCTAATGGAGAAATACAGACAATTAATGGAATACCCCAAAGGGCTAACTTAAGGGCTGAGAGCCTTGAATTTGAAACCTTCAATCTATCTAGACTTCAATAGGTTAGAAAATTCCATAATGATCTTAAAACAGAAAACAAATGAGGACTGTTGAAATCTAGCCACTTTTCCATTCAGGGAGAAGGAAGAATCCTAAAGAGGGGAAGGGACTTGTCTCAGATCATATATCTGTTCGTGATGGAAGTCTCCTGACTCCAAGGTGAATGCATTACTCCACAGATCTTTTAATTTATAAAATTCAGTTTCAGCATCTATTGATACTTATCACCTTCTTCTGAAAGCTTTCTGTGCCCCTGCCCCATAGAATTAGTGCCACAACTTGTGTGTGCCCATTGACCCCATGCAGACCTCTATCATCATCCTTTATCACGCTGTATAAGGATTAATTTGCCCACCTCTCCTAGTCTGCTGTCTAGTTTCTCTCTAGTGACTAGAGGCTGAATAAACTGAATTATGCTTTTATCCTCCTATTCCTCTAAAACTTTCTTGTCAGGGTTACCAGTGACAACCAAGTTGCCAAATCCAAAGGTTACATCTTTGTCTGCATCTTATTACACCTCTTGGCAGCATTTACGACAATTGACCACTCCTTTTTTTTCACCAGCTTTCATAATACCCGTTCCCTTGTTTCCCTCCCTCATTGGCTGCTCACTTCACTGGCTTCTACTCCTCTATCAATGTTCCAAATTTTGGTAAACCTCAGTTTGACTGTTGGCTCTTTTCTCCATCCAGATTTCTCCCTAGATAATTTCACCTGCCCATGACTTTAAATTCTACCCATATGACAAAGACTTTTGGTTTTACATCTTTAAGACCTGACATCAACCCTTACCTACCGACTCATACATCCAAGTGTCTCCTCGGCAGCTACCACGTGGATGTCTAATTGCAAAATTAAAATGATCTAAACAGAACTCTTGAATCTCTTTTCCATAAACCTATATCCACCAACGTTTCGCCTGTCTTAGTAAGCATCACTGCCATATTCATTTCTCAAGGCATCACTGCCATATTCATCTCCTCAAGGCAAAAACCTAGACGTCCTTGATTCTTTTCTTTCCCTCACCCCTATCCCCATTCAGTCCATCAGAAAGTCCCATTATGTCTACTCCAATACATATCTGAATCCATCTTCTTCTGTCAATCTTCTCTATAGCACCACCCTAGTCCATCACCAAATTTCATCTAGACAAGTGTGAAAAACTGATCTCCCTCCTATTCCTATCCTCTTCAATCTGTTTTCTAAAATGAAGGCAAAGTAAGTTTTTAAAAACATGATTCAGGACTTCCCTGGCAGCGCAGTAATTAAGAATCCACCTGCCAATGCAGGGGACACGGGTTCGAGCCCTGGTCCAGGAAGATCCTACATGCCGTAGAGCAACTAAGCCCATGTGTCACAACTACTGAGCCTGAGCTCTAGACCCCATGCTCCACAACAAGAGAAGCCACCGCAATGAGAGAAGCCACCACAATGAGAGAAGCCACTGCAATGAGAAGCCCACGCACCGCAATGAAGAGTAGCCCCCCTCGCCACAACTAGAAACAAAAAAACAAACAAAAAAGCCCATGCACAGCAATGAAGACTCAACGCAGCCAAAAATAAATAAATGAGATAATAATTTTAAAAAAATGATTCAGATCTCAGTGGCAGAAACTGCTTGTTTCCTATCTCAACTTCCATTGTCCCTTTTCTCCTTAGTAATAGAACTCAATTTTACTTGGGGGAGCTACATTTTCCAACCTCCCTTGCAACTGGATATATAGCCATGTGACGTATTGTATTATTGTATTGTATTGGTCCTTGAGATATAAGGGGAGTATTGGGTAGGAAGAATTCTAGAAAACTACTGAAAAAGGAAGGGGCATCCCTTTCATTTTTTGGTTTCTTTTCTCCTCCTTCTAGTGTTAAATGTGAACATGATGGCTGGAACTCCAGCTACTATTTTGAACCAAGGATCTCTGATGATCATAAAGCCTCCACACCAGTCCCAGTGATGAGACAAGCATTTTACATAGAGAGAAGTACATTTAGGAACTTTAATAATAAATTTAAGCCACTCTAGCTGGGTCCTTGTTATATGCAGCCAATACTAATTCTAATCAATACTTTTCTAATGTGTTCTAATCCATTTGGAATAAAATTCAGAATATTTCTCAAGGCCTCCAAGTCCCCCTGATGCTTCTATTAATTTGTTTATTGTCTATCAGCCTCTATTAAAATTCAATATATGAGAATAGACACGTCTGCCATTTTCACCACTATATCCCCAATGCCTAGATCACTGCCTGACACATAATAGATACTCAATAAATGCGTGTTTTTTGGGGAAAAAAATCAATGATTAAAAATAAAATGCTGGGCTTCCCTGGTGGCGCAGTGGTTGAGAGTCCGCCTGCCGATGCAGGGGACACGGGTCCGGGAAGATCCCACATGCCGCGGAGCAGCTGGGCCTGTGAGCCATGGCCACGGGGCCTGTGCGTCCGGAGCCTGTGCTCCACAGCGGGAGAGGCCACGACAGTGAGAGGCCCGCGTACCGCAAAAAAAATAAATAAATAAAAAATAAAATGCTATTCCTTCTTCAACATCCTATATGTTTTGTTTTATATTTCAAATTGTAATAGTGATAGAATGAGATGTGGCAAAAAGCAATATAGGCTAAATAAAGCAAATAAAGTCAGGATATATAAGATATGATTTTTGTCATATCATTCAACCTTTGGGTGAATCATATTATTTTTAGGTCTCAATTTTCTTCATTTATGAAGGAAATATATTAAAAGTTCCCTACTTCAAAGAGGATCTGTAAAAATCAAAAGAAAAGAAATATACGGAATGCTTGTAGGTTCTCAGAAGAAAGGAGAAAAGCAAAGATAGTACTTGCTCACCTGTGGTTTCAAAGACTCAGAAATAAGACTTCAAGTTCAAGATGAAAAACTGACCTCTTTTATTTATCTCCTGACCTCCAGGTCCAGCACATTTTACCCCATTAAAACAAGAATAAAATAATTTTTAAAAGCATAAACTCACAATATACAGAATGGACGGGGTCAATTCCTATCTTAGGGCCATTACCCTGGCCCTCCCCTCTGCCTAGAATGCTCTTCCCCAGCCATCCATACAATAAAATCCCTCACTTCCTTTGCCTTTCCATGAATCTTACCTCTCACTGAGGGCTACCCTGACGACTCTGCATTCCTAATCCCTTGCCCTACCCAACATTCTTTTCTGGTTTTCTCCTTGGGATCACTTATACATACTACAGAATTTACTTCTTTGTTAATGTTTTCTCTCCATTGTCTGCTTCTCCCCAATAGAATGCTGTTTTGTTCCCTGATGCATCTAAGGTGCCTAGAGCACTGTCTGACACATATCAGAAACCCAATAAATATTTGATGAATGAGTAAATGAAACATTAAATGAGATTTCAGCACATGTCAAGAAGATCAAGGAATGAGAGGAGTACTCCCTGAAGAATTAGATGGAGCAAGTGGAACGAAAGAACCCAGGAGGGAGCCCATGGGCTGTTGATCCTTGGAATGGATCAAGAGTCAGATAATAAGTTTTTAGGAAGGACATGAGGATTGATAGAGAATTGAAAAGAAAATCAACTTCCTCACTATCTGATTCATAGCTAATGCTGTGTCCTTGAACCTCTTATGATATGTCCTTCTCCAACCCTTTTTTATTTTTTTATTTTTTTGCTTGCGGTATGCGGGCCTCTCACTGTTGTGGCCTCTGCCGTTGCAGAGCACAGGCTCCGGATACACAGGCTCAGCGGCCATGGCTCACAGGCCTAACCACTCCGCAGCACGTGGGATCTTCCTGGACTGGGGCACGAACCCGTGTCCCCTGCATCGGCAGGCAGACTCTCAACCACTGCGCCACCAGGGAAGCCCCTCGAGCATTTCTTAAAAGCATACCTCATGGATTTCCCTGGTGGCACAGTGGTTAAGAATCTGCCTGCCAATGCAGGGGACACGGGTTTGAGCCCTGGTCCAGGAAGATCCCACACGCCGTAGAGCAACTAAGCCCGTGAGCCACAACTACTGAGCCTGCGCTCTAGAGCCAGTGCTCCGCAACAAGAGAAGCCACCACAATGAGAAACCAATGCACTGCAACAAAGAGTAGAACCACTCGTCGCAACTAGAGAAGGCCTGCATGCAGCAACAAAGACCCAATGCAGCCAAAAATAAAATAAAATAAAATAAAAATAATTATTAAAATAAAAGCATACCTCACTCTTTGGGAGATTCAGGGGTAATGGACAGACTGTCCAGCCAAGATTGAAGCAGGATATTATAAAGAAGACATGGCAAAAAAAAAGTTTCTTAGAAACTCTAGGAAAAATAAACTTCTGTTAAGAAATCTATTCACGAAGAGGAACCAAGATGGTGGAGTAGAAGGATATGCTCTCACTCCCTCTTGTGAGAACACCAGAATCACAACTAACTGCTGGACAATCATCGACAGGAAGACACTGGAACTCAGCAGAAAACATACCCCACCATCCAAAGACAAGGAGGAGCCACAATGAGACGGTAGGAGGGGCACAATCACAGTAAAATCAAATCCCATAACTGCTCGGTGGGTGACTCACAGACTGGAGAGCACTTATACCACAGAAGTCCACCCACTGGAGTGAAGGTTCTGAGCCCTACGTCAGGCTTCCCAACCTGGGGGTCTGGCAACGGGAGGAGGAATTCCTAGAGAGTCAGACTTTGAAGCCTTGTGGGATTTGATTTCAGGACTTTGACAGGACTGGGGGAAACAGACACCCCACTCTTGGAGGGCACACACAAATCAGTGTGTGCATTGGGACCCAGAGGAAGGAGCAGTGACCCCATAGGAAACTGAACCAGACCTACCTGCTAGTGTTGGAGGGTCTACTGCAGAGGCGGCGGGTGGCTGTGGCTCACTGTGGGGACAAGGGCACTGGCAGCAGAAGTTCTGGGAAGTACTCCTTGGTGTGAGCCCTCCCAGAGTCTGCCATTACCCCCACCAAAGAGCCCAGGTAGGCTCCAGTGTTGGGTTGCCTCAGGCCAAACAACCAACAGGGAGGGAACCCAGCCCCACCCAACAGCAGTCAAGGAGATTAAAGTTTTACTGAGCTCTGCCCACCAGAGAAACAGTCATCTCTACCCACCACCAGTCCCTCCCATCAGGAAACTTACACAAGGCTCTTAGATAGCCTCATCCACCAGAGGGCAGACAGCAGAAGGAAGAAGAACTACAATCCTGCAGCCTGTGGAAAAAAAAACATATTCACAGAAAGATAGACAAGATGAAAAGGCAGAGGGCTATGTACCAGATGAAAGAACAAGATAAAACCCCAGGAAAACAACTAAATGAAGTGGAGATAGGCAACCTTCCAGAAAAACAATTCAGAATAATGATAGTGAAGATGATCCAGGACCTCGGAAAAAAAATGGAGGCAAAGATCCAGAATATGCAAGAAATGTTTTAAAGAAGAAACAAACAGATAAACACTACAATAACTGAAATGAAAGCTACACTAGAAGGAATCAATAGCAGAATAACTGAGGCATAAGAATGGATACGTGACCTGGAAGACAGAAAGGTGGAATTCACTGCTGCGGAACAGAATAAAGAAAAAAGAATGAAAAGAAATGGAGACAGGCTAACAGACCTCTGGGACAACATTAAACGCAACAACATTCGCATTTTAAGGGTCCCAAAAAGAAAAGAGACAGAGGAAGGACCCGAGAAAATATTTGAAGAGATTATAGTCGAAAACTTCCCTAACATGGGAAAGGAAATAGACACCCAAGTCCAGGAAGCGCAGCGAGTCCCATACAGGATAAACCCAAGGAGAAACACACCAAGACACACAGTAATCAAATTGGCAAAAATTAAAGACAAAGAAAAATTATTGAAAGCAGCAAAGGAAAAATGAAAAATAACGTACAAGGGAACTCCCACCAAGTTAACAGCTGATTTCTCAGCAGAAACTCTACAAGCCAGAAGGGAGAGGCATGACATACTTAAAGTGATGAAAGGGAAGAACCTACAACCAAGATTACTCTACCTGGCAAGGATCTCATTCAGATTCGATGGAGAAATCAAAAGCTTTACAGACAAGCAAAAGCTAAGAGAATTTAGCACCACCAAACCAGCTCTACAACAAATGCTAAAGGAACTTCTCTAAGTGGGAAACACAAGAGAAGAAAAGGACCTACAAAAACAAACCCAAAACAATTAAGAAAATGGTCATAGGAACATACATGTCGATAATTACCTTAAACGTGAATGGATTAAATGCTCCAAACAAAAGACACATGCTTGCTGAATGGATACAAAAACAAGACCCATATATATGCTGTCTACAAGAGACCCACTTCAGACCTAGGGACACATAGAGACTGAAAGTGAGGGGATGGAAAAAGATATTCCATGCCAATGGAAATCAAAAGAAAGTTGGAGTAGCAATACTCCTATCAGATAAAATAGACTTTAAAATAAAGAATGTTACAAGAGACAAGGAAGAACACTACATAATGATCAAGGGATCGATCCAAGAAGAAGATATAACAATCGTAAATATTTATGCACCCAACATAGGAGCACCTTAGTACATAAGGCAAATGCTAACAGCCATAAAAGGGGAAATCAACAGTAACACAATAATAGTGGGAGACTTTAACATCTCACTTACACCAATGGACAGATCATCCAAAATGAAAATAAATAAGGAAACAGAAGCTTTAAATGACACAATACACCAGATAGATTTAATTGATATTTATAGGACATTCCATCCAAAAACAGCAGATTACACTTTCTTCTCAAGTGCGCATGGAACATTCTCTAGGATAGATCACATCTTGGGTCACAAATCAAGCCCCAGTAAATTTAAGAAAATTGAAATCATATCAAGCAGCTTTTCTGACCACAACGCTATGAGATTAGAAATGAATTACAGGGGAAAAAACCGTAAAAAACACAGACACATGGAGGCTAAACAATACGTTACTAAATAACCAAGAGATGACTGAAGAAATCAGAGAGGAAATCAAAAAATACCTAGAGACAAATGACAATGAAAACACAACGATCCAAAACCTATGGGATGCAGCAAAAGCAGTTCTAAGAGGGATGTTTATAGCTATACAAGCCTAACTCAAGAAACAAGAAAAATCTCAAGTAAACAATCTAAACTTACACCTAAAGGAACTAGAGAAAGAAGAACAAACAAAACCCAAAGTTAGCAGAAGGAAAGAAATCATAAAGGTCAGAGAAGAAATAAATGAAATAGAAACAAAGAAAACAATAGCAAAGGTCAATAAAACTAAAAGCTAGTTCTTTGAGAAGATGAACAAAATTGATAAACCATTAACCAGACTCATCAAGAAAAAGAGGGAGAGGACTCAAATCAGTAAAATTAGAAATGAAAAAGGAGAAGTTACAACAGACACTGCAGAAATACAAAGCATCCTAAGAGACTACTACAAGCAACTCTATGACAATAAAATTCACAACCTGGAAGAAATGGACAAATTCTTAGAAAGGTATAACCTTCCAAGACTGAACCAGGAAGAAACAGAAAATATGAACAGACCAATCACAAGTAATGAAATTGAAACTGTGATTAAGAACTTCCAACAAACAAAAGTCCAGGACCAGATGGCTTCACAGGTGAATTCTATCAAACATTTAGAGAAGAGCTAACACCCATCCTTCTCAAACTCTTCCCAAAAATTGCAGAGGAAGGAACACTCCCAAACTCATTCTGTGAGGCCACCATCACCCTGATAGCAAAAGCAGACAAAGATACTACAAAAAAAGAAAATTACAGACCAATATCACTGAACAGAGATGCAAAATTCCTCAACAAAATACTAGCAAACAGAATCCAACAACACAATAAAAGAATCATACACCATGATCAAGTGGGATTTATCCCAGGGATGCAAGGATTCTTCAATATATGCAAATCAATCAATGTGATACACCATATTAACAAACTGAAGAATAAAAAATCATCTCAATAGATGTAGGAAAAGCTTTGACAAAATTCAACACCCATTTATGATAAAAACTCTCCAGAAAGTGGGCATAGAGGGAAACTACCTCAACATAATAAAGGCCATATACGACAAATCCACAGCAAACATCATTCTCAATGGTGAAAAACTGAAAGCATTTCCTCTAAGATCAGGAATGAGACAAGGATGTCCACTCTCACCACTATTATTCAACATAGTTTTGGAAGTCCTAGCCACGGAAATCAGAGAAGAAAAGGAAATAAAAGGAATCCAAATTGGAAAAGAAGAAGTAAAACTGACACTGTTTGCAGATGACATGATACTATACATAGAGAATCCTAAAAATGCCACCAGAAAACTACTAGAGCTAACCAATGAATTTGGTAAAGTTGCAGGATACAAAATTAATGCACAGAAATCTCTTGCATTCCTAGACACTAATGATGAAAAATCTGAAAGAGAAATTAAGGAAACACTCCCATTTACCATTGCAACAAAAAGAATAAAATACCTAGGAATAAACCTACCTAGGGAGACGAAAGATCTGTATGCTGAAAACTATAAGACACTGATGAAAGAAATTAAAGATGATACAAACAGATGGAGAAATATGCCATGTTCTTGGATTGGAAGAATCAATACTGTGAAAATGACTATACTACCCAAAGCAATCTACAGATTCAATGCAATCCCTATCAAATTACCAATGGCATTTTTTATGGAACTAGAACAAAAACTCTTAAAATTTGTATGGAAACACAAAAGACCCTGAATAGCCAAAGCAGTCTTGAGAGAAAAAAATGGACCAGGAAGAATCAGACTCCTTGACTTCAGACTATACTACAAAGCTACAATAATCAGGACAATATGGTACTGGCACAAAAACAGAAACATAGATCAATGGAACAAGACAGAAATCCCAGAGATAAACCCACACACCTATGGTCAAATAATCTATGACAAAGGAAGCAAGGATATGCAATGGAGAAAAGACAGTCTCTTCAATAAGTGGTGCTGGGAAAACTGGACAGCTACATGTAAAAGAATGAAGTTAGAACACTCCCTAACACCATACACAAAAATAAACTCAAAATGGATTTGAGACCTAAATGTAAGACCAGACACTATAAATCTCTTAGAGGAAAACATAGGAAGAACACTCTTTGACATAAATCACAGCAAGGTATTTTTTAATCTAACTCCTAGAGTTATGGAAATAAAAACAAAAATAAACAAATGGGACCTAATGAAACTTCAAAGCTTTTACACAGCAAAGGAAACCATAAACAAGATGAAAAGACAACACTCTGAATGGGAGAAAATATTTGCAAACAAATCAGTGGACAAAGGATTAATCTCCAAAATATATAAACAGCTCATGCAGCTCAATATTAAAGAAACAAACAATCCAATCCAAAAATGGGCAGAAGACCTAAATAGACATTTCTCCAAAGAAGACATCCAGATGGCCAAGAAGTACATGAAAAGCTGCTCAACATCACAATTATTAGAGAAATGCAAATCAAAACTACAATGAGGTATCACCTCACACCAGTTAGAATGGGCATCATCAGAAAATCTACAAACAACAAGTGCTGGAGAGGGTGTGGAGAAAAGGGACCCCTCTTGCACTGTTGGTGGGAATGTAAATTGATACAGCCACTATGGAGAACAGTATGGAGGTTCCTTAGAAAACTAAAAAGAGAACTACCATATGACCCAGCAATCCCACTACTGGGCATATGCCCAGAGAAAACCATAATTCAAAAAGATGCATGCACCCCAATGTTCATTGCAGCACTTTTTACAATAGCCAGGTCATGGCAGCAACCTAACACCCATCGACAGACGAATGGATAAAGAAGTTGTGGTACATATATACAATGGAATATTACTCAGCCATAAAAAGGAACGAAATTGGGTCATTTGTTGAGACATGAATGGATCTAGAGAGTGTCATACAGAGTGAAGTAAGTCAGAAAGAGAAAAACAAATATTGTATATTAACGCATGTATGTGGAACCTAGAAAAATGGTACCGGTGAACCGGTTTGCAGGGCAGAAGTTGAGACACAGATGTAGAGAACAAACGTATGGACACCAAGGGGGGAAAGCCGTAGGTGGGTGGGGATGGTGGTGTGATGAATTGGGCGACTGGGATTGACATGTATACACTGATGTGTATAAAATTGATGACTAATAAGAATCTGCTGTATAAACAATAAATAAAATTAAATTTAAAAATTAAAAAAAAAGAAATCTATTCAGTGTATTACTACTTAGTTCTCTAATGGACAGCATTTTCATAGTCTTAATAATGTAAATACTTGATTGATTTATCTAATGATAATTCTATAACAATATTGGAGGAGAGGTGCCCCAGAGTGGCTCAATGGAGTTAAATCCTTACCTACCATAGCAAGACTAAAACAGATGATGTCAAATTTGATTTTTAAAAAAGCAGCATTGGGCTTCCCTGGTGGCGCAGTGGTTGAGAGTCCGCCTGCCGATGCAGGGGACACGGGTTCGTGCCCCGGTCCGGGAAGATCTCACATGCCGTGGAGCGGCTAGGCCCGTGAGCCATGGCCACTAAGCCTGCGCGTCCGGAGCCTGTGCTCCACAACGGGAGAGGCCACAACAGTGAGAGGCCCGCGTACCGGAAAAAAAAAAAAAAAAAAAAAAAAAAAGCAGCATTAACATACCACTTAGTATATGGAAGTAATGACTAGAGGGAACAGCTAAGTTAAAAATGTTTGCCCCTGAGAAGAAATACTGAACATACATATGCAGGGCAGTAGGTCATGGGACTATTGCTTTTATGGTAAAACTTTCAGGAAATCTAAAAAATGTCTTTATTTAAAGATGTCTAGTTGATACTCTTTTAAATAGGTGAAAATTATAAGGGAAATAGTCAAACCCTGGCCTCACTCAGGTGGAGGTTCTGTTGAAAGGACATCAGTAGATATGACTCAGAGATATCTGGTAACATATGCTCCAGAGTCAAACGGTTAAGGAACATTGGAGAACCTGAAATAACTGGACAAACACAAAAGCAAAGCATTTTTAATCTCACAGTACAGTACCTTGAAAAGTACAGTAGTACCAGCTACATCACCGCTGCTTTTACGCTTGCTTCCGCACATCCTGGGCTTGTAATAAAGATACTGTACTACAGTACTCTGTACAGTGCTGTACAGTAAAGTACGCAAAAGCACCACCACTTGTAGAGGATGCACGCATCTGACAATGTACGCCAGACACGCGAACTAACTTACATGACTGGACATGCGAACGCACGTTCACATCTTTGAAAGTTCGCAACTTGAAGGTTCCTATATAGGGGACTTAACTGTATTCTTTCCCTTTTCTCTTATCTCTGTCAGTTGACTCTCTCCTATTAATGCTTTCATTGGTTCTTTGACTATGGCCCTGTGTTGGGATCCTTCACTGAAGATCCCTTGATCCAGTCATGCATCCTCTTCAGCTCTCCATCACCTGCCCTCTAGGTGCCTGTTTTATTCTAGCAGCCCACTACTAGGGGTCTTCTCACACTCCTAGGGGTACTCTTGGGAGCAACTTAAAATGATGCCAGGCTGGCTTTTTCTCCCAGGTGAGTTATATCCGATTTATAGGAAACCCTCACACATCCTCTCCCAAACTCTGGGAGGGCAGGTTGATCCTGGTGCAGCCACAGGCCACTCTGGCCTCATTAGGTGTGAGGTCTTCTGTGTCATCTAACTGATTCCAAGGAAGACATCTTCCTAGCACTGACACTCATACATTTTTTCCACTGGAACCTTGTTTCAAACTAGACAGAGCAACAACATTTTATCTGCCAAGAAACACCACTCCCTCTCGGATCTTGCTCTCCCCCCCCACTTCATGTCAGACCCCGCTCCCTACCCGCTACCCTCCTTGGATTCCATCCCTTGGTGCGAAGGAAGCTGGGTCTGTTTTATTCCTTTGGACATTTTAATTTGGGCTCTGGTCACACCCCATTTTGCCAGAGTCCTTACCCCCGAATCCTCCCTGACAGTCTCACAGTGAGATTGGTTCTGCCAACTCAGCTACATGTATACTCCCCAACTTCCTGCCCTGCTGACCTACACTGCTCACGTCTCATCATTCATGGTGCCCGAGCCTGCAGAGGACTTGAAATCCTCATGGTCCAGACCCACTTCTTCTAGGTCTTGTCTCCACGTTCCCCAGTTATAGTTAGGACTAATTAGGAACGGAGAAGGTTTACTTTGAAATCCATGGGACTTAGCCATCTTCCTAATGGTATCCAAGTCCAAAGTGTTGAGCCGGATGTCCACTGCAAAGTGGTGAAAGGGGACGAAGTCTCCACTTCGGCAGTGGTCACACCTGTGGGCGTTTTCTTCCAGAAAGCGGGCACATTTCAGGTGCATGGCTTTCTTCTGGTCTTTCAGCCACAGCTCATAGGCTGTTTTCTGCATCAGCGGGCTGCAGAATCGAATGATGTGGCACTCAATCACCTCACTTTCCAGCTCACGGAGCTCTTCCTCTTCGCCATGGGCTAGAGAGGACAGAAAGGCAGTGGGCAATAAGTCAGCCCCTGCTACAAAATACACATCAGTTCTTTTAGCAAGATGTGCCTTAAACTAAAGGAAATATGGGTCACTTCCAGGCTCTACTTACCCATTCCTTCAGAGGGGGGTTGCAGAGAGAGGGAACGATAATTCACCTCAAACGAGGCCACGTTCTGTTTTAGGGCTATTCGTAGCTCCTTGCCATTCCGGAAACAATCAAAGACGTTGGATTTCACGAGGGTCGCCAGGGCACTGATCATCATCTTCATGTTCCAACAAGGGAGAATCTCATACAACAGTTCCGTAGTGAAGGTCAGGCCAATGATGGCTGCACATCTCACCAACATCTGGCGGGACAGGCTCATGCTATCCAGCTGGACCAGAGAGATTTCTGCAGGTGGAAAGCCACACAATAGGGAACTAGTCATCTGTCTTTATCAAATACATTCTAGAGATGGACAACTGTCCTGTTCTCTAGTTCTTGTTCAACAGAACTACACCCAGCTGAGCTAGGCCAAAAGAAGTATTTGCTTAGTACCTATTTCACAGACAGCACTTGTGTCGGGAGTACAAAAGATGGAGATGCTATGACCTAAAAATATGCATGTCCCATTGGTCATGACAATAAGATTGATTTCAAGGTGTTCTGATTTTGTGTTAAAGTGTGACAAGGGTGTGTGAGGAGAGCAGAGGTCATGCTGAGAAGTGGTCAGAAGGAGAAGGGCCTGCCATCCGTGTTCTGTGTTGACTTCTCCAGCTGCTCATTCTCTGTCTTCTTCACTGGCTGCCCTTTCCCCTGGAACTTCCCAGCAATAAGCTTTCTCTCTGTCTGCCTCAGGGATTCAGTTATTCTTGTGACAACCCATTACCATCTCTATGCTCATGACCAAGTGTCAGAGAGCTCCTAGCTCCAATTCCATCTTCTCATCTAAGTTCGGGTATCATAGCTCACATGGCTTCTTGGACATCTTGACCAGGATGTCCTTCTATTACATCACCCTCCTCAGGGACAAAATATGAACTTCTCAATATGTCCACAGAACATTGTAGAAACCAAGCTAGTCCAGATATAAGTAGGGTTAGCAGATGTAAGCTTTTATATGTAGAACAGATAAACAAAGGCTACTGTATAGCACAGAGAACTATATTTAGTATCCTATAATAAACCATGATAGAAAAAAATATTTTAAAAAAAAAAGAATGTGGGAATTCCCTGGTCGCCTAGTGGTTAGGATTCCAGGCTTTCACTGCCATGGCCTGGGTTCAATCCCGGGTCAGGGAACTGAGATCCCACAAGCTGCATCGTGTGGCCAAAAAAAAAAAAATAGAATATATATATATATGTATGTATAACTGAATCATTTGGCTGTACAAAAGAAATTAACACATTGTAAAGCAACTATACTTCAATTAAAAAAATATTGATTAAAAGAAACCAAGCTAATCCACCTTGCTATTTTAGTAGACATAGTGAATGAAACACAAATGATGCTCTTTTGGAGATAGAGAACTTGAGGCCTCATCCTTGTACTAAACATTTGAAGTTGAACATTTTATAGATGGCATGGATTGGAGCTGAATGCATGCTAAAGCACTGCTTGAAATTCATTTTTCTTGAAATGAATAACAGTACATCCCTGATATAAATTCACTTGTTTGTCATTTCTTATGGAAGTAGATAGCAGGAAAAGTATCACTGTTAGATCTTCTCTCTATTTGATTTCTGTTTAATTGAAAATGTACTATACCTCATTCTTTTATGCAGTTGAATAAAACTTTGTTCAAATCAGACTCCAGCGTATGCACAGGGGGAAGGTGGCTCCTGATTAGAAGCAGAAAAGCCAAGCTTGTAATGGAACCTTCCCATTGCCTGGGCAACACACAATAAAAACAAAGCCAGTCTTCTATCTTCCTCTCTCCTTTGTTGGAGGCATCCTAGAGAAAGCAAGAGGGGAATCTAGGTCCTGGAAAATGAACACCAGGTCAAATTTTCTTTACCTTTTAATGATGCTGGCAGTGACAAGTTTTTCAATCTGACACCACTAGCGAGGTTACAGACTTCTTCATTTCCCTCCTCAAGACCCAAAGTAAACTTTTTTAAGTCCTCTGTTGGCTTAGCAAAATTCTCTACAGAGAGGTAAAAGGGAAGAAAAGTTGAGAGTCATTGTCCTATTATTATCTGGATTTTCCAATAAACTTCGAGATGGGTCTCACATGAGAAAGAGCAGGCAGAGATGTGTGTTGGTTTGTAAAGTATTCTGGAATACTGTGTTTTAAGTAAAACTGATATATGAAAATCAAAATTTACTCAAAACATGTTTTTCCTCCCCTCCCCCCAAGAAAAAAAGGATTGGTAATAACTACAGGATGTCTTCCATAAGACATGCAGTTTTACAAATATAGCTTATATTATATACTTATATATATACTTGTATGCACATTAAAATACCCACACTCGGAGGCAAACACATTCTGTGGAAGACGGTACTCTACTTAAGATGTGGTTATTGTCAGAAAGAGATATTAAAAATGGTGAAGATTTCACGATGGCGGAGTAAGACGTGGAGATCACCTTCCCCCCGACAAATACATAAGAAATACATCTATATGTGGAACAACCCCTACAGAACACCTACTGAATGCTGGCAGAAGACCTCAGACTTTCCAAAAGGGTGTGCGAGGAGAGGGGATTCAGAACACCGCCTAAACGAGCTCTAAAGACAGGTGCGAGCTGTGACTATCACCGCAGACACCAGAGACAGGTATGAAACGCTAAGGCTGCTGCTGCAGCCACCAAGGAGCCTGTGTGCGAGCACAGGTCACTATCCACACCTCCCCTCCCGGGAGTCTGTGCAGCCCCCCACTGCCAGGGTCCCGTGATCCAGGGACAACTTCCCTGGGAGAACACACAGCGCACCTCAGTCTGGTGCAACGTCACGCCGGCCTCTGCCGCCGCAGGCCCGTCCCGCACTCCGTGCCCACCCCCCCACCCCCACCCCCAACCCCGGGCCTGAGTGAGCCAGTGCCCCTGAATCAGCTGCTGCTTTAACCCCGTCCTGTCTGAGCGGGGAAGAGATGCCCTCAGGCGATCTACACGCAGAGGAGGGGCCAAATCCAAAGCTGAAACCCAGGAGCTGTGAGAACAAAGAAGAGAACGGGAAATCTCTCCCAGCAGCCTCAGAAACAGCGGATTAAATCTCCACAATCAACATGATGTACCCTGCATCTGTGGAATACATGAATAGACAACGAATCATCCCAAATTAAGGAGCCGTGTGGATGAAAGGCTCTTGGTGCTGCAGCCAGGAGTCAGTGCTGTGCCTCTGAGGTGGGAGAGCCAACTTCAGGACACTGGTCCACAAGAGACCTCCCAGCTCCACATAATATCAAACGGCGAAAATCTCCCAGAGATCTCCATCTCAACACCAGCACCCAGCTTCACTCAACGACCAGCAAGCTACAGTGCTGGACATCCTATGCCAAACAACTAGCAAGACAGGAACACAACCCCACCCATTAGCAGAGAGGCTGCTTGAAAATATAAGTTCACAGACACCCCAAAATGCACCACCGGACGTGGTCCTGCCCACCAGAAAGACAAGATCCAGCCTCATCCACCAGAACACAGGCAGCAGTCCCCTTCACCAGAAAGCCTACACAACTCACTGAACCAAACTTACCCACTGGGGGCAGACACCAAAAACAACAGGAACTATGAACATGCAGCCTGCGAAAAGGAGACCCCAAACACAGTAAGTTAACCAAAATAAGAAGACAGAGAAATACACAGCAGATGAAGCAGCAAGATAAAAACCCACCAGACCAAACAAATGAAGAGGAAATAGGCAGCCTACCTGAAAAAGAATTCAGAATAATGATAGTAAAGATGATCCAAAATGTTGGAAATAGAATGGAGAAAATACAAGAAACGTTTAACAAAGACCTAGGAGGACTAAAGAGCAAACAAACAATGATGAACAACACAATAAATGAAATTAAAAATTCTCTATAAGGACTCAATAGCAGTATAACTGAGGCAGAAGAATGGATAAGTGACCTGGAAGATAAAATATTGGAAATAACTATCACTGAGCAGAATAAAGAAAAAAGACTGAAAAGAATTGAGACAGTCTCAGAGACCTCTGGGACAACATTAAATGCACCGACATTCTAATTATAGGGGTCCCAGAAGAAGAAGAGAAAAAAAAGGACTGAGAAAATATTTGAAGAGATTATAGCTGAAAATTTCCCTAATATGGGAAAGGAAATAGTCAATCAAGTCCAAGAAGCACAGAGAGTCCCATATAGGAAAAATCCAAGGAGAAACATGCCAGTACACGTATTAATCAAACTATCAAAAATTAAATACAAAGGAAAAATATTAAAAGCAGCAAGGGGAAAGCAACAAACAACATACACAGGAATCACCATGAGGTTAACAGCAGATCTGTCAGCAGAAACTTTGCAAGCCAGAAGGGAGTGGCAGGACATATTTAAAGTGATGAAAGGGAAAAACCAACAACCAAGATTACTCTACCCAGCAAGGATCTCATTCAGACTCGACGGAGAAATTAAAAGCTTTACAGACAAGCAAAACCTAAGAGAATTCAGCACCTCCAAACCAGCTTTACAACAAATGGTAAAGGAACTCCTCTAGGTAGGAAACACAAGAGAAGGAAAAGACCTACAATAAAAAACACAAAACAATTAAGAAAATGGTAATAGGAACATACATATGGATAATTACCTTAAATGTAAATGGATTAAATGCTCCAACGAAAAGACATACACTGGCTGAATGGACACAAAAACAAGACCCATATATATGCTGTCTACAAGAGACCCACTTCAGACCTAGGGACACATACAGACTTAAAGTGAGGGGATGGAAAAAGATATTCCATGCAAAAGGAAATCAAAAGAAAGTTGGCGTAGCAATTCTCATACCAGACAAAATAGACTTTAAAGAGTATTACAAGAGACAAAGAAGGACACTACATAATGATCAAAGGATCAATCCAAGAAGAAGTTATAACAGTTGTAAATATTTATGCACCCAACATAGAAGCACCTCAATACATAAGGCAAATGCGAACTGCCATAAAAGGGGAAATCAACAGTAACACATTCATGGTAGGGGACTTTAACACCCCACTTTCACCAATGGACAGATCATCCAAAATGAAAATAAATAAGGAAACACAAGCTTTAAATGATACATTAAACATGATGGACTTAATTGATATTTGTAGGACAATCCATCCAAAAACAACAGAACACACTTTCTTCTCAAGTGCTCATGGAACATTCTCCAGGATAGATCATATCTTCAGTCACAAATCAAGCCTTGGTAAATTTAAGAAAATTGAAATTGTATCAAGTATCTTTTCCAACCACAAGGCTATGAGACTAGATATCAATTACAGGAAAAGATCTGTAAAATATACAGACACATGGAGGCTAACTGAAAGTACAATACTAAATAACCAAGAGATCACTGAATAAATCAAAGTGGAAATCAAAAAATATCTACAAACAAATGACAATGAAAACACAATGACCCAAAACCTATGGGATGCAGCAAAAACAGTTCTAAGAGGGAAGTTTATAGCAATACCATCCAACCTCAAGAAACAAGAAACATCTCAAATAAACAACCTAACCTTACACCTAAAGCAGTTAGAGAAAGAAAAACAAAAAACCCCCAAAGTTAGCAGAAGGAAAGGAATCATAAAGATCAGATCAGAAATGAAGGAAACGATAGCTAAGATCAATAAAACTAAAAGCTGGTTCTTTGAGAAGATAAAATTGATAAACCATTATCCAGACTCATGAAGAAAAAAAGGGAGAAGACTCAAATCAACAGAATTAGAAATGAAAAAGAAGTAAAAACTGACACTGCAGAAATACAAAAGATCATGAGACATTACTATAAGAAACTATATGCCAATAAAATGGACAACTTGGAAGAAATGGACAAATTCTTAGAAAAGCACAACCTTCTGAGACTGAACCAGGAAGAAATAGAAATTATAAACAGACCAATCACAAGCACTGAAATTGAAACTGGGATTAAAAATCTTCCAACAAACAAAAGTCCAGTACCAGATGGCTTCACAGGTCAATTCTATTAAACATTTAGAGAAGAGCTAACACCTATCTTTCTCAAACTCTTCCAAAACATAGCAGAGGGAGGAACACTCCCAAACTCATTCTGCGAGGCCATCATCACCCTGACACCAAAACCAGACAAAGATGTCACAAAAAAAGAAAACTTCAGGCCAATATCACTGATGAACATAGATGTAAAAATCCTCAACAAAATACTAGCAAGCAGAATCGAACAGCACATTAAAGGGATCATACACCATGATCAAGTGGGGTTTATCCCAGGAATGCAAGGATTCTTCAATATATGCAAATCAATCAACGTGATACACCATATTAACAAACTGAAGGAGAAAAACCATATGATCATCTCAATAGATGCAGAGAAAGCTTTCGACAAAATTCAACACCGATTTATGATAAAAACCCTCCAGAGAGTAAGCATAGAGGGAACTTACCTGAACATAATAAAGGCCATATATGACAAACCAACAGTCAGCACTGTTCTCAATGGTGAAAAACTGAAACCATTTCCACTAAGATAAGGAACAAGACAAGGTTGCCCATTCTCACCACTACTATTCAACATAGTTTTGGAAGTTTTAGCCACAGCAATCAGAGAAGAAAAGGAAATAAAAGGAATCCAAATTGGAAAAGAAGAAGTAAAACTGACACTGTTTGCAGATGACATGATACTATACATAGAGAATCCTAAAGATGCTACCAGAAAACTGCTAGAGCTAACCAATGAATTTGGTAAAGTTGCAGGATACAAAATTAACGCACAGAAATCTCTTGCATTCCTAGACACTAATGATGAAAAATCTGAAAGAGAAATTAAGGAAATACTCCCATTTACCACTGCAACAAAAAGAATAAAATACCTAGGAATAAACCTACCTAAGGAGACAAAAGACCTGTATGCAGAAAACTGTAAGACACTGATGAAAGAAATTGAAGAAGATACAAACAGATGGAGAGATATACCATGTTCTTGGATTGGAAGAATCAACATTGTGAAAATGACTATAATACCCACCAAAGCAATCTACAGTCAATGCAATCCCTATCAAACTACCAATGGCATTTTTCATAGAACTAGAACAAAAATTTCACAATTTGCATGGAAACACAAAAGACCCTGAATAGCCAAAGCAATCTTGAGAAAGAAAAATGGAGGTGGAGGAATCAGGCTCCCTGACTTCAGACTATATTACAAAGCTACAGTAATCAAGACAGTATGGTACTGGCACAAAAACAGAAATATAGATCAATGGAACAGGATAGAAAGCCCAGAGATAAACCCATGCATATATGGTCAACTAATCTATGATAAAGGAGGCAAGAATATACAATGGAGAAAAGACAGCCTCTTCAATAAGTGGTGCTGGGAAAACTGGACAGCTACATGTAAAAGAATGAAATTAGAACATTCCCTAACACCATACACAAAAAGAAAGTCAAAATGGATTAAAGACCTAAATGTAAGGCCAGACATTATAAAACTCTTAGAGGAAAACATAGGCAGAACACTCTATGACATAAATCACAGCAAGATCCCTTTTGACCCACCTCCTAGAGAAATGGAAATAAAAGCAAAAATAAACAAATAGGACCTAATGAAACTTAAAAACTTTTGCACAGCACAGGAAACTAGAAACAAGATGAAAAGACAACCCTCAAAATGGGAGAAAATATTTGTAAATGAAGCAGCTGACAAAGGATTAATCTCCAAAATATACAAGCAGCTCATGCAGCTCAAGATCAAAAAAGCAAATAACCCAATCCAAAAATGGGCAGAAGACCTAAATAGACATTTCTACAAAGAAGATACACAGATTGCCAACAAACACATGAAAGGATGTTCAACATCACTAATCATTAGAGAAATGCAAATCAAAACTACAATGAGGTATCACCTCACACTGGTCAGAATGGCCATCATCAAAAAATCCACAGACAATAAATGCTGGACGGGATGTGGAGAAAAGGGAACCCTGTGGTGCTGTTGGTGGGAATGTAAATTGATACAGCCACTATGGAGAACAGTATGGAGGTTTCTTAAAAAACTAAAAGTAGAACTACCATATGACCCAGCAAACCCAGTACTGGCCATATACCCTGAGAAAACCATAATTCAAAAAGAGTCATGTACCACAATGTTCACTGCAGCACTATTTACAATAGCCAGGATATGGAAGCAAACTAAGTGCCCGTCAAATGATGAATGGATAAAGAAGATGTGCCACATATATACAATGGGGTATTACTCAGCCATAAAAAGAAATGAAATTGAGTAATTTGCAGTGAGGTGATGGACCTAGAGTCTGTCATACAGAGTGAAGTAAGTCAGAAAGAGAAAAACAAATACCATATGCTAACACATATATATGGAATCTAAAAACAAAATGGCTCTGAAAAACTTAGGGGAAGGACAGGAATAAAGACGCAGATGTAGAGAATGGACTTGAGGACACGGGGAGGGGGAAGGGTAAGCTGGGATGAAGTGAGGAGTGGCATGGAGATATACACACTACCAAATGTAAAATAGCTAGTGGGAAGCAGCCTCATGGCACGGGGAGATCAGCTCGGTGCTTTGTATCCACCTAGAGGCTAGGATAGGGAGGGTGGGAGGGAGACGCAAGAGAGAGGAGAAATGGGGATAAAGGTACATGCATAGATGATTCACTTTGTTATACAGCGGAAACTAACACACCATTGTAAAGCAATCATACTCCAAGAAAGATGTTTAAAAAAACACAACAATTTAACCAAAATCCTTAAGATTATAACTTTCAGCAAGGTAATTTTTCATATTAGAAACTCATATGATTTCAGTGATCCAGAAAAAATATGTTGAAAACAGATGCTCATAGTCTCCTTAAACATTAAAATATTGTACATAGCCTAAATATCCAGCCATAACACAGTGATTACCTTAAATATTACATAGCCATTACGGTACAATTGTTGAGGAATACTGAGTTTGGAAAGTCTTCAGCTGAGTGAAATAGGATAGTAAATATACCATATGATACCAAAAAAAAAAAAAAAAAGGTGAAGTTTGAATAGTGAGCTTGCCTAGTCATTTTTCTCCCGGTACTCCAAAATGCATTACTTATTTGTCCCTCCAGTCACTCATTAACAGTTGAGTTGCAAGACACTGAAATAGGTGATGTGGAAATATGAGGGTGAACGTACTAAGTTCCCGACCTCCTGGAAAGATAAGGTATATACACAGAGAGCCAGACGACCAGACGGTAAACAAGTGCCACGTGAGTAGGCACAGACAGTAAGGGCTGGAGAGTTCATATCAACACAGTACAGACTTTTTATGCACCATAACCTGGGAAGGCTATAAATGTGGCTAATGCATGCTTCCAGCCCTCAAGGATCTTAACATTTATGGAGAAGATATTTAGGCAACTAATCATAATACAGGAAAAGTGACTTAATAAGATAATCTCCTAATGTGAGTCAGTTTTGTGAAAGAAATAAACCTGGTGATAGAGACTAACAGGAAAGTGCAGAGAGAGGAAGGCCTTCCTTAAGCAGGGCATGGTCAGAGAAAGTGGCTGTGAGGAGGTAACACCTGAGCTAAGGGAGAGAGGGAGCAGGTATGTGAAATGCCAGAGGAGAGGGAGCAGAAAGGAGCTCGGGTGCTGGAGGAGCAGAAATGTGGCTGGAGCACATTTCAGAGTATTGGTGAGGCCACAGAGGGGGTGGAAGGAAGCTCCCTCAGGGATCTCCAGTCCAAGGTAAGGAGTTTGGATTTCATTGTAAACTCAATGGGAAACCACTAAAAGTTGTTTGGTTTTTCAAAAATTCTTTTATTTGGTAAGTTTCAAATTTATGAAAAGTTATAAGAATAACACTATATAGTCTTTATTCCAATTCATGTACTGTTAACATTTTGCTCCATTTTTTATAGCCTTTGTTCTCTCTATATGTACTTATTTTTTCTGAAGCATTTCGTTTGAGTGTTAAGTTGCATAATTCATGCCCTTTAATCCCCAAATACTTTACTCTGAATTCCCCAAGAATAACAACATTCTCTTACGTAAGTAGAATATACTTATCATCTTCAGAAAATTTAACATTGATACAATAATTTACTGTCCATAATCCAGTTTTGTCAACTGACTCAGTAATGTTCCTTAACATTCTTTTTCTTTTTTTTTTTTGTGAACAGCCCAGATGTCCTCCAACAGATGAATGGAGGTATGTCCACACCATGGAACACTGCTCACCAGCTAATAAGACCAAACCATTGATACACACAACAACCTAGATCATCTCCAGAGAGTTACACTGAGTGAAAAACAAATCTCAAAAGATTACATATACAATATTATTCCACTTGTAAAAATGTTTCAAATTACAAAATTATAGAAATGGAAAACTGATTAGCAATTACCAGGGGTTAAGAAGGAAGTAGGGGTAGGAGAGAAGTGGGGGGTGGCTATCATAGGGCAACATAAGGGATCCTCATGGTGGTGGAAATGTTCTGTATCTTTACTGTATCAATATTAATATCCTGGTTGTGATATATACATATATTTTTAACATCTTTATTGGACCTGGTTGTGATATTATACTGCAGTTTTGCTGATGTTACTACTGGGGAAAACTAGGTAAAGGGTATACAGAATCTCTCTATATTATTTTTTACAATGGCCTGTAAATTTATAATCACCTCAAAAAGTTTAATTAAAAACAAATCAATGAGACAGCAAAGTATTATTGTATTCAGTCACTTCATTTATACTCCAAGAGGTCCCCAGAATGCTTCCTGTGGTGTCAGACAGAGAGAAGGTGCTCAGTAGATGTTTGTTTAATGAATAAATAAGAAAGGATTTGAGTTGCCTTTACCCCCCCCCCCATTTTATAGCAGGTACCTGGCCATAAACGTTGTGACTAATCCCAAAATACTAGCTATTAAATGACATATGTGGAACTGGAACTCTGGACTCCTAACTTCAAGGCCAAAATTTTCTTTTGATTACATCTTTTTTTTTTAACATCTTTATTGGAGTATAATTGCTTTACAATGGTGTATTAGTTTCTGCTTTATAACAAAGTGAATCAGTTATACATATACATATGTCCCCATATCTCTTCCCTCTTGCATCTCCCTCCCTCCCACCCTCCCTATCCCACCCCTCTAGGTGGTCACAAAGCACCGA
Source organism: Monodon monoceros (assembly GCF_005190385.1). Lineage (NCBI taxonomy): Eukaryota > Metazoa > Chordata > Mammalia > Artiodactyla > Monodontidae > Monodon > Monodon monoceros. Next base: position 59,541,487 of record NW_021703774.1, on the reverse strand, counting down.
GCTGATCTCCCTGTGCTATGTGGCTGCTTCCCACTAGCTATCTATTTTACATTTGGTAGTGTGTATATGTCCATGCCACTCTCTCACTTCGTCCCAGCTTACCCTTCCCCCTCCCCGTATCCTCAAGTCCATTCTCTAGTAGGTCTGTGTCTTTATTCCCATCTTACCCCTAGGTTCTTCACGACCATTTTTTTTTTTAGATTCCATGTGTATGTGTTAGCATACGGTATTTATTTTTCTCTTTCTGACTTACTTCACTCTGTATGACAGTCTCTAAGTCCATCCACCTCACTACAAATAACTCAATTTCATTTCTTTTTATGGCTGAGTAATATTGCATTGTATATATGTGCCACATCTTCTTTATCCATTCATCTGTTGATGGACACTTAGGTTGCTTCTGTATCCTGGCTATTGTAAATAGAGCTGCAATGAACATTGTGGTACATGACTCTTTTTGAATTATGGTTTTCTCAGGGTATATGCCCAGTAGTGGGATTGCTGGGTCATATGGTAATTCTATTTGTAGTTTTTTAAGGAACCTCCATACTGTTCTCCATAGTGGCTGTATCACCTTACATTCCCACCAACAGTGCAACAGGGTTCCCTTTTCTCCACACCCTCTCCAGCATTTATTGTTTGTGGATGTTTTGATGATGGCCATTCTGACCGGTGTGAGATGATAGAAAGCCCAGAGATGATTACATCTTTATACTCTCTCTTTTCATGGAAGAGATGCTATCTCTTAAACCTTCACGGTCTCCTTTGTGTCAAAACATAGTTTCTTTCTTCCTTTCTTTCTTTCTTTCTTTTTATTTTTGCTAGAATATGATTTTTTTCTTCTCATCACTGCCATCTCCCTAAACAACTAGTATATCCATCACAGATATTTTCTTATCATTCACGTTAACCTTAATCCTCTACATCCCAGCTTGCATCTTTACCCCATTCCCCAACCCCTACCCTTCTCCCTTCACTAAAACTATTTTCTTAAAAATTCCAACTGCCCTCTTTGTGACATCATATCAAAGTTCATCCTTCTGTATGTCTCTGTAGCATGAGAACCTTGTTGACAATTCACTTTGAGCTAATAATTTTACCTCTGGAAAACAAGTTATCCTTTTTCCCAGATAACATCTACATCCCCCGTCGGTTCTGATTCTGGGCTTTAAGATTCTCCAGTGTTCTTTCATTTCTATTACACGTCTACATTCTTTCTCCCAGTTCAGTGAGTCCCGGGCAATGTTAAGTTCTCTCACAATCTGGGATATCAAGTCCAACGTTCTTTGCCTCCCCAAAGCCTCTGACCCGTATAGGAAGCAGCCTATGGAAAAGCCCACCCTTGCCACCCTCTCTGCAGAAGGAGACAGGGAGAAAGAACCATCATTATGGGACTTACTGAACAGGTTATTCCAGGTCACATTTGTCTTCTCCTCAGACTCTATTGTTTGGAAAACGAGTACCCTGTGATGGTCCAGGTTTTTAAGCAATTCTTCACAGTAAAATGGAATCCCACAGCTTCCCTCGACCAGGTACCTGTAGTGAAAACAATGCAATCTATTTATATCAAAGAACCATCTTTAAAGAAGTAAAAATATTTGCGTTTTCTCAATCACCTGAAAATAATCACTTCTCTTTCTCCATTTGTTTTGGTTTGTTTTTCATTTTTAGGGATTGCTTTTTCTTTTTTCTTTCTTTTTTTTTTTGCTGTATGCAGGCCTCTCACTGTTGTGGCCTCTCCCGTTGCGGAGCACAGGCTCCAGATGCGTGCAGGCTCAGCGGCCATGGCTCACGGGCCCAGCCGCTCCGCGGCACGTGGGATCTTCCCGGACCGGGGCACGAACCCGTGTCCCCTGCATCGGCAGGCGGACTCTCAACCACTGCGCCACCAGGGAAGCCCTTTCTTTCATTTTTAAAATTACATAATAAACCATTTAAATATTTCAGAAGTCAAAACTATGTAATAAGGTACATCCTCAGTCTTGCTTCCCTTCCTCACCTTATAAGTAAGCATTTAAATTAGTTTCTGGTTTATCTTTTCAACGTTTCTTTTTAAAACTATAGAAAATGCACACACGTATTTCACTCTCTTCCTTAGATAAAAGACAGCAAGTTATATATACTGCACACTAGGCAACCCCTTGTTTTTTCACTCAACAATGTATCCTGGTCATCCCGTCACATCAGCAGATCTTTCTTATTTCTCTTTATAGCTACATAGGGCTCAATCGTGTGGATGCATCCTAGTTTACTCGGACTGTCCTCTTAGAGATGGACATTTGGATTGCTTTCAGTCTTTTACTAGTACAAATAATGCCTCAATAAAAACTGTGCCCATATGTCACTTCATATTTTTGTCACTATATATATTTTAAAATTTTTAAAAATTTTTTATTGAAGTATAGTTGATTTACAATGTTGTGTTAGTTTCAGGTGTACAGCAAAGTGATTCAGAGATATATATATATATATATATATATATATATTCTTTTTCAGATTCTTTTCCCTTATAGGTTATTACAAAATATTGAGCATAGTTCCCTGTCAGTATATCTTTGAGATAGGTTCCTAGAATTGGGAAGGCTAGATCAAAAAGTAAATGCATATATAATAAATGTATACATATATAATAAATACATACATAATAAATAAATAAATACATACATACAGAGAGAAAGAGGGAGAGACAGAGAGACAAAGGGAAAGAACACACAAAATTCATGCCTGCGGGCTTCCTTGGTGGCGCAGTGGTTGAGAGTCTGCCTGCCAACGTGGAGGACACGGGTTCAAGCCCTGGTCTGGGAGGGTCCCACATGCCGCGGAGCAACTAGGCCCATGAGCCATGGCCGCTGAGCCTGCGCGTCTGGCGCTCGTGCTCCACAGCGAGAGAGGCCGCAACAGTGAGAGGCCCGCGCACCGCAATGAAGAGTGGCCCCCACTTACTGCAACTGGAGAAAGCACTCGCATAGAAACGAAGACCCAACACAGCCAAAAATAAATAAATAAATAAAAATACAATTTGAAAAAAAAAATAAATTCATGCCTGGAGTTATTTTAAATGAGACTTTGTCCAAGACATTTCTCTTCCAGAAGCCAAGCAACCTCATCAGAAAGAACAGATACAGATACCAAGGTGGCTTGTAAACAGCCAGATAAGGAAGAGGCATTGTCCATGTTGTTAAGGGGACTGCTGTCAAGACCCCAGGAGAGGAGTCACTGAGAAGCTCAGAGAGCACTGACGTCACCATCTACCATGACAGGGAACACCAGTACCAGACCACGTTATTGCCAGCGACTAAGACCTTGCTCAGCTGTGGGCTGTGGTTCTTAAGGCTTACCAGTCTGCCTTTCATGTTACTTGCCCATGACAGTGCCCTTAGTCACTGTGGGCTAGAGTGAGTGTACCCATAGCCAGCATGATGAAAGGGAAACAAAACTGATGTCCTAAGCAACGTCTGAGACGGTGTAACAGGGACCATAACAAGGAAAAGTGAGTAGCATCCATCCTATCAGGCATGTTCAGTGGCCCCTCTGAAAGGCGGGCCCAGCAAGAATCCTGAAATGGCCGCTTTCAGACACATCTTAAGGAATCTGATGAAGTCTGGACCTGGAGAATGAGTGCAGATGTCGAGGCCTCAGGATAGAAATAGTTTACTCACGTGTCTAGTTCTTTGGGGATGCCCCTGACGTTGAGGTCTAGGCAGACCTTGTTGAGGATGTCCTGAGGCTGCACGGCTCCAAGGATGACATAGGTGGTGTTCCTGTTCTTCATTATGGCACTGGCAGCTGCACAGGGTATGTCGATGAAGGGAGACAGGGACATGATGATGAAGATGGGAACAGACCGGATAAGCTTCTCCATAAATGTCCAGGAGGCTGAATCGATAAACTGGCCTTCATCGATGATGAAAATAATCCTTTCCTCTTTCACTGTCTGGACAAGGTGGGGAAACAGAAAGAAAAATGCTGTAGGACTTCAGGGTTTTTTTTGTTTTTGTTTGATTTTTTGGCCGCACCGAGCAGCTTGCGGGATCTCAGTTCCCCGACCAGGGATTGAACCCAGGCCATGGCACCGAAAGCGCCAAATCCTAACTAGACCACTAGGGAACTCCCGTGACTTCAGTTTTTTATACACATGTATGGGTATGCATATGTATCCACCGAATTTTGTGAAGCTAAGTTAAATCTGTTCTTTCTAATAACTTTGCGTTAATTTAGATTCCGCTGATTGGAATCTGTGGCAATTGGGACAGAACTGGCTGGAATAGACTCTTACTTGGTCAAATCTTTGTGTAAAGATAATGTAAATATATAGGACAGATGGGGTTTTAGTCAAGTTAAACAGCCATTACATAAAAATTACTGAGGTTTACTTCAAGTCATTCTAATCTATTGAAAAATGAAGGTCTCCTGGAAATACCTATCTGACATTTATTCAACCAACATCGATTCAACACATATTTACCAAGCACCCACTGGGCTAGGTGCTGGAGGCAGGCTGCTGAGCAAAACTCACCTGGTCCTTGCCCTGCCGGCCGTTTATGCTGTTCTAGCTTGAACTGCGGCACATGTTACACTTAAAAACAGATCGTGTGTCCCTCTTCTTGTGTAGAGTACCTTTCCCTAACTAGTCTGAATTATTTATTTACTCATTAAGCATTTATTGTGCATCTGTTAGGGTCAGGTACTGTTTGAAGCACTGGGGATAGAGTATTAGACAAAATATAGAGCTTACATTTAGTGTGAGCCCCTGCATAGCGGGCCCTGCGTTTCCATAGTGTAAGATGTCTAAATGGAGAAAACCTTCCCCACTCTTACTGCTCCAGGCTGCTCTTGGCTTCTTTTGTTTCCCTCCGGGAAGAGATTGGGTTAAGCCATTCTTTCCCTCTGCATGTTTTTATAAACTAGAGCAGCAAAGGCTACATTCAAATTTCAGAAGATGATCATTATAAAGTATTATAGCCTGCCTTATCACATATATGTAAGTCCCCTCTTACAGCCCCATTCTGTCACCAGATAGTTAGTTCTTCACTGACCCTGAGAACATTTTAATGAATAGGGTTAGCATCCCGTTGTTTTGTTTGGTTTTGTATTTGACTAATATCTTTAAAACTACGGGGCAGGGAATTCCTTGGTGGCACAGTGGTTGAGAGTCTGTCTGCCAATGCAGGGGACACAGATTCGAGCCCTGGTCCAGGGAGATCCCACATGCCACAGAGCAACTAAGCCCATGCACCACAACTACTGAGCCTGTGCTCTATAGCCCACAAGCCACAGCTCCTAAGCCTGCAAGCCACAACTACTAAAGCCTGCACACCTAGAGCCCGTGCTCCACAGCAAGAGAAGCCACCGCAATAAGAAGACCGCGAATCGCAACAAAGAGCAGCCCCCACTCACCACAACTAGAGAAAGCCCCTGTGCAGCAACAAAGACCCAACGCAGCCAAATAAATAAATAAATAAATAAAACTACGGGGCAGTTAGAAATGTGAGTTTTAGTCATAGAATAGCCTTGTCAGTGAATTATTTGTGAATTGGGGAGAGTAAAGCAGGAACCAAAAAACCTACATGAATTCAATAGTACATCAATGGCGTCAGCTTCTTCACATTTAAAATGAGGAGACTGAAATATTACTCAGCCATAAAAAAGAACGAAATAATGCTGTTTACAGTGACATGGATGGACCTAAAGATTATCACACTGGGCTTCCCTGGTGGTGCAGTGGTTGGGAGTCCGCCTGCCAATGCAGGGGACGCGGGTGCGTGCCCCAGTCCGGGAAGATCCCACATGCCGCGGAGCGGCTGGGCCCGTGAGCCATGGCTGCTGAGCCTGCGTGTCCGGAGCCTGTGCTCTGCAACAGGAGAGGCCACGGCAGTGAGAGGCCCGTGTACCGCAAAAAAAAAAAAAAAAAAAAAGGTTATCACACTAAGTGAAGTAAGTCAGACAGAGAAAGACAAATATCATGTGATATCACTTATATGTGGAATCTTTAAAAAAGGTACAAATGAACCTATTTACAAAACAGAAACAGAATCACAGATGTAGAACACAAACTTATGGTTACAAAGGGGGAAAGGTGGGGGGAGGGATAAACTGGGAGATTGGGATTGACATATACACACTACTATATATAAAATAGATAGCTAACAAGAACCTTTTTTTTTTTTTTTTCGGTACACGGGCCTCTCACTGTTGTGGCCTCTCCCGTTGCGGAGCACAGGCTCTGGACGCGCAGGCTGAGCGGCCATGGCTCACGGGCCCAGCCGCTCCGCGGCATGTGGGATCTTCCTGGACCGGGGCACGAACCTGTGTCCCCTGCATCGGCAGGCAGACTCTCAACCACTGCGCCACCAGGGAAGCCCAAGAACCTATTTTATAGCACAGGGAACTCTACTCAACACTCTGTGATGACCCATATGGGAATAGAATCTAAAAAAGAGTGTATATATATATATGTATAACTGATTCACTTTGCTATACACAACAAACTAACACAACATAGAAACTAACACAACATTGTAAGTCAACTATACTCCAATAAAAATTAATTAAAAACATAAAATAAAATGAGGAGATGGAATCAGGTCCTCTCTGATGTGAAAAAAGCCAACACTTACACTGCACCTACTATGTTCCCAGCACTGCGTGATGTGCTTTCATAAATGAACTTATTTAAAATCTTCGTTAACGGACTTCCCTGGTGTTGCAGTGGCTAAGAATCCACCTGCCAATGTAGGGGACACGGGTTCGAGCCCTGGTCTGGGAAGATCTCACATGCTGCAGAGCAACTAAGCCCATGCGCCACAACTACTGAGCCTGGGCTCTAGAGCCCACGCGCCACAACTACTGAGCCCACATGCGGCAACTACTGAAGCCCGTGCGCCTAGAGCCCGTGCTCCACAACAAGAGAAGCCACCACAATGAGAAGCCCGCACACCTCAACGAAGAGTAGCCCCTGCTCACTGCAACTAGAGAAAGCCCGTGTGCAACAACAAAGACCCAATGCAGCCAAAAAAATGTTTTTAATTTAAAAAAAAAAAATCTTCGTAACATTCATAGGAGGTGGCACTATTGAATCTATTTACTGAGAAAATTTAGGCACAGAGAAGTTAAGCCACTTGCCCAAGGTCATACTGATAGTAAATGATCCAAAGATTGTGGTCATAGCACAGAGTCAAAGCACAGCTTTACTCATGGTTTCCAACTAGGTTGTGGATCAGAACCAACTGAGAAGTTTCAAAACAAAAACAAACAACTAAACAGATTTCTAGGCCCCGACGAAACCCTTTTCAATTTGGGGTAGAATTCACAAATCCATATATTTTATGAAGCTTCCTGGATACTTGTGATGCAAACAGTCCAAAGCCTGACATTTAGAAACTACTGATACAGCCTTATTTGCCTGCAGTGGAGAAGAAGGAGGTTGTATTATAAACTTACACAATGCCACAAACTTGAATTGTTTATTTATTATGTGCCAGACACTGCTGGTCAATAGTGATACAAAAATGAGAAAGAGGCTCCCTTTCCTTAAGAAGCTCACAACCTCCTGAGGGGGAGAGACACATATATAAGTAGCAAATTGCAATACAGTATGGAAAATACAGTAAGAAGTATGTTCAAAGTGTTACAGAAACACAGCAGAAGAGGAATTAGTCATGCCTTGTGATTTGGGGGAGTTCTCACTGAAGAGGTGACACTGAATGATGAGTAGCATTTCTCCAGGTTAAAAAAAAAAAGTCTTTTGGCTTTTATCTCATTAGTATTGACAATTACTTGGATAGTACAAAGCACAGGTTGGAGCGATTTGCATACACTTTGGCAGTTGCATGGAGGATGAATTGGAGTGGAGAGGTATGAGGCACAGAGATTAGTTGGAAAGCTATGGAAAACAGTCCAGGAAGAGAAAGAGGCTGAACTACAGTAGGGAACAGAGGACGGGGAGATTCCAGAGTCAGTCTGAGGTAGACATGGTAGGACTTGTCAACTGAGCAAAGATAACTTCAAATGATGTGCGAATGAATTTGCTATTGACTAAATCAAGGGTCAGGATCAAGATGAGGGAGATAGGGCACTAAAGTAGGAAAAAAATGAATTTAGTATTAGACACTGAATTGAGTGTGAGCCCCCATATCCAAGTGGAATATACAGTTCTTGGAAATATGGTTTTGGTGCTTATACGAGAGCTGAGGAATGGGATATAAAGTTGGTGATCATCAACATATAATGGACAGTCATGATATTATTCAGAGAGCAAAAGTTAACATTGGTTGAGTGTTTCCAATGAAAGAGGCACTATTCTACGTTTTACACATAATCTAGTCATTTAAACCTTACAACCCTGTGAGCTAGGTACTATTATTTCCTCATTTTATAGAAGGTAAAGTAAAAGCATGGACAGGTTGAGTCACTTGATCAAGGTTACCCAGGTAGCAAGTGACAGGCCTAAGGGCTCAAACCTTGGTAGACTGATTACAGAGCCTATACACATAACCAGTTTGATAGACTGCATCTCATACAGAAGGAGAGAAAAAGAAGACTGGTTTTAAGGCGAGGCCAAACTCCCAGGAGTCATGTTAAAGGACTCCTTTTAAGCACAGCTAAATTCTGAACAGACTCTTAGCTTGAGGTTTGGAAGGATGGAGGAAAATGAAACACTTTGGGTTAAAGCTTTCACATACTTCAAAGCTTCTTGCCATTGGAGTCTAAACCCTTGAGGTCACCTGGCTTTGCGGTGAGACGTCCAGTTTCCCCCTCCCCATTATTTGACCTATAGACGCTCTTACTTGCTCCAAGATCTTCATAAACAACGCTTCCAACTGCTTCTGCTTTCTCGTGGTGCTCATCCTGGAAACCTCTCGTGAAATAGGGAACTGTATAAAGAATTATGACAATATTGAGTATGCGCAAATAGCAGGGGGAACTACTAGTTGTATGACTCTGGCAATTCACTTTACTGTTCTGTACCTTAAAATCCTCATGTGCTAGGTAATCCATAACATCCCTTCCAGCTCTGGTACTCTATGTCATTGAATCTAATAGATACAGGACAGAACAGGGCACATTCTTGTCTTTGCATTGGCAGTCACCTGTGGGAGCAGAGTGATTTCGTGCCCTGGACTAGCTAGTATAGCATAGCTATGATGGGAAGGTGAGAAAAGAAATGAATCAGCAGGTGGCTATTTGGGTTTTCTTGAGTCTGGTACCAATATATCTCAGGAAGGTGGCTCATTCAAGGATTGGGAGTCATTTCCTTACCACCTGGACGCTGCAGACGAGAAAACAAGAGGATAATAAAGGCCAAAGAGATGCAAAGTCATAAAGCATCAGGGAGGAGTGGCCACATCTGCCCCTTCACTATTTCTAACGGGAGTCTAACACTAGCTAGTTACCTGCACATGGAAAATGTCATTAAGAAGACAATGGAACTTTTCATCCAGCAGTGACTTGACTTTATTTTGAAGGTTGGTCTGTCGTTCTTTATAATGTTTGCAAGTATCCAGACCTAGTACATTGGCCATGAGTATCTGGATGGTATAAAAATTCTGATGGAAGCTGATCTTAGTCAACGCAATAGCAATAGTCCTGTTTATAAGAAAGTCAGGAATCAGAGTTTTAAAATATATTTTTTGAAAACAATAAAGGTTGAAGGAAAGCCCTGACTCCTCATATTCAGTTGTAATGACAGATTTCCCAAGCTATCTGGAAGCTGTTCTTTATTTGTGCTTCAGATACCCTCCCTTACTCCACTATGTTTCTAAGCTCTGTAAATGTATCCTAGCTATCCCCTCTTCTCTAGCCCTACCGCCAGTGCCTGGGTTCAGGCCCTCATACTCTCACCTATACTCCCTAACAGCATACTACTACCCCTGTCTAGCGCCAAGACTCTCTGAATGCATCACCTCTATGGAAGCCTGAAGCACCTAGGTAGATGCAAGTCTAGGTTAAGTCTAGACTCCTTCACGTGACATATAAGCCTTTCCAAGTCCTCATGGTCATTTTTTGCCACTCTCTGCCCAGCAGTCTACCCTCCACCAACAACAAACCGGTGAGTGTTCCCTGCACATCCAACTGCTTCTTCTCTTTATGCCTTTGCTTTCCTCGGCCTGGAGTGTCATCACTTCTCACAGTCCCTCCTAATCCCTGGTTTCCTGTTCATTTGTAAATCTCAGCTCAGGAGTAACCTCCTGGAAATCTTCCCTGACACCCTCAGGTTGGATGACATACCCCTCTTTCTTGTAGCTTTTACAGTACTCTATTGCGTGCTTCCATCACTGTCCTCACCACATTCTATTTTTACTGTCATCTCTCTTTCCTTCTCTTTTGTGAGAACTCCTTGAGGGTAGGGATCAGATATTATTCGTCTTCAAGGCTTTGCAACTTGCCATGGATTGATTTATGCACCCCTCCCCCCACTAATTCATATGCTGAAGTCTTAGCCCTCAGAATGTGACCTTATTTGGGAACAGGGTCATTGCAGATGTAACTAGGTAAGTCGAGGCCATACTGGAATAGGGTGGGCCCCTAATCCAATATGACTGTCTCTTTATAGGGAGGGGAAATTTGGGGGATTCCCTGGCGGTCCAGTGGTTAGGACTCAGTGCTTTCACTGGTGTGGCCCAGGTTCAATCCCTGGTTGGGGAACTAAGATCCCGCAAGCCACGCAGTGGGAAAAAAAAAAAGAAGAGGGAAATTTTTGGACACAGACAGCACACATGGAGAACATCATGTGAAGATGGAGGCAGAGACTGGGGTGATGCTTCTACAAGCAAATGAACACCAATGACTGCCAGCAAGCCACCAGAAGCTAGGAAAGAGGCACAGAACAGACTGTCCCTCACAGCTGATGGAAGGAACCAACTTTACGCCACCTGGATCTTGGACTTCTACCCTCCTGTACACTGAGACAATATACTTCTGTTGCTTAAGCCACCTAGCTTGTGATGCTTTGTCATGGTAGCTCTAGAAAACTAATATAGCACTTAGTTCCTGGAACATAGTAGGTACTCAGTAAGTGATGGAATAAATGAGTGTCTTCTGGCGATTTTGAATTATCCTTTCATCAATGTTAAAGATATTTTAAAACTAGTCTTTCTCAGGCCTGGCATTAAAAAAGAGTAGAAACATAGCTAAAAATAAGATTAATAAGAATTTTCCCCTTAAAGCCTTTAGGTTAGATGGTGAAAGGCTGTGAGACACCATTACCATTGTCTTGGTCATCATCACTGTTATTGAATACCATACCGTCCACCTCCATGAGATGGGTTGTCCCAAAGAGAGCCCTCATGACATTCCTTATATGAAAAGAGACAAACAGCATGAGGTAAGTGCATCAGCTCTGCCTTCTGAAGGAAAATCCAGAGGCCCTTCATTCTCTAACCATACTCTCAGGGCTCAGTGGTTTGAACTAGTGATTCCCTGTCGGCCACATGGATAAACTTACGTATTTGTTCTGCAAACCCAATCTATCCTCAACATTTATACCAGTTGTTCTCAAACTGTGCATTAGGAAACTTAAAAATATCAATGTCCAAGTCCGTCCTGGCATTAAATCAGGATCTCCAGGGGTCAGCCCATCTTCCATTTTCTCAGTTCGATATGTTTATCATTAATTACTTATCTAGCACAAGGGGCATGACACCCAATAATAACTGATAGATTGTGGATAGTTTACATAAGGCAACTTATATAAAGGAGAGGAACACTGAAACAAATGAAACTCTTAAAGATGTCAGGATTCTCTGGATTCACAAAAAAATGGTCATTGCAAGACACTCACCTGTGGTTCTCACCTTGGGCCAGGTACTCAATTTCCACTAGTGTCTGGCTTTTTCCATATCCCGATAATCCTTCGTACATCAGGACTCGGCTGCAGTTAGATATCAAAAATTCCTTCATAGTACACATGAAGTATTTGATCTCCTTATTGCGTCCTGTTATTTTCATTTTTTAAAAAGGGAGCAAACCCAATCAACATAAAATAGTCTAGAAACATAAAAAAGCACATAGCGATACAGCTTCTAAGAATACCCTTGGAATTTCCATGGCATTGCTCATGGAGTTTCTTGAGGTCCTGTGCACTTTAAAATTTTTAAAAATCTTTCTCTAGAACTTTCCAGTTAACAGTGTGGTTTTACAGTTTTGTTTTGTTTTGGTTTTTTTTGATTCCCACAAGCTGTGAGGGAAAGGATTCTTATAATGCTCATTATGATGTCCATTTAACTTTAGTGTAGAAAACTGAGATTTTCTTAAATTATACAACCAGGAATTAAACCAGGATTATCTGACCCTAATGCTTGTTTTCTTTTCCTTTTTCTGTAACACACTAGAAGTAACTACAGATTATTACATTAGTAAATCAGCTTAATAAAGATAGGGTTCCCATGTTGAACAATATGGATAAAACTTTTTTATTTCCGATTCTGTGAAGGAAAACTTGCTCTTTGTAAATGAGAAATTATACTTATCTCAGGGCTACTAAAAGTATTAACAGTGATAAAAAAAATTCAATTTGCCTTAAAAAACTCATATATAGATTAATTCTATCATAAGAACAACCTAAATTCTTAGTAAAAATAAATTATAGGTTTTTTTCCTTATTATAAAACTAATGCATGCTCACTGTAGAAAATATAGAAAACTTAAAAAAGGAAAAGAAGAAAATAAAAGTCATCTTGGGTTACAACCCTATCACTCTTATTTTTCTTATGTGTTTTTAAATATGTGTAACAGGATGCCCTGACTGAAATCTGAAACTCAGCCTACAATCTTTGAAACCTGGGTGGGCGGGAAGGAGTTGGCAGAACGGTAATTTCTGTCAAAAGAGCTGGAGACCAAATCAGGGTTGACTCTTCCTTCTTTGCTGGACAGATCACTGTGGAGGGTCCATTCTGTTATCCATTGATAGAGTAAATACATACCTAGGTGTTAGCTAAAGTCTACTGAAAACCAAGACCACTACTCTAAGCTTAGATGTTTTATACAAAGAAGCTGAGTGTTTATTTGGTAATGTAAATTTCTGGGTAAGATTTAGTGAGAATTACTCTGCAGACCATATTGCTTCTTTTAGGTGCAACATTTCCTTTCTGAAAACGCATTTGAATTTCAATTTTGTGAGATGTGTAGTATTGTTCTTTGGCCTAAAGTTTACACAGGAACTTAGAAGATAAGGCCCAGAAGGCTGCAGAGCAGACTCTTCTAGCTGTTTTATGTTCTATTTGTATAGAACACATACAGGTAAGAACTTACTGATTGTCTTTTTAGTTGGATTCTAAAATGAGGTTAACTCAACTTGCCTTGAAGTATGCATACCTTGTTTCTATTTGAACAAGGCCCTAATACCTGAGACTGTTGTATGCATTTTTGATGCTAAAAGAACACTTTTTGTTCATTTTAGTTTTGTTATCAGTTAGCATATACAATTTCACTTACAGGCACTCTTGTAAAAGAAGGGTGTTTCCCATGCTCCTAACCTCTGACAGTCTGTTTTTGGTTATAGCTTTAAGGAAAGATATGTGGGCCTGATCTTTACCTTATACTGGTGAAATCAGGGCAAAAAGTCAAGTACAGAGAGTTCCCTGGCAGTCCAGTGGTTAGGACTCTGAGCTTTCAATGCTGAGGGCCTGGGTTCAATCCCTGTTCAGGGAACTAAGGTCTCACAAGCCGCTCAGCAGCAGCCGACAAACAAAACAAAACAAAACACACACACAGAAAACAAACAAACAAACAAAGGCAACTAGACCAGACTGAGAAATATATGCATATTGTAGCAATGTATTCTAATATGTCTGTCATAGTGAGTCCTCAATTTTGTAGAAAGGGGGTTAGGACTTCCATTTACTGTCAATCATTATCACAACAAGCATATCCTAGGATGAAGTTAGGCCTCGGACGAAGGTGAGAGTGGGCATTCCTTCTCCTTTCTAGCCTTCAAGAGTTTGGGGATCTGGACTTATAAAAAGTGATGTGCTTGCAGACTCTGAAAACTACCTGAATGCACTGAAAGTTAGGCATTGCTGCTGGCTCAAGTGCTCTTTGAAGTTCTGGAACTCTTGCCTTCTTTTATGCTCTGCTGACATCAAGATTCTGTCCTAATACTCCCCCAAGGTGTGGGACAGAGCCTCTTCTCAATTGCCCTAACATAGTTATGACCGAGATTTAATTTATAATGATACTTTTAGGGATGTTCAAGTCTAACAGAAGGAAATTACAAGTGTTACTTGAAATGGCTGCCTTCAGAATCCACAGGCCAATCTTCATGTGGGTCTCTTCTCTACCTCATTTTATGTCTACTTCCCTGCATAGTCTTGAGTTAGCTTTCTTATGATAGGGTCTCTCTCACCAAGAATCACAAAAACATCACTGCCGGATGGATCATAGCTCTAAATGTAAAAGGTAAAACAAAATTTCTGGAAGAGAGTCTAGAAAAATATCTTCATGACTTTTGGGTGAGGAAAGATTTCTCAAACAGTATACAAAAGCAATAATTATAAAGAAAAAGATTGATAAATTGGATTTCATTAAAATCAAAAGTTGTGTTCATTAAATACATCACTAATAGAGTAAAAAGACAAGCACAGAATGGGAAAAGTTACATACAGTAAAAACAAATGGACCCATTTTCAGAATATATAAATAATTCCAACAGATCTATAAAAAAATACAATCCAATTGAAAAATAGACAAAAGATTTGTACAGACACTTTATAAAAGATGATTTCCAAATGGCCAATAAATATTTGGAAAAGGCACTCAACCACATCAGGGAAATACAGATGGAAACCATGGTGAGATACCACTATAAACCCAACAGAATTATTAAAATTATAAAGACTGAGAAAACTATCTACCAAAATTGTACCCTTTGCCCCAACAGTATCACTCCTATATATATACTCAACAGCAGAAATGCATACATATGTTCACCATAAGACTTGTACAAAAATCTTTATGGCAGTACTATTCATAAGAACCCAAACTGGAAACAACTCAAATGTTGTACAAAAGCAGAATGAATACATTGTTATATATTTATAAAAGGGAATATAGTCATCCCTCTGTATCCACAGGAGATTGGTTCCAGGACCCCTGGGGATATCAAAATCTGCGGATGCTCAAGTCCCTTATATAAAATGGTGTAGTATTTGTATATAACCTAAACACATCCTCCTGTATACTTTAACTCATCTCTAGGTTCATTATAATAGCAAATACAATGTAAATGCTATGTAAATAGTTGCCGGTGTGCAGCAAATTCAAGTTTTGCTTTTGGGAATTTTCTGGAATTAAAAAAAAATTTTTTTTTTTTGATTTGTAGTTGTTAGAATCCATGGATGCACACCCTGCAGATACAGAGGGCCAACTGTACTACACAGCAATGAAAATGGATGAATTATAGCTACATCCAACAATATGGACGAATTTCATAATGTAATGTTGATTAAAAGAAGGCTTATGTAAATGAGGACCCGAGAGGCTTCCGGGAAGATGGCGGAAGAGTGAGACACGGAGATCACCTTCCTCCCCACAGATACACCAGAAATACATCTACACGTAGAACAACTCCTACAGACCACCTACTGAACACTGGCAGAAGACCTCAGATCTCCCAAAGGCAAGAAACTCCCCACGTACCTGGAAGAGATTAAGAGCGCTGCTTAAAGGAGCTCCAGAGACGGGCGCGAGCCGCGGCTAAAAGCGCGGACCCCAGAGACCGGCATAAGACGCTAAGGCTGTTGCTGCCGCCACCAAGAAGCCTGTGTGCGAGCACAGGTCACTATCCACACCCCCCTTCCAGGGAGCCTGTGCAGCCTGCCACTGCCAGGGTCCCGGGATCCAGGGACAACTTCCCCGGGAGAACGCACAGCTCGCCTCAGGTTGGTGCAACGTCCTGTCGACCTCTGCCGCCGCAGGCCCGCCCCGCACTCCGTGCCCCTCCCTCCCCCGCCTCCCGGCCTGAGTGAGCCAGAGTCCCGGAAGCAGCTGCTCCTGTAGCCCCGTCCTGTTTGAGCGAAGAACAGACGCCCTCCGCCCTCCGGCGATCTACACGCAGAGGCGGGGCCAAATCCAAAGCTGATCCCCAGGAGCTGTGAGAACAAAGAAGAGAAAGGGAAATCTCTCCCAGCAGCCTCAGAAGCAGAGGATTAAAGCTCCACAATCAACTTGATGTACCCTGCATCTGTGGAATACATGAATACACAACGAATCATTCCAAATTGAGGAGGTGGACTTTGAGAGCAAGATTTATGATTTTTTCCCCTTTTCCCCTTTTTGTGAGTGTGTATGTGTATGCTTCTGTGTGAGATTTTGTCTCTATAGCTATGCTTCCACCATTTGTCCTAGGGTTCTATCCATCCGTTTTTGTTTTTTTTTTAATTTTTTTCTTAATAATTATTTTTTATTTTAATTAGTTTATTTTATCTTACTTTATTTTATTTTATCTTCTTTCTTTCTTTCTTTCTTTTTTTCCTTCCTTCCCTCCTTCCTTCCTTCATTCCTCCCTCCCTCCCTCCCTCCCTCCTATCTTTCTTTCTACATCTACCAATTCTTTCTTTCTACTTTTTCTCCCTTTTATTCTGAGCCGTGTGGATGAAAGGCTCTTGGTGCTGCAGCCAGGAGTCAGTGCTGTGCCTCTGAGGTGGGAGAGCCAACTTCAGGACACTGGTCCACAAGAGACCTCCCAGCTCCACATAATATCAAACGGCAAAAATCTCCCAGAGATCTCCATCTCAACACCAGCACCCAGCTTCACTCAACGACCAGCAAGCTACACTGCTGGACACCCTATGCCAACCAACTACCAAGACAGGACCACAACCCCACCCATTAGCAGAGAGGCTGCCTAAAATCATAATAAGTCCACAGACACCCCAAAACACACCAACAGACGTGGACCTGCCCACCAGAAAGACAAGATCCAGCCTCATCCACCAGAACACAGGCACTAGTCCCCTCCACCAAGAAGCCTACACAACCCACTGAACCAACCTTAGCCACTGGCGAGAGACACCAAAAACGACGGGAACTACGAGCCTTCAGCCTGCAAAAAGGAGATGCCAAACACAGTAAGATAAGCAAAATGAGAAGACAGAAAAACACACAGCAGATGAAGGAGCAAGATAAAAACCCACCAGACCTAACAAATGAAGAGGAAACAGGCATTCTACCTGAAAAATAATTCAGAATAATGATAGTAAAGATGATCCAAAATCTTGGAAATACAATAGACAAAATGCAAGAAACGTTTAACAAGGACCTAGAAGAACTAAAGATGAAACAAACAACGATGAACAACACAGTAAATGAAATTAAAAATACTCTAGATGGGATCAATAGCAGAATAACTGAGGCAGAAGAACGGATAAGTGACCTGGAAGATAAAATAGTGGAAATAACTACTGCACAGCAGAATAAAGAAAAAAGAATGAAAAGAACTGAGGACAGTCTCAGAGACCTCTGGGACAACATTAAACACACCAACATTCGAATTATAAGGGTTCCAGAAGAAGAAGAGAAAAAGAAAGGGACTGAGAAGATATTTGAAGAGATTATAGTTGAAAACTCCCCTAATATGGGAAAGGAAATAGATAATCAAGTCCAGGAAGCACAGAGAGTTCCATACATGATAAATCCAAGGAGAAATACGCCAAGACACATATTAATCAATGCATCAAAACTTAAATACAAAGAAAACATATTAAAAGCAGCAAGGGAAAAATAACACACAAGGGAATCCCCATAAGGTTAATAGCTGATCTTTCAGCAGAAACTCTGCAAGCCAGAAGGGACTGGCAGGACATATTTAAAGTGATAAAGGAGAAAAACCTGCAACCAAGATTACTCTACCCAGCAAGGATCTCATTCATATTTGATGGAGAAATTAAAACCTTTACAGACAAGCAAAAGCTGAGAGAGTTCAGCACCACCAAACCAGCTTTATAACAAATACTAAAGGAACTTTTCTAGACAAGAAACACAAGAGAAGGAAAAGACTTACAATAATGAACCCAAAACAATTAAGAAAATGGGAATAGGAACAAACATATCAATAATTACCTTAAATGTAAATGGACTAAGTGCTCCCACCAAAAGACACAGATTGGCTGAATGGATACAAAAACAAGACCCATATGTATGCTGTCTACAGGAGACCCACTTCAGACCTAGAGACACATAAAGACTGAAAGTAAGGGGATGGAAAAAGATATTCCATGCAAATGGAAACCAAAAGAAAGCTGGAGTAGCAATTCTCATATCAGACAAAATAGACTTTAAAATAAAGACTATTAGAAGAGACAAAGAAGGACACTACATAATGATCAAGGGATCGATCCAAGAAAAAGATATAACAATTATAAATATTTATGCACCCAACATAGGAGCACCTCAATACATAAGGCAAATACTAACAGCCATAAAAGGGGAAATCAACAGTAACACATTCATAGTAGGGGACTTTAACACCCCACTTTCACCCATGGACAGATCATCCAAAATGAAAATAAATAAGGAAACACAAGCTTTAAATGATACATTAAACAAGATGGACTTAATTGATATTTATAGGACATTCCACCAAAAACAACAGAATACACATTTTTCTCAAGTGCCCATGGAACATTCTCCAGGATAGATCATATCTTGGGTCACAAATCAAGCCTTGGTAAATTTAAGAAAATTGAAATTGTATCAAGTATCTTTTCTGACCACAATGCTATGAGAGTAGATATCAATTACAGGAAAAGATCTGTAAAAAATATAAACACATGGAGGCTCAACAATACACTACTTAATAACAAAGTGATCACTGAAGAAATCAAAGAGAAAATAAAACAATACCTAGAAACAAATGACAATGGAGACACGACGATCCAAAACCTATGGGATGCAGCAAAAGCAGTTCTAAGAGGGAAGTTTATAGCAATACAATCTTACCTTAAGAAACAGGAAACATCTCGAATAAACAACCTAACCTTGCACCTAAAGCAATTAGAGAAAGAAGAACAAAAAGAGCCCAAAATTAGCAGAAGGAAAGAAATCATAAAAATCAGATCAGAAATAAATGAAAAAGAAATGAAGGAAACAATAGCAAAGATCAATAAAATTAAAAGCTGGTTCTTTGAGAAGATAAACAAAATTGATAAACCATTAGCCAGACTCATCAAGAAAAAAAGGGAGAAGACTCAAATCCATAGAATCAGAAATGAAAAAGGAGAAGTAACAACTGACACTGCAGAAATACAAAAGATCATGAGAGATTACTACGAGCAACTCTATGCCAATAAAATGGACAACCTGGAAGAAATGGACAAATTCTTAGAAATGCACAACCTGCCAAGACTGAACCAGGAAGAAATAGAAAATATGAACAGACCAATCACAAGCACTGAAACTGTGATTAAAAATCTTCCAACAAACAAAAGCCCAGGACCAGATGGCTTCACAGGCGAATTCTATCAAACATTTAGAGAAGAGCTAACACCTACCCTTCTCAAACTCTTCCAAAACATAGCAGAGGGAGGAACACTCCCAAACTCATTCTACAAGGCCACCATCACCTTGATACCAAAACTAGACAAGGGTGTAACAAAGAAAGAAAACTACAGGCCAATATCACTGATGAACATAGATGCAAAAATCCTCAACAAAATACTAGCAAACAGAATCCAACAGGACATTAAAAGGATCATACAGCATGATCAAGTGGGGTTTATTCCAAAAATGCAAGGATTCTTCAATATACGCAAATCAAACAACGTGATACACCATATTAACAAACTGAAGGAGGAAAACCATATGATCATCTTAATAGATGCAGAGAAAGCTTTCGACAAAATTTAACACCCATTTATGATAAAAACCCTGCAGAAAGTAGGCATAGAGGGAACTTTCCTCAACATAATAAAGGCCATGTATGACAAACCCACAGCCGACATCGTCCTCAATGGTGAAAAACTGAAAGCATTTCCACTAAGATCAGGAACAAGACAAGGTTGCCCACTCTTACCACTCTTATTCAACACAGTTTGGAAGTTTTAGCCACAGCAATCAGAGAAGAAAAGGAAATAAAAGGAATCCAAATTGGAAAAGAAGTAAAGCTGTCACTGTTTGCAGATGACATGATACTATACATAGAGAATCGTAAAGATGCTACCAGAAAACTACTAGAGCTAATCAATGAACTCGGTAAAGTAGCAAGATTCAAAATTAATGCACAGAAATCTCTGGCATTCCTATACACTAATGCTGAAAAATCTGAAAGTGAAATCAAGGAAACACTCCCATTTACCATTGCAACAAAAAGAATAAAATATCTAGGAATAAACCTACGTAAGGAGACAAAAGACCTGTATGCAGAAAATTATAAGACACTGATGAAAGCAATTAAAGATGATACAAATAGATGGAGAGATATACCATGTTCTTGGATTGGAAGAATCAACATTGTGAAAATGACTCTACTACCCAAAGCAATCTACAGATTCAATGCAATCCCTATCAAACTACCAATGGCATTTTTCACAGAACTGGAACAAAAAATTTCACAATTTGTATGGAAACACCAAAGACCCCAAATAGCCGAAGCAATCTTGAGAACGAAAAACGGAGCTGGAGAAGTCAGGCTCCCTGACTTCAGACTATACTACAGAGCTACAGTAATCAAGAAAGTATGGTACTGGCACAAAAACAGAAAGATAGATCAATGGAACAGGATAGAAAGCCCAGAGATAAACCCACGCACATATGGTCACCTTATCTTTGATAAAGGAGGCAGGAATGTACAGTGGAGAAAGGACAGCCTCTTCAATAAGTGGTGCTGGGAAAACTGGACAGGTACTTGTAAAAGTATGAGATTAGATCACTACCTAACACCATACACAAAAATAAATTCAAAATGGATTAAAGACCTAAATGTAAGGCCAGAAACTATCAAACTCTTAGAGGAAAACATAGCCAGAACACTCTATGACATAAATCACAGCAAGATCTTTTTTGACCCACTTCCTAGAAAAACGGAAATAAAAACAGAAATACACAAATGGGGCCTAATGAAACTTCAAAGCTTTTGCACAGCAAAGGAAACCATAAACAAGACCAAAAGACAACCCTCAGAATGGGAGAAAATATTTGCAAATGAAGCAACTGACAAGGGATTAATTTCCAAAATTTATAAGCAGCTCATGCAGCTCAATAACAAAGAAACAAACAACCCAATCCAAAAATGGGCAGAAGACGTAAATAGACATTTCTCCAAAGAAGATATACAGACTGCTAACAAACACACGAAAGAATGCTCAACATCATTAATCATTAGAGAAATGCAAATCAAAACTACAATGAGATATCATCTCACACCAGTCAGAATGGCCATCATCAAAAAATCTAGAAACAATAAATGCTGGAGAGGGTGTGGAGAAAAGGGAACCCTCTTGCACTGCTGGTGGGAATGTGAATTGGTACAGCCACTATGGAGAACAGTATGGAGGTTCCTTAAAAAACTAAAAATAGAACTACCATATGACCCAGCAATCCCACTACTGGGCATATACCCTGAGAAAACCATAATTCAAAAAGAGTCATGTACTAAAATGTTCATTGCAGCTCTATTTGCAATAGCCAGGAGATGGAAACAACCTAAGTGTCCATCATCAGATGAATGGATAAAGAAGATGTGACACATATATACAATGGAATATTACTCAGCCATAAAAAGAAACGAAATTGAGCTATTTGTAATGAGGTGGATAGACCTAGAGTCTGTCATACAGAGTGAAGTAAGTCAGAAAGAGAAAGACAAATACCATATGCTAACACATATATATGGAATTTAAGGAAAAAAATGTCATGAAGAACCTAGGGGTAAGACAGGAATAAAGACACAGACCTACTAGAGAATGGACTTGAGGATATGGGGAGCGGGAAGGGTAAGCTGTGACAAAGCGAGAGAGAGGCATGGACATATATACACTACCAAATGTAAAATAGATAGCTAGTGGGAAGCAGCCGCATAGCACAGGGAGATCAGCTCGGTGCTTTGTGACCGCCTGGAAGGGTGGGATAGGGAGGATGGGAGGGAGGGAAGAGATATGGGAACATATGTGTGTGTATAGCTGATTCACTTTGTTATGAAGCAGAAGCTAGCACACCATTGTAGGGCAACTGTACTCCAATAAAGATGTAAAAAAATTAATTAAAAAAAAAAGAAATGAGGACCCCATTCATTCAAAAAAAACAAAAGAAGGCTTATGTAATTACACAATATATGATTTCATTCATATAAATTTTAAGAACAGGCCTAAGTAATTTAGGGTGTTAGAAATCTTTGGGTAAAGGGAGAGGGATAAAGCATGTGAGGGTTTCCAGAGTACTGTTATTTTTCTATTTCTTGGCCTGGATGGTAATTATACATTCATTTTGTGATAATTCATTAAGCTGAAGACTTATCATTGGTGTACTTTTCTGTATGTTTTGTTATAGTTCAATAAAGAGGTTTAAAAATCAAGGCTCACTACCTACCTAGCAAAGGGTAACCCTCATTTCTGTTGCAGATGAGGTATGCCATCCCAAACATGCTGAAGAGAAGAAAAGAAAAGATGTTAGCATCAAAACAGGGAAATACTGAGAGTCAGAGGGACTAGTTCTTAGTTCCCAGAAAGCCTCCTTTTCAGCCTCTAACAGGACTCTATCCCCTGTTATCAAGGGGTCTATCAAGAGGTGCAGATGCCAAGAGGAAGCGAATGGAGAAGTTCTTACCTGGTAATAGAGTCTCCAAACAACTTATGTAGCTGCCTTTACCACAGCACCTGGTACATTGTTCAAAAAACGCTTGTTGAGTCTGCATTGGTAGAACTGACCCTTTTCTAGGGAAACCAGACACTCAGTATGGGACCCAATACAGTTAGATGTGTTATATTGTCTCACAGTATGGAAGGATTCTACCAACTGCTCAAACAATGATAGTTCACCTTTGTGGAACACATGCTATGTGCCTGGCAGTTTCAAGGGCTGTACATGTATCATTTTCTTTACTCCTGACAAAAACCTTATTAAGAAGGTATTATTATTATGATGTCCATTTTACAAATGCGAAAATTGAGGTACAGAGAACTTAACTTGAACAAGATCCCACGGCTAGTGGTGACAGAGGACAGTGACAGTCAGTATCTAAAACGAGACCAGGGGCATATGTTTGCCCACTGCATAATATCATCTCTTGAAGGGGCCTTTTTAGACAAATGGCTCATTCCCTTGTTTATACTATTATACTACCTTGTTATGCCTCTGTTATAGCACATACCAAAGTTTCCTAGGTAATATACACCTAATTTTGTGTATGTTGTCTTCCCCATTAGATTTCAGGACAGGAACCAGGCCCTGTTCATATTTGTATGTGTATTTCTATAGTCTCTTATTTGCAGAGATGGTACAGAGAAACCATAAAGAGGGCAGGCTTTGGGATCAGATAGTCCTGGTAGTTTCAGAAACAGTAGACAGTTTCTGTGGTAGACTGACTGCATTAATGGCGCCACGTCTTCATCTCTACTTGTATCTATGTCCTTTGCTATGTACTGTACATTTGCAGTGTCCTCCCACTCTGGGCTCAGACTTGTGAATGTTTTGGCCAATGGGATGTTAGCAAACATGACATAGAGGCTTGAAAAATGCTTGCTCCCTCTTGATCTTCTGATATTGCCATGAATACGTGCCTGGGTTAGCCCAGTATAAGATGAGACACATAGAGTCAAACTGTCCCAGTTATGTCAGCCAAAATTCCCAGTTATCCCACCTGAGGTCATCCTGGATCAGCCAACACCCTGTTGAACCCCAGGCATGTGAACAAGCCTAGGCAAGATCATCCAAATCCGCCAAGATCAGCTGAACCCCACATATTCATGAGATAAGTAAAAATTTACTGTTGTATACAACTGAGGTTTTGTGGTTGACTATAATGCAGCATTATTGTGGCATTTTGAACCTTGGCTCAATTGTTTACTAGATTTATGACTATGGACAAGTCATTTTAACATCTCAGAGTCTCAGTTTTTAAATTTATAAAATAGAGTTAATAATAGTTTGTTTCTACCTCATATAGTTGATATTGAGGTAAAGGGCCTAATATTTAATAAGGGCTCACAAAAATTATTATTCATTCATTTATTCGAACAGCATTTTATTGATGATCTACACATGCCAAGAACAGTGCTGAGCCGTGGGAATACAACGATGAATAATAAAGACTCCTTGAACCAATTATAGCCCCGATTCTGTTATCTGACCCTTTAAGACCTAGATTCTAGCTTGCTAGTATAAAGAATAATACCTTTTCACCTTCCATCCACCAAGCACTACCATATAGAGCTTTCCATGCTGTTCATTCATTTATTCATCATTACTGATGCCTACCAAGCATTGGGGATATAAGAATGAACAAGAAATAATCACTATCCTCAAAAAGTTCCCAGTGTAGCAGGTGAAAAGGCACATCGAGTCCGTGATTGTGATGAGTGTAATGAATGTTCTAATGTGCTGCAGAGTTACACAGAGGAGGAGACAGCTAAACCGTCTGAGCTGGGGTTGGGGAGCTTCCAAAGGCAGCTTCAGAGAGGAGGACATCCTTGAGCTGGATTTCAAAAACTGACTGTGTTAGCGTACGGTATTTGTTTTTCTCTTTCTGACTTACTTCACTCTGTATGACAGACTCTAGGTCCATCCACCTCACTACAAATTTCATATGGAATCTAAAAAGAAAAGAAAATGGTTCTGATGAACCTAGGGGCAGGACAGGAATAAAGACACAGACGTAGAGAATGGACTTGAGGACATGGGGAGTGGGGAGGGTAAGCTGGGACGAAGTGAGAGAGTAGCATTGACATATATACACTACCAAATGTAAAATAGATAGCTAGTGGGAAGCAGCCGCATAGCACAGGGAGATCAGCTCGGTGATTTGTGACCACCTAGAGGGGTGGGATAGGGAGGGTGGGAGGGAGGCGCAAGAGGGAGGGGGATATGGGGACATATGTATATGTATAGCTGATTCACTTTGTTATACAGCAGAAACTAACACACCAATGTAAAGCAATTATACTCCAATAAAGATGTTAAAAAAAACAAAACTGACTGTGGTTTTCCTAGGAGACTGAGGATGGAATGAGTGAAAGGGAAGATAATCCCCTTAGAACGCCCCCTGGACCCCCACCCAGAGGAAAGGGCACAGGAGGAGATGAGGTAGGAAAAGCAGGTGGTTACTTTGTATGTCACTGCAAGGACTTTGAAAATTGTCATGAAAATGATTGGAAGATACTGAGGGGTTTTAAGCCCCAATGCGAGAGCAAGTTGGGCTTTGAGGGAATGCATTTCACTAAACACTTAGAGGAGGAGCAATCCCTGTTAATGCCTGGACACACAATTGATGTGATCAATAGTTAATGGTTGGTGATTGGGTCCATCTGGGTCCAAATAGAAACTCGAATGAGGGGATTCTCTGTTCTCTTTACACAACCTTTGAAGAATTACACTCATAGTCTCAGAACTGAGGGTAGAATGGGATCTTCCACCGCACTATACTATCAGCAGGATAGAGGAAGATGAAGGAATTTGAAATCTGGGCCTTGGTCTGGGAAGGAATAGATTTTAATTTCATGAGCTGCCTTTGAATCTGAAATGGGTGACCTGTTGTTTTGCTATCATAATTGTCCCACTTCTTTACTAAAGAGTACTGCAAGATCAATGCCCCACACTCACACTTTCTCATTAAGGCCCAAACACTGATACACTGGTCCAGAATCTGCAACACCTTTCATGACTTTCTTTGGAAGCTCTTTAAAAAAGTAGGCTGGTAGGTTGCTGCCATTGTAGGTGACGGAGTCACAGGTCACGATTCCTGGGTAGTACATCATCATCCTGGCAGCTATGTTGACTTTTTGACCAATGACTATAATAAGAAGGAGAGAGAAAGGCAAAGAGCTGGGAGAAAACAGCCATTGAACTGAGCGTAATCTGAGGCATACTGTCCCCAAACGGCATTGTTACCCTTTACTCCCTTTGCCTCTCATGGATGACACAGCAATCTCACCTTCAACTACCCAGATTCAGCCAATGGCTATTTTAAAATACATAGGGAGTTAACTCATTTAGCCACCTGGGAGGCTAAGGGGATGATCTGCTCAGGGATAGCAGGACCCTGAATATGGAGAGGATTCTGTTAAGTGGGATGGTGGACAGGGCCTGAGGGCCCTCAGATGAGGTATACTTGGCCTTCTGCTACAAGAGAGATAAGCAGAAGCTTGGGCCTGGAACAGTGATCTCCAATTGGGTCTGCATGTTCCTGTGTATGAGCCTTCATTTAATTTTTTAAGAGTGAGTAAATGGGGCTGGAAGGAGTGTGTGTGTAGGATTGGTTTAGGGGATATTGTAAGAGGTAATACACTGTAGTGCAAAGAGTCTGAAACCAGGTTATGCAGGTTTGGATCTCAGCTCTACCTCTAACTACTATATGTAAATTACTTGGGCAAAATACTTGAACTCTTCCATGCCTCAGTTTTCTAATCTGTAAAATGGGGTTGATAATAGTACCTCTCTCAGAGGGTAGTTTATGAAGATTAATGAGTTAATACACATAAAGAACTTCGAGAAGTGCTGGGCTGCTAGTAAGTCCTCAGTTAATAATACTACTAATTAGGTATTAAATGTTGCACTTTGACATAAACTTGAATATTCCCGATTAAGATATTCATTTTTTAAAAACAGTTTATTATGGGGAAATTTGACCGTACAATAAAGCATGGTATCATGAATCTATATACCCATCACCCAGTCCCCAAAACCATTAACCCGTGGCCAATCCCACTCCATCTCCATTCCCATCCACTCTCCACCCTGTATTATTTTGAAGAAAATCTCAGACGTCGTATCATTTCAGACATAACTATTTCAGTTTTATATGTATTCAGTATTTTAGATGTATTGTTTCTGAACATTTAAAACCGTAATAGGATTGAAGAGGAAAAAGCAGTGAAATCTTGAGATAACACCTACTTACTATTTCCTTTTGAGATTAGTACTATTTATCAGTAATGCCAATATTCATAATTTTTAAGAAGCAGTCCTGGGGCTTCTCTGGTGGCGCAGTGGTTAAGAATCCCCCTGCCAATTCAGGGGACAGGGGTTCGAGCCCCGGTCCAGGAAGATCCCACATGCCACAGAGCAACTAAGCCTATGCACCACAACTACTGAGCCTGCGCTCTAGAGCCCGCGAGCCAGAGCTACTGAGTCTGCGCACCTAGAGCCCGTGCTCCGCAACAAGAGAAGCCACCGCAATGAGAAGCCTGCGCACCACAACGAAGAGTAGCCCCCGCTCGCCGCAACTAGAGAAAGCCCGTGCGCAGCAAAGAAGACCCAAAGCAGCCAAAAATAAATAAATTAAAAAAAAAAAAAGAAGCAGTCCTAACCTATCCCAGGAATTAAGAGGAGTAACCGTTTAATGTGAACAGAAAATTAACATAAAGGCCCATCGTCCCATGAGATTATGGCCCCCCATGGCTCCCCTCCAATGACTGCATATTTCTTATACTCAATCATAGCCCCAGAAATGCATATTTGCAATCATTGAGCTGTCAAGGGGCAAAGCTATATGGCTTGGTTCCGTCTGGAAGACTGTAAACTTTCTGAACGCAGGGCCCACGTCTCACTTATTTTTGTCCTTCCTCCCACCAAGCCCAGTGGCAAGGCACAGTGTTTGCTGAAAGGAAGATGGAGATAAGTTAGCCCAGCACACCTGTGTACTCGTGCCTCACAGAGTGTCCAACGATTCCGCAGAAGACAATCCCGCTGGCCACGCCGATGGAAACAGTGCTGGCTCCGGGCAGAAAGAGAGTTGTGAGGAAAGAGACAAAGACAATGAGCACAAAGAAGGCAGGGAGGGTGGGGACAAGGTGATGAATGGGATGGGGGAGGGGTGGGAAAGGATCTTCAAGAAATAACTCTCTTCCCTTTGTAGTTAGGTTAGGGCAATTGTACATGGCCTGGAGATGTAAAGGAGGGGCAGTTTGTGACTGAGAGCTAAGTTCTTAGAAGTGATAACTCAGTTCACTTTTCTGCTATTTTTAAGTATTCATCTGAGCTATTTTTCTGTAAAATAAGCTCATCACCCCAAATGGACTTTCAATATAGAATGACTTTGAGTAAACAATTTTAACTATCTTTTGTGATTGCTAGAAAGAACAAGGTCATTGTTTTGAAAGGAAGTAACTCAGTGTGTGGCATCAAAAGCTAACTTGGCTAATGCATACAGATGACTAGAGGCTGAGAAGGTGGAATATTTAGGGCAAGGGGTGGTACCTGTTAGAGTAGACCAGAGTGGGCCGCAAGTAGGGTCACTGGGGTGCTCAGTCTGGGGGAGCCTGAGGGCACTGAGCTCTTGGACAGCTGGGGTTGAGGATTGGTAAACATTATCTTGACAGTTTTGCTCAGTGGATCATCTTGAGGCCAAATCAATATATAAATTTCCAACCCAAGGACTTACTTTATCTCCTAGTTATTAAAAATCAACTCAGGTCTCCAACATAGTTGGGAGCGTGACCTCTACCAGAAAGTAACCCAGAGTAGAGAGAGACAACTCAGTTAGACTCTCTCTGGTACATTTGGACTTTTTAGGAGTATCCTTTCTCCACCTGGCCTTGACCATCCCCCATCTGACTGCATCAGGGCTGGGTTTACTCACCCTACCTGTACATTAGGTGAGTGATGAATGCAGACATAAGGGCACCCAGGCAAGGACAGCCTTCTCCTGCCTTCCTCTTCCCTGACACTTGTCCTATCTCCCCATACCCTACAACAGGGTCAGGGACCAGACGGAATCAGGGTCTGGAAACACTCACTGGATCTTGTGGACGTGAGAGCAGAAGTCAAATATATCCACAGCACTTTCCAAGGCATGAGTGACCTCATCAGGTGCCTTTTCCCCGGGAAAACCAAAGACACAGAGAAAGGAGCAGCCCTGTGAGGGAGAGGATCAGCAAACACAGCTGGTGGACAGTCAGCTTTAAACTGGACCAGCTAGAAGGCCCAGTGGAGGGTGGGCAGCAATTTTCACTCTCTGAAACAAATTTCATCATGATTTCTCTCACACCCATTTTATTTTTAGCAAACTTCATGTAACTTCTAGTGCATCATCAACAGTAGGGCTTGAACCTGAGAGGGGCTTGTTTTTGCTCCAGAGATAGTGGGTTGTACTGAGCTATTTGTGTGCACCCTCCTCTACTCTCTCCTGCGGCCAAGGTCTTGGCTGCAAGGTACTAAGTTTCAGGCCAAGAAGCAGCACAGAGCAAAAGGTACCAGCTCTGGAATCAGAAAATCTGTGTCCTCAGGCCACTTCCCAAGTGTAGAAACTTGGACAAGTCAATTACACTCTATGAACTTCAGTTTATGAATCTGAAAATGGGTATAACCTAGACTTGCTGAGGTTGGTTTGGTTACTGAAAATATTAATATATTATATATACATATTCACACATATATACACATATACCTTATAAACTCTAAAGTTCTTTTCAGATATTGTTATTATTCATTTTTCTTAAGGATAAAGGCTTAAGCTGGGAGTGGTTTTTCTCACAAAAAGTTAACTCTTTCAAGCAGAGAGTAAACTCTAAAACTTGGCACTTTTACTACCAGTCCCTTAAAAAATGATCTCAGGGCTTCCCTGGTGGCACAGTGGTTGAGAGTCCGCCTGCCGATGCAGGGGACACGGGTTCGTGCCCCGGTCCGGGAGGATCCCACATGCCACGGAGCGGCTGGGCCTGTGAGCCATGGCCGCTGAGCCTGCGCGTCCAGAGCCTGTGCTCCGCAGCGGGAGAGGCCACAACAGTGAGAGGCCCGCGTACCGGGAAAAAAAAAAAAGATCTCAGACACTGTTTTCTGTAAGAAAAGGGCATAATGAATAAAGCCCAATGAGTTAAAAATTTGAGTCTATGTATGTTATATCCTGATAAAATGCAAAAGAACAGTAAAATGCCTCAATTTCTTCAACCCTCTCCAAAAAGAAGCTGACCAGGAATCAAATCCTAATTGGCGCTGGGTTCTGTTGTGATGTGCGAGGGGAGCCCTGAGTCCAGGTCTGTGAAGAGACTAGAGGGCAGCCCCTTTGGGGCCACTGGTGGGTCTGCTTCGCCTGGAAATTCTGCCTAGTGGCTTGGGAAGGTCTCATGCTGGCAGTGAGATTAGCACCTCTCATCTGCTGAGTGCTGACGTGAACTGGCACTGCAACAAGTGCTTCCCACATATATCTTTTAAAACTTCCAACAATCATTTGAGGCAAATACTATCCCCATTTAAGTAATATCCCTCTTTTTACTCAGGAACAAACCAAGTCTCAGAGAAGTTCAATGACTTGCTAAGGTCACACAGCTGAGAATTGTTGGAGCCAGGAACTGTCTCTCCAGGAACTGTCTGGAGTGTCTGTTAGACACCGAAGACTGTTCTCTTAGGTTCTATGCTCTTTTCTGATGATACTCATGAATGAATATGGAAGAAAGTACTAGAGCACACTGTGCTGGAGGGCCCCACTCCCTCAGAAGCACAGAGTTTATTTTTCCTACAAAGAATTTGTTCTTTTTGCCTGGTTCTGGGACAACGTGTGTGAGTTACCCATCTTTGCAGCCCTAGCTTTCAGTGGCTATGAAATGCTCAATAAGTGCTTACTGAATTAGTGAATGAATGAGTGTGGGGCAGTAATTGAGTGCCCTGCTCTTAAGATACAGAAACACCTGAGATGGGGAGTCAATTCTTTTTTTTTCTTTTTTTTTGCGGTATGCAGGCCTCTCACTGTTGTGGCCTCTCCCGTTGCGGAGCACAGGCTCCGGAAGCGCAGGCCCAGCGGCCATGGCTCACAGGCCCAGCCACTCCGCGGCATGTGGGATCTTCCCGGACCGGGACACGAACCCGTGTCCCCTGCATCGGCAGGCGGACTCTCAACAACTGCGCCACCAGGGAAGCCCGGGGAGTCAATTCTCATGAGCACTTCTGTGATAATTTATCACATCACTTTTCTCCGAATTGAATAAGAGCAGATTGAAAACACTGAGAGCTAGATGTGACACCCACCACCCACCCACCCCAACTGATTAAGAAACTGAAAGGGGAACTGGAAGTGTACCTACAGCAGGTGGAGATTATCGGAAATTACAGCTTCTGGGGTATGACGGTTACTAGAAACCTGACCTAAAATCTCTGGGAGATGCATTATACCCTGGGTTGCAGATATACGTATGTATAGTGAAAGTTAGTTGAACACAGGGGTTAAGAGCACAGACGAAGGAGGCACATTACCTGGGTTTGAATCCCAGTCCACCATTTAATCTCATCTTGTCTCAGTAGCCTCATCTCTACCTAAACCTCCTCATCTGTAAATTGGGGACAATAAGAGCAGTACCTACCTCTTGGAGTAGTCATGAGGAGAAATGAGTAAAATATGTAAAGTGTGGAGAACAATGCCTGGCACGTAGTGAGTGCCATATCCACCATGTAAGCTGTAATTATAACTATGAATAAAGACTGATAGTTCTAGGTTAAAGGTGTCTATTCCCTCCCTCTCCCCCATGTCCATAGACATGAATGCTAACCTTAAATTACTGGCAGGTTCCCACACCTTTAGTGGGAAATTTACCTTGTCAAACATGAAGACTTTGTTGATTTGGCCTCGGAAGACCCTCAGGACAGAATTAATGTGCACGCAGGCATCCTGGATGGCTGAGCCTATGACTTCTGCTTTGTCTTGGTCCTTAAACATCAGGTTCACAAACACGATCGTCACTGGGCGAAGCTCAGACAAATAACCCCGAAGCTGTTTGTCATCAATCTGCAATTTAGAGGGAAGCTTTCCTTAACATGTGTCCTTGGCAGTGGATCTTTCCTCCCAATATCACCCTTACACCCAAAATTATCACTGGGATAGAACTAGCCTTTTGAGATTCTCTAGGGAAGCTGAAGTTATCAAAGTTGGGAGGTACAACACAGAAGAGGCAACCCAAAGTAAAAAAGATGGAAATGGAATAGCCTATCAAAATCTCTTCCACGGCTTCCCTGGTGGCGCAGTGGTTGAGAGTCCGCCTGCCGATGCAGGGGACACGGGTTCGTGCCCCAGTTCGGAAAGATCCCACATGCCGCCGAGCGGCTGGGCCCGTGAGCCATGGCCGCTGAGCCTGCGCATCCGGAGCCTGTGCTCCGCAACGGGAGAGGCCACAACAGTGAGAGGCCCGCGCACCGCAAAAAACAAACAAACAAAACAAAACAAAACTGCAAAAAAAAAAAAAAATCTCTTCCAATGGAAACCTACACACCTGCTCATTTTTGGCCAGACACCACTCCCTTGCCCCAACTGCTAGCTCCCTCATGCCAATATGAGCCGTCACAATAAAAAAAGGACTGCTGCTCTTTTGGCTCCCTTACAATGTAGGAATAAGAATAGCATGCTATGTAATTCAACCTTATGTTTTCAGAGAATATTTTCATATTCTACCCTATTTTATCCTCAAACGAAATAAAGTCAGCATTATTATGCCCACTTTACTAATTAGATAACTGAGAGATGGTGAAATAACATAATTTTCCCAAGTCACATGGGGAAACAGTAGCAAACAAAAATGCAAATCTACAGACTTCTAGTCCAACATTCCATTTATAACATTCTCCTGCACAGGGAAAGGAAAGGAGGGTGTTCCCAAATTATCCCTGCCTGTATCATCAGCCCTGAATTTTGTTAAATTAACTGCATAGCAAACCAATGGGGGAGAATCACTGCATTTTTTTCTCCCCCAAATAGCACAAAAGTGTCAAATTCTCCATTGGCTATATGAAACACATCTTCTGGATGAAAGAGGAAATTGTGTATAGGGAATCTTGCAGCCAATTGTGTATAGGGAATCTTGCAGGCTGAGACAGTCCTGGTTTCATGTAACTTTTCATAAAAGATAATTTAATAATTTCTAACTCAACAATATGATAACTTTCTGAGTTTTCAAATGACTTTCTTAAATATCAATAATTAATATTAAATACATGATTTTAAATGTTAAATTAATTAATTAATTTAAAATTTATTCTATCAGGCCATGTGTTCTGAGTTTTGGTTTGGAAAATGCAACCACATCTCTGTTCTTTTTCTTTTTTTTAAAACATATCTTTCTATTATATGCCTACAACTCTCTGTTTTGTTTTACCTTGAATTTTTAGGGGTGCTTTTTTTTTAATTATTATTATTTTAAAATTTTATTTTATTTATTTATTTTTGGCTGCATTGGGTTTTCATTGTTGCGCTCGGGCTTTCTCTAGTTGCAGCAAGGGTTACTCTTTGCTGCAGTGCACACGTTTCTCATTGTGGTGGCTTCTCTTTGCTGCAGAGCACAGGCTCTAGGCGTCCGGGCTTCAGTAGTTGTAGCACGCATGCTCAGTAGTTGTGGCTCATGGGCTCTAGAGCACAGGTTCAGTAGTTATGGTACACAGGCTTAGTTGCTCCGCGGCATGTGGGATCTTCCCGGACCAGGAATTGAACCCGTGTCCCCTGCATTGGCAGGCGGGTTCTTAACCACTACGCCACCAGGGAAGTCCCCACATCTCTGTTCTTGAAGTGCAGGGACAGGCCTTGGTAAAGCTGTAAAAGGTTTCTCTTTTGCCTCCTTTCAGCCCCCTTAGCTGTTATATCTTCAGCTGGTGTTCGTCATTCCTACCCACAATTTTCATAGTGACTCACGGAGTCTCACATATCCCATTCCTGTAGACCTTGCTCTCAGCTGGTAACAGCTGAAGAGGCATAATGTGTTATATCTCTTAGAGGGAGGGAGGGGAAGAGGGGGTGGCTCTCTTGAGCTTCAAAAACCTTGAAGAGTCGAACAATTGCAGCCACTAAAGGGAGTGTTTCTAAATTCAGCAGAATGTGGAGGGGTGCATTCTGATAGCTCTTCAACCCATACTGTGAAGGCAGCTGCCCACTGATCAGGCTTGTCCTACAAAGACTTCCTCTAGGGCACAACTGCATTTTGATGGGATTAAGAATTAAAACAGCCATATATTAGAGGCAGTGTATAGCCTGTGCAAAAAATGTAGGGTTCAGAGAGAACAGAGTTCAAATCCTAGGCACATTTGCTACTTTACAACCTCAGGAAAGTTCATGGCATCCTCTGGGTCTCAGTTTTCTCACATATAAGGGATAAAAATATCTGCCAAGGATTGTGAAGAATAAATATATGAAAGGGTAGAGGGACTTCCCTGGTGGTGCAGTGGATAGGACTCTGAGCTCCCAACACAGGGGCCCTGGGTTCAATCCCTGGTCAGGGAATTAGATGCCATGTGCATGCTGCAACTAAGTAGCCCACCTGCCACAACTAAGACCCAGTGCAACCAAAAAAATAAATATTAAAAAAAAAAAAGGTGAACCACTTGGCTATAAATGTAGTTCAGATATATGTAGGCTATAAAAAGAAAGAAAGAAAGAGTAGAGTGTCTGGCATATGGTGAGTGCTCAGAAACAGTTATAATTTGCACAGATTAATGCATTTGAGAGAACCTAGATCTAAGGAAATGCAAAGGGAAAACTTTGGGGGCTGGAGGTAGTTCTGAGAGTTCTAATTATCTGTATTAACTTTCAAAGCTTAAGATCCAATTCAAGTGACTTAAGAGAAACAGTATCATTCACTTGGCGTCTTTCTGCTATGTGGCCTATAGAAAGGGTAACCATATGTTCTTATATGCTTGGGACAGGTTCAGTTTGCCCAGTTGTGTAAGGCAACACAGTCCTAGTTTACACCTGTTGTCACAGTGTAATTATGAATAATGCCCCTTTAACTCTTAAAAGTATCCTGACGTGAACAATAAACTTTTCAGTCACCTAGGCATGGAGAATGTCAGCCCCACCTCTTTTTACTTCAATGAAACATTTTACAAGCTACTGATTTTCTTGATCTTAACAGCTGTCCAAGATCCCTGACACACCAAAAGCCAATAAATTAAAATATGAAAATACCTGTTTCGATATGCTTTCCATCACATACTTTTGTAGGGACAACTCCAGTTCAGGATCGGACTCCAGCATGCAAGCAAGCCTCAGGAGGTCTAAGA
The DNA here is from genome assembly GCF_005190385.1 of Monodon monoceros. NCBI lineage: Eukaryota > Metazoa > Chordata > Mammalia > Artiodactyla > Monodontidae > Monodon > Monodon monoceros. The sequence continues at coordinate 59,506,378 of NW_021703774.1, read as the reverse complement.
GGGCAGAAGGAGGGGCAGGCTCAGAAAGGGAAGCTTGGCTCTGCAGTGCTAGAAAGAGGCACCTCCCAGTCCCCATTCCCTTGGGCAGTGGTCTTCACTGTTCAGTCAGAACACTCTGGGCTACCTAGTGGCCAAATAGGGCCAAGGGAAATCCAATGAGAAGTTCTCAGAAGTTGTGGGTTTCCCAAAATTCAGTTGCGTGTAGCTCAAAACCCTCTTCTAATTGTCATCACGCTTCAGAACTTAAGGAGACTTTCACCTCCATACTCGGCCTAAAAGTCTTGCCACAGGTGATGGGAATGGAGAGATGAGGGAATGCCAATGGAGGACAATGGTGACAGAATGTAGGGGATGACAGAGTTGAAAGAGCAGCACAAGTAAGATTCAGGACACTGGCTTCTGATCTCAGGTTTGATACCAACTCACTGTGTGACTCTGGGCAAGTCGCTTCACTGCCCTGGTTGACTCCTACTTCCTTGTCCAGGGAAAATAAGCACTAGGGTTTCATTATCTCTATGGTTCTCGTTACTGTAATGGTTGATAGTTCCATACTCTAAAATAGGCTGATAGGAGGTGGTAAGAATGAGCTTGAAGAAATCAAAAAGTGAGGGAGAAAGGGAGGATGATAGGCTTTTAGCAGGGAGTAAAATAATGATAATGTGAAAAAAAATAGTTGAAAATTAACAACGGAGTCTGAAAGGGATACAAATTAAGAAGAAAATTAATTTTAAAGTCTTTATGGAATATATTCAAAACCTAGTATATTTAAAACACCATGCTAGGCACTGTGTGGGGAAAAAAGTCATTAGGAAACTTGGACTTTTTCCTGGAGGCACTGACTTATGGACACTCAAGTATAATATTTTTAGAAAATTTAAATAGAAAAGAGGCCAAATGGGCTAAAAGATTATAAAGACCAGAGAGATTCAGAGGAAGCAGGGGCCTAGACAAACTGGTTTAATCTGAAAAGGATTCAAAGGAGAACTAGGGATTTTACTCAATCTTGAATGACTTACAGCTTTTTACTAGAAGGATTGAGGAGGGCATTCCTAGCAGAGGGAACCAAGTTGGTTAAAGTCAAGAATGAGCACAGTATGTTACTCTAGCCTGCCTGGAGCCCCATGTGAATATTGGAGATTAACAAGAAATACACTAAATAGACTGTGGAAAAAGGCAAAGAGCTCTGGAAGAGAGCAGGAGTTGTAAAGGTCTAGACCATTACGGTGGCAACGGTTATGGGGACAAAATTTATAAAGAATTTGGCTGGCTTTCGTTTCTGGTACCTGAGAGTAACTTCTAGACCTTTGGGATTTCCCAGTTAATAGGATTGTCTCTGTTATTCACTGTGGGCCCTTTGGACCACACCTGAATTTATGCTAATGAGATGATTCAGGATAGGGGTCTATCTGGAAAGACCAAGCATATGATAAGAGGGTTGGGGCTTTGAGCCAGGTGATTAGAGCCTGACCTCCAGGACTTCTGAAGAGGGAATGGGGACTGGAGATTTAGTTCAATTGCAAGGCCAATGATTCAATCAACATGCCTACTTAATTAAATGCCAATAAAATCTCTGAACCCCCAAAAGCTTGGGTGAGCTTCCCTGGTTGGTAATCATACCTTGATGTGCAGGGAGAGTGATGTGTCCTGAGGATACAGAAGCTTCATGTTTGGGACTCTCCCAGACCTCACCCTATGTGTCTAGAGATAAATACAACACTGGTCTTCATTTGTATCCTTTACAATAAAGCCATCATTATAAGCATAGCACTTTCCTGAGTTCTGTGAGCTATAGTGAATTATTTATTGAACCTGAGAGCATTGTGGGAACCCTTGGATCTGTAGCCAATTGGTCAGAAGTGCAGGTGGCCTGGTGATCTCAGAACTTGCAGCTGGTGTCTGAAATAAGGAGAGTCTTATGGAGGACTCCACCTATATGTGCTAACTCCAGGTAATTAGCACCAGAATTGCACTGCACTATTGCAGTGACCAAAATAAGGCCAGAAGAAGCTCTTTATTGAAGGCATCATTAAGATCTAGGAGTTGGGATGGGATACATACAACTCAAGGAGTGTCACTAGACTTTCTCCATCCTTGGAGCTTTTGGGTTCTTGGCCTTTCCTGGTCAATTTTCCTGCAGTTCCCCTCAGTGTCCCTCCCACCCCATTACCTACTGCAATTTTGTAAAATTACAGTCTACTATTTGTGATGTTCAAAATATTCAAGACCTACACATAAATGATGAGAAAGAAAATGATTCAAAGATGTTTCTGAAGTTTCTAGTTTGGATGAAGAAACAGTTTTTAGGGAAAGATAAGTAGCATAGAATTTAGACAAAGTTGAAATAAATTTCTAGGCCCAAGATGGAGCTGTTCCCTACCCAGGGTGCCATGTCAGCAAACCAAGACTTAGATAATGTCTGTTTCCCTGTAAATGCTCCTCTTAACCAGAAATGCAATAATCCAGTCAACCAATCCCCAAATGCCAAGCCAACTCTGGGCCTTCTCACCCCACACAAGACTAACTATATGACCCCACCCAATCAGATATTTTTTATTTGTCTCTTCCTTTATTCTTTACCCTATAAAAGCTTCCTGCCCTCCGCACCATTTTGCAGAAGACTGTCTACTTCATGAAGTGTTAAAGTTTGTTTTGTATCACCTAAATTGTCCTGCTTTCCTCACCCTAGTCCCAGCCCTGTGGAGTCATGGGGAAATCCAGCATAGATGAAGGGTTCCACAAAATGTGGGTAGAGAAGACCAGACAGTCAAGGACAGATCCCTGAAATCATCAACATTTAAGGAATAGAAAGGGCACTGAAAATGGGTAGTTTGGGGGGTAAAAGCAAAACTAGGAAAGAATATTCTTGAAAGCAAGGAAAGAGGAGAAGGTAGTATCCAGAAAAAGAGAGTAATCTAAAGCCAAGCACCTAGTATGAGGCCTGAAGAGAGGTCAGTTGGTTTGGTAAGTTGATGGTTATTAGTGACCTTGACATAAACAGTCTCAGTAGACAGAAGAAGTGGACAGAAGCTGGATGTCAGGGGCTCAAGACTGACAAGTAGGTGAACACATGCCCCCTCACCTCCGAGGTGCATGTAATCAATGCTTATTAGGTGAATAAATAAATGAGAGGATAGAAGAAGAGGCAGAGACATACAGATTACTATTCTGAGAAGTTTGGTGGTGAAGGTTAGAAGGGAAAAGTAGGGTTCATAGAAGTTTTATTTTTTTCTTTTATCATGGAGAAGACTTACAAATGTTTGGACGACGACGGAAGGAGTCATTGCCAAGGGAGAGGTAGAGGACCCGAGGAAGGTTGTGGGGAATGGGAAGGAGGTCCCTTTTGTGTGCTGCTGGGACTGGGAGCTGTACTGAGGAGGCCAATCACTTGTAATGGAGCCCCTGACATTGGTATAAGACCCTACTGACCAATTGTAGAGGCAAAGGCTTTTGTCTATAGAGGGTACTTACTTTTGTGGTCACTAGAAGGATAATAATCCATGAAAGCCATACATCTTGTGAAAAATTCGTCAAAGTTAAAAGAAGGGGGTAGTTTTAAGAAATTAACCTAAATTGAAAAAGAAAAAAAGAGAAGTTTTTGGTTATTCTGAGGGCTGTCTGGTCCTTTGAATGTAATTTCTCAACAGAAAGGGCAGGGTGTATGCTTTTGAATATCCAGGGCATGATAAACAGAGACTAGCATACTTAAACAATGAAGAGATTTATTTGCATGTGACTACGTTAAAAATATCTTCGATTGGTCATTAAAATCTCAATCTTTGAGATACACAGAGGGCCATTCCAAGGGGCTGACCTGTATACTTTTCCAGTCTTAGAACTTTCTTCTTCTTTTTCTTATTCTTTTATAATATTTTAATTCAAATAAAGCCTGGTTAAACTGTACATCATTTCTTTCTTACAAGCGTAAAAAGACAAAGTGTGCTAATGCCCCAAAAGTTATCAGGAACAGCACCAGTAATAAGATTCATATCAAACCATGAACCCCAATATATGATACATGGAGAATGGCACAACCTCATTTCTGTGACATTCTTGCCCCCCAAATGGATAACCTTAGTCCAATAACGAGAAACTATCAGGCAAAACCAGACAGAGGGACACACACTAAAATAACTGATTAATGCTCTTCTTACACGTCAAGGTCATAAAAGACAAGGAAAAACTAAAAAACTGTTTTAGAGATTGCAGGAGGCTAGGTAAAAATAACAAAATGTGGTGTGAGATCACGGATAGAATCCTGGAACACTCCACTGAGGACTTTAGTGGGAAAACAGGTAAAATCCAAATAAGGCCTTTAATTAGTGAGTAGTATTGCACCAATGTTAATTTTCAGATTTTGACTATTGCACTCTGGTTATGAAGAATGCTAACATTTGGGGAAGCTGGGTAAGGGATATATGGAAACACTCATATTATTTTTGAACTTTCTTGTGAGTCTAAAATTAATTTAAAAATTAAAAACAATTTTTAAAGGTATAAGGAACGAATGAAGAAGATAGGGAATGGGGGGCATTGCTATCACCCAGCTAGGTCATGCAGCTGGGATGTGTATTACTGGGAGAGTGAGTGGGGTAGGGCTGTGAGGGTTGTAGACTGATGCATACCTAGTACATTGTGTGTGGGGGGGTGAGGGGGCTCTCAACTTTGCCTGCAATTCCATGTGTTCACCATCTCTTCTTTCCATCTGCCAAGCAGTCTCATTCTTGGTTCATCCAGCAGCACAGCTCTGCCCCCTTTCTCTAATTGGCTACATCCCAAGGACAGTTCTGCTTATAGTTGGTCTTCAACTTAACTACAGTGCTTTCTACTAGGCAGGGCCACAGGAAAAGTCTCTTCCTTCACTAATCTTTGCTGCCCCTGCTCACCTCCAATCCTCACCCTCGGTGATTCCTCAGCCTGAGTTAGGAGAGTGTTGAGTAGAGAACCTGAAGGCCAATGGCAGCCGTCAAAACTACAACCCTCTGCTCCTAGGGAATAGCCAGGAGACTTTTCCTTTCATTAAGGAAGGGCACTGGTCCCCCCAAAGGCCTCCATACCCAAATTCCACATCCTTAATTACCACGGAGAAGCCTGATCATTTCCTCTTGAACTCACCAGCCTTGGTTCCTCCCAGAGGAGGTGTTCTGGACCAATACTTTACTTATTTATTTATTTATTTACTTGGCTGTGTTGGGTCCTCGTTGCTGCGTGCAGGCTTTCCTCTAGTTTCAGGGAGCGGGGGCTACTCTTCATTGTGGTGCGCGGGCTTCTCATTGCAGTGGCTTCTCTTGTTGCGGAACACGGACTCTAGGCGCCCGGGCTTCAGTAGTTGTGTCATGAAGGCTCAGTAGTTGTGGCTCATGGGCCTAGCTGCTCTGTGGCATGTGGGATCTTCCTGGACAAGGGCTCGAACCCATGTCCCCTGCATTGGCAGGCGGATTCTTAACCACTGTGCCACCAGGGAAGTCCCTGGACCAATACTTTTTAATCTAACCCAGATTGACCCCATCCGAGTCTCCAGCCTGGAAGCTTCATGGAACCAGTGGCTTCCCAGTGGCTTTTCTGACAGGAGGCCCCTGGCACAGAATGGCAGAACTTTCTGCAAGTGACAGGATCACACCTACCTTTACTGCTCTCTGATCTGGAATCCTCTCAATTTCAATCATGCTCCGGTCACAGAGCTGCCAGCAGTTTGGTGATAGAATGACATCATTCATCTGCGCCATGTTCTGCGCCAGGCGCACGTCATCCACCGCCTGACCAATCACTAGAAAGTAGTTTCGAGTTTCATCTCCAAAGACCAACATGGTGATGTGGCCGGCAGCCAGGCCTGGCAAGAAGGCAAGCAATGGATTTGCATGAGAAGTTCTGGCTTGGTCCCCAGCAGCATGGGTTCTTGGACAAATCAGAATCTTGAGCATCCCAGAGCAAAATCTAGTTTCTAAAATTTTACATGGAAATCAGAGCAGTCTATTCTGGGCCTGGCCCTTCCCAAACTCCTTTTCTCCCAAAGCTAGCAAGTTACCTACTTGTTTTCACCTTTCTATGACATTTAGCTCCCTAGATATCTGGCCCTATCAGTCCCCAAAGTTATTTTATCTTTTATTCAATTTATTTATACTTTGACTTATTTACACTTCTTATTTATACAGAGGACAGTTTTAATGATTTCTGTTTGGGAACAACTTGCATTTTATCAGAGATTGTGGCTCTAGCTGAAAGGAAGCACTTAGGGTGAAATTTCAGGCAACAGCCAGAGAAGAAAAGGTAGGGGAAAGGAACAGGCATTTTGATGGTCAAGTTCTATCCCAAAAATGTGTCCTCCAGTTGTTTTCAAGTTGGGAGCTGAAGGTTTTGGTACCAAAGCAACAGAAGAGAGAATGTTGTAAAATATGACATGTATACGAAATGTATGTATACATGAACTGTAAGTGATACACAGTTCTTTTAAATGACTATAATTAACATAATCAAAATTTGGTGGGTTTTTTTTTTTGCAGTATGCAGGCCTCTCACGTCACAGAGCACAGGCTCCGGACGCGTAGGCTCAGCGGCCGTGGCTCACGGGCCCAGCCGCTCCGCGGCATGTGCAATCCTCCCAGACCAGGGCACGAACCCGTGTCCCCTGCATCGGCAGGTGGACTCTCAACCACTGCACCACCAGGGAAGCACCAAAATTTGTTTTTTATCTTCGCTCTCTGCCATGCTGATTTGTCAAAGCTGATTTCCCCTGATATATACATATGGTTTGTTTTCCCTCTGAAGCATACTGATGCTTAGGCTCATTAAAAGAAAAGTTACTGCAATAGAATAAAAACAAAAATAAACAAATGGGACCTAATCAAACTTACAAGCTTTTGCAAAGCAAAGGAAACCATAAAAACAAACAAAAAACAGAAAAGATGACCTACGGAATGGGAGAAAATATTTGCAAATGATGTGACAGACTAAGGCTTAATCTCCAAAATATACAAATGGTTCATACAACTCAACAACAAAAAAACAACCCAATCTAAAAATGGGGAGAAGACCTTAAGAGACATTTTTCCAAAGAAGACATACAGATGGCCAGTAGGCGCATGAAAAGATGCTCTTCATCACGAATTATTAGAGAAATGCAAATCAAAACTACAATGAGGTATCATCTCACACCAGTCAGAATGGCCATCATTAATAAGTCTACAAATAACAAATGCTGGAGAGGGTGTGGAGGAAAGGGAACTCCTACACTGTTGGTGGGAATGTAAGTTGGTTCAGCCACTATGGAAAACACTGTGGAGGTTCCTCAGAAAACTAAAAATAGAATTACCATATGACCCAGCAATCCCACTCCTGGGCATATACCTGGACAAAACTATAATTCAAAAAGACACATGCACCCCTATATTCATAGCAGCACAATTCACAATAGCCAAAACATGGAAACAACCTAAATGCCCATCGACAGGTGAATGGCTAAAGAAGATGTGGTACATATATACAATGGAATACTACCCAGCCATAAAAAAGAACGAAATAATGCCATTTGCAGTAACATGGATGCAACTAGAGATTATCATACTAGTGAAGTAAGTCAGAAAGAGAAAGACAAATACCGTATGATATCACTTATATGTGGAATCTAAAATATGGCACCAGTGAACCTATCTACAAAACAGGAACAGACTCATAGACATAGAGAACAGACTTGTGGTTGCCAAGGGAAGGACTGGGAGTTTGGGATTAGCAGATGTAAACTATTATATGTAGGATGGATAAACAACAAGGTCCTACTGTATAGCACAGGGAACTATATTGAATATCCTGTGATAAACCATAATGGAAAAGCATATAAAAAAAGAATGTATGTGTATAAGTGAGTCACTTTGCTGTACAGCAGAGATTGGCACAGCATTGTAAATTAACTATACTTCAATTTTAAAATTTTTTAAATAAATAAAATTAAATTAAAAAAAAAAGAAAAGGTACTGGAACCACTTCACTTCTCTAACAGCCAATCAGCATACACATGAAGGGTCCCCATCATTTTCCAAGAAGGATAATATGTCAAAAATCTCGAGGTGTTAACTTGGAAAAATAAGATTCAGTATTACAACAACTTTGATTATTTTTTCAACAGAAGATTTAACTAATTTGGAAATTCTGAATAACCTAAAGAAAACTGAGAAGCAGTTAATTGGATAACCTCTGATCTTCTCATCATCTATGATACTGGAGAATTATAAAGTTTACAAAGTTTAGTTAGGCAAAAGCGAACACCAACAGCATCAGCTGTAACTCATCATTTACACTTCTCAGAATCTCATTCCCCACCTGTGAAATCCTTTGATGCCCGTACCTGAGGACTGTGGTGAAGTGGAAATGACATAGTGTCATGTCTGCAACACAACTGGAAATATATGTGATGGTTATTGTACGTGTGAATTTAAGAAGGCCTCTATTAAGTGGAGCTGTGTCGCAGGTTGAACTTTTAAGCTTTTCTTGCACATGATTCTTATGACACGGGGGAGGACCAGTCTTACGACATTGCTGAATCCATGTAATCACAAGCTGCTCCCTGTTGTGCTTAATGATACATATTGTTGACAAAAGCAAGACCTAATCATAATAACAGCAATAGTAACGATAAAGACTATTTTGTGGAGTGGTGACTATGTGCCGGGTACTATACTAACCACTTAAATTTACTTTTTTGTAAGAGTCTATGGGGTAGATATTAGTTCTCTTAACTGATAAGTGAGGGAACCAAAATTCACATTCTGGTTAACCTAATCCAAAGTTCAAGACAAGATGGTGGACCTGCGTCATAGTGTTCTACTGTTTTCTCTTTAGGGGGGAGGTGCCTCAGGAGTCAGGACCTATATCCAAACTGCTATAGCATCTCTTCTTTCTCAAGAGCTTACCTATCTTGACTCGGACATCCAGGCCTTCTTCAGACTCCTGGGTCTCAAACAATCCATGGATCTCCAGGCTACATTTAATTACCACCGTGATGATGCTTTTCAGTTGCCTCCGCTCCACCTTCCACAGGGCTAGCAGAGCATCACCTTGAAAAGGAAGACACACCGGAGGTCCTGACCTGCCCTGGGGGCCAGTCTATTTTGTATGAAATCTGTACAGAATTATGCTTCAAACATTTCTCCACCCGGTCTGCTGGCCACTGTTTTCTCTGAGATGCCTCCTTTGTCAGAGCACAGGCCCCTCGGCATTCCTTTCTTACCCCTGCTATGTCGGTAAGCCCCCATACCTGCAAATTTTAAGATGTCTCCTCCAAAAATCAACACTTCTGAGAAAAAAAAAAAAAGAAAAGAAGGTAAAGTCAAACTCTGATTTCTTTCTTTCTTTTAAATTATGTAAGTTTCAGGTGTACAGAATAACTTTGATTTCTTAAAGCTAATAAAAAGAATCTACTCTTCAACAGTGGGATAGAAATTAGGTCAAGAGAAGAGCAATTCAGAGAATAGGTTTATACTAAAGATGTCATCTCAGACAAGGCATTTAAACCCATTTGAGTCTGTTTCCTCAACTGCAGAATGAGAACAGTGAACTAGATTATGTACCTGCTCTGTTTTTGTGAATGGGAAAAGATAGGAACGAAGATGGTGGGATTGCTGAGGAGGCTTAAGGACAGCTATCCTACTCCCATGATAATGGGACGTTCTTCACTGATCTATGTATGTTATGAGCAGGGGCTTGAGTGAGCGTGGGTGAGTACATGAGTGACAGGACTCCATAAGAACTGAAAATCAGAAAAAAACCACAACTATGGTCAACTTGGGTTTTGTTTATTACCAACTTGCATTTTGTTTATTTAGGCTTTCTGACATAAATGGACATTTTTCCTCTTATTTCTGCATCATCACAAATTTGTTGAGCACCGTTGTGCTGAGTGTAATGCAAAAAGGAATTAGATACAGTTTCTGCTTTTAATGGCAATCAAATTTTATTTAGTGGGTGATATTAAGATATTACTAGGGAATTCAGAGCCTGATAATGGACTAGACCTAAGATTTACCTTAATAGAATAAATCCTTTTCTTCATGAATAGTTCGAATTAATAATGCAAACAAGTTGGTAGGCAGAGGTTGAAAAGGAGACCAAAGTTTCAGTCAGCTGGAAGTACTTCAGAATCCATTATTAGGACACAAATTACTGACAAGTTGATTGTAAATCACTCATGTATTCATACCATATTCTCTTAATGACTGTGTTTGAGTTATACTGATGCTAGCTTTTTGGAGTTATTGAATATAACTAAAAGAATTACTACTACAGTTCTTTTAAAAGTAGTCTCTAATTTAGTTTTGTAACTAATGCAAAACTAATCCCTCAAATAGTCTGTGTTAATGAGGTTTGATTGCATTCCTTCATTTGTACTGTACTATATTTCAAAAAGACTAGTTTCATACACATTTCATGGAGACAATGAAGAATGCTAAGCAACAGTACTTTATCAGGTTATAACCACCAAATACAGAAAAACAATGAATTGAAATATGCTTAAGCCAGAAACCTATGGGGACACTTACTCTCCACTATTGCACTTATATAGTGGTTGAGGATCTCCACCAACTGCTCAGCCCCTCTGTCCATGTACATGGCTGTGCTGAACTTCTCAGTCATTGCAGTAAAACCTGTAACAAATGTGCTAGTTTCCTTGTGTGCTGGGAGGAACCAAACAGTCAGGAGAAGAGGACCACACTGGTGAGCAGTGGGCCTCAGCTTTTAAGAACTGGCAGGGTTTCTCTTAAATGATCTATGTGGCTGGTCAAGTGTCAGATATTGGGTCTTCTCTTTTTATTATTTTAGGGGTCAGGGAAAGGCACCAGATAACTCTTCCCTCCTAATTTCTCAACTTGTACAGGGATGACTGCAATTTCTTTAACTAGATATAGAACTTCCATTTCATGGCAATGAAAACTCATAAAATTCAAAGACTTCTGAAGAGGTGGCAAGTTTCCTGTTAAGCTGTAAACAACATCTGGAGAGGCCATTTCCTGAGGTCAATTTTGCCTGGGATGCTGTTGGGTGTGGGGGGTTGAGTCAGTTGGGACAGGGCCATTGGAGCCTGAAGTTCCAGGCCTGGGATGTGGACATCTTAAATATTTGCCCATTACTGGACATGCTGGGTAAGGGAAGAAGAAAGGGAGCCAGGTCCACGGGTTATCCCTCCTCCCTCCAGTTTTCTCAGTAGGAATATTTGCAGTAACAGCACAAAAACTTGAAAATGCCCCCCCCCCCACTCTGCAGTCAAGCTCTGCATGTAATTCCGATTCAAGCCTGTTGTTCCCCCACATTAAACATCCCTTTTGTGCTTGCCTGAAATATCAACAAACATCAAGACTCCATCAAAATAATCCACAGAAGGTCGCTCTGGAGAAAAATCTCCATAGACAATGAGGTCCGGTAAATGAGCTGCTATTTTGACGATGGGCCGATCCTGTGATTCATGTTCTCTTCGAGTGTTCATGTTAAGGCAGATGTTCAGGGTTGTATGGTCACCGCAGACAGTCCCCAGATAGACCTTCTGGAAAGCAAAGCTGAGAATGGAGGCAATCTGACTTACATTCATTCACTCACTTTCCTATTTCTTTCTTCCCTTTTGCTTTGTCTAACCTGTGGACTGCTTATTTAAGTGGTTGAGGTGATAATGGCTGAGTTGTTGACCATGCATTTCCGTGAAGGGGTGAGCCCTCAGGGTACAAGTGCTGTGGTAGAGGGGCCAGTAGCACTAATCCCTCCATCCAAGCCCCTTTTCCTTCTGTCCACATGTCCCCCCTTTCCCTCCCCCTCCCTTTTGGTCTCTCATCTTTTCTCTCTCCTTTTTGAAAATTAAAAGAGGAAGTGTAGACATGAGTTTATGTTTGTGAATATTTATATAAAGGTGAGTAGCAAAGTGGAGTATTATATGTAAGAAAGAGATTAAGTGTTTTAAGGTATAGGCATAAAGAAATAGAGGGAAAGAATTAAAAGGTGTGTGTGTGTGTGTAAGACTTTAAACTGTAAGTGGGAGGAAATATTGAAATTTTAACGTGTTATGCAGTTAGCTTTGAGAAAACTAGGATTTCCTAAGGCGTTCATTTAGCTGCTGGGGCTGATGAAATGATCATGCCTGAATGTTGTAAAAATCATGCTCTACCACCCTGAACAGGAATAGCATACCCAGTATTTTCAGAGCAATTCAAGTTCTTGGAATAAGTGATACAGATACTAAGTGAATTTAAAAAAGGAGGAACTGATACTCACCAACATGGAGGACGTGCTTAGTAATTTCAACCAAACATAGGTCATGTTTGGGTACATAAGAGTATTAGAAGGAAAAAGTGAGTTAACATATATCTTAGACTTCAGGAAAGCATTTTTTTTTTAAATCAGGGAAAACTTTAGTATATTAGTATATTTAACAAACAAAAAAAAACCTTAAAATGGATAGAAACCTCTAAAAATGAGCACTAAATATTAAGTGTTAGATAATCTTTAAAAGGAAAAACCTTGGTAAATGCAAATGTTAAGAAGTGAAAAAAAGGTAGAAGGAGAAGCATATGACTAAGGTTAAAAAAAATAAAAATATCATTAAAACACAGTATATGCTAGGAATAGTCAATAGATGACAAATACATCAAATAAAAAATTTCAGAGAGTGAATTTGATAAATGCTATATGAATTTATCAAAGAAGGGTGTGAGAATGCCCAGAATGAGCTGAGACTTAGGAAAAATGATGAAGTTAAGAAAACCCAGAGGGACTTTTAGGTTTTATTGAAAGCAAGGTAATTAATAAAAGAGGAATAAGGACAAAGCTTAACTAGGATGTACTACACAGCTCTTCTTTTGTTTCTGTCTTCTCCACTATGGAGAATTGAAAATATAACAAATATTGACAAGAAAGAGTTGAAGTCCAAGATAAGAAAGCAGTGATAAAAAACTAGTCATTTAAATTCAAGTAGCCATTCCCAGATAACCTATATCCACTGAAATATATGGAAATAACTGACAGATGTAATGTCAGTAATCTCAAAGAATAATGGAGAATGAGAGAGAGGTTGGAAAACTAGAGACGGGTACATTCTCTTCTGAATTTCAAAAGATGAGACTACATGTGGATTCCTGAAAACACCGTCTGGTAAACGTGATGTATCAGTCAGTATAAGCTAGGTTTTGCTTCATTAACAAAAAAATCCAAAATCTCAATGGCTTGAAATAGCCAATGCTTATTTCTTATTCATTTCCTGCTGGTGCTACATGTCCATTGTAGGTTGTCTGAGGCCCTACTCTATCGTTGCCTTCACTTTGGGACACAGGCTGGGACATTTTGGTTGTGGAGACAGTGGGAAAAGAGGATTTGATTGCAGACTCGTTCTTAAAGTGTTTTCCCAGAAGCGATATATTTCATTTCCACTCAAATGACATTGGCCAAAGCAAGTTATGCAACATATCTAATTTCACCTAAGTGGGAAAGTGCAATTCTACCATGTGTGCAGTGAGAGTGAGAGCTGGGATATTTGTGAGTTATCATACTTGATAATATGTGAGCACTTAATCAGTAACAGGTGATTAATCATACTTGATAATATGTGAGCACTTAATCAGTAACAGGTGATTAAAAGGAGTCAAAAGGGATTCAGAGCTGAGAACAAACTAGCCTTATTTCTTTTTTTTTTTTTTTTTTGCGGTACACGGGCCTCTCACTGTTGTGGCCTCTCCCGTTGCGGAGCACAGGCTCTGGACGCGCAGGCCCAGCAGCCATGGCTCATGGGAACAGCCACTTTTCCCACACCGGGGCATGAACCCGTGTCCCCTGCATTGGCAGGCGGATTCTCAACTACTGCACCATTAGGGAAGCCCATATTTCCTTTTTTGATTTATTAAACTTTAAAATCAAGAGAATGCTGTTGACAAAGTATATCTTGACTTTAACAAGGCATTTGGCCGAATTTCTCACATCTTTGTGGGTAACATACAAAATTATAGGAGTGATGAAAATATAGTTAGCTGGTTAACAATTAGACCTAAAGGATATTGATTTGTGTTCTAGTGTCCATTCAGAGGGGGCCTCCATGAGTGTGCTAGAGGACTCAGATAAAGATATAATTGGAAGGAGAGCTAATGTACTGAATGATAGAATCAGGATCTTAAAATATTTTAATTGACTGAAATAACAATGAAGTTTTTGAAGAATAAATGCAAATAAGTGCTGTGCTTAGAATTTTAACAAAATCAAATGCATAAACATGTGGTGTAAAAGACTAGATTTACTGCAAATCCAATGTTATCTTTTAAAAAACTTACTTATTGAAGCATAACATATGCACAGAAAAATGCAAAATTCCTAACTGGATAGCTTGATGAATTATTATAAAGTGAACAAATCCATGTTCTCTACTCATATCAAGAAAGAACAGTACTTCCCCAGTGGGGGGTTGAGAGTCCGCCTGCCAATGCAGGGGACATGGGTTGGAGCCCTGGTCTGGGAAGATCCCACATGCTATGGAGCAACTGGGCCCATGCGCCACAGCTGCTGAGCCTGCACCCTGGAGCCCGTGGGCCACAACTGCTGAGCCCGTATGCCACGACTGCTGCGGCCCGTGCGGCTGGAGCCTGTGCTCTGCAACGGTGGAGGCCATCGTGGTGAGAGGCCTGCACACCATGGCGAAGAGTGACCGCTGCTTGCTGCAGCTGGAGAGAGCCTGCACACAGCAGCGAAGACCCAACACAGCCAAAATTCATTCATTCATTCAAAAAGCAAATAAGGAACATGACCAGCACTACAGAAGCCTGTTTCATGTCATCTCCCGCTCATTCCCCCCACATTTCCCCAAAGGTGACCTATCTCCTGATTTCTAGCACCATAGATCATTTTTACCTTACTTTTTAACTTTATATAAATGGAATAATATATACTTTCTTATTTTTTCTCAATTGTTTGTGATGTTTATCCATGTTGTTGTGTGTATCTCAGTACTCATTTATTTTCAGTGCTGTATGATATTGCTTGACTATACATAAATTATTTATCCCTTCTACTACTGACCTATGGGTTGTTTCGTTTTAGGCTATTAGAAATAATGCTGCTAAGAACATCCTTGTACATGTGTTTTCGTAAACACACGTATGCATTTCACTTCGGCATATACCTAGGAGTGGAATTGCTGGGTCAATTTACACCCCACAAGCAAGATGTGAGAAGTCAGAAGCTCCATAACCCAGCTAACATTTGCTATTGTCAGTCTTTTAAAATTTTGGTCATCTTGGTAGGTGAGTGGTGATATCTGTGGTTTTGTTTCCCTCGTGGTACTAATGAAATTAAGCACCTTTTCATATGTTTATTGGCCTTTCGGATGTAATGCAAATCTTATGGTAGTAAGCAGTGTTCATATCTGATTCGGAGTATTGGGTTTAGTTTTGCCCACTTTATTTGAAGTTCATGGACTATGGAATGTGAGGAATGATGGGAGAGACTGGAAACGTTGTCAGATGATGACATTTGGGTGAAAATGGCCATTGTCTTCCAGTATTTATTTATTATTATTATTGTTTTATTTTTATTTTATATTTTTTACATCTTTATTGCAGTATAATTGCTTTACAATGGTGTGTTAGTTTCTGCTTTATAACAAAGTGAATAGGTTATACATATACATATGTTCCCATATCTCTACCCTCTTGCATCTCCCCCCCCATCCTACCGCTCCAGGTGGTCACAAAGCACCGAGCTGATCTCCCTGTGCTATGCAGCTGCTTCCCACTAGCTATCTACCTTACGTTTGGTAGTGTATATATGTCCATGCCTCTCTCTCGCTTTGTCACGCTTACCCTTCCCCCTCCCCATATCCTCAAGTCCATTCTCTAATAGGTCTGTGTCTTTATTCCTGTCTTACCCCTAGGTTCTTCATGACATTTTTTTTTCTTAAATTCCATATATATGTGTTAGCATACGGTATTTGTCTTTCTCTTTCTGACTTACTTCGCTCTGTATGACAGACTCAAGGTATATCCAACTCACCACAAATAGCTCAATTTCATTTCTTTTTATGGCTGAGTAACATTCCACTGTATATATGTGCCACATCCTCTTTACCCATGCATCCGATGATGGACACATAGGTTGTTTCCATCTCCTGGCTATTGTAACTAGAGCTGCAATGAACATTTTGGTACATGACTCTTTTTGAATTATGGTTTTCTCAAGGTATATGCCCAGTAGTGGGATTGCTGGGTCATATGGTAGTTCTATTTGTTGTTTTTTAAGGAACGTCCATAGTGTTCTCCACAGTGGCTGTATCAATTTACATTCCCACGAACAGTGCAAGAGGGTTCCCTCTTCTTCACACCCTCTCCAGCATTTATTGTCTTTAGATTTTTTGATGATGGCCATTCTGACTGGTGTGAGATGATATCTCATTGTAGTTTTGTTTGCATTTCTCTAATGATTAATGAAGTTGAGCATTCTTTCATGTGTTTGTTGGCAGTCTGTATATCTTCTTTAGAGAAATGTCTATTTAGGTCTTCTGCCCATTTTTGGATTGGGTTGTTTGTTTTTTTGTTATTGAGCTGCATGAGCTGCTTATAAATTTTGGAGATTAATCCTTTGTCAGTTGCTTCATTTGCAAATATTTTCTCCCATTCTGAGGGTTGTCTTTTGGTCTTGTTTATGGTTTCCTTTGCTGTACAAAAGCTTTTAAGTTTCATTAGGTCCCATTTGTTTATTTTTGTTTTTATTTCCATTTCTCTAGGAGGTGGGTCAATAAGGATGTTGCTGTGATTTATGTCATAGAGTGTTCTGGCTATGTTTTCCTCTAAGAGTTTGATAGTCTCTGACCTTACATTTAGGTTTTTAATCCATTTTGAGCTTATTTTTGTGTATGGTGTTAGGGAGTGATCTAATCTCATACTTTTACATGTACCTGTCCAGTTTTCCCAGCACCACTTATTGAAGAGGCTGTCCTTTCTCCACTGTACATTCCTGCCTCCTTTATCAAAGATAAGGTGAACATATGTGTGTGGGTTTATCTCTGGGCTTTCTATCCTGTTCCACTGATCTTTCTGTTTCTGTGCCAGTACCATACTGTCTTGATTACTGTAGCTTTGTAGTATAGTCTGAAGTCAGGGAGCCTGATTCCTCCAGCTCAGTTTTTCGTTCTCAAGATTGCTTTGGCTATTTGGGGTCTTTTGTGTTTCCATACAAATTGTGAATTTTTTTGTTCTAGTTCTGTGAAAAATACCAGTGGTAGTTTGATAGGGATTGCATTGAATCTGTAGATTGCTTTGGGTAGTAGAGTCATTTTCACAATGTTGATTCTTCCAATCCAAGAACATGGTATATATCTCTCCATCTTTTTGTATCATCTTTAATTTCTTTCATCAGTGTCTTATAATTTTCTGCATACAGGTCTTTTGTCTTCTTAGGTAGGTTTATTCCTAGATATTTTATTCTTTTTGTTGCAATGGTAAAAGGGAGTGTTTTCTTGATTTCACTTTCAGATTTTTCAGCATTAGTGTATAGGAATGCCAGAGATTTCTGTGCATTAATTTTGAATCCTGCTACTTTACCAAATTCATTGATTAGCTCTAGTAGTTTTCTGGTAGCAACTTTAGGATTCTCTATGTATAGTATCATGTCATCTGCAAACAGTGACAGCTTTACTTCCTCTTTTCTGATTTGGATTGCTTTTATTTCCTTTTCTTCTCTGATTGCTGTGGCTAAAACTTCCAAAACTATGTTGAATAAGAATGGTGAGAGTGGGCAACATTTTCTTGTTCTTGATCTTAGTGGAAATGCTTTCAGTTTTTCACCATTGAGGACGATGTTGGCTGTGGGTTTGTCATATATGGCCTTTATTATGTTGAGGAAAGTTCCCTCTATGCCTACTTTCTGCAGGGTTTTTATCATAAATGGGTGTTGAATTTTGTCGAAAGCTTTCTCTGCATCTATTGAGATGATCATATGGTTTTTCTCCTTCAATTTGTTAATATGGTGTATCACATTGATTGTTTTGCATATATTGAAGAATCCTTGCATTTTTGGAATAAACCCCACTTGATCATGCTGTATGATCCTTTTAATGTGCTGTTGGATTCTGTTTGCTAGTATTTTGTTGAGGATTTTTGCATCTATGTTCATCAGTGATATTGGCCTATAGTTTTCTTTCTTTGTTACATCCTTGTCTGGTTTTGGTATCAAGGTGATGGTGGCCTCGTAGAATGAGTTTGGGAGTGTTTCTCCCTCTGCTATGTTTTGGAAGAGTTTGAGAAGGATAGGTGTTAGCTCTTCTCTAAATGTTTGATAGAATTCGCCTGTGAAGCCATCTGGTCCTGGGCTTTTGTTTGTTGGAAGATTTTTAATCACAGTTTCAATTTCAGTGCCTGTGATTCATCTGTTCATATTTTCTATTTCTTCCTGATTCAGTCTTGGCAGGTTGTGCATTTCTAAGAATTTGTCCATTTCTTCCAGGTTGTCCATTTTATTGGCATAGAGTTGCTTGTAGTAATCTCTCATGATCTTTTGTATTTCTGCAGTGTCAGTTGTTACTTTTCCTTTTTCATTTCTAATTCTATTGACTTGAGTCTTCTCCCTTTTTTTCTTGATGGGTCTGGCTAATGGTTTATCAATTTTGTTTATCTTCTCAAAGAACCAGCTTTTAGTTTTATTGATCTTTGCTATTGTTTCCTTCATTTCTTTTTCATTTATTTCTGATCTGATTTTTATGATTTCTTTCCTTCTGCTAACTTTGGGGTTTTTTGTTCTTCTTTCTCTAATTGCTTTAGGTGCAAGGTTAGGTTGTTTATTCGAGATGTTCCCTGTTTCTTAAGGTAAGATTGTATTGCTATAAACTTCCCTCTTAGAACTGCTGTTGCTGCATCCCATAGATCTTGTGTTATCGTGTCTCCATTGTCATTTGTTTCTAGGTATTTTTTTGTTTCCTCTTTGATTTCTTCAGTGATCACTTCGTTATTAAGTAGTTTATTGTTTAGCTTCCATGTGTTTGTATTTTTTAGAAATCTTTTCCTGTAATTGATATCTAGTCTGATAGCATTGTGGTCGGAAAAGACACTTGAAACAATTTCAATTTTCTTAAATTTACCAAGGCTTGACTTGTGACGCAAGATATGATCTATCCTGGAGAATGTTCCATGGGCACTTGAGAAAAATGTGTATTCTGTTGTTTTTGGTCGAATGTCCTATAAATATCAATTAAGTCCATCTTGTTTAATGTATCATTTAAAGCTTGTGTTTCCTTATTTATTTTCATTTTGGATGATCTGTCCACTGGTGAAAGTGGGGTGTTAAAGTCTCTTACTATGACTGTGTTACTGTCGATTTCCCCTTTTATGGCTGTTAGTATTTGCCTTATGTATTGAGATGCTCCTATGTTGGGTGCATAAATATTTACAATTGTTATATCTTCTTCTTGGATCGATCCCTTGATCATTATGTAGTGTCCTTCTTTGTCTCTTCTAATAGTCTTTATTTTAAAGTCTATTTTGTCTGATATGAGAATTGCTACTCCAGCTTTCTTTTGATTTCCATTTGCATGAAATATCTTTTTCCATCCCCTTACTTTCAGTCTGTATGTGTCTGTAGGTCTGAAGTGGGTCTCTTGTAGACAGCAAATATATGGGTCTTGTTTTTGTATCCATTCAGCCAATCTGTGTCTTTTGGTGGGAGCACTTAGTTCATTTACATTTAAGGTAATTATCGATATGTTTGTTCCTATTCCCATTTTCTTAATTGTTTTGGGTTCATTATTGTAGGTCATTTCCTCCTCTTGTGCTTCTTGCCTAGAGAGGTTCCTTTAGCAGTTGTTGTAAAGCTAGTTTTGTGGTGCTGAACTCTCTCAGCTTTTGCTTGTCTGTAAAGGTATTAATTTCTCCATCAAATCTGAATGAGATCCTTGCTGGGTAGAGTAATCTTGGTTGCATGTTTTTCTCCTTCATCACTTTAAATATGTCCTGCCAGTCCCTTCTGGCTTGCAGAGTTTCTGCTGAAAGATCAGCTGTTAACCTTATGAGGATTCCCTTTTGTGTTATTTGTTGTTTTTCCCTTGCTTCTTTTAATATGTTTTCTTTGTATTTAATTTTTGATAGTTTGATTAATATGTGTACTGGCATGTTTCTCCTTGGATTTATCCTGTATGGGACTCTCTGTGCTTCCAGGACTTGATTAACTATTTCCTTTCCCATATTAGGGGAGTTTTCAACTATAATCTCTTCAAATATCTTCTCAGTCCCTTTCTTTTTCTCTTCTTCTTCTGGAAACCCTATAATTCGAATGTTGGTGTGTTTAATGTTGTCCTAGAAGTCTTTGAGACTGTCCTCAGCTCTTTTCATTCTTTTTTCTTTATTCTGCTGTGCAGTAGTTATTTCCACTATTTTATCTTCCAGGTCACTTATCCGTTCTTCTGCCTCAGTTATTCTGCTATTGATCCCATCTAGAGTATTTTTAATTTCATTTATTGTGTTGTTCATCATTGTTTGTTTCATCTTTAGTTCTTCTAGGTCCTTGTTAAATGTATCTTGCATTTTGTCCATTCTACTTCCAAGATTTTGGATCATCTTTACTATCATTATTCTGAATTCTTTTTCAGGTAGACTGCCTATTTCCTCTTCATTTGTTAGGTCTGGTGGGTTTTTATCTTCCTCCTTCAACTGCTGTGTGTTTTTCTGTCTTCTCATTTTGCTTAATTTCCTGTGTTTGGGGTCTCCTTTTTGCAGGCTGCAGGTTCGTAGTTCCCATTGTTTTTGGTGTCTGTCCCCAGTGGCTAAGGTTGTGCAGGCTTCTTGGTGGAGGGGACTAGTGCCTGTGTTCTGGTGGATGAGGCTGGATCTTGTCTTTCTGGTGGGCAAGTCCACGTCTGTTGGTGTGTTTTGGGGTGTCTGTGGACTTATTATGATTTTAGGCAGCCTCTCTGCTAATGGGTGGGGTTGTGGTCCTGTCTTGGTAGTTGGTTGGCATAGGGTGTCCAGCAGTGTAGCTTGCTGGTCGTTGAGTGAAGCTGGGTGCTGGTGTTGAGATGGAGATCTCTGGGAGATTTTTGCCGTTTGATATTATGTGGAGCTGGGAGGTCTCTTGTGGACCAGTGTCCTGAAGTTGGCTCTCCCACCTCAGAGTCACAGCAGTGACTCCTGGCTGCAGCACCAAGAGCCTTTCATCCACGCGGCTCAGAATAAAAGGGAGAAAAAGTAGAAAGAAAGAATTAGTGGAAGTAGAAAGAAAGAAAGAAAGAAAGAAGGGAGGGAGGGAGGGAGGAAGGAAAAAAAGAAAGAAAGAAGATAAAGTAAAATAAAATAAAGTAAGATAAAATAAAGTTATTAAAATAAAAAATAATTATTAAAAAAAATTAAAAAAAAAACGGATGGATAGAACCCTAGGCCAAATGGTGGAAGCAAAGCCATACAGCATAAATCTTGCTCTCAAAGTCCACCTCCTCAGTTTGGGATGATTCATTGTCTATTCATGTATTCCACAGACATCAAGCTGATTGTGGAGCTTTAATACGTTTGCTTCTGAGGCTCCTGGGAGAGATTTCCCTTTCTCTTCTTTGTTGTAACAGCTCCCAGGGGCTCAGCTTTGGATTTGGCCCCGCCTCTGCCTGTAGGTCGCCGGAGGGCGTCTGTTCTTCTCTCAGACAGGACGGGGTTAAAGGAGCTGCTGATTCGGGGGCTCTGGCTCACTCAGGCCGGGGGGGAGGGAGGGGCAAGGAGGGCGGGGCGAGCCTGCGGCGGCAGAGGCCTGCCTGATGTTGCTCCAGCCTGAGGCGCATCGTGTGTTCTCCCGGGGTAGTTGTCCCTGGATCCCGGGACCCTGGCAGTGGCGGGCTGGACAGGCTCCCCGGAAGGGGGGTGTGGATAGTGACGTGTGCTCGCACACAGGCTTCTTGGTGGCGGCAGCAGCGGCCTAGGCGTCTCATGCCCGTCTCTGGGGTCCGTGCTTTTAGCCGCGGCTCGCGCCCGTCTCTGGAGCTCCTTTAAGCGGCGCTCTTAATCCCCTCTCCTCGCGCACCAGGAAACAAAGAGGGAAGAAAAAGTCTCTTGCCTCTTCGGCAGGTCCAGACTTTTCCCGGACTCCCTCCCAGCCAGCCGTTGCGCACTAACCCCCTGCAGGCTGTGTTCACGCCACCAATCCCAGTCCTCTCCCGGCGCTCCGACCGAAGCCCGAGCCTCAACTCCCTGCCCCGCCCGCCCCGGCGGGTGAGCAGACAAGCCTCTCGAGCTGGTGAGTGCCGGTCGGCCCTGATCCTCTGTGCGGGAATCTCCCCGCTTTGCCCTCCGCACCCCTGTTGCTGTGCTCTCCTCCGCGGCTCCGAAGCTTTCCCCCTCCGCCACCCCCAGTCTCCGCCCGTGAAGGGGCTTCCTAGTGTGCGGAAACCTTTCTTCCCTCACAGCTCCCTCCCACTGGTGCAGGTCCCGTCCCTATCCTTTTGTCTCTGTTTATTCTTTTTTCTTTTGCCCTACCCAGGTACGTGGGGGGTGTCTTGCCTTTTGGGAGGTCTGAGGTCTTCTGCCAGCGTTCAGTAGGTGTTGTGTAGGAGTTGTTCCACGTGTAGATGTATTTCTGGTGTATCTGTGGGGAGGAAGGTGATCTCCGTGTCTTACTCTTCCGCCATCTTCTCGGAAGCTCTCCTGTCTTCCGGTATTTAAACTGAACTGTGAAAGTTGTGGAGTTACCAGGGGATACATGTGCAAAGTCTAATGCAGACCCCTGAATTTAACAAAAGAATTCCCCTACTTTCTCCCTCAGGTAGGGATTGGATTTGGCTAAGCAAGAATAAACATGGGAGGGCTGAAGAAGGAAAGGAAAGCTGGCGTTCTTTGGGAGCTACTCTATCAAAGAATAGGTGACCTTAAATAGTATAAGTTCTGTAGGAATGGATGCTCTGAACAGGCTTCCACAGATGGGCTGAGCGGCCATGAACAGTTAGGACTGAGCAGAACTGAGCAGGGTGTAGCTCTATTCCTCCCTCTCCTGCCCCTCTTCGTTGACTATCACAACTTTGCTCTCTTTTGCTATCACTTGAAAGAGTGTCAGATTTAGCAAATAACAATATAGGACATCCAGTTAAATTTGAATTTTAAATAAACAGTGAGTAATTTTTTAATATAAATATATTTCAAATATTACATTTTATTTAGCAACCCTACTACCAGCCCCTTCAATGTTGGCAATACCACATACTCTTCACATGCACAGTATGGAATGTTTTGCTTTAGTCTTAAGACTCACACTAAAACGGGTTAGATTTATTGATTGATTGATTGATTGATTCAAAAGGATCAAGTGGGATCAATGGCTGGCAATGCCTGGGAGGCAAATTTAAACAGTGTAAGGATGAACATTGGACCTGGGTAGTCTTAGGAAATATTGGATATCCTTGTGAGAGACTGCATGTCCATCTGCCTTCAAGGTTGTAGAGGTGATTCTCCTCTTTAGTGAAAAGATGAATTAGATGATTGCTAAGATTCCATTTTTATTGAAGTATAGTTGATTTACAATGTTTCAGGTGATTAAATGAGGTGATTTGAAGATTTAGACAGATTTTTCTAAGTTTATGATTACTAGGTAAGGAAAGTAGATGCGTTTGGAGATTAAGATGACAAATACAGAAGGGAAACTAGAATAACAAAATTATTTGTTCATGGGCTGAAGAGGCAAAGACATCTAAGATGAACATCTGAGCTTTTCTCATGAACATCCATAAGAACACAATTAGAATTTTCTCTTTTAGAAGACTCAGTTTTCTGCTTTAAGTTCTGCAACATCAGAAAATGATTAGTGATATGGCACATACCACATTGTAATAATAATTTATTAAGACCTTTTAAAAAATAATCTTCTTTAAATTAATTATCTATTTATTTTTGGCTGCGTTGGGTCTTCGTTGCTGTGCACGGGCTTTTTCTAGTTGTGGCGAGCAGGGGCTACTCTTTGTTGCGGTGCATGTGCTTCTCATTGTTGTGGTTTCTTTTGTTGCAGAGCATGGGCTCTACGCGCACGGGCTTCAGTAGTTGTGACACGCAGGCTCAGTAGTTGTGGCGCACAGGCTTAGTTGGTCTGTGGCATGTGGGATCTTCCTGGACCAGGGCTTGAACCCATGTCCCCTGCTTTGGCAAGCGGATTCTTCACCACTGCACCACCAGGGAAGCCCTATTAAGACCTTTTTAATGTAAAGCATTTTACAGAGGTTGCCTCATTTAATCCTCAAAACAGCGCTGTGACGTAGGCCTCATCCCCATTTTATAGATACAGAAAATGAAGCTCAGATGAATTTGCCTTAGGTCACATAGCTGGAAAGCAAGCCCAGGTCTGTGGAATTTCAAAGTCCATATTCTTTCTACTATACCACGGTATACCCCATTTGTATATGTTTTATGACACTTTGGGGATGTTTATGACCTAGAGAAAATATGTATTTAATTTTAGAGCACTTTCAAAGCATGTTGATGGTACCCTCATCAAATATTTGGCCAATTCAATCACAATCAAGAATAGAGCTTGAACAGAGAGCGGACACTCAGAAAGCATGAAAGCATCTAGGAATGAGGGTACCTGACAGAGTGAAAGAGCAAGGCCCCAAAGATATACCAACACAGATTTTCCTGAATGGAGAGTGTGTGTCCAGTTTTATTCTGCTTAAAGAGAACTCAGCAGTACCCCCAAAGGCAAATGAAACTAAAGATTATATCCATTATTGTTTCTCTAAATATCTTTTCTAGAAACTTCTAATAGATTTCAGTTTTCATCCCATTTTTCATCAATATGTAAAGTCAGGTTTTACAAGAATCCAAAGGAGGTACTCTCAACATAAAGGGATAATGTTATCTGCCACGAAAGCTTGCCAGACCACTCTAGCCAAGGCAATTTTTCCTCTGAGCTATTAGGGCACTTAGTGTTTGTAAACGTAAGTGCTTTATTATCTATTTAAAAATCCTTGATTATCTATTAATCTGTTTATGGCTCCTCTGAATTGAAGCTTCTCTGTGTTAGAGATCACATTCTACATATATGTTCGTTTCCTCCATAGTATCTTTCTAGAGCCTCTTCACATGGTAGGCATTTGCTATTTGATGACTGATAAGAAGGATATTATGTGAGAAGACGCAGAAGATAGGTAAGTAGACAGGAAGCTAAAAAAATAGAGCATCTAGGGTAAATAGGATGAGGTAACATTGAAACCTTCAAGCTTCTAACCTCACTTAAATGACTGACACAGGTATATATACAAGGGGGACCTCCAGTCCTAGCCCAAGGCCTTCCCACTTTCCTTAAGCTCCCAAACCTGCCTTCTTCCCCAAGGGTTGCCCTCATCTTTAGCTCTGCAACCATTCTTTCTACTCAGACTCCTACTGCCACATACCTCTTCTTTCTTCAAGGCTGAGGAAAAGCCAGAGCTTAGATTAGGGCCTAGATCTTTCAGGAGTGCAGAAAACAGGAAAGGGGCCTGGATGACATTATTCAGAAGACAGCAGAAGTGCCATGTCTGTCTATAGCTGACACATAAAATGACAGTTTTGTCTAAAAACCGTTTTCCTGGCCACAACCTCATCAGAAGCTCATTGTTTCATGGGCACTGACTATGCTTCTGATTGGCTGGCACTGCCCTCCCCTCCCCCACCAGCCCCAGTGGCCTATTGCTCACACAAGGACTGTTTCAGGTTCTCTAAACTGGATATTTGGGGCAAGGGTCAGGGAGACTGATAAGACGCCAGAGTAGTTTTCACAACTCTTTCTCTATGTGGTGGGTGGTTGAAATTAGGCAATAGTTGGTAGGTGATTATCGTAAAGACAAGTATCTCCTGAGTAAACACCCAATTTTGGTCAATAATGATTGTGACTTTTACCAGGACTATGAAATTTACGTTACAATACTTCTCTTCAGAGATTTTTGTGAGGTAAAATTTTCACCTGTCCTTTCTGACTGGTCAAGCCCATACTTCCACTCAAATTCACCCCACAGATAACAGCAATACAATGTGGCACTGGATTTGAGTTTCTTCATCCTATGGACACTGGCAAAATGTGTTTTAAGAGGGCGGCATATTTTCTTTTCTTTTCTTTTTTTTTTTTTTTTGCGGTACGCGGGCCTCTCACTGCCGTGGCCTCTCCCGTTGCGGAGCACAGGCTCCGGACACGCAGGCTTCAGCGGCCATGGCTCACAGGCCCAGCCACTACGCGGCATGTGGGATCTTCCCGGACCGGGATCACGAGCCCGCGTCCCCTGCATCGGCAGGCGGACCCTTAACAACTGCGCCACCAGGGAAGCCCAGGGCGGCATATTTTCTAACAGCTTAAATCAATTTTGATTTTCTAGCTGTTCTTATATATATCACAATGACAATTAATATTTAGTGACACATTTGTAAAACCTGAATTTTAAAAAGTTGAGCTGAAAAACAAGCAAACATTTTCAAACAAAGCCCAGCCCTATAATTAAGTTTACTGTGTATTTCAGAATGTTGAAAAACACAGTTTTCTTAAGGGAGGAGAAAAAGAAGCTCATTTAATTATGTTTGCTGAGTAAATTTAGTGGCATTGTGGAAACCGGTCTTAACATAGTTATATTCATACCTCATATAATTAAACAGACTCCTTAGGGAGAAAGCCAGTCTTAATAAATACAAGTATTTATATCCATCTCTGTTTCATTATATAAACAAGCTCCAGTAAAACTGTTCTGTTTTACAGAGAGGAATCTAGGCTTTGAGGTCAATCCTTGTTTCGATTCAACCTTTCACCATCATTATAACAACTTAAAAAAACAATCTGTTTACCATGGAGAAAAAACAGTATTGATGTACTTTGGATCAATGTTGTTTTTTGAAATGAATGCCAAACCATAAAACAGATGAGGTTAAGAATTTATCTCTTACTGAGCCTCTCTACCCCACCTCTGGCCCACCACCCCAAAACAGCTTGTTTTCTGCTTTAACCTGTGAAAGCCTCAAGAATTCCAACAGTTAGGACCTCAGAAGGTGTGCAAATAGGTTAACACATTATATCCTTTGGGCAGCTAAATTAAAACTCCTTTGTTTAAGAAAGTGCTTTTTGGGTCTGTCTTCAATTAATAAGCTTCCCGAGGAGATTGGTTCAAGATGGCGGAGTAGAAGGACGTGCACTCACTCCCTCTTGCGAGAGCAATGGAATCACAACTAACTGCTGAAAAAACATCGACAGAAAGACACTGGAACTCACCAAAAAGGATACCCCACATCCAAAGACAAAGGAGAAGCTGCAATGAGACAGTAGGAGGGTGCAATCACAATAAAATCAAACAAGACAAGGATATCCACTCTTGCCACTATTATTCAACATAGTTTTGGAAGCCCTAGCCACGGCAATCAGAGAAGAAAAAGAAATACAAATTGGAAAAGAAGTAAAACTGTCACTGTTTGCAGATGACATGTTACTATACATAGATAATCCTAAAGATGACACCAGAAAACTACTAGAGCTAATCAATGAATTTGGCAAAGTTGCAGGATACGAAATTAATGCACAGAAATCTCTGGCATTCCTATACACCAACAACGAAAGATCAGAAAGAGAAATTAAGGAAACAATCCCATTCACCACTGCAACAAAAAGAATAAAATACCTAGGAATAAACCTACCTATGGAGGTAAAAAAACCCTGTACTCAGAAAACTATAAGACATTGATGAAAGAAATCAAAGATGACACAAACATATGGAGAGATATACCATGTTCTTGGATTGGAAGAATCAATATTGTGAAAATGACTATATTACCCAAAGCAATCTACAGATTCAATGCAATCCCTATCAAATTACCAATGGCATTTTTTACGGAACTAGAACAAAAAAAATCTTAAAATTTGTATGGAGACACAAAAGACCCCGAATAGCCAAAGCAATCTTGAGGCAAAGAAATGGAGCTGGAGGAATCAGACTCCCTCACCTCATACTATGCTACAAAGCTACAGTAATCAAGATAATATGTTACTGGCACAAAAACAGAAATATAGATCGATGGAACAGGATAGAAAGCCCAGCGATAAACCCACACACCTATGGTCAACTAATCTATGACAAAGGAAGCAAGGATATACAATGGAGAAAAGACAGTCTCTTCAATAAGTGGTGCTGGGAAAACTGGACAGCTATATGGAAAAGAATGAAATTAGAACACTACCTCACACCATACACAAAAATAAATTCCAAATCAATTAAAGACCTAAATGTAAGACTGGACACTATAAAGCTCTTAGAGGAAAATATGGAAGAACACTCTTTGACATAAATCACAGAAAGATCCACCTCCTAGAGTAATGGAAATAAAAACAAAAATAAACAAATGGGACCTAATGAAACTTCAAAGTTTTTGCACAGCAAAGGAAACCATAAACAAGATGAAAAGACAACCCTCAGAATGGGAGAAAATATTTGCAAACAAATCAATGGACAAAGGATTAACCTCCAAAATATATAAACAGTTCATGCAGCTCAACATTTAAAAAAACAAACCCAATCAAAAAATGGGTAGAAGACCTAAATACACATTTCTCCAAAGGAGACATACAGATGGCCAAGAGGCACATGAAAAGCTGCTCAACATCACTAAGTATTAGAGAAATGCAAATCAAAACTACAATGAGGTATCACCTCACACCACTTAGAATGGGAATCATCAGAAAATCTACAAACAACAAATGCTGGAGAGGGTGTGGAGAAAAGGGAACCCTCTTTCACTGTTGGTGGAAATGTAAATTGATACAGCCACTATGGAGAACAGTATGGAGGTTCCTTAAAAAACTAAAAATAGAATTACCATGTGACCCAGCAATCCCACTACTGGGCATATACCCAGAGAAAACCATAATTCAAAAAGAGTCATGTACCACAATTTTCATTGCAGCACTATTTACAATAGCCAGGTCATGAGGCAACCTAAATGCCCATCGACAGATAAATGGATAAAGAAGATGTGGTACATATATACAATGGAATACTACTCAGCCATAAAAAGGAACGAAATTGGGTAATTTGTAGAGACATGGATGGACCTAGAGACTGTCATACAGAGTGAAATAAGTCAGAAAGAGAAATACAAATATCATATATTAATGCATACATGTGAAATCTAGAAAAATGGTACAGATGAACTGGTTTGCAAGGCAGAAATAGAGACACAGATGTAGAGGACAAATGTATGGACAGCAAGGGGGGAAAGCAGGGGGAGGGATGAATTGGGAGATTGGGATTGACATATATGCACTAATATGTATAAAATAGATAACTAATAAGAACCTGCTGTATAAAGAAAAATAAAATTAAAAAAAAAAACTTCCCATTTTCTGACATTTTCTACGTTTTATTTAACACCTGTCATGCACCAGGCACTGTGTTAAAACATTACCTCGATTATCTTGACGACAATCCTATGAAGTAAGTACTATTATTTTCCCCATTTTACTGTTGAAAATACTAAAGCTCAGAAACAAACATTAACAAGGTCTCACAGTTAATATGTGGCAGAGTTGGGTTGAAACACAGGCCTATCAGACCTGGCCTTGAGAAAATGTACCTAATGAAGCGATCAATAAGGATTTGTTAGAAAATTTTGATATAGAATTAAACTCAACTAGACTGAGTGATTTTTACCACTGTGAAAGCTTCTTTTATGAAGTTTAGTAGCTATATTGATAGTAAGGACTTCTGGTATACAGTTGCTTCTTTCTAAGTTTTTGAGAGTAGTTATGAAACTGATCACTGACAGCGAGAGTTTTCGATTGGATACATATTAGAATCTTTAATTTTTAAGATTTAATAGTGGGATGGATGAAAGTTTTTGGGCAGAAAGGAAGCATGAGACAGTCTGTCGATGTAGCTTCTGAGAATCAAAAGGATTGTCTGTGATTGCATCTAAATGCTACAATTAATTTGACTGACAAGTGGGGCTTCGGAGAACCCATATAGGAAAGAGCAGGTTTTAATGAAAAGGAAGTGAAACACCAATTCAACACACACATTTTCATAAACTTTTTTGTATCTGTGCCATATTTAATAGTATATGTTTTCCTTAAATGCTTAACCCTAGAAAATACGTACACATGTGTGCATTCACATGCCAAACAAATATAACAGTGTGGCTTGAAAAGAGAAAGCAGTAATAATTTGACGCTTGAGGACCTCTTCACTTTTGCCTGTGTCAAATTTTCTAATCCTTCCTCTTCAAAGATGGACAGTGCTTTAATCAACTATACTCCAATATAAAATAAAAAGTTTAAAAAGACCCCCCAAAACTAGACCATGGCAGAAGTGATGGGATATAACTTATGAGATTAGGTTATAAAAAGACTGCAGCTTCTGTCTTAGGAACTCTCTCTCATCCTCTCTCCCTCTCGGGTATTTTCACTCTGGGGAAAGCAGCCCTTTTGGTGAAGAACTGATGTCTCTGGCCAAGAGCCAGAGAGGATGTGAGAATGGGCAATATCCATGTGAGAGAGCTCGGAGGCAGATCTCCCCCGAGGTGAGCCTGCATCCTGTGATACCCTGAGCCACAGGCACAAGCCAGAGGCATTCATATGAGCTGCTCCAGGATCCTTGACCCACAGAAACTATGAGATAATAAACATTTGTGGTTTTCAGTTAAAATCACTACAGTTTTATTGGTTAAAAAAACAAAACAAAGATGGACAATGCTGAAGGGTTAAAAGATAAAGTGCAAGGTTTTCAACTGCTAATTGCCAAATTTTGATTATAGTATATTATTACTCAAAAAGTTCTTTTTGTCACTTCTTTCAAATTTAGAAATAACTGGCTTTGCTGAGTTCTCTGACTACAGTTCTAACCAGGATTGGTTTTACTAGGATTTTCAGAAGAAAGGTCAGTACCCCAAATGGGAATTCAAATCAAATATGAATCCTCCTAACGGGGACAAAGGTCACAAACATTTACAGAAAGCTGACTTATGTCCCAGGCACTCTGCTGGACACTTTCTTTCTTTCTTTTTTTTTTCACACACACACACACACACACACACACACAGTATTTTATTGGACACTTTCTTAAATTGCCCCAAAGTCAGAGATTATAAGTCACACAGCTGGGATTCAAATTCAGGTCTGCCTGACTCTAGAGCTTTTCTGCCACATCACATCAGTTATTGAATATATTTCAAAAATTTACAAATCCTTTGTTACTCTGTAGCTGTAAAAGACTTTCATACAACATACAAAAAATAATATTCTTCACAAGATTCTTCATTTCAAGTTAAAATATTTTAAAACAGTTTGAGGTGTCATGTTGCTGGCCATTCCACAACCCATTTCTCGCTCTCTTTAGCTCTATTTCCTTTCACTTTTAGCTACTTCATCATCCTTCACTGTACACAGATTATTTAACTTTCCGACTATCTTTTGACTCACTGGAATATGTGTGCTCTTAGACGTACACACTTTGGTTGACTAGAACAGAAGGAGGCCAGTGGTATGTACGAGCAGTATGATTTATTATGGACAAATAGTAAAAAAAAATGTTACTAATATCCATAGATAAATTCCTTAAGTAATATGTAAAGAGACAATATTATTAAAAGTTTGCTTTATTTTTCTGTTGAATCAAGTACTATCTCCCAATTACAGTTAGAATTTATGCCTTACAAATGTTAGCACAGTTAGCATCACCTCATTGACGACTGAATAATAAATCAAACTAGGTCCCAGTGGTTATGTCCACGTCTAGGTTGTTAGGGGATCAAGAACTCTTATTTGTTTGCTTTAGCTTTTAGTCCTTGGTTATATCTATAAAGAAAACAGAAAGAAAAAAATCATGAATCACAATAGATACATTTATAATAAGAAGGAAGTGGGAAGCATATTCCATCTCTTCTTTCTCTCTAGTCAAGAGGCTATACAGTTGTAAATACAATCTTCCCAGAGGCTTATAGGAACAAACAGGCAGATGGGAGAGTAATCCAAGGACTTTTTTGAATCTGGTTTCCAACTGTCAAAACGTCTTAACTGACATACAGTTCCCTGTACAAAAATATTATTTTAATGTAAGAATATTTTCATTCTGGAACTATACAAGAGTATGACAAACGTGAATATATGTATAAAGTTTACCAAAACGTGGTCATCTAGAACTTTTAATTTTATACTCACAAAACATCTTTCCTGAGAATAAAATCAATTGGGAATGGGCCTAATCACTAAAAATAAAATGTAATTCTGTGATGCAGGCAGGCTACTGGGTTAGGAGGTTGTAACACTTAAAGATTATTGAATCTAAGGACAATTTCTTCAATTATCATTAATTCAAAGAAGAATTAACCACAAAGCTACAGAGTCTTTCCCTTTTACATCACCCTGGGCTTCATTTACTATTCTTCTCAGCTGAAAATAAAGTGGAAAACTGAATAAGCACAAGAGGGAACTTATTCCATGAAGCCTACCATACCTCCTAGATTTCTCAAAAGGTCCTGATTTCAAACATTCAACAGTATTTTCCTAAGTCCTCCAGAGAGTCCAACATTTATATTTCTAACTAAATCTAATCTGCTATTGTAACTGAAAGGCCAAAAATCCTTTTGTCAAACTAAACCTGAATTTCTGATATTAGAAATAATATTTCTGAATGTGGCACTTAGTGTTCTCATAGTTCTACTATCATGAGTTAATATAAGGTCAAAATGAGATGGTGCATGAGAAAAGTACTCTGTGAATAAAATCTCTGTACTAATTGAAGCTTATATTGATATAAGTAAGCCCTAAAAATGGTTGTCAGGCATTGTGTAGAATGAGTGAGTTTATTTATTCATCTATGCGTTATGTGCTAGAATATTATGAAAAGATTACAGAATTAAGCTACTAGTAAAGCTAGGGATGGTACAGATGAATGAAATTAAAATGTACTATACTCTGCAGAATAGAATGCCTTCTGAAAGGAAGGTAAATTATATAGCTCAATGTTTTCTATTTCTTTACTGAAATCATTCAATTTTTTTAGTTAAAGAAAGTTGTTATTCATAACATTGTTTTGTAATTTAGGAAGGTTCTATGGTTCAAATCAAGCCAGAGCCTTCATCTAAGCTCACTGCAGAGTGTTAACCAGTCACTGACAAATAATATTAATCACTGAATTTTAAAAATTTCCAATGCTCACGGAATACATACTTTCCAATGAAACTAGCAGCCTCACTTTAAACATCATTTCCAGTACTATATAACTATACATTTAAGTCTCACTTTATCATATTTGATTGAAAGTAAGTGATAAAAAAAAGTTCATGCAGAAAATTCCCTAATATATCCTAAATTATATATGTTATCTTAATAAAAGAGACTCTATCAAAGGGCTGTACATCTAGGTAACACACAGATTTAAAACCTAGGTAATATACTGCCTAACACTTTTAACTCAAACCCCCAGGCTTTCTAGAAATGTTTAATGTCTGCTTCAGGCACATCCTGAATGCCTTCAGGCATTATATATGAATCTTAAAAAAAAAAAGTATTGCCAGCCGGATGGCTTCTGAGGCAGATTTTTTTTTACATCTGTGGTAAGCTTACCTCCAAATACGAAAGAGCTGAGAGGCTCCGGCTGTCCCGACAAAGAAATTAACAGCAAACAGACTCCAGTTTTTGGGAATAATTACAAGTGAGTATC
Source organism: Monodon monoceros (assembly GCF_005190385.1). NCBI lineage: Eukaryota > Metazoa > Chordata > Mammalia > Artiodactyla > Monodontidae > Monodon > Monodon monoceros. The sequence goes on along the minus strand of NW_021703774.1, from coordinate 59,472,759 downwards.
TTGACCAAATAAACCCTGTTGAAATAAAATTTTTTTTAAAAAAAGCATAGGTACTGCTGCAATCTTATTTGAATATTTAATATTAGAGTAAAATAATTATAAATAAGACTATGACAACAAAAAGTAGGACAAAGAAATGCTATAATTTGAGACTTTAATGAAGTTGCTATAATTCAGCATTTCAGAAAACACTCAGTTCTTACATCACAGGGACATTTTTATAAGCCTCCTCTGCCTTCTTTGGCTATAGTCTAATAACTTCCTAGAGATAACACTGCTAATTTCTTTCTGTGTGAGTGTGTGTATATGTATTTCAAACATGAAACAGTTAAGTACATTGATATAAAACAAAATTTTTGAACGCCTGGTATGGAAGGTATTCATTTAATTTACCTGTAGCCATCAAAACAGCAGATTGGGCTGTGCTGAGTTTTTCTGCAGGTCTAGCCATGTCAGCCAATCCAGCACACACCAACCCCTGGAAATACACATTAACACATAAGAAAGAAAAAAAGCATCATGAGTATGTAGTAATGGTTCTCAATTCTAACTAAAACACAAACTATTTCAGAGATTTTCAGACTGTAGCTATGATTTTAGTATCCATGCATTAAGAAAAAATGTATCATGACAAAAAGTTACAATGAATTCAGAAATGCTTTTTGAATTAAGTTGTATTTTGTTAATCACATTAAACAGCTTCATATATTTGAAAATCAGTAGTGTGTATATATTTTTTCTATAAGTTTATTTGTATTTTTGTTCTACAAATGATACTTCTTTCACATAAGAATTTATATATTCTTTATGCATGTTGGGAACCACTGGTGTGGAAGATGCCTGAAAGCTATTTGTATAAACTCCTCCTTTCATGTTTTTTGCAACGTTATTCTTTTTTAAAAGTGGAAGTATCAGAAAAACTCTGCTATAATTTTGGTTTCTTGGTTAGATAATTTTTCTTTAATGTCAAAGTATACCTGGTCATTTCTTCTCTGGTATGTTTTTAACACTGTTTTTTATAGAATCATACCCTACCATCAGCAACACTGAGAAAGTTTAGTAATGAGTCTTCACTAGAATATTAGTTATGCTACTCTATTGCAGAGATTAGAATACATAACAGAATGATTTTTATTGATGAAAAATTCACACCTATGTAAAATAAGAGAGACTAGTACAAAGAACCCCTACATACCCATCACCCAGTCAACAATTATTGACATTCTGCCATATTTACATCACCTCTCCTCCTCCCATTCTCCAATTTTAAAATCAAATCCTAAATATGTCATTAGAAAATATGGTTTTAAGAAATTCATTTTCAGGTTTTTTTGAGTTTCTAAAAGATGCTCTTACATGAAAAATATAAACCAGCACAGGGTTTTTTTCTCCTAAATAGAACATATGCATACTTGTGAATTTTTACAAATTTAAACCAAATCCAAATGGTTTTGATTTAATAAAGTGAGTAGATCAAGGGAGCAATGATTCTGGCTTAAAAAAGGGGCAAATAGTTAAATACTGAAGTATAAGTAGAGGTAAATCATGACCAATACTACTTTTCTTGTTAATTTTCACCCATAGTCCTGTGACTTTCTTCCCAAATAGTTCCTAATCATCACTCTTACATTCTTCTTCCAGGTCCTAATGTACATTTTCTCCGTTGCATATCTGTTCCACTTTGGCAGGGTGGAATACTGCTGTTGTAAAGGGGAAGAAAGGGACTGATTTCTATCGTTATTCTACTCAGTCCACGTATTACTACACTGTAATAGATCTATGATGACTATAGGCTATATTCTAGCATTGTCTTTTGGAGGAAGGTAGCAGCCATGATTTTGTTTATGCTCAGAGTATACATTTTATTTTTCTGGGACATGTTAGTAATTGTGCTCTCCCACAGAGGTCTTGAGGCCCCTCTCCCACATTTCTTTCTCTCTCTCTCTTTTTTTTTTTGAAATATTTGCTTTATTATCCTCTCTCTTTATATGTACATATATTTTTTTCTGACCCATTTACAAAGAAGTTGTAGACATCATGCCCTTTGACTCCCTAGTATTTTAGTGTACATTTGCTAAGAACAAGACTATCTTCCCATTCTCTTATATACCCACAATCTAATCACAAAATTTCACATGGATAAGACACTGTTGTCTAATACACAGTGCATAGTTAAATTTTGACAACTGCCCCAGATGTCTTTTAAAACATTATTTTTCTTGTCCAGAGTAGTTAGGTCAGGATAATACATTGCATTTGGATGTTATGCCTCTTTAGTCTTCTTCTTTTTAAATTAAAGTATAGTTGATTTATAATACTATATTAGTTTCCTTTCCCGCATTTCTTAAAAAAAAAAAAAAAAAAATCCCTTTCTAGGGGATTTCCCTGGTGGTCCAGTGGAAAAGAATCCGCCTTCCAATGCAGGGGACCTGGCTTCGATCCCTGGTTGGAGAACTAAGATCCCACATGCCACAGGGCAACTAAGCCCACGCACCATAACTACTGAGCCTGTGTGCCTCAACTACAGAGACTGCGTGCCACAACTACTGAGCCCATGCGCCCTGGAGCCTGCACACCACAACCAGAGAGAAGCCTGCGCACCGCGACGGCGCAATGCAGAGCCTGTGCTGCAATGAAAGATCCCACATGCCTCAACGAAGATCCCGAGTGCCGCAACTAAGACCGATGCAACCAAAACAAACAAACAAACAAAAAAAAACACCCTTTCTACTTCTATACCACTCTAACCTCATGTAAATTACCTTATAAAATCTTACTGTGAATCTAATCTCTGCCATTTACTAGCTGGGTGACTTTGGTCAAGTTACATAACACATTGTCTTAAATTCCTCATGTATAAAATGAGAATATGAATAGCTACCCTCGCAAAAGAGATATATGATTAAATGAGATAATATGCTTCAAAAATATTTACCACAGTGCCTGGAAAATATTATTATTATCAACAACAAATAGTAGCTTACATCTTTAGAGAAGCAGAGATAAGGGAATATTAGTCTCTGTACCTTATCCTGTATTTCTAGTCTCAGGGGCAGAAGGTCTGTGTTCCTATTCTTCTTTGTTATGAACTTTATTCAAATAATAGAACTGTAGAGTCAGAGAGTGTGTGGAGTATATCACAAGATTATGTAAAATACTCCCTAACATGGGGAGAAAGTACCAATTACAGAAAGATCCACAGTGACTTTTAAAGGGGGTCCTGTAAGTGTTTAAGAGCCTAGGCTTTGAAGTCAAATTAGAACTGAGGGTTCATATCCTGACTCTGTCACTTGCAACAGTTCTAGTTCTTTGAACCTCAGTACGTTTACACCTTTTTTTCTGGTGAAGATTAAATATTAGATAATGTATTAAATAACCCAATACAGAGAGTTTGGCATCTAGTAGATTCAAGTTAGTTCTCTGTGTTTCCATCAATTAAAAACTGGTTTTCAAATGTGTGATTCTTTCTGGCACCTGGTTATCTCCACTGGGTGGAGTAAATACTCATCAGATAGTGTAAAACATTTTTTCCTTCCTTTCTTCCTCCCTTACGTCCTTCATTCCTCCCAATATTTTCTCCTTTAGTTAAAAAAAACAAGTCATATGACACTTCTAGAGGAGGGCTAAAAATGAAATACCACTATAGAATATTCCAATTCCAAAATGCTTAGGGATAACAAAGTTCTCAAGATTTTAAACTGCGAATTAGTCTATATAAGTAGTTCCAGCTGGAAAAGCAAGTAGATAGACATTAAAAATCTGCAGAGTTAATCTTGAAATATAGTTTGACTTATTCCTAAGGAGAACAGAAAAGAGAAAAATTAGCCACACAAAATGGTATACTGTTCAAGAGTTAAATATAACCCAGTCGGGAATTCCCTGGTGGTCCAATGGGTAGGACTCTGCACTTCCACTGGAGGGGGCCTGGGTTTGATCTCTGGTCGGGGAACTAAGATCCCACATGCTGCCCAGAGCGGCCAAAAAAAAAAAAAATATATATATATATATATATACATATATACATATAAAACCCAGTCTGCACAAACAGACTATGAACAAAAAGAAAAAAAGCTCCCTCAACTGACCTTCACATAATAGTTTCCCCAGATTAGCCAATGATATCCATTCCTTCTGTAAACAAGCTAACGATGCCCATGACTGAATACTCATGGCTAGGGGCTATTTATTCTGTACTGCACTCATGCATTTTTGCTCTCACTAGTTGAGCTATATTTTTATCAAGTCACTGTGTTTGTCTTCAAACCTGTTTATACCAGTTTTACTTGTTACTGTAATTTACCTAATTTAATGAACTGGTAAACAGGTGAAACACAGAAAGAGAGTTGTTATTTCTATAAAATCTAAAGTGACTATTTTGGAAAGATTGAATACAGGCAGGTTAAACTTGCTGTCAAATTTGGTGTGAACAAGACAGATATAAAAAGATGGGGGTGAGGGGCTTCCCTGGTGGTGCAGTGGTTAAGAATCTGCTTGCCAACGCAGGGCACATGGGTTCGAGCCCTGGTCCAGGATGATCCCACATGCCACGGAGCAACTAAGCCCGCGAGCCACAACTACTGAGCCTGTGCATCTGGAGCCTGCGAGCCACAACTACTGAGCCCTTGTGCCACAACTACTGAAGTCCATGCACCTAGAGCCTGTGCTCCGCAACAAGAGAAGCCATTGCAATGAGAAGCCCGCGCACAGTAAGGAAGAGCAGCCCTTGCTCGCGGCAACTAGAGAAAGCCTTCGTGAATCAACAAAGACCCAAGGCAGCCAAAAATAAATAAAATAAAATAAATTTTAAAAGATGGTGGGGAGACATAAAAATCTAGCAGGTTTCTGTTATCATAAAAGTGTCTATAAACTTGCTCTGCTTTAAAGAAAACTAAACTGAAATCATGTAGGATGCACTATGGTATAATTCATCCAAGACAGATGATGTGGAACTCAAAACCAGTGGATCCATACACAAATCAAAGCTTTGGCCTTATAGTAAATGATTGATACATGAATATATACTTATAATCTTTAAGTTAAAATAAAATATTTAAGGGTGTGTAGTATTGCTTTTTAGAATTATCCACTTTGACCTTTATAATTAATTATTTGGCTTCAACTAAAGTGGCTAAGAAGGATTCAATCACAGTTAAATCTCTAAAGAAGTATAGTCTAAAATTCTTAATGTACAAGTTAGGTGGCTTGCAGCAGCAACTGCTATGTGTCACGTATAGTTTACCATAGGTTAATTATTATCAAATGCTCTGGGAAAGGAAAGCATAAACTAAATATCAGAAAAAGTTTCCCCACCAGAGAACAAAACACAGAAATTTCCATTGCTATGCTGTCATCAGGAGACTATGTATGATGTCAACATGAACTTAAAATAGATATTTTTAAAGGAGACAGTCGAGAAAGCACTTATGAGTATATAATACTGTCAATGTTTCAAAACACTGATGGACCAGATCAAAGAAACATCAAAGCTATTGGTAAAAATCAATAAACTTCTAAACTGTGGTAAATTTGGGGTCAGGGGTGCCCCCAACTTATTGGAAATACATTAAGTCATTCTTATTTTTTATTAATTTATTTTTTAAAATTATTATTATTATTATTTTTTTTTCTGTACGCGGGCCTCTCACTGTTGTGGCCTCTCCCGTTGCGGAGCACAGGCTCTGGATGCACAGGTTCCGGATGCACAGGCTCCGGATGCACAGGCTCAGCGGCCATGGCTCACGGGCCCAGCCGCTCCGCAGCATGTGGGATCTTCCTGGACCGGGTCACGAAGCCGTGTCCCCTGCATTGGCAGGCGGACTCTCAACCACTGCGCCACCAGGGAAGCCCTAAATTAATTTGTATTGGACTATAGTTGAATTACAATGCTGTATTAGTTTCTGCTGTACAGCAAAGTTAATCAGTTATACATATACATATATCCACTCTTTTTTAGATTCTTTTCCCATATAGGTCATTACAGGGTATTAAGTAGAGTTCCTTTTGCTATACGGTAGGTCTTTATGAATTATCTATTTTATCATTCTCAGTTTTTAAATAATGGTGCTAGAAACAATATTTCAGCAATTAATTCCACTTTGCAGATATATAATTTTAAGCGTTGGTAGGGAGCGAAGAGAAAGGAAATAGTAATCTACATTTTTTAGTATTTTTTTTTAATATCACTCTTTTAAATGCTTAGAGTATGAGAAGAATCATTAAAGATGATATATTGAAACTTCTTTTTTAAACTGATGGAAGCTTTTCTCAACTTATAAATTTACAAAGAGAACTGTTCCCTAGTTCTCTGTAAAATATAGCTCCCAACCACTAATTTACTCTAATCTTGTTGTTTTATAGATGAGACAAAAGGGCAGAGATTGAACTTGCCTAAGGCCATAAAATTGAGGGATAGGTAATTCTAGTTCTAACATTCTCAACTACTTACATTTACAGCTGAGTTTTCGAATTGTTCTAACAAATTAAAACAGTACATTTAAGAGAATTAAAATAGCCTACAACCCAAACAAAAAACAACTTTATTAAAACTTGGGCAAAGGGTTTAAATAGATACTTTTCCAGAGAAAATGTAAAAATGGTCAATGAAAAGATGCTCAGCATAACTAATCATATTAGGTAAATGTACATCAAAACCACAATGAGACACCACTTCACACCCATTAGAATGGCTATTATAAAACAACAAAAGTAACAAGTGTTGGCAGGGATATGGAGAAATTGATTGAAACCCCCGTGAATTGCTGGTGGAAATGTAAAATAGTGCACCTGCTGTGGAATATGGTACAGCAGTTCATCAAAAGATTAAATATACTGAATTACCATATGATTCAGCAATTCCATGTGTAGGTATATACCCAAAAGAACTGAAAGCAGGTCTGGAACAGATATTGTACACCATTGTTCATACCGGCATTATTCACACTAGCCAAAAGGTGAAGCAACCCAAGTGTCCATTAACAGACGACTGAATAAACAAAATGTGATATACACATACAATGAAATATTCAGACTTAAAAAGGAAGGAAATTCTGACACATACTACGACATAGATGAACCTTCAGGACATTATGCTAAGTGAAATATGCCAGGCACAAAAAGACAAATACTGTATGATTTCACTTATAAAAGGTACCAAGAGTAGTCAAATTCACAGATAGAAAGTGGAATGGTGGTTTCCAGGGGCTGGGGAAGAGGGAAATGAGCTATTGTTTAATGGGTTCAGAGTTTTAGTTCTGCAAGATAAAAAGAGTCCTAGAGATTGGTTGCACACTGATGTGAATGTACTCAACACGAAAAAAATGGTTAAAATGATAATTTTATGTGTATTTTTTTACAGTTAAAAAAAAAAAAAGCCTGCAGACCAGTAGTTTTCAAACTTTAGAAGTCCTCAGAATCACCTGGAGGGCTTATTAAAACACAAATTACTGGGCTCCATCCCTATAGTTTCAGATTTAGTAAATCTATGATGTGGCCTGAAAATCTGCGTGTTTAACATATTCCTGGGTGATGCCAATGCTGCAGGTCCAGGGATGACGCTTCGAGAAGCACTGCATTAAGCCCAAACTGGCCCTTCCAACATAAAATCAATGATTTGTTATTAATAGCCATCGCAAATATTTCTTTTCAGCTAAATGAGAGCTTTAGGAATGCAAACTCTGGCATGGTGTAAAAGCATTGGTCTTGGAGTCAGAAGTCCCATATTCTATCATTTCCCAAATGTTAATATATATACCCTTGGATAAATTCTTCTACTTTTTGAGAATAACTTTCCTTGCCTCTATTTTAGTGTTAGTATCTGAAGTTCTCATACTAAATTAATAACAAAAGTTAATTTGGGGGTGTCCTAATTAATTTAAAGTTTTACATAGCCACAAAATTTTAGAATGAAATTTCATGTTCCTAGGGCCCATAATTATAAGCTTTTTGATAACAATACGTTCCCCAAAGGGCTCTCACCTATCTAAGGAGTTCAGAAAAACTAAAGTAGGTAGTATGCTTTATGCAGTAAAACTGATACATCTGGCCACAGTCCTCCCGGAGAGTCGCCGCGGTTTCTTGCTTCAACAGTGCTTGGACGGAACACGGCGCTCGTCCCCCGCTCCGGCCGGCCGCTCAGAGCCAGCCCTCGCCACCACCTCACGGCGCCCTCCGACCGCCCCAAGGTCCCCGCCGCCGTTACAGCGCCGCGCAGCCACCGCCACTGTTTCACCTCAGCCGCCCGCCATGACGACCGCGTCCCCTTCGCAGGTGCGCCAGAACTACCACCAGGACTCGGAGAACACCATCAACCGCCAGATCAACCTGGAGCTCTACACCTCCTACGTCTACCTGTCCATGTCGTACTATTTCGACCGCGATGATGTGGCTTTGAAGAACTTTGCCAAATACTTTCTTCACCAATCTTGTGAGGAGAGGGACCATACTGAGGAACTGATGAAGCTGCAGAACCACCGGGGTGGCCGAATCTTCCTTCAGGATATCAAGAAACCAGACCGTGATGACTGGGAGAATGGGCTGAATGCAATGGGATGTGCGCTACACTTGGAAAAGTGTGAATCAGTCACTACTGGAACTGCACCAACTGGCCACGGAGAAAAATGACCCCCACTGGTGTGACTTCATTGAGACTCATTATCTGAATGAGCAGGTGAAATCCATTAAAGAATTGGGTGACCACGTAACCAACTTGCGCACGATGGGGGCCCCCGAATCTGGCATGGCACAGTATCTTTTTGACAAGCACACCCTGGGAAATAGTGATAATGAGAGCTAAGCCTTAGGCTGGCTTTCCATAGCCACAGGGGTGACTTCCCTGGTCACCAAGGCAGTGCATGCATGTTTGGGTTACCTTACCTTTTCTGTAAGTTGTACCAAAATATCTACAAGTCCTTTCCTTAGTACCATTCCTTCAAATAAAGTAATTTGGTACCCCCCCAAAAAAAACCCTGATACATCTGAGAGTATTTGTATAAAATTACTTCAAGACGTACCATGAACATTTAAAAGTACATCCTTCAGAAAAGTTACTTCAAATTAATAAGCTCCTTTAAAGAATATCTTTTTCAGTAGCTTCTGCAAAAATTCAAGACTTACCCATTTCATAATTGGAGCCCAGAAAAATACTGTTTTGGGACCTGAAAATAAAAAATGAAAAATTTAGCAATAAACCAACTATTTTCAATATGTCTTTTAATAGCGATCACATTTCAAAAACTCAAAGGTTTATCAATCTATTTCTAATAATTTTTACTATGCTTTCTGCATACTTTGTATTTAAGTTAAAATTTAGAGAGTCACCACACTATCAATCTTTCATACAAGTTGTTTTGATCTCCTTGTCAATTATTTGTATTTTTGTGAACTATTAAAATTAGCTAAAGTATAATGAAGATGGTTTTGGAAACCATTCCTAACGTTTTGCCTTGAACATGGAACTTAATGTTATTTCACTTAAGGATAATCTTCAAGTTGAGGAAATGACAAATTATGGAATTTTGGTGATACAAGCCACAGTAGATATTTTCTATTAGTTTCTGGCTGCAGTGGGTCTTCTTTGCTGCGTGCAAGCTTTCTCTAGTTGCAGCGAGCCGGAGGGTTACTCTTCATCGCGGTGCGTGGGCTTCTCACTGCGGTGGCTGAGCACTGGCTCTAGGGGCGCGGGCTTTAGTAGTTGCAGCACGCGGGCTCGGTAGTTGTGGCACGTGGGCCCTAGAGCACGTGGGCTTCAGTAGTTGCGGCTTGTGGGCTCAGTAGTTGAGGCGCGCGGGCTCTAGAGCGCAGGCTCAGTAGTTGTGGTGCACGGGCTTAGTTGCTCTGCGGCATGTGGGAGCTTCCTTGACCAGGGATCGAACCCAGGTACCCTGCATGGCAGGCAGATTTTCAACCACTGCGCCACAGGGAAGTCCCAGATATTTATATATTCACTAATTCTATTAATATTTATTATTATAAATGACATGTCACCACGTATCCTAGTAAAACTTCTTATAAAAATTCTATATATTCTAGTACAAAATTAATGAACCTAACTTTAAAGGGCACATGAGAAAGCGGAAAGCCTAGATTTGTAAGCTCCTTAATAGCAGGGTCCTTGTTTTAGTTAACCTGGTACTCATATGCCTCGTGCAAAATGTTCAATAAATGTTGACAGTATTGAAAATGACTACAGCTTCTTAGACAAACTTTTCTCAAACCTAGAATTTGAGAAGCATGATGTTTCAGAGCTGGAAGGAAACTCAGAGATCATCTAATCTAAATCCTTCATTTTACCGATAAGGCTCAGAGAAGTTCCATAACCTACTCAAGTCATGCGGCTAGTAAGCCCAGAATTGTAACTAGAACCTAAGTCTTCTAACTCTTAAACTTGTGCTCTTTAACCACAGAACATAACTGTGCCCACTTGTAACTCTTCCAAATTATGTCTCTTTTAAACTTCCAGGGGATACAGTGACAGGAGAGAAACAGACTTTGTCCATGGTAATTTAAAAGCTAAATCCAATACAAATTAATATGGTATGTATGCTCTCAACACACTGGATCAACAAAAGACATTTATTTCTTAACATAAAAATTAATCAATTTCACATAAGACAACAGTGATTTTAAGCAAATTCGAAATTAAAAAAATCTAATTATATTCTAATTATATAATTATAAATCTAATTGTATTATTTCTGCCTTAATATTCCACTTTACTTTGTAAGAATAAATAGTTTTTATGGATCACATCTAAAATGGCATCATCACCCAAATATAACACATTTATTTCTCTTCATCTACTCCCAGTAATATTTCTCAAATAGCACCAGCAGGTAAAGATGGATTTATCCAATTTACCCCCAGTGGGTGAGCATTCACTGTCATTAATAATCAAGGAATGTTTCTGTTCACATACACATAAATAACATTTAAAAGATAGAATTGACTCAAACCTATTATTTAGGAACAAAACAAAAGATAATGAAATTGAAAAAGCATGGAGCTAAAAAAAAAGTAAAAGCACATAGCTAAGTTAAGATCCAGTCATAGTTGTAGGTTTAATTTGTTGCAAAGAAGACCACTCATTCATTCACCCATAATAATTACTGCATGCTTTACAGTGTTGTAGGCACTGGGGATGCACTGGTAAATAAAACACAGTGCTGGCTTTAAAGGACCTAAGCACAAGCTACTAGTCCCCTTATTTGGCCTTAATTGGCCTTATCTGGCTAACTCCTAATATCCTTCAAAAACTCATTGAAGGTTTCATCTCCTCAAGGAAGCCTTCTTTAACATCTCCAGGTTAGATTAAATGCTCCTTCTCTGAACTCTCAAAGCAGCCTGTCTATTCTTCTAGTTTTCTGCACTTAACAATTAAACTGATCTATTTACGCATCTGTCACTTTAATCAGGCAAGGTCTAGAAGTCAAAGCCTGTTTCTTAGTTTTTCTTGACAAATAATATTTTTGAACAGAACTGAATTGGATTAACCATATCCAGGAGAGATGCTAATCAAAGCTACTCAAATTTTAGGTTTGACCCAGATTTGCCTTGACACCGCTTCATCCTCAAGGCTGGGATTTCAGGGACATCAGGTTCCCTTTACATCAGGGAACTGGTACTAGACTTTCACTCATTAGTTACTCTACTCTTAGACCATGATACTTCCCTTTTTGGCTCCTGAAAATTCTTCCCATGAGTCTGATGCCATAATGCACTAATCCTATAAGTCAATCTTTTCAAACTCTGGTTATTTTAGTTTGAGTTTCTGAGATTCCTATCATCACACCTGGTTTATTTTTCTTTGTCATATACAAAGCCGCAGGGTCATATGCAGTATCAATTACCAAGTTTATTTTTTATCCCTGCATGAAGCTTGGCTTCATCACTCAAGGGTAAGCCAATACATTGTTTTCATCTCTGGCTTTGGATTCCCCAACAGACTCCTCTCTTCATATTTCAAAACTGATGCTTCCTCTTCTGCCGCCCCAAGAACTGTTTCCTGAGCAATGCCTCTAAGGTTCTGGTTTCTTTACGAGCTGAAATGGTTGACCCTTCAGGGTTAATGAACGTCAAGCTTTTCAGTAGGTTTGCCTGGTAACTAATTTACTCAACTGCTCTGAGCTAGGTGATAATATTAAAATAAAAACCGCCCTTCTCCCACACAACTGAACCAAACAAAAACTTCGAACATGAAATTATGGTTGCTAGAACATGAGCCAAAGAGAAGTTTAAATATTTTATTTAGTGCATAATTTTAAACTATAAAACAAAGCCTAAATTAGTTTAACAATTGGTAAGCACTGAATTTAAAAACATCAGTAGCAAATATATATTAATAAGACATTCTAAATTTCTAATTTTTTCTGAAATATCAGAGGATGCTGACACCTGACACAAATAATTAGGGTTGGAGATCTGTAAGTGCAAACAAGCAGTGTTTTCTTCATTGTTAAAAAAAGGAAAAAATAGCTAGTAATACCCATGATCATATAATAGGTTAACAACAAATTTTAAAGCAAACTTATTTTAGTTCACCCTTCCATTTTATCTTAGCTAATCATTTTCTACCTTAAAAGTAAAGAAGTCAAATAAATATAGACGTGTATGAATTCAGGAACAGAGGCTATCTTCTTGAAAACAGCAATCAGTCAATAATGGAAATGGTAATGAGGACACATCCCAACTGATTTTGACATTTAAAATGTAAAGTTTAAAAACATTTGTTTATTTAAGTATAGTTGATTTATAATGTGTTAGTTTCAGGTGTACAGAAAAGTGATTCAGTTATACATATATAACTATATTCTTTTTCAGATTCTTTTCCATTTTCAGGTTATTACAAGGTATTGAACATAGTTCCCTGTGCTGTACAGTAGGTCCTTGTTATTTACCTAAAACAAAAAGTTTTGACAAAAACATATTTGGAAACAGGTATCACATAAACAGTGAGAATATAATGTCACATTGTCTTTCTAGACCTGGGAAAAATAGGTTTATGTTCTACAATGACATAGCTATTCTCACTGGAGAGCATTAAAAAAATGAAGTCATTAAATAATCATGATACCTGAAGTGATTATAACACCTTAAAATCAAGATAAGCATAAGTATAAATAGAGTATCTAGTTAACATTCATTACGATGAATGAAAAAACGTGATTAGGCATAAATTTTAAATTACTGAAAATATATTGAATAAAAAGCAGCTCTTAAGAAATTTAATTTGAAGTCCAAGATGAGGGAAATGTGTCCCCATCAGATATAAATATACATTCCTTTAGACAAAGAATTAACTAACAATTAACACATTTTCATCTTGTTTCTTGTAAGTCCACTCTTGGAGGTTGGAAAAGGCCTCAAATGCTGACTATTTAAAACTATGAATTATACAGCAAAACAAACATATGGTTACAAAAGGGGAGAGGAAGGCGGGGAGGGACAAATTAGGAGTATGGGATTAACAGATACAAACTACTATACATAAAATACATGAGCAACAAGGATTGACTATAAAACTATGAACTATTTTCAAGCATAACAAAAAATATGAATAATAATATAATGGTCATTTTCTTTTGTGTTGTTATATGTTTTTCTGATTTTTAAAGTGAAACTGATGTTTTCTAAAGTTCAAACTTTCATGGAAGAATTAGAAAAATTCTGCAAGGGAATATCACAACCAAATATGTAACAGACATAAGAGACCTACATTTTCAAACAAATTAACAAATCTAGTTGCCTTGTTGAACTTTGATGAACCTATTAATAAAACAATGACATAATTTTACTTCCTAATTTCCTTACCTGAGAGGAAAGACTGCTAATGAAATACTTTATAAATTCTACCCAGAAAGTATGTCATTTATTGTACGTATGATTCTCTTCCTAGGGAAAGACTTCCTTCTTGGAACAGAATAAGTAACTTTTACAAACATGCAAACGTACACATATACAAATATTGAATTGAGGTGCTCCCAATGTTGAGAATAAAGTTCTTGCTGAATGTTGTCCACTACTCCACCGAATCCCTTTCATACCATTTCTCTTCGGTTTACTGCTTTCAACATCCCTCAACTTTCCTCTAACATTCCTTGTATTAAGCAAGTCCATCTGTTTGCTATCATGTAGCCAGGTACTTACAAATTCACACAGATATTGACAAAGATTACTCATTTTTATTTGTACTAAAGCTAGTTCTGATTTCATACCGAGAACATGACGGGGCTACCATTTTAGAGCCAAGCAGTCTTTATATCTCGTGGAAGGCCCTGGAAAGAGCTCACTCAAATAGCACCCAGAACGTCCTAGGTGTATAATGATTTTTAAAATGTTGATTTTAAACAGGCTTTGGTGAAAATGCCAAAGAAAAATAACGGGTGAAGTGACTAGCTATGATAGCCAATATGCATTTTAGGGTTGATACATTTTAAATTTATACATTTCTTCAGTAACAAAGAATCAATGACTTCTAGATTTAGAAAGACTGTTGAAATCATCTAGTTCAGGCATTCATTTTATAAACCAGGTAAATGAGGCCCAGAGAGGTAAAATTACTTACATAAAATACATGCACAACAAGGATAAAAACTTAGATCCCTAAAACCTAATCTAACAATAATTATATAGTTTTCCCTGATGAAATCTGAGTTTCTTGAAGCCTCTGAAACTAAGAAAGGTCCTAGCAGAAATACCAAATTGTAGACTATCACAGCTAGAAAGAAACTTAAAGAAAATCCAAATTCTTCTACTTTTATACATGAAAAAGAAAAGGCACTTAAAAGTTAAGTAATGTGTCTCCTATTCAGATAGTTCCAGATACAGCAAGGACCAGAATACAGGCCTCTTTGATCCCAGTCCTCTTTCTGCTATGCCAGACCACACTTTAAATGTATTTCACACTCTCTCATAGACAAAATTAATATTATTACATGACTTGGAAATAAGAGACAATTTTTTTTAAACTGAAGTATAGTTGATTTACAATCTTGTGTCAGTTTCAGGTGTACAGCAAAATGATTCAGTTTTATATATATATAACTGAATATATATATTCTTTTTCAGATTCTTTTCACTTATAGATTATTACAAAATATTGAGTATAGTTCCCTGTGCTATACAGTAGGTCCTTGTTAGTTATCTATTTTATATATAGCAGAGTGTATATAACAAACGATTTATAGCTTCTCTTAGGGCTTGTTTCTCCTTTAGTACATCTAGTGAATCAAATTAGATGAGGCATGAACAGTCTTAATTTCTTAAAATTAGTTTAAGATCAGGTTAGTGGGCAAAAGTTATGTTAAGTGTCACACTAACAACTACAACAAGGATTGTATTACTTTTATGATCTCTTCTGAGAATACAAAATCTCTGTGGCTAGGGATTTTAATTTTATTCACTAAAATATCTCAAATGCTAAAACAGTATCTAATATACAGCAGGCCCTCAAAAAATATTAAATAATTCAACTTTCTTGGAGCTAACTAGTTTAAAGATATTCTATTTTTCATCAATATCTTACAATTGTATTTGAAATCCCAACTTTCCATTTTGGTTCTCATTCCTTAATTTTAAGGTAACAGAGGTTATAACTGTAAAAAATAATATATGTATATTTACATATTTAGTGTATATATTTAAACATAATATACATTAACAATATGTTTAAGAATATATTTATATAGAGAGATGTATTATACATGGTATATAATACAGATATATTTAATATGATATAGATATCTAGATGTCTATCCTAGACTGGCATTAAAATTCTTCAGATAATCTCTGTAGGAAGAAAATGTTCTAACAGAGACGCTAAATAACCATGTTAATACATAACTGTGTGGGTTTCTACACTGGTTATTTATTTGATCCCCATTTGGCTTTATTTACATAAAATAAAACAAAATATTCTCTGAAGTAAGTTGTATTAAACTATCTAGTATAACAGCAATTCCCTGAGCATTTAATTTTGAATTTTTTTGATAAAGATATTCCCTTATGAACACTGCTAATAATGGTTCATTTAGTATGTTTTTATTTTAAAAAATATTCTCTAGGTCTGTAAGATAAAAAGGAAAAACCAATTCTCTTACCTAGGAAAAATGAAAATATCCCTGTTATGAAGATCTTAAAGTAACTTTTCCCATAAGCCTTCCCAGAGAGAACGCCATGCAAAGTAAAGAATATTCTCAGCAACAGCAAACTAAACACTGCAACATGTTTCATAGAAGTATTTTTTCAACAGTTCTTCCACTTAAGCCAAAATGTAATTCAATATAAGCAAAGCTATGGTAAGCAAAAATTATATGGCTCAGATAGCTGTTTTCTGGGCTGATTTAATTGAAGGATAGTTTTTATTTATTTATTTTAATTATTTATTTCTTATTTAGTTCTGTTTTTTCCCCCAGTTCTATTGAGATATCTCTTTTTTTTTTTTTTTTTTGCTACACCACGCGGCTTGTGGGATCTTAGTTCCCCAACCAGGGATTGAACCCGGGCCATGGCAGTGAAAGCACCAAGTCCTAACCACTGGACCTCCAGGGAATTCCCGAGATATAACTCTTTAGAGACTCTCTGGACTCTTTAGGGCTGAGGTGTCCTAACTTCTTTTGAACACATTGCCCCATCAGTTAAAAAAATTTTTTTTGAGCATACATCCCCTATATACAGTGCATATATATACATATATAAAAATTAATACATATAGACGCCATAGAATTTAGTGTACAGATGTTCCTTGATTTATGATGGGGTTACATCCCAATAAATTCATTGAAGGTTGAAAATATAAATTGAAAAATTTTTTTTTTTTTTTTTTTGTGGTATGCGGGCCTCTCACTGTTGTGGCCTCTCCCGTTGCGGAGCACAGGCTCTGGATCCACAGGCTCAGCGGCCACGGCTCACAGGCCCAGCCGCTCCACGGCATGTGGGACCCTCCCGGAGCGGGGCACGAACCCGTGTCCCCTACATCAGCAGGCGGACTCTCAACCACTGCGCCACCAGGGAAGCCCCATAAATGGAAAATTTATTTAATACACCTAATTTACTGAAGTATCATAGCTTAACCTAGCCTACCTTTAACATGCTCAGGACACTTATAGCTTACAGTTGGGCAAAATCATCTAACACAAAGCCTACTTTATAATAAATTGTTGAATATCCCATGTAATTTATTGAATACTGTACTGAAAAACAGAATGGCTATAGGGGTGCAGAATGGACGTACTGATTGTTTACCGCATGATTGACTGTGAGTTGTGCCTCGTTGCTGCCGCCCAGCAACATGAGAGCACCGTACCACATATCACTAGCCCAGGAAAAGATCAAAATTCAAAGTACAGTATCTGGGCTTCCCTGGTGGCGCAGTGGTTGAGAGTCCGCCTGCCGATGCAGAGGACACGGGTTCGTGCCCTGGTCCGGGAAGATCCCACATGCCGTGGAGTGGCTAGGCCTGTGAGCCATGGCCGCTGAGCCTGCACGTCCAGAGCCTGTGCTCCACAACGGGAGAGGCCACAACAGTGAGAGGCCCGCGTACCGCAAAAAAAAAAAAAAAAAAAAAAAGTACAGTCTCTACTGAATTTGTATTGCTTTTGAACCATCTTGTAAAGTTGAAAAATCTTAAGTCTAACCATCGTAATAAAGGGACTATTTACACACACATATATATATGTGTACTAATTTATTTTTATATTGTAAACTTTAAAAAGATAAATAGTAAGTATTAATAGAAGTCCTCTTGTTTTCTTCCTACATTCCAATGTTTCATTTTGTGCACGCTTTGGGACGATTCACCCCATTTTGGAGCTCATACATACAAAGGAATGACACTCCACTAATAATTTTTTTCCCCAACTAAGCTTTTAAGTAAACACTGGGCAGCATGACTTCAAGGTTATTTCTTTGAACAAATATCTAGAGGGTAGCTATGCAGCTGGTTAGTGTCGAGTCAAATACTTTTATAGTCAGGAGATGGTGGGGGGAGTGACATATCTTATGAGAACTGAACTTACTAGGACACACATTTGGTTAGAACTCTATTCTTTTTCTTTTTTCTTTTTTTTTTTAACATCTTTATTGGAGTATAATTGCTTTACAATGTTGTGTTAGCTTCTGCTGTATAACAAAGTGAATCAGCTATACATATACATAAATCCCCACATCCCCTCCCTCTCGCGTCTCCCTCCCACCCTCCCTATCCCACTCCTATAGGTGGTCACAAAGCACCGAGCTGATCTCGCTGTGCTACGCTGCTGCTTCCCACTAGCTATCTGTTTTACGTTTGGTAGCGTATATATGTCAATGTTACTCTCTCACTTCATCCCAGCTTACCCTTCCCCCTCCCCGTGTCCTCACATCTCCGTCTTTATTCCTGTCCTGCCCCTAGGTTCGTCAGGACCAATTTTTTTTTTTTTGCAGTAAGCGGGCCTCTCACTGCTGTGGCCTCTCCCGTTGCGGAGCACAGGCTCCGGACGCGCAGGCTCAGCAGCCATGGCTCACGGGCCCAGCCACTCCGCGGCATGTGGGATCTTCCCGGACCGGGGCACGAGCCCGTGTGCCCTGCATCGGCAGGTGGACTCCCAACCACAGCCCCACCAGAGAAGCCCCAATTTTTTTTTTTTTTAGCTTCCATATATATGTGTTAGCATACAGTATTTGATTTCTCTTTCTGACTTACTTCACTCTGTATGACAGACTCTAGGTCCATCCACATCACTACAAATAACTCAATTTCATTACTTTTTATGGCTGAGTAAAATTCCATTGTATATAGGTGCCACATCTTCTTTATCCATTCATCTGTCGATGTACACTTACGTTGCTTCCATGTCCTGGCTGTTGTAAATAGTGCTGCAATGAACATTGTGGTACATGTCTCTTTTTGAATTATGGTTTTCTCAGGGTATATGCCCAATAGTGGGATTGCTGGGTCATATGGCAGTTCTATTTTTAGTTTTTTAAGGAACCTCCATACTGTTCTCCATAGTGGCTGTATCAATTTACATTCCCACCAACAGTGCAACAGGGTTCTCTTTTCTCCACACCCTCTCCAGCATTTACTGTTTCTAGATTTTTTTTTTTTGCGGTACGCGGGCCTCTCACTGTTGTGGCCTCTCCTGTTGCAGAGCACAGGCTCCGGATGCGCAGGCTCAGCGGCCATGGCTCACGGGCCTAGCCACTCTGTGGCATGTGGGATCTTCCCGGACTGGGGCATGAACCCGTGTCCCCTGCATCAGCAGGTGGAATCTCAACCACTGCGCCACCAGGGAAGCCCTACTATTTGTAGATTTTTTGATGATGGCCATTCTGACTGGTGTGAAGTGATATCTCACTGTAGTTTTGATTTGCATTCCTCTAATGATTAGTGATGTTGAGCATCCTTTCATGTGTTTGTTGGCAATCTGTATATCTTCTTTGGAGAAATGTCTATTTAGGTCTTCTGCCCATTTTTTGATTGGGTTGTTTGTTTTTTTGATATTGAGCTGCATGAGCTGCTTGTATAGTTTAGAGATTAATCCTTGGTCAGTTGCTTCATTTGCAAATATTTTTATCCCATTCTGAGCCTGTCTTTTCGTTTTGTTTATGGCTTCCTTTGCCACGCAAAAGCTTTTAAGTTTCATTAGGTCCCATTTGTTTATTTTTGTTTTTATTTCCATTTCTCTAGGAGGTGGGTCATAAAGGATCGTGCTGTGATTTATTTATTTATTATTATTTTTTTAAACATCTTTATTGGAGTATAATTTCTTTAAAAATATGGAACGCTTCACAAATTTGCATGTCATCCTTGCACAGGGGCCATGCTAATCTTCTCTGTATCATTCCAATATTAGTATATGTGCTGCCAAAGCAAGCTCTGATTTATTATATAGAGTGTTCTGCCTATGTTTTCCTCTAAGAATTTTGTAGTGTCTGGCCTTACATTTAGGTCTTTAATCCATTTTGAGTTTATTTTTGTACATGGCGTAAGGGAGTGTTCTAATTTCATTCTTTTACATGTAGCTATCCAGTTTTCCCAGCACCACTTATTGAAGAGGCTGTATTTTCTCCATTGTATATTCTTGCTTCCTTTATCAAAGATAAGGTGACCACATGTGCGTGGGTTTATCTCTGGGCTTTCAATCCTGTTCCATTGATCTATATTTCTGTTTTTGTGCCAGTACCATACTGTATTTATTAGTGTAGCTTTGTAGTACAGTCTGATGTCAGGGAGCTTGATTCCTCCAGCTCCGTTTTTCTTTCTCAAGATTGCTTTGGCTATTCAGGGTCTTTTGTGTTTCCATACAAACTGTGAACTTTTTTGTTCTAGTTCTGTGAAAAATGCCATTGGTAGTTTTATAAGGATTGCACTGAATCTGTAGACTGCTTTGGGTAGTATAGTCATTTTCACAATGTTGATTCTTCCAATCCAAGAACATGGTATATCTCCATCAGTTTGTATCATACTTAATTTCTTTCATCAGTGTCTTACAGTTTTCTGCATACAGGTCTTTTGTCTCCTTCGGTAGGTTTATACCTAGGTATTTTATTCTTTTTGTTGCAATGGTAAATGGGAGTGTTTCTTTAATTTCTCTTTCAGATTTTTCATCATTAGTGTACAGGAATGCAAGAGATTTCTGTGCATTAATTTTGTATCCTGTTACTTTACCGAATTAATTGATTAGCTCTAGTAGTTTTCTGGTAGCCTCTTTAGGATTCTATATGTATATAGAACACTATTCTTACTCTACAGAAGTAGATCATTCTGTGCCAGAGACAATATGTAGATAAATGGATGATGAAGGCCACAGGTCTAACTCTATATATAATGCAATATTCTACTCTAATATATATTTATATAAAGACATATTCTTGTAACCTGTCTCAACGTACTTGTCAATGATACAATGAAATCTCAAAAATTTAGCCTTGCATATTACTGTAAAAACCTCCAGTATGTGAATCTACTCTAATGTTTAACATAATGATTCAATAACATACTATTATGCAAAATAGTACGCAAAATCCTTGAATATTCACTCTGATGACTCTTGGAACAATAATCAGTATTTCCTCAGATTTTATTGAATACTTATGAATCAATCAACAGTTATATTTTTCATGTTTCTTCATTTCTACAATGGTGTGCCTACCCTACAACATTTTAATCACAAATAATTTTGCAGTGATAGGTATTCTTACTCTGCATATTGGTGAAAAGCTTAATAAGAGGGAACTAACACCAACATTTGTTGAGAGTCTACGTGCAAACACTGCTACATGTTTTACAGACAATACATCACTTAACTTTCACAGCAATCCTTAAATGGTGATAATTATTATCCCCATTTCATAGATTAGAACTAAAGGTTGGGGTCAAGGTCACACAGCCAAGATTCAAATCCAGGTCAGTCTGGCTTCAAAGCCTATGCTCCTTCCATTACACTGAAAAAAAGGGTTACAATAACTGAACTAGTCCAAGAGTATCCAGATAAAATGCACAATCTACTAACAAATCTCAAATGAAAGATAATTCCTTTTCATTATAAAAGTCGAATAAAGTATTATAAAGAATGATTATACGTGGTTAAAGCCAAGGTCTTGCAAAATATCACTATAAAACTACCCTCCAATTCTGTTTTAAAGTAGTTTA
The DNA here is from genome assembly GCF_005190385.1 of Monodon monoceros. Taxonomy (NCBI): domain Eukaryota; kingdom Metazoa; phylum Chordata; class Mammalia; order Artiodactyla; family Monodontidae; genus Monodon; species Monodon monoceros. Next base: position 59,451,134 of record NW_021703774.1, on the reverse strand, counting down.
AAGTTGCTCCTCCTCTATCCTGTCTTTATCCTACAACCCAAACACAGAGCTTAAGAGGGTCAGGGTTGACTACACAGAATTCAGTTGAGTCTGAAGCCCAGATTATTACAGAAGCATTGCCCAATTCTCCCTCCTGAAAATCTCTGCCACAAAACACAGCACAATTCCAAAAATTGCGTGTTAAAAGAACCAAAAGGCAAATAAACTAAATAAGCTTCTTCATCAATAAAAACCTCTCCTTAAAGATCAATTTTATAAGGGGTAAACTACTGCAACAAGTAATATTATACTAAAGTATAATTCCAAGACACAGTTCACCCCATTATCAAACTGGAAATTAGATTTAGTAACCATCTCACACTCCCAAGAGCTTCTTCATAGTCAGATATGTGGGGAGATAGAGTTGGAAGAATTGGGATCTTCCAGTTTCTTATAGAATTATTTTTTTCAACCACAAGAACATTGTTTTCCAATAGGTTAAAGAGAGAGCTAACATTTACTGAGCATTTATGAAGAATCAAACACATACGTTATCTTTAACTCTCACATCGATCACATTTTACAGAAACTAAGATCTAGGATTTCGCCCAAGGTCACATCGATAGTAAGCAGCAGAGCAGAATTTAAAACCAGGTCTGTCCACACAAAAAGGTCCAGGGAGAGCTTGTTCAGTAGTAATTTCATAAATAAGGATAGACTTAAACAAACTAGACCTATGGGGCAAGGAATGACACTGACTCAGAAACCGGTTAACACTTTTGCAGGCCTGTCAGCTGGAGCTGAAGAAAGTATGACCTTTACTCCAAACCCTCCAGGGCGGAAAGACAGCTCTTCTCCGCGTAGGTCAATATACCACTACTCATGGAGGGAAAGAGGAGAGAATGAGGTTTCCTGGTGGCCCAGACCCTTTCTTGGCCGCAGAAATGGAGAAGGATCAAACCCAGAGGCCCGGTCCGGGTCTGAGTTGTGCCTAAGGGAAGGGGTGCGACAAAGGTCGCAGACTTGAAAATAACGAGTTTATGAGAGATGCTGGAAAAGAAAACATGAAAAGCAGGGAGCATGGGAAAGTACACGGATTCACTTGAGGGAGGGGGGTTGGGGCTGTGGGTGATGCCTCCAGCAGCAGAGTTGTCAGTGGGCCTCAAAACGGAGGGAAGGGACAGGGAGGGAAGGTCTCGGTGGGAGCCACTCTGGGTTCATTACCTGCCGGGTGGTTGTACAACGGCCTCAGTTTCTCAGGCAGCAGAAGCTCCACTTTATCAAGGACCCGGTGGTAGGTGGCCCGCAGGCCCCGGGCGCCGGCGGCTGACATTTCTGCGGACGAGTGATCGTGGGCAGCCAGGTAAGGCAGCGGCCGTGTGCTCCTCCCTGGCTGGCAATGAAGGGCAGCTCGTCACTTTCCCCTGTCTCAACGCCTCGCGCCCTCCTCTCCCCCAAGGCAGCTCAGCCTGCTCCCCTGTGAACCGCCCGACGGCCCGCGCCTAGAGAAGATTGTGGGGGCGGAGACTCTGCGACGGCCCGCCCCGAGCCCGCCTCCTGGCCTCCGACTGCCTAGAGGGAGGAGGAGTCACGGAAACAGGTGGCAAAAGGACAGCCTCACCGAGTCAACCCGGCGCCCTACCGGGAGCGCGCTTGCGCAAGCAGGGCGGCCCGCGGTGACTGGCCTGCCCCGGGGCGTGGGCGGGGTCCAGACCAAACCTACAATTTCTTCTTCCTGGCCCGGAGGCCATGTTGGAGAAGGGAAAGTGAAGCTGCACCGGCGCTAATCCCCTTTCACTTTGGTTAAGGAGGCCCCTAGATAAAATGGGCTTTTCGGGCCTTCCATGACCCGACTAAAGATGACGCCGCACAACTCTGTTGCTTCCTTTGGAATGAGACTCGTGAGCGCGAGACTTCCGATTTCAGCTTCTTCCGTCTCTATTCCTCATTTATCCAGAGTATTAAGGATTTGACTAGAGTGGTCTGAACCCACTTTTCTAGGGTAAGGGCAGCCCTGGCACACACCTGCCTCAGTCTCCAGGGTTGTCGTCATCTCGCGAGAAAGGCTTGAAAGGGAGGGTGTCGAGAATGAGGAGAGGGAGGAGTCGAGGCCGCCTCCGCCTCCTCCACCTCCTCCTGTAGGAGGGGGTGCTGAGGGAGGGAACAGTTGCTGATCTCTGGATGTTCTGGGTAGTCTTGAGCAGGAGAGTATGAGGCGAGCTCAGGCCCGGGTGCGGCCGGGCTTCGGGGGCGAAGGCGCTGCCGCTGCCACCGCCATCTAACTCGCTGCTACCGCGAGGCTCGTCGCGCGGATGGTGCTGGTGCGGCTCGGGTGTTGATCCGCGTGTCCCCTCACCCCTTTCCCCTCCCCCACGCGGTGGTCTTCTCTCCTCCCCCGGCCCGGCGGAGCCATGTCTCGAGGTGGCTGCTGCCCACACCTGTTGTGGGACGTGAGGAAAAGGTCCCTCGGGCTGGAGGACCCGTCCCGGCTGCGGAGCCGCTACCTGGGTGAGCGGGGGCCCTGGGGCGGAGGCGCTGAGGTCGCCGCCCAGAAGTGGGGGAGGGGGCCACGCCGCTGGGGCTATTGGAGGTGGGACAGCGCCTGGGCAGGGACGCCCCGGAGACGCCGAGGTGCTGGGTGGACCTTGGCGGACGGATCCCGTGCCCGTGTCCTCCCATGGCTAAGTCCCCCTTTCATGCTGCCAGCCGCCGCCCTTACTGGGTTTTCCTTCGGGGGGCCGGACAGGGGGCAGACGGTACTGGCCGAGAAAGGTGTTGGGGTCGCTTCTGGAGTGGGACTCGGGAGAAGACTTGTCGAACCTACCCGAGCTGCCGCGTTTAGAGCAAAAGTTGGCGCTTTTGCTCTTCTTCAGCGCTCTTCTCGCTCAGCCGAAGGACCTAAGTTTGTGTTGACCGCCCCTCCCCTAAAGTCTCGGGAGGGCTTAGGTGTCCGTGGCGACGCGCTGACCACCCTCGGGGACTCCACGCTCCAAACAGACTCGGTGTAAACTGTTGTGCGGCTCCGAGCCCAAACCTGAAAGTGATAGCTGAGCTCTCCCCTCCCCCGCGCGCTTTCCCAGTTGGACTCTGCTGTTCGGTGGTTTCGACCGCTTTAAGGAGGTGTAGGGTTTCAAGTTCCCATTCCCACCCCTGTGAAACACACTTGGCATTTACTGTTACTTAGTTAAGCGTTCTAAAAACAACCTTCGATACTTGAGGGAACGGTAGTCCAGCTCTTTTCGTTTTGCGTAAAGTGGATTTGTGAGGATTCTGGGTCACGCCTGAGCTAAAAGTGGACGGATTTAGTAGGGGTCTTTTTTCTTCCTTCCTCTGCAATCTTTTCATTACTCTTTCTTCTTTTTTTTTTTTTTTTTAATTTGAAGATAAGACAACATCAATAAAATTTTTTTCTTTGCAATTTTGTTACTTTTTGCTAGGTATTTGTTGATGTCATTTGGTTTTGACTTAAAATCAATAAAAGAAAATGAAATTTCGCTACACCTAACAGTTCTGGTTTGTGAGTTATTTGAGAGAAGTTAGCAGGCATTTTTTTCCCCTTGCTCCTGTTTTTTAGTGTCTCAAGTGACATGAATACATTGTCCTTGTAAAAACTTAATAAGAATGAAGCACAAATCTTTGTGATTTCTCCCATTCCAGTTTCACACACACACTCTTTGAGAGGTAACAGTGTTCTCTGTTTCCTGAATATTCTTCCAGACCTTTTTCTTTGAATTCTTACAAGCACATGTGTACATATAGAAATGCTGTAGGAGTGTGTGTGTGACCTGAATATATGGTGTCATACTGTAAACAACTGTTTTGCAACTGTTTTTTTTTGTTTTTACATAACATCTTGGAGATCTTTGCATGGCAGTAAAAATAGCTCTATACAGTCTTTTAAACTATTGCAGAGTATTTAACAGTATGAAGGTATCATCGTCGACTCAGCCTTTCTTCTTCTTTTGGACGTTTGCTGTTACTAACAGCACTACAGTGAACCTCCTTGCACATGCTTTTTGTGCATTTGTTCTAGGATAAGTACCTGGAGTGGTGATTAATCATTTTAAAGTTTAATATCAATAGAGAGTGCTTTTTTAAACCATTCACCTAAAAGATGTGCAATATTGCTTTTAATACTTACTTGCTGAGAAAGAGCTTAACTTTAGCTTAATAAAAAAAACTTGTGTTCTACACCAATGAATTTATATGTGGTCCTTTATCTCTATTAGTTGGAGCATTTAAATAAGTAGTACTTATATGTAGGTTTATGTATTAATGTTTTCTGCTGGTTCAGTTACTTCAGCTGTATCTATGATAGAGTCAATTAAAATATAAAACCATACATTTTCTTTTTCCCTTCCTCTTCTAGCTCCATAATGGGAGTGGAGTTCGTGTGTTGGGTGGAGGAGAATTGAAGAGTAAGAGTCCACTGTCTTTAGTAGAAAGTCGAAATTATAGATTTTCAAATATATGTATATTCATGCAGGAAATTCCATATCTTACATAATATTTTAAATGTGGTAGTAATATATACTTTATAATTAGCACATCCTTTAAAAGTGTTTTTTTTTAAATATTCAAAAATAGCTTGAAGAGTAATTTCTTAGCCTTAGGAGACTTTCTTTACACCTTTGGTTTATCCATCTCTTTCACACTCCAGTGCTAATCTTGGCTTAGCAGGAAACAGCAAAATCCACATTGGTATTGCCTGAATTAATGAGATTTAAAAAAAATGATATTTTGAAGTACTCTTATAAAGTCTTCTTTTTAAGAAGTCCAAGTGTTTTAAAAAGTAAGTAGATTTTTTTGGGGGGGGGACTTCAATATTTAAACATTTTGATTGTTTATCTATAGTACTGTAGGTTAAATATTTTTCTAATTTATCTCCATTATTTGTATTTCTAATAATGAATTACTTCTAAATAACAGTAAAATTGGGATAGAAGCAATTGACAGATTTTTCTTGTAACATGTGCATTTCAAATTAACCATAGCATGTGCCTTTTCAATAGTAGTATTCATGTTTTACAGGTGATTTTATTTAAATTTGGTTAATTTTCTCTTTTCCTCCCATCAAAAAAAATTGCAGTTCACAAAACATCCTTTTATATTGTGAGAATAAAGATAATTTGTCATGTGTTATTTAGAAGAAGATGTATATGTTTACTTATAGCCCACAAATTCACAAGATTCACCTGAACCAATGAAGTGTTTGTCTAGCATGAACTCAGAGGCTAGGCCAGGGATTGTAATCTTTATGAGCCCGATCTAAATTTCAATGGAGGATTTATTTTTTTAAAGAGCAGTTGTCAAAGTCCAGAGTCAGAGACACCTGTACGTCTAAATGTTTCTTAAGATACCGTATACTAGTTATAGAGTAGTGCTTTTGGAACTCAGTGATTGTTATAATTTATTAGCCATCCATATTTCATTATAGTTTTATAGAGATAAACATTACTTATAAAAGAAATTATCTGTACATTTCTTCTTTCTCTTCCTATTTCTCTCATTTTAGACAGGCTTGCATACAATTTGAATTTACACTTTCTAACCCTTCTAAATTAAAGACAGTAATTGACTAACAAAAAGCAATTTAAGGGAAATTTTCAAGGGAGTTGTTTGCCCTAATGTATTATATGTTTAATACAAAGTGTTTAAGTTATGATTAGGCAGTGTTTTGGTCAACTTAGGATGCTGTAACAAAATACCATAAACTGGGTGGCTTTTGAACAACATAAATTTATTTTTCAAAGTTTTGGAGGCTGGGAGCCTGAGATAAGGGTGCTCACATGGTCAGGCTCTGAGTCTGGTGAGGGCCTGCTTCCTGGTTCATAGCCATCTTTTCACCATAACCTCACAAGGCAGAAGAAGTGAGCTAATTCTCTGGGATCTTTTTTATAAGGGCATTAATCCAAGCCTAATCACCTCCCGAAGATTCCCACCTCCTAATTAGGATTTCAGCAGAGGAATTGGTCCGGGTGGGGTGATGGGGGGACACGAACATTCAGACTATACCATTAAGCCAGTGACAGCCTTATAGTGGAGATTGAAATCTCTTTTTGTTCAGGCGATTAGGAAGTCTGTGTCCTTTGAATATCGTTAGGGTCAGTATGTACTGAAATGGATAATTTTGCATTTAGATTAGTCTTTAGCGTATCTTGAATACATCTATATTCAGACTTACCGAGTTCTTCATAAAGTGTTGCCGGGTTAAAACATATGTTATGAGGGTCAGAAAATTCTGAGTTTTTCCTCCTTGTTAACTACTGGGGAAAAGTTAGTGAAGTATTTGTATTTTGTTTCTTTAGTCTTAAAATTTCAATGAAAGCTAAAAAAGGTTTGATTTTAATAGTTAATAATGACAGTTAAATATGACAAATATTTGTAATAGAATATGCTGTTAATTCCTGAAGATTAGGCCACCAAATGCATGTTATCAATCATAACAACAGCAGACAATTGAATAGCTCTACTGTAGATTTCATTCCTACTTGGTATAGAATGAAAGTGCTTAAAAGGGATAGGAGCTTCTGGTAGCACAAAATTTATATTTCAGGTATGTTTTATGTCAGTGTTTTTCAAATGTTTTGACCATGATCCACAGTAAAAATACATTTACATGGCAACTTGTGATACACATAACTAAAATAAAAGATTCCCCAAATGACATTTACCCTTACTAGGTGTGGTGCATTCTTTTTTCTGTTCCATATCGTGTTGTTAAAAATGTTGGTGTTGACCCAGTAGAATATCCACTAATGAGTGTTGGCTTGAGGTTCACAAAGCTGTTCTAAGTGGTGTGTTTTTTTAATAATTGTAATTGAATGTTACTGACTTCAAAGTTAGGGTGGGTGGGTTTCCCAAGTAGTTGTAGTAGACTAAAAAAAATGTTTTTTGAATAGCGCTGATGGCAAATAAAGAAGATATAAATAACAAAACTTTTAATTTATACTTTGGCAAAAATACAGTACAACACTTTTAGATCCTCACTTTTTTTTTTTGCCATGCCTCACGGCTTGCTGGTTCTTAGTTTCCCAACCAGGGATTGAACCCAGGCCCTCCTCGGTAGTGAAAGCCCAGATTCCTAACCACTGAACTGCGAGGGAATTCCCAAATCCTCATTTCTTGAGTAATACTTGCAATGGGATTGCCGAGTTGTATAATAAGTGTGTTTAACTTCGTAAGAAACTTTTTCAAAACAGTTGTACCATACTGCATTCCCATCAGCAGTGTTTGAGAGTTCTAGTTGTTCCACGTTCTCATCCATACTTGGCATTATGAGTCTTCCTAATTTTAGCTTTTCTAGTTGATAATGTAGGTATAATATCACTATTGTTTTAATTTGCATTTGATTTAATCCTAATGATTAATGATTTTGAGTATATTTTCATGGCTTATTTGCCATTCTTATACTTTGGTTAAATATTCAGATTTACCTTCTTAATATTGTAAAAATTCTTTATATATTCTTGATACAAGTCCTTAATCAGATATATATTTTGCAGATATTTTCTCCCAGTTTGTGTAAGTCAATTTCTCTACCACATTCCATTGATCTAGGTGTCTGCCTTTATGCCATTACTTTCGGTCTTTATAGTGAGTGTTGAAATCAGCTAGTGTGATATTTTGTACTTGGTTCTTTTTTTCAAAATTACTTTGGCTATTCTGAGTCCTTTTCAATTTTTAAATTTCAGAATCAGCTTGTCAATTTCTATAAAAAGGACTGCTGGGGTTTTGACTGATACTGTGTTGAATCTGTACCTTATTTCAGGGAGAATTGTAGTCTTTACAGTATGGAATCTTCCAATTCATAATGGTGGCTTTTCTCTCCATTTATTTTGTTGTTCCTTCATTTCTTTCAGCAATGTTATATATTTTTCAGTGTACAGATCTTATATATATATTTGCTCTATTTATTCCTATATATTTAATGTTTTTATACTATTTTAGATAGTATCATTTTATAAGTAATATCAAATTATTCATTGTGCATATATAGAAATAAAATTTTTTAAAATTGGCTTTATATCGTGCAACTTTACTCAACCTACTCATTAGTTCTTTCTTAAAAAAATTAATTTCTGGCTGCGTTGGGTCTTCGTTGCTGCGTACAGGCTTTCCTCTAGTTGCGGCAGGCAGGGGCTACTCTTCGTTGTGGTGTGCAGGCTTCTCATTGCGGTGGCTTCTCTTGTTGCAGAGCACGGTCTCTAGGTGCACGGGCTTCAGTAGTTGTGGCTTGTGGGCCCTAGAGTGCAGGCTCAGTAGTTGTGTCGCACAGGCTTTGTTGCTCCAGGGCATGTGGGATCTTCCCCGGACTAGGGCTTGAACCTGTGACCCCTGCACTGGCAGGTGGATTCTTAACCACTGTGCCACCAGGGGAGCCCTACTCATTAGTTCTTATAAAAAATTTTTTTTGCAGGCTTTTTTGGATTTTATGTAGTTGATTATGTCACTGCATATTAAGATTCTTCCTGGGAATTCCCTGGTGGTACAGTGATTAGGACTTGGTGCTCTCACTGCGCAGAGGGACCAGGTTCAATCCCTGGTTGGGGTACTACGATCCCACAAGCCGCGTGGTGTGACCAAAAAAAGAAAAACCAAAAAAACCAAAAAACAAGATTTCTTCCTTTTTTACCTATGTTGTTTTTTTCTTCCGTTTTCAATTTTCTTGCTTAATTGCATTGACCAGGACTCCAGTAGAATCTTGAAAGGAAGTAGTAAGGGTGGACATTGTTGCCTTATTCCTCATCCTGGAAAGCATTCAGTCTTTAACTATTAAATATGTTGTTGACTGTAGGTTTTTGTAGATACCCATTGAAGAAATCCCCTTCTACTCTTAAATTGCTGAGAGTGTTTATCATGACTAGCTGTTGAATTTTGTCAGGGTTTATTCTGCATCTGTTGAATTGATTATATGATTTCTGTTTCATAGATTATGTTAACATATTGATTGATTTGAATGTTGAACCAACATTCAATTCCTGGGCCAAATCCTACTTGGTTATGATAAATTGTCCTTTATATATTGCTGGCTTCACTTTTGGTAAGAATTTTGTGTTTTTGTTCTTTAAGGATATTAGCTCACAGTTGTTATATTTTTGCCTGTTTTTCGTATCAGGATTATTATGCTGGCCTCATAAATGTGTTGGAAGTGTTCTTCTCTTTTTCTGAAGAGTTTGTGTAGACTTGAAATTACCTTTTCCTTAAATGTTTGATAGATTTCATCATTGAAGCCATCTGAGCTTGGAGTTTTCTTTGTGGGAAGGTTTTGTTTTGTTTAGTACTTTAACTTTTAATTTAGAGATAAGTGTAGATGCATGTGCAGTTGTTAGAAATAATACAAAGAGATCTTATATACCCTCAATCAATTTCCCAATGGTAGTATCTTGTACAACTATATTAATATATCACAATTAGGAAATTGACATAGATAGATCTATGAATCTTATTCATATTTCCCCAGTTTTACATGCACTTTTGCATGTGTATTTAGTTCCATGCAATTTTAGCACTGATTTTAGTTTTTTAAAACATTTTATTTTATTATTATTTTTTAATACATCTTTATTGGAGTATAATTGCTTCACAATGCTGTGTTAATTTCTGTTGTACAACAGAGTGAATCAGCCATATGCATACACATGTCCCCATATCCCCTCCCTCTTGAGCCTCCCTCCCATCCTCCCTATCCCACCCCTCTAGGTCGTCACAAAGCACCGAGCTGATCTCCCTGTGCTATGCGGCTGCTTCCCACTAGCTGTTTTACATTTGGTAGTGTATATACGTCGATGCTACTCTCACTTCACCCCAGCTTCTCCCTCCCCCACCGTGTCCTCACGTCCATTCTCTATGTCTATGTCTTTATTTCTGCCCTGCCACCAGGTTCATCATTTTTAGATTCTATATATATGTGTCAGCATATGGTATTTGTTTTTCTCTTTCTGACTTTACTCTGTATGACAGACTCTAGGTCTATCCACCTCACTACAAATAACTCAATTTTGTTCCTTTTATGGCTGAGTAATATTCGATTGTAAATATGTGCCACATCTTCTTTATCCATTCATCTGTCAGTGGACATTTAGGTTGCTTCCGTGTCCTGACTATTGTAAATAGTGCTGCAGTGAACATTGTGGTACATGACTCTTTTTGAATTATGGTTTTCTCAGGGTATATGCCTAGTAGTGGGATTGCTTTCTGTTTTTAGTGTTTTAAGGAACCTCCATACTGTTCTGCATAGTGGTGTATCAATTTACATTCCCACCAACAGTGGAGGAGGGTGCCCTTTTCACCACACCCTTTCCAGCATTTATTGTTTCTAGATTTTTTGATAATGGCCATTCTGACCGGTGTGAGGTGATACCTCATTGTAGTTTTGATTTGCATTTCTCTAATAATTTTAATAAATTAATGTTAATTAATGTTAATAGATTAAAGTGGTTACCACCATATTTAAGGTACAGAACAGTTTCATCACAATAGTCCTTTGTGATCCCATTTTTGGCCACAACTACCTCCTTCCCTCCCAACAGCTAACCCCTGGTAACTACTAATCTGTTCTCCCTTTCTATAATTTTGTCATTTCAAGAGTGTTACATAAATAACATGTATGTAATGTTATAAATAACAGCATGTAAACTTCTGAGATTGGCTTTTTTCACTCTGCATAATTCCCTTAAGATTCATCCAGGTTGTGTGTACAATAGTTTATTTCTTTGTATTGTTGATTAGTATTTCATGATATCAATATATAACTAATCGTTCATTTGTTGAAGATATTTGTATTGTTTCCAGTTTTGACTATTAAATAGAGAGCTGTTACGAATATCCATATACAGGTTTTTGTATGAACATAGATTTTCATCTCTGGGATAAGTGTCCAAGAATTGTAATTACTGCACTATATGATAAGCACATTGTTTACTTTTGTAAGAAACTGCCATACCTTTTTCCAGTACGGCTGAACCGTTTTATGTTCCCATCAGCCATGTATGAGTAATCCAGTTTCTCTGCATCATCAGCAGCATTTGGTGTTGCCACTGTTTTTTTTTTTTTTTTTGCGGTACGCGGGCCTCTCACTGTTGTGGCCTCTGCCGTTGTGACGCACAGGCTCCGGACGCGCAGGCTCAGCGGCCATGGCTCCCGGGCCCAGCCGCTCCGCGGCATGTGGGATCTTCCCAGACCGGGGCACGAACCCGTGTCCCCTGCTTCGGCAAGCGGACTCTCAACCGCTGCGCCACCAGGGAAGCCCTGAATTATCAATTTTTAATTGAAGTATTTAATTTAGTTCCAGGTGCTCAACATCGTGATTCGATATTTCTGTACACTACGAAATAATCACCATGATCAGTATAGTTACTGTCACCATACAAAGTTATTACAATATTATTGACTGTATTTCCTATGCTGTACATTTCATTGATGTGACTCATTTATTTTGTAATTGGAAGTTTGTACCTCTTAATCTCCTTCAACTATTCCCCCCAACGCCCTCCCTTTAGGCAACCGCCTGTTTGTATCTGTGAGTCTGTTTCTGTTCTGTTACTTTTTTTTTTAATTATTTTTTGCGGTACGCGGGCCTCTCACTGTTGTGGCCTTTCCCTTTGCGGAGCACAGGCTCCCGACACGCAGGCTCAGCGGCCATGGCTCCCGGGCCCAGCCGCTCCGCGGCATGTGGGATCTTCCCAGACCGGGGCACGAACCCGTGTCCCCTGCTTCGGCAGGCGGACTCTCAACCACTGCGCCACCAGGGAAGCCCCTGTTCTGTTACTTTTGTTCATTTGTTTTGTTTGTTCTCTGTATCTATGAGTCTGTTTCTGTTCTGTTACGTTTGCTCATTTGTTTTGTTTTTAAGATTTCACATGTAAGTGAAATCATATGATATTTGTATTTCTCTCTCTGACTTACTTCACTTAACATAATATCCTCTGGGTCCACCCACGTTGTTGTAAATGGCAAGATTTCATCCTTTTCATGGCTGAGTAGTATTCCATTACATATATGTGCACCACATCTTTTTTATCCATTCATCTTTTGATGGACAGTTAGGTTGCTTCCACATCTTGGCTACTGTAAATAATGCTACAATGAACATAGGGGCGCATATATTGTTTCGAATTAATGCTTTTGTTTTCTTCTGGAAATTACCTAGAAGCGGAATCGCTGGATAGTACAGTAGTTCTCTTTTTAGTTTTTTGAGGAACCTCCATACTGTTTTCCATAGTGACTGTACCAATTTGCACTCCCACCAGCAGTGCATGAGGGTTTCCGTTCCTTCACATCCTCTCCCACACTTGTTATTTGTTGTTTTTTTGATAATAGCCTTTCTGACAGGTGTGAGGTGATATCTCATTGTGGTTTTGATTTGCATTTCCATGATGTTTAGGGATGTTGAGCATTTTTTCATGTGCGCATTGGCCATCTGTATGTCTTCCTTGCAAAAATGTCTGTTCAGGTCTTCTGCCCATTTTATAATTGGGTTTTAAATTAATTAATTAATTAGTTAATTGGCTGCATCGGGTCTTCGTTGCTCTGTGCGGGCTTTCTCTAGTTGCGGCGAGTGGGGGCTACTCTTCATTGCGGTGCATGGGCTTCTCATTGCAGTGGCTTCTCATTGCAGATCATGGGCTCCAGGTGCATGGCCTTCAGTAGTTGTGGCACGCAGGTTCAGTAGTTGTGGCACGCAGGTTCAGTAGTTGTGGCTCGCGGACTCTAGAGCACAGGCTCAGTAGTTATGGCGCATGGACCTAGCTGCTCAGCAGCATGTGGGATCTTCCCGGACCAGGGATCGAACCCATGTCCCCCGCACTGGCAGGTGGATTCTTAACCACTGCGCCACAGGGGAAGTCCCTCGGGTTTTGTTTTGATATTGCATCATATGAGTTCTTGGTGTATTTTGGATATTAGCCCCTTATGAAATATAGTTTGCAAAAATCTGCTAACATTCAATTGGTGGTCTGTTAGTCTTGTAGATAGTTTCCTTTACTGTGCAGAAAGCTTTTTAGTTTGATGTACTCCCATTTGTTTATTTTTGCTTTTGTTTCCCTTGCTGAGGAGACATATAAAAAAATATTACTTAGACTGAGGTCAAAGAGCATACTGCCTATATTTTCTTCTAGAAGTTTTATGGTTTCAGGTCTCACATTTAAGTCTTTAATTCATTTTGAATTTTTGTATATGATGTGAGAAAGTTTGTTCAGTTTGATACTTTTGCATGTAGGTTTCCAGTTTTCCCAACACCATTTATTGAAGTGGCTATCTTTCCCTTCATTCTGTATTCTTGCCTCCTTTGTCGTAGATTGATTGACAATGTACGTGTGGGTTCATTTCTGTGTTTTCTATTTTGTTCCGCTGATCTGTGTGTCTGTTTTTGTGCCAGTACCATACTATTTATTTGCTTTAGCTTGTAGTATAGTTTGAAATCAAGGAGTGTGATACCTCCAGCTTTGTTCTTACTAAAGATTGTTTTGGTTATTTGGGGTATTTTGTGTTTCTGTAGAAATTGTAGAATTATCTATTCTAGTTCTATGAAAAATGCCATTGGTATTTTGATAGGAATTGCATTGAATCTATAGCTTGCCTTGGATAGTGTAAACATTTTAACAATATTAATTCTTCCAATCCACAAACTCAGTATATCTTTCCAATTGTGTCATCATCAATTTCTTTTATCAGTGTTTTATAGTTTTCTGAGTCTTTTACCTCCTTGGTTAGATTTATTCCTAAGTGTTTTATTCATTTTGGTGCAATTGTAAATGGGATTTTTTGCTTAATTTCTTCTTCTGGTGGTTTATTGTTACTGCATAGAAGCAAGAGATTTCTATGTATTGATTTTGTATCTGTAACTATATTGAATTCATTCATTCTAATAGTGTTTTGGTGTATCTTTAGGAATTTCCATATGTAGTATCAGGTCATCTGTGAACAGTGACGGTTTTACTTCTTCCTTTCCAATTTGGATTCCTTTTATTTCTTTTTCTTGTCTGATTGCTGTGTCTGGGACATCCAGTACTATGTTGAATAAAAGAACCAAGAGTGGGCATCCTTGTCTCATTCCTGATTTTAGGGAAAATGCTTTCAGCTTTTCACTGTTGAGTGTGATGTTAGCTGTGGACTTGTCAGTAAAGTGGGCCTTTATTATGTGGAGGTGTGTTCTCTTTATACCTACTTTGTTGAGGATTTTTATCATAAATGAATATTGAATTTTGTCAAAAGCTTTTTCTGCATCTATGGAGATGATCACATGATCATATGGTTTTTATTCTTCAGTTTGTTAATGTGGTGTATCACACTGATTGATTTGCAGATATTGAATCATCCTTGCATTCTTGGGATAAATCCCACTTGAATATGGTGTATGATCCATATAATGTATTGTTGAATTAATGATTTGCTAGTATTTTGTTGAGGATTTTTGCATGTGTTCATCAGTGATATTCACCTGTAATTTCCTTTTTTTTGTGATTTTTTTTTTTTTTTTTTTTTGGTATCAGGGTGCTGCTGGCTTTATAGAATGAGTTCAGAAGTCCTTCCTCTTTAGTTTTTTTGAATAGTTTGAGGATAGGTATCAGCTCTTCTTTAAATGGTAGAATTTACCTGTGAGGCTATCTGGTCCTGGACTTTTGCTTATTCTTAGTTTTTTGGTTATTGACTCAATTTCATTACTGGTAATTGGTCTGTTCAAGTTTTCTGTTTTTTCCTGATTCAGTCTTGGGAGATTGTACATTTCTAGGAGTTTGTCGGTTTCTTTTAGGTTGTCCGTTTTATTGGTGCATAGTTTTTCATAGTAATTTCTTATGATCCTTTGTATTTCTCCTTTTTCATTTCTGATTTTATTGATTTGTTGATTTGGGCCCTCTCTTTGTTTCTTGATGTGTGTAGCTAAAGGTTTATCAGTTTGGTCTATCTTTTCAAAGAACCAGCTCTTAGTTTCATTGGTCTTTTCTATTGATCTTTTAGTTTTTATTTCACTTATTTTGCTGTTTATTACTTCTTCCCTTCTGCTAACTGTGGGTTTTGTTTGTTATTTTTCTAGTAGCTTTAGGTGTAAAGTTAGGTTGTTTGAGATTTTTCTTGTTTCCTGAGCTAGGCTTGTATTGCTGTAAACTTCTCTCTTAGAACTGCTTGTGCTAAGTCCCATAGATTTTGGATCAGTGTGTTTCCATTTTCATTTGTTTCCAGGTATTTTTGGATTTTCTCTTTGATTTCATTAGTGATCCATTGGTTGTTTAGTAGCATGTTGTTTAGCCTCCATGTGTTTTTTGTGTCTGCAGTTTCTCTTTATAGTTGA
Source organism: Monodon monoceros (assembly GCF_005190385.1). Lineage (NCBI taxonomy): Eukaryota > Metazoa > Chordata > Mammalia > Artiodactyla > Monodontidae > Monodon > Monodon monoceros. Next base: position 59,435,866 of record NW_021703774.1, on the reverse strand, counting down.
TTTCTAGGCTCATAGTGTTATGGTCAGAAAAGATGTTTGGTATGATTTCAGTCTTAAGAAGATTTATTGAGACTTGCTTTGTGGCCCAGCTTGTGCTCTATCCTTGAGATGTTCCATGGGTACTTGAGAAGGATGTGTATTCTGTTGCTTTTTAATGGAACGTTCTTTCTGTATCTATTAAGTTCGTCTGATTTGATTTTTTTTTTAATTAACTGAGGTAAGATACACAGAACATTTAACCATTTTGTAAAATGTTTATTTATTTATTTGGCTGCATCGGGTCTTAGTTGTGGAATGCGGGATCTTTTGTTGTGGCATGTGGGCTCTAGAGCGTATGAGCTCTAGAGTGCGTGGGCTCAGTAGTTGTGGTACGTGGGGATCTCTAGTTGTGGCACATGGGCCCCATAGCATGTGGGCTCAGTAGCTGTGGCATGTGAGCTCTCTAGTTGTGGTGTACGGGTCTAGAGAGTGCAGGCTTAGTTGCCTCTTGGCATGTGGGATATTAGTTCCCCAACCAGGGATTGAACCTGCGTCCCCTGTATTGGGAGGCGGATTCTTAACCACTGGACCACTAGGGAAGTCCCTGATATGTTGTTTAAAGTTAGTGTTTCCTTATTGATTTTCTGTCTGGATGATCTATCCATTGATGTAAGTGGAGTGTTAAAGTCCCCTAGTAGTATTATGTTACTGTCAATTTCTTTATGTTTGTTAATATTTGGTTTATGTATTTATGTGCTCCTATGTTAGGTGCAGATATATTTACAATTGTTATATCTTCTTGTTTTTGGCCGTGCCGTGCAGCTTGTGGGATAAGTACACTCCCCTCAGGTCACGGGAGTTGTATGACCTAGGGGTGCCCCCTGTGTGGGCTATGTGGGCCCTTTTGTTGTGGTGGGGCCGATTGCTGTGGCACTCTGGTACATGGGGCTGGCTCCCAGCCCACTTGGCTGTGGGGCCCTGCATAGTGCAGAGGCTTCCAGCTGCTTGTGGCTGGGGCCAGGTCCTGGTATGGCTGGCTGTGCGGTGCAGGAGTCCTGGGCTGATGCTGGCCAGCTGGCAGGTAAGGCCAGCTCCCAACGCAGCTGGTTGTTGGTGCTCGGAGGGGTCCTGCCATCTTTATATTTTCAGTGGGGTGTATTTTCATGTCTCTCACTGTTGTTTTTTCACTGTTGTTTTTTGAGACTTATTTATATAGTTTAGGTATTAGTCATTCGTCAGATATGCAGTTTGCAAATACTTTCTCCCAGTGTGTAGTTTGTCTTTTTCTTCTTTTCATAGAGTCTTTTGCAGAGTAAAGGTTTTTAACTTTGGAGAGGTTCAGTTTATCGGTTTTTTTCTTTTATGGATTATGCTTTTGGTCTGATGTCTAAACACTCTTAACTTAACCCTAGGTCCTGGAGATTACCTCCTATGTTTTTTCCCTGAAGTTTTATAGTCTTATATTTTTACGTTTAAGTCCAGAGTCCATTTTGTGTTAATTTTTGTATGAGGTATGTGATTTACCGTGAAGTTCATTTTTGTGCTTATCAATGTCCACTTGCCCTAGCACCATTTGTTTAAAAGTCAGTATGTTCTCCATGGAATTGCTTTTGCACCTTTATTAAAAATCAGTTGGGCACATTTATGTGTATCTAATCAGTGTTCTCTATTCTCTTGCATTGATCTGTGTATCTGTCCCTTTGTAAATACCATACTGCTTTGCTTACTGTAGCTATATAGTAAGCTTTCACATCAAGTTGAGTGACGTTTTCTCCCCTCAATAATTCTTTTCCAAAATTGTTTCAGCTCTTCTATGTCTTTTGCCTTTTTATATGAGTTTTAGAGTAAGGTTGTCCTTATCTCCAAAATACCTTGCTGGGATTTTGATAGGAATTGCATTGGACTCACATATCAGTTTGGGAAGGACTGACATCTTTACTATGTTGAGTCTTCTGATCCATAAACACAGTACATCACTCCAGTTATTTAGCTCTTTGGTTTCTTTCATCAGCATTTTATAATTATCAAGATACACATCTTCAGCATATTTTGTTATATTTATGTCCAGATGTTTAATTTTCTTCTGAGCAATTGTTAATGTATTTTTTTTAAAATAAATCTATTTATTTATTTATTTATTTATGGCTGAGTTGGGTCTTTGTTGCTGCGCGGGCTTTCTCCAGTTGCGGCGAGTGGGGGGTACTCTTCGTTGTGGTGCGCGGGCTTCTCATCGTGGTGGCTTCTCTTGTTGCAGAGCACGGTCTCTAGGCGTGTTGGCTTCAGTAATGTGGCTCGCAGGCTCTATAGCGCAGGCTGAGCAGTTGTGGCGCATGGGCTTATTTGCTCCACGGCATATGGGATCTTCCCGGACCAGGGCTCAAACCCATGTTCCCTGTATTGGCAGGCGGATTCTTAACCACTGTGCCACCAGGGAAGCCCAAATGTATTGTGTTTAAGTTCGACTTCTACCCATTCATTGTTAGTATGTAACAGTGTGATTTTTTTTTGGTGTTGATCTTACATGCTGTGATCTTGCAAAACTTACTTATTAATTCTCAGAGGTTTCTGTGTATATTCCAGGAGATTTTCTATGTGGAAAATCATGTCATCTTTCAATAGGGACTGTTTTATTTTTTCCTTTCCAATCTATGTGTCTTTTTTTTTTTCCTTAACATTATTCCAATGTCTAAAACTTCCAGGACTGTGTTTAATAATAGTGGTGAGAGTGAACTTCCTTGTATTGTCCTGATTTTAAGTGGGAAGCATTCAGTCTTTCACCATGAAATATATTTTAGGTCTTTTATTGGTGCTTATTACCAGATTGAGGAAGTTTCCCTCTGTTGCTAGTTTGCTGAAAATGTTAATCATGAATGAGTTCAACCAAAGAAGCAGAATTACTAGGAGATATACAAACATACACACAAAGATGTGTTACTGGTATTTGACTTTGTGTAGTTGTGGGAACTCATTAAACTGTCTCTGTAAAGTTGTTTTCTTCATGTCTTTTGCTGGCACTTGACATCCTCAGGACAGACAGTTGGGAAAGGATGATGGTAAATTGGGGATAGGAAGGACAGGCCTGAACCCATGAAAACATAAGATCTATGCCAGTTCTCACTGTCTTCAGTCTTATAGATGTAGGTGTTTTTTTAGGAGAAACTGGTACCCTTTGTCATGGACCTAAACACAAATTGGCCTAGTGTTCCAAGAACCTAAAAGAGGATCTATGGGTAGGCAGGACGGTTATAGGCCTAGTTGATCCCCATTCTAATGAGGTGAGCCAGACAAGTAACAATGTATATAAACAATATAAGCATCAATAAAAATCAGTATTGCTGTTACTTTACTTCCATCCACCAATCTTATGCAAATATGACTGGTAATTCAAATAACATGAATCATACAGGGAAAAAATTCTGGGAAACATGGTTCGTTGTGAGTTGACACATTTCAAAGCCACCACACTTAAATGCTGCTTGTTGTTCACTGTAATGCTCTTGGTAGGGATGGGAGGGGGATTCCTGTCCCTCCCTTAAGGATAGGCAGTTTATACTTCGTTCCTTTCCTGGAGGCAGTTGCCTTTGCCTGAAATCGACGTGAGGGTTTCCTGCCTCTCTTAAAGCTAGTGGACCTTTGCTGAGGCTCTTTTTAGCTAGGGCTTCCCCAGTGGCTTAAGACTTTTGCTTCCCATGAGAGAAGGGCCTGAAAAGTGACTGGAGTTTCCTTTTTAAGTCTTACCAGACAGGGACTGTCTCAGGCTTCTTGTTGTTTTCAGTGTTTCTTATGAGTACTTGGGGGAGGCTCATGAAAAAGAGCTGGTGACTGAATGTAGATTCTCTCTGTGCCTAGGATCCTAGAGATTCTAAACTGTGTCTCTAGCCCACATTTGGCCTTTAAACATTCATTTGAGTTTTTACTATTTTCTTCTTACACATTTTGATTGCAGTCACCTCTTTGTGCTGTTCATTGTCAAAGGTAAAACAGTTCTGTGTTCTTTCTCTCCTCAGAGTTTGTTACACTTTAATTATCAGTTCTCCTGGTTATCTGGCAAGATGTCTTGGAAGCCAAAGAAGAGGATTATGTCAAGGAGACAGCATTTACCTATGACAGCTAATGATGCTATGAGGTTATGAAAAATGTGCCTTGAAAGAGACCATTGAATTTACTGATACCCCACGATTTCTGAGAACAAAACCAATGAATAGGAGGGGGCAAAACAGACAGTTCAGGAAAAGGAAGACCTGACAATGAGCTAGAGATGGCAGCGTTTGTAGTTGACTAGGAAGTTTGGCCTTAAAGAGAAGTTGCTCAAAGGGGCAATAGAGTCAAGTAAAGTGAAAAGTTTGAGGCCAACTGGCCCGAGGCAGGGGAACACAATCAGATTCACAGGTTGCATCAGACCGAAGCTCTCGGACCACCCAGTTCCAGAAACAGACCTGGAGACTTTCCGGACCACCCAGTTCCAGGAACTGACCTGGGGACTTTGCACCCGGCCCAGCCTTCCCGCCTTTCGAGGGGCGGGACTAACGGTCCCCCAGGATACCCGAAAAGACCACCAAATAAGGAATACCCTGCACCTTCCCAGATTCACCACACCCCTTTCCCTTCTTCCCCTATAAAATCTTGCCCAACCCTCGCCCGGGCGCGACCTCTCTGGCCCCTTTCTCTCGGACCAGTGAAACTCGCCCGGGAGCGCTCCCTAATAAAGCTCACTTGAAGCTTTCCTCTGTTTCGCGGTGCCGTTTGTTAAGATCCGACCTTACATTTGGTGCCGAAACCCGGGAGGGGTACCAAGCCCCGCGGGTTACCGCAAGGCCGCTCCTCCCCTCCCCCAGGAGACAACCAGGGAACCTCTACTCATCTACCCGATCTGGCAGAAAACGGGGTAAGTCCCCCTCCCTTGTTCCCTCCGACCCCCAGAGTCCCTACCCACCGGACTCCCTGTCCCCGCGGCCGCGTCAGGGACTCCTCCGTCCTCTCTCTGGGCCTCGGGCAACTGTGGAGACGTCCCAGTTGCCTGACCGCTCTCCGACCCGTCGGGCCTCGGGTGATTGTGGAGACGTCCCAATCGCCTGACCGCCCTCCGACCTGCCGTGAATTGGAGACGGAGACCAGGGACGCCTCTCTCCCTCTCCATTCACTCAGGGACAGACTGGGGGTCATGGGAACCTCACAATCGAAACCAGATTCTAAGACGCCCCTGGGGTGTCTCCTAGCCAATTTTACAGCTCTCGGTTTCTCCCAAGATCTCCGTTGCCGACGGCTTATTTTCTATTCCACTGTGGCCTGGCCACAATATCCTCTAGACAATCAATCCAAATGGCCTTCTGAAGGGACTTTCGGTTTTAACATCCTCCGTCATCTAGATAATTACTGCCGCAGGACGGGCAAATGGTCCGAGGTCCCCTATGTTCAGGCCTTCTGCTATTTACGCTCCCGCCCTTCCCTATGCGTCGATTGTTCCACTTCCCAGATCCTTCTTGCCAAACAGACATCTCCTACATTCAAGCCCCTAATTTCCTTTGACGATAACCCCTCTCCAGAGCTCCTCTCCAACCTCCACCCTACCCTGAAGCGGTCCCTCCTCCTCCCGAACCCGTTCCCCTCCAACCGTTCCCCCGCGGTTTCTCCTCCCACGCCCCTTGCTTCGCCAATTAGTGCACATACACGCTCTCACGACTCCCAAGATCCACATCTCCTCTGCCCTCTGAGGGAGGTAGCAGGAGCGGAAGGATTAGTTAGAGTTCATGTTCCCTTTTCTCTCCAAGATCTCTCTCAAATAGAAAAGCGATTAGGCTCCTTTTCTGCCGACTCTTCCCGCTACATTAAAGAATTTCGCTATCTCTCTCAAGCTTACGATCTAACCTGGCACGATATCTTTGTGATCCTATCTTCTACTCTGACCCCTGACGATAGGGAAAGAATTCAAGCTGCTGCCCGAAACCATGCAGATCAGGTTCACCTTACCGACAACTCCATGCCTGTCGGAGCGACTGCCGTACCTGGCACCGATCCAGGCTGGACTTATCAGGATGGCCAAGATGGCCATCGTAAACGCGACCTCATGATCCAATGCCTCCTGGCTGGCATGCAGGCTGCCGCTCATAAGGTAGTCAAATTTGAAAAACTAAAAGAGATAACCCAAGAACCTAACGAAAATCCAGCTATCTTTCTCAATCGCCTTACAGAGGCCTTAACTCTCTACACCCGGCTGGATCCCGACACCCCGGCAGGGGCAGCGGTCCTAGCCACCCATTTTATCACCCAATCAGCCCCGGACATCCGAAAGAAATTAAAACGGGCAGAAGACGGCCCTCAAACCCCTATTTGAGATCTGGTAAAGATGGCCTTTAGAGTCTATAATGGCCATGAGGATTTGGCAGAATCCAGCCGACAGGCTCGAATGCACCAAAAGGTGGCCCTCCAAACCCAAGCTCTTGTAGCCGCCCTAAGGCCGGCCATCTCCCATGGATCACAGCATCCACGGGGTCTGCAAAAGGCAACCCCGCCGGGGGCCTGCTTCAAATGTGGAAAAGAAGGCCACTGGGCTCGCCAATGTCCCAATCCCCAACCTCCTTCTAAGCCCTGTCCCAGCTGCGGGCTAACGGGCCACTGGAAGAGTGACTGCCCTACGACTGGCCCTCCCTCAGCGTCTCCACGCGGGGGGCAGGCCTACCCAATGGCATTACCACTTGAACTGCTGGGATTGGCTGACGACTGACGGCGCCCGGACTCGAAGACCCCCATCACCCTCGCCGAGCCCAGGGTAACGCTACAGGTAGCGGGTAAGTCCATCTCATTTCTGGTGGACAAGGGGGCTATCTATTCGGTCCTGCCTACTTATTCCGGGCCAGTTTCTCCTTCCCAGATCTCGGTCATGGGTATTGATGGCAAACCATCCTTCCCACTCCAGACCGGTCCACTCCCACGCCATATCGAAGGACTCCCTTTTACTTATTCCTTCTTAGTCATACCATCCTGCCCAGTTCCCTTGCTAGGCCGAGATGTCCTTTTCCACTTAGGGGCCTCCCTCCAGCTGGTTAGACTTGACCCTGAGGTCCCCTCCTCCCAACTCCTGCTTCCTCTTCTCGGCCTGTCTCTAGAACCCTCCCCCTCCTATCTCCCTCTTCCAATCACACCGAACCCAATCAATCCCCAAGTCTGGGATACTTCTAAGCCCGTAATAATAACACACCATTCCCCCGTCCTCATCCGCCTAAAGGACCCCTCCAAATTTCCATCAAGTCCCCAATTTCCCATCTCTGAGACTCACCTTAGGGGCCTACAACCTATTATCACCAGACTCCTAAACCAGGGACTCCTTATCCCCACGGACTCTCCCTGCAACACCCCCATCCTGCCTGTCCGCAAGACCTCTGGGGATTATCGCCTGGTCCTGGACCTCCGACTAATCAATGAGGCCATAATTCCTCTCCACCCAGTAGTCTGGATCCCTAACTTTGCTCTCCTCGCTAAACCCTTATATCTAGCCGCTAAAGAAACCCCTCAAGGACCCCTCACCTCTCCTTCCGCCGTTCGACAGGCCTTTCTCACCCTCTGTAACGCGCTGATATCTTCTCCTCCCCTTTCGCTGCCCAACCCAAACCGACCGTTTCACCTTTTTGTGGATGAACGGGGCCGGAATAGCCACTGGACTCCTTGCCCAGCCTGTAGGCAAGGAGTAAGCCACCGCCCCGTGGCTTACCTCTCCAAACAGCTAGACCCAACCATTCGGGGATGGCAACCATGCCTTCGGGCCCTAGCAGCGGCAGCCGAACTGACCAAACAAAAACTGACTCTGGCCCACCCACTAACCGTGTTTTCCTCCCACCGGCTGGCCGACCTCCTAGGCCACAAGTCTCTCTCCCTCCTGGGCCCCTCCCACATCCAGGAGTTCCACCTACTGTTCATTGAAAACGCTGCTATCTCCCTCGACCTCTTCCCCCTCCTAAACCCGGCCTCCCTCTTGCCTATCTCCGATACCGGGACCTCCCCTTCCCACTCCTGCCCCCAAGTCATAGAGGCCCTCAGCCCGCCGAGAGAGGGACTCAAATGACACCCCTCTTTCAAACCCGGACTGTACCCTCTTCGTAGCATACTTGCTCCCTGTTTTCTTAGGTTCCTTCGCAGGCGCATGGAGGAAGTCTCTCGGGTGGCCACAAACCAAATGCGCCTCGGTCCTTACACCTTGCTTCCTACAGAACCCCCCACTGGTCTCCCCTAAGCCTCGGACCTCTGGTCGCCCGACTCCCCTTTCGACACCCCCATTCAGCATGAAGTAGCCAGAGATCGGAACACCGCCCCATTACACCAAAGATGTCGGGATGTAAGGCCAACTGGCCCGAGGCAGGGGAACACAATCAGATTCACAGGTTGCATCAGACCGAAGCTCTCGGACCACCCAGTTCCAGAAACTGACATGGAGACTTTCCGGACCACCCAGTTCCAGGAACTGACCTGGGGACTTTGCACCCGGCCCAGCCTTCCCGCCTTTCGAGGGGCGGGACTAACGGTCCCCCAGGATACCCGAAAAGACCACCAAATAAGGAATACCCTGCACCCTCCCAGATTCACCACACCCCTTTCCCTTCTTCCCCTATAAAATCTTGCCCAACCCTCGCCCGGGCGCGACCTCTCTGGCCCCTTTCTCTCGGACCAGTGAACCTCGCCCGGGAGCGCTCCCTAATAAAGCTCACTTGAAGCTTTCCTCTGTTTCGCGGTGCCGTTTGTTAAGATCCGACCTTACAAAAAGTTTTGTTAAAGTGCTGTCCTGTCTGTTTCTCAGTATCAGCAGCCTTATTCTTTTCTCTTAACCAGTTGAAGTTACCCCAACTCCTTAATGAAGTCTTTTTTTTTTTTTAAGGAATTTTGCCTTTTTAAAAAAAAATTTTTATTTATTTATGGCTGTGTTGGCTCTTCGTTTCTGTGCGAGGGCTTTCTCCAGTTGCGGCAAGTGGGGGCCACTCCTCATAGTGGTGCGCGGGCCTCTCACTATCGCGGCCTCTCTTGTTGCGGAGCACAGGCTCCAGATGCGCAGGCTCAGTAATTATGGCTCACGAGGCTAGTTGCTCCGCGGTATGTGGGATCTTCCCAGACCAGGGCTCGAATCCGTGTCCCCTGCATTGGCAGGCAGATTCTCAACCACTGCGCCACCAGAGAAGCCCAATGAAATCATTCTTTAAAAATCATTTTCTCTCGGGACTTCCCTGGTGGTCCAGTGGTTAGACTCTGCACTCCGGGTGCAGGGGTCACGGATTTGAGCCCTGTTCGGGGAACTAAGATCTCACATGCTACACGGTGCGGCCTAAAAACAAAAACAAACAAAAAAATCATTTTCTCTTTTCAGACAATATTAACTTAGAACAATCCCACGTGTACATAGGGAGAGAACGAATATTAAGTGTCTATAGATCAGTCACACCTATGAGTTTTGCATATGCTACTTAATTTATTCCAGACAATAAGCCTGTAAAGTTGATGGTATTATTCCCATCAAATATAAAGTTTTTACAAATGTAGAACTAAGGCCCTGAGATGTTAAGTTTTGCCCAGTGTATGTGTAGTATGTTCCAAGTTAGATTTAAGCCTAACATTTCTTGTCCCAAGCATCTCAGTCTAGTAACAGAGATAGGTACTTGAATAAATAAGTTATGAAGCTGTTTCATAAGTTACAGAGCCATTAAAAATGAGCAATATGTCTATATTTATTGCCAGTGAAAGATGTTCACCTTGTATTATTGAGTGAAAACACGTTGAAGAACAGAATCAGTATTATGAGCCTGTTCATTTATTCACTGATTCAGGAATGTATATTGAGTGCCTCCTTTGTCTTAGGCACTGTTCTAGGCACTTAGGATACTTGAGTGAACAAAAGAGTGTTTTTTTATGGAGCTTACAATCTATTAATATAGAATAGAATGTAAAAGAGACGGAATTAAATGAGGCAGCTTGGGCTGCAAGAAGGACTTGGAGAGAAAGCCTCAGTGATAGGTAAATTCATCCATAACAAATGGGTAATTGTTGGGAGACAGTTCTCCGAGTCTCTTTTGTATTTCTGCACATCTTGTGAGCAGAGGCACTGGCTGCTTTGTTCTGGACTCTCTTTTCAGAGAACAGACTTGGGAGATACAATATCTCCCTGTGGAGCAGAGGGCAGACTTATTTATTGTCCAGAATAATAAAGATAATGTTTTCCTTTGGGACAAAGGTTAGGCAGATTTGCTTGATGTAAGATTTGCGTTCCTTCAGTTCAGGGTTCCCAGCTGTGATTCAAACCCATTGCATGTGCAGTATCCCCCCAGACCCCTCTGCATTGCCCTGTGGGAATTGGGGGACAAGGGGAACCAATGTGAACCTGAAGCTCATTCTCCTTGAGGAGTAAAATCCTTTGCCTCTGACTCAGAAGTCCTGTGTCTTCTGCTAGCATCCATGAAATGGTGGCAGGTAGCTTGTTAGCTTACAAGTAGGCCAGACTCATCACAGTTCTTGATAATAGGCATGAGTTTATTTTTATTTTAATTTGAGAGGACTCAGTTATTTTTTTTTAAACTTATAGTTCTTATTTTTATCCTAGCTTTCAGCTCCTATTTCTTGGTGTAGTGCATTTAATTACCAAAAGGGTAGAGGAGGTTTATACTAGGTTGTTCTAGAAGCCCATTTTATGGAATGTGGAGCAATACAATTTTTTAAAAAATAAATTTATTTATTTATTTATTTATTTTTGGCTGTGTTGGGTCTTCGTTGCTGTGTGCAGGCTTTTCTCTAGTTGTCGTGAGCGGGGGCCACTCTTCATTGTGGTGCGTGGGCTTCTCATTGTGGTGGCTTCTCTTGTTGCGGAGCATGGGCTCTAGGCACGCGGGTTTCAGTAGTTGTGGCACGCAGACTTCAGTAGTTGTGCCTCGCGGGCTCTAGAGCGCAGGCTCAGTAGTTGTGGCGCACGGGCTTAGTTGCTCCGCGGCATGTGGGATCTTCCCGCACCGGGGCTCAAACCCGTGTCCCCTGCATTGGCAGGCGGATTCTTAACCACTGGGCCACCAGGGAAGCCCAATACAATCATTTTGATCTCCTAAGTCACATATAAAAATATCATTTAGGAGCTGTCTTGTCTCTATCGTGTCTCAGTGCATGTTTTTATGTACAAGGTCATATGGAAGAATTCTTGCTCAAATTACTCTGTCTTCTATTCTCTCATGTTGCACTACCATTTTCTCTAGTTGGAAATGGCTAGAGCCATGTTTTCAAGCCCAGATTTTAAAAATTTGGAAAAAAAATTTTAATACTTTTTTCTTAGCATTTTAATGAATTTTAATTACTGTCGTGTTGTTAATTTGAATACTTCTTTCCTTAACTCTTAATTTATAACTCAGTAGGATTGCCAAAGGAATTGGCCAAAAGGAAAAGATTTAAAAAAATTTTTTCTGTTTACTAGTTAGCATCTTTTTAAAACTGAAAATCAGATTTGAAAAGTTAATTATATAAAGTATAACCTAATTCATGAAAATACTTTGCTGAATTTCTGCAGGTTGTTTTATTCCAATAAGTTTAGGAACTATACCCCACCCGAACACACGCAAAATCTTTAACCCACGTGTTCATCCATTATCTAGCGATCTTACCAGTTACAGGCAAGGACAGAGAAAACAGTCTGGCTTCAAGAAGATCTTGCTCTTTACGTGGAATGCAAGAAAACATAATAGAGTCCCTTGTGACAGTATATAGAGAGCATAGTCAGATTTAATTTTGAAATCTCATCAGCCTGATTACTTAGCTAATTACTGTTCTTTGTCATATATATATTCGGCTTCCTTTCATTACAGCTTCTGAATAAGCATGAAGCTTTTTGGTCCATTTTTGGTAAAAATGATTCATTTCTTAAACATAATTTCTCTTTCAAAGGAGGAATTTATTATATTTTTGAAGTATTATAACTTTTCTGCTATTGATGGGTATTTAGGCTGATTTAATTTTTGTGCTCTCACATTTCGTCACTGTGAAATGAACTTTTAAGTATTTTAGCATTTCTGAAAGTGAGATGTTTAAAAATAGGTGGTATATTCTAAAACAGTTTGCCATCCTTTTTAAAATTGAAAACCTATTCCCCACCTCCAGTCTTCTCTTATCCCCTTTCTCTGCTTTATTTTTCCATATAGAGTTTTTACCAAGTCACATATTGTTTATTTTCTTTTATTAAGCTAACTAGAGTCAGGGATCTTTTTCTCTTTTATTTTACCATTGTATCTCTAGCTCCTAGAACACGACCTGGAATGGAGTAAGTACGCAATATATTTGTTGAATGAATGGACGAATGAAGGGAACATTTAAGTGTTTATTGTGGTTGCAGATACTGTGCTAAGCCCTTTCTCTCCTTGAATCACTTAATAAACACATGAGGTAGGTAGGTACTCTAATGAGGAAACTAGGGATGAGGAGGAGTTAATTTGCCCAGTGTCACTCAGCCTGTAAATGGAGGAATTAAAATTAGAGCTTGACTCTACCTCATGACAGTTCCTAGGCTCTTAACAGTGTTACACTTGTCTAAGCAATAAATTGTATGATTTATTTAGTTCTTTCTTTTTAAACAGGAAGAAGAGAATTTATCCAAAGATTAAAACTTGAAGCAACCCTGAATGTGCATGATGGCTGTGTAAGTAATAGTTAATTCTCAACTATGAAGGACTTTAATACTAAGTGTTCAGATGTTTGAGGAACTGCCCCAGTCCTCCCAAAAGAGATTGGACTAAGTATAAGAAAATGGGAGAATTAAGTTTTACATTAAAACGTAAAAGTATACTTTGAATTTAGGAAAGCATATGGGAGATTTTTTAAAGAATGATGAGTTTTCTAACATTATCAAAAGGTTTTCATCTCTTTCACTCTATTGGTACTGATTTTGTGACAGTCACTAGTGATCTTGATGTCTCCAAATCTAGTGGTCACTTCTCAGAAACTTTAGACATTGGTTGAATACATTTTCTTTTTTGAAATACTTATTCTCTTGGATTCTGCGAACACCACACTCTCTTGGTTTTCTTTCTATCTCATTGACTTGTTGCATCTTCTCTGTCTTCTTCCCTGACTCCTCCACCTCTTCACCTTCAAATGTTGGATGTACCAACATTCTATCTTGGTTCCTCCCACCCTGTTTTCTCTTCACTTTTCTAAGTGATTTTGTTTAGTCCCATGGCTGAAAAACATGACTTCCAACTTTCCACTTCTTCCCAGAACTCCAGATTTATATAAATAACTCTCTAGTTAACATTTCCAGTTGCATGTCTAATAGCACCCCAAATTTAACAAGGTCAAAACAAAACTCTTGTAAGGTTTTGTTAGGAAAACTTCAGACACTGGACTTCCCTGGTGGCACAGTGATTAAGAATCTGCCTGCCAATGCAAGGGACATGGGTTCAAGCCGTGGTCTGGGAAGATCCCACATGCCGCGGAGCAACTAACCCTGTGTGTAACAACTACTGAGCCTGTGCTCTAGACCCCGTGAGACACAACTACTGAGCTCGTGTGCCACAACTACTGAAGCCCATGTGCCTAGAGCCTGTGCTCTGCAACAGGAGAAGCCACCACAATGAGAAGCCCACGTGCAGAAACGAAGACCAAACGCAGCCAAAAATAAATGAGTGAATGAATAAATAAAAAAATCAATTAATTAATTAAAAAAAACCCTTTAATCATGCTTTTCATATACTCAGGACCTGGATTTAGCAATTAATCAAGATTTTGGCACATTTTCTTTTTCCATTTCATTTTTTTCTCTTTGCTGAAGTATTTTAAAGCAAATCTCAGATGTGAAATCATTTCACCTCTGTATATAAGCTAAAAGTAATGGACATTTTTTTATGTAATCAAAATGGCATTATATAATTTAACAAGATAGTATATTTTTTTGTATCATCTAATACACAGTCCATAATCAAATTTCCCCCATTGTTTAAAAATCTCCTTTTTTTTTAAAAAACATTCTTATTGGAGTATAATTGTTTTACAATGTTGTGTTAGTTTCTGCTGTACAAAACAGTGAATCAGCTATATGTATACATATATCCCCATATCCCCTCCCTCTTGAGCCTCCCTCCCACCCTCCCTGTTGCACCCCTCTAGGTCATCGCAAAGCATCGCGCTGATTTCCCTGTGCTATGCAGCAGCTTCCCACTAGCCATCCATTTCACATTTGGTAGCGTATATATGTCCATGCTACTCTCTCACTTCGTACCAGCTTCCCCTTCCCACTCTGTGTCCTCAAGTCTGTTCTCTACGTTTGTGTCTTTATTCCTGTCCTCCCACTAGGTTTTAGATTGCTTATATGTGTGTTAGCATATGGTATTTGTTTTTCTCTTTCTGACTTACTTCACTCTGTATGACAGGCTCTAGGTCCGTCCACCTCATTACAAATGACTCAATTTTGTTCCTTTTTATGGCTGAGTAATATTCCGTTGTATATAGGTGCCACATCTTCTTTATCCATTCATCTGTCAGTGAACATTTAGGTTGCTTCCATGTCTTGGCTATTGTAAATAGTGCTGCAGTGAACTTTGTGTTACATGCGTCTTTTTGAATTATGGTTTTCTCAGGGTATATGCCCAGTAGTGGGATTGCTGGGTCATTAGGTAGTTCTATTTTCAGTGTTTTAAGGAACCTCCATACTGTTCGCCATAGTGGCTGTATCAATTTACATTCCCACCAACAGTGCAGGAGCGTTCTCTTTTCTCCACACCCTCTCCAGCATTTATTGTTTCTAGATTTCTTGATGATGGCCATTCTGACCGGTGTGAGGTGATACCTCATTGTGGTTTTGATTTACATTTCTCTAATGATTAGTGATGTTGAACATCTTTTCATGTGTTTGTTGGCAATCTGTATGTCTACTTTGGAGAAATGTCTGTTTAGGTCTTCCGCCCATTCATGGATCAGGTTGTTTGGTCTTTTGATACTGAGATGCATAAGCTGCTTGTATGTTTTGGAGATTAATCCTTTGTCCGTTTCTTCGTTTGCAAATATTTTCTCCCATTTGGAGGTTTGTCTTTTTCTCTTGTTTATGGTTTCCTTTGCTGTGCAAAAGCTTTTAAGGTTCATTAGGTCCCATTTGTTTATTTTTGATTTTATTTCCGTTAATCTAGGAGGTGGGTCAAAAAGGATCTTGCTGTGATTTATGTCACAGAGTGTTCTGCCTATGTTTTCCTCTAAGAGTTTGATAGTGTCTGGTCTTACATTTAGGTCTTTAATCCCTTTTGAGTTTATTTTTGTGTATGGTGTTAGGAAGTGTTCTAATTTCATTCTTTTACCTGTAGCTGTCCGGTTTTCCCAGCACCACTTATTGAAGAAGCTGTCTTTTCTCCATTGTATATTCTTGCCTCCTTTGTCAAAGGTAAGGTGACCATATGTGTGTGGGTTTATCACTGGGCTTTCTATCCTATTCCATTGATTGATATACTGTTTTTGTGCCAGTACCATACTGTCTTGATTACTGTAGCTTTGTAGTATAGCCTGAAGTCAGGGAGCCTGATTCCTCCAGCTCTGTTTTCTTTCTCAAGATTGCTTTGGCTATTTGGGGTCTTTTGTGTTTCCATGCAAATTGTAAAATTTTTTGTTCTAGTTCAGTGAAGAATGCCATTGGTAGTTTGATAGGGATTGCACTGAATCTGTAGATTGCTTTGAGTAATATAGTCATTTTCACAATATTGATTCTTCTAATCCAAGAACATGGTATATCTTTCCATCTGTTTGTATGGTCTTTAATGTGTTTCATCAGTGTCTTATAGATTTCAGCGTGCAGGTCTTTTGCCTCCTTAGGTAGATTATTCCTAGGTATTTTATTCTTTTTGTTGCAGTGGTAAATGGGATTGTTTCCATAATTTCTGTTTCTGATTTTTCATTTTTAGTGTGTAGGAATGGAACAGATTTCTGTGCATTAATTTTGTATCCTGCTACTTTACCAAATTCATTGATCAGCTCTAGTAGTTTTCTGGTGTCATCTTTAGGATTTTCTATGTATAGATCATGTCATCTGCAAACAGTGACACTTTCTTCTTTTCCAATTTAGATTCCTTATATTTCTTTTTCCTCTCTGACTGCCATGGATAATACTTCCAAAACTATGTTGAATAATAGTGGTGAAAGTGGGCAACCTTGTCTTGTTCCCTGATCTTAGAGGAAATGCTTTCAGTTTTTCACCATTGAGAATGATGTTGGCTGTGAATTTGTCATATATGGCTTTTATTATGTTGAGGTAGGTTCTCTCTATGCCCACTTTCTGGAGAGTTTTTATCATAAATGGGTGTTGAATTTTGTCAAAAGCTTTTTCTGCATCTATTGAGGTGATCACATGGTTTTTATCCTTCAGTTTGTTAATATGGTGTGCCACATTGATTGTTTTGCATATAGTGAAGAATCCTTGCATTCCTGGAATGAACCCCACTTGATCATGATGTATGATCCTTTTAATGTGCTGTTGGATTCTGTTTGCTAGTATTTTGTTGAGGATTTTTGCATCTATGTTCGTCCGTGATATTGGCCTGTAATTTTCTTTTTCTGTGATATATTTGTCTGGTTTTGGTATCAGGGTGATGGTGGCCTCATAGAATGAGTTTGGGAGTGTTCCTCACTCTGCTGTATTTTGGAAGAGTTTTAGAAAGGTAGTTGTTCACTCTTCTCTAAATCTTTGTTAGAATTTGCCTGTGAAGCCATGTGGCCCTGGGCTTTTTGTTTGTTGGAAGATTTTTAATCACAGTTTCAATTTCAGTGCTTGTGAGTGGTCTGTTCATACTTTCTAGTCCTTCCTGGTTCAGTCTTGGAAGATTGTACTTTTCTAAGAATTTGTCCATTTCTTCCAGGTTGTCCATTTTATTGGCATATAGTTGCTTTTAGTAATCTCTCATGCTCCTTTGTATTTCTGCAGTCAGTTGTTACTTCTCCTTTTTCATTTCTAATTCTGTTGATTTGAGTCTTCTCCCTTTTTTCCTGATGAGTCTAATGGTTTATCAATTTTGTTTATCTTCTCAAAAAACCAGCTTTTAGTTTTATTGATCTTTGCTATTGTTTCCTTCATTTCTTTTTTATTTATTTCTGATCTGATCTTTATGATTTCTTTCCTTTTGCTAACTTCGGGGTTTTTTTTGTTCTTTCTCTGATTGCTTTAGGTGTAAGGTTAGGTTGTTTATTTGAGATTTTTCTTGTTTTTTGAGGTAGGATTGTATTCCTATAAACTTCCATCTTAGAACTGCTTTTGCTGCATCCCATAGGTTTTAGGTCATTGTGTTTTCTTTGTCATTTGTTTCTAGGTATTTATTTGATTTCTTCTGTGATCTCTTAGTTGTTTAGAAGCATATTGTTTAGCCTCCATATGTTTTTATTTTTTACCGTTTTCTTCCTGTAATTGATAGCTAGTCTCATAGTGTTGTTGTCCAAAAAGGTACTTGATTGGCAGGCAGGTTCTTAACTACTGCACCACCAGGGAAGTCCCCGGAATCTGTATTCTAGTCAACACTTTAGGTGATTTTAATCTAGGTGATCTGTAGATCATACTTTGGAAAATAGTGCTATAGCTACTAATTGAAAACATGAGACTAGAACAAGCACGTGGAAAGAAATTGCAAACTGGAAGGTCTAGGCCTTAACTCTAAGGATTCAAACATTTAAAACTTAAGCAAAGAGGGGAAAAGTGTCTATAGTCCGATCCTCCAAAATGTTATCTTTTTCCTGTTCACAGTTGTGGTATTATAATTATGCTGTAAATACACTTTTGATATCAATATATGTTATTTATTTTAAACCTTAGCACCGCTCTTGAGGTTCCCCTGATGCTCATGGTTAAAAATGGATCATAACAAAAAGAAATGGACATGTACTGCACTCCCTTATTCTGTTCTTATCCTCCTTAAGCAGCCTCTTTTAATCCGTGTTTTATTTCAGATCTTCTGGTAATTTCTTTCATTTCTGTGTGATAGTGTTATGTTGGTCTTTCTTGAAGTGTCAACTTTGGGTGTTGTCCATTGTTTTTCTGCTATGATAGAGGAGGAATTAACTAATTTATACAATTTTCTAAGATGTAGGCTTCTCAAAAATTTCATTACTGTTCTCAGTCTCTCCAGCTGTCACTTTAATTTTAAACAACACACTTAAGCATCGTTTTGTTTTTCTGTCATTCATAGACAGTATTTCTTGAATCCCTATTCTGTAAAGTATATTTAAGGCTTTCACCCTTCTTCCACCTTCCTATCTCTATTTCACACCTTTTTCAGCTATATATGCTTTTGTATTGTCAGTGTTGATTTCATTTGCCTCCTGTTCTGTAGCCATTGTTATTTTCTGAAATTTGTCAATGTATTTATTCTAAAAGTCAAAATTCAGTAAACAGTGTTAATGTCTTATACATATGTATATGTCGTAGTTTTCATGAAGCTCGTCACAATAAGGAGAGAATAGGACGAAAATTATATAATATATCATCTGTTTTATAGGTGAGCACACTCAGCTGCTCAAAACTCTCTAATGGGCTTCTGGCTTACGTATAGTAAATCCAAAGGCCTTACTGCTTCAGAGACCCTACATGATTTGGCACTTGCCTTCTTTTCCATTTCATCCCTTACTGTATTCTCCATTATACATGTTTGTTTTAGTCATACTCATCTTTTTGCTGTTTCTTTAAATGCACCTAGTACACCTCTGTCGTACGTATTTTGTTTTTTGCCTAGAACTTTCTTCCTCACATATCTTTGAAGCTTACCTCGTCATTTCATTTAGCTCTAACTGTTAACCTGTCAGAGACGCTTTTCCTGACCACCCTAATAGCTCCCCACTCCTCATCAGTATCTTTCTCTTTCTTCTGTTTTTTTCACCATAATACTGACATTATAATAACGCATTTATTTATTTGTTCATAGCCTGCATACCTGCCTCCCTCTACTCTAGCACTCTGGACACCAAATATATCTTCATAAATTTATTTTCTTCGTCTGGTGTCGAGGGGAGTGCCTACCACATATTTGGCACTTATGAAGTGTTTATCGAAGACACAAAAGCATGTGTTACATATTGGATTTTATGTGTTTCTTTAAGGAACTAAGGTCAAGTCTTTCTCCTTACTCAAAGGAGAATTTTCTAGTGTTAATTTCAGATGGATTCTTGCATCATGTATAACTGCCTTTGTGGTATTCTGAAGTTTTTACAAGCTGTGGATTCTGTATCTTTCCAGTTTTGAATTTACTTTCAGGTTTTACTGAGTATTTTCTCAAATATTTTTCTAAGGATGAGTGGAACATAAACTTTTCTTACTAGCTTAAAGATATCTTTTCTGCTTGCATACTAAAAAAATTTTTGTCCTTATTTTTATTTTGCATTTTTTAAAACGGGTGATGCCTTCTCATGGTACAAAAATAAACTACATAAAAAAATACACATTGAGGGACTTCCCTGGTGGTCCAGTGGTTAAGAATCCACCTTCTGATGCATGGGATGCAGGTTCGATCCCTGGTCGGGATCCCACATGCCATGGGGCAACTAAGCCCACGTGCCACAACTACTGAGCCCACATGCTCTAGAGCCCGTGTGCTACCAGTAGAGAGCCTGCGTGCTGCAACTACTGAGCCCACATGCCACAACTAGAGAGCCTGTGCACCACAACTACTGAGCCTGCGTGCTCTAGAGCCTGCACGCCACAGCTAGAGAGAAGCCTGTGCGCTACAATGAAAGATCCTGCATACTACAATGAAGATCTCGCATTCCACAACTAAGACCAAACACAGCCAAAATAAATACAATAAATTAACAAAAAAAAAGTATACATTGAGAAGTGTGGCTCTCACTCCTGTTCCTGTCTTCCCCATTTTTTTCTGTTCCCTAAAACACATAACCACTTGTTTTAGTTTCATGGGTATCCTTCTACTCTATTTTTCCCCCATCTTTATTGAGATATAATTTACATATATAAATGTATAAGTTTAATGTGTAAAATGTAATGATTTGATACACATATATATTGCAAAATGATTACCACAATAAGCTTAGTTAACACATTTATCACTTCACATAATTTCCATTTTGTTGTTGTGGTGGTGGTGGTGAGAACATTTAATATTTACTTTCTTAGCATCTTTCAAGTATACAGCACAGTATTGCTACCTATAAACACCATGCTGTACATTAGATTCCAGAACTTACTCACCTTATAACTGGTAGTTTATACTTTTTGAACATCTCATTTCCTCCACCTTCCAGCCTCTGGCAACCACCAGTCTACTCTCTGTTTCTATCAGTTGAGCGTGTTTAGATTCCACATATAAGTGATATCATACAGTATTTGTCACTCTTTATCTCACCCTCGGCATTCATCCACATTGTTGCAAACATCAGGATTTCCTTCAATTTTATGGCTGAAAAATATTCCATTGTGTGCATGGGTGTGTGTGTTTATCATATTTATCCATTCATCCATTGACAGACACCTAGGTTCTTTTCGTGTCTTGGTATCGTAAATACACAATGAATATGGGGTGCTGCGGATATCTCTTCAAGATAGTATTTTAATTTCCTTCAAATATATACCCAAAATTGGGATTGCTGGATTATATGGTAGTTCTAGTTTAAATTTTTTGAGGAACCTCCATAGTGTTTCCTATAGTTGCTGTATCAATTTCCCTTCCCACCAGTGGTGCACAAGGATCCCTTTTCTCCATGTCCTTACCAGCACTTCTTATCTCTTATATTTTTGATAATAGGCATTCTAATACGTCTGAGATGGTATCTCATTGTGTTCTTTTGTTGTTGTTGTTGTCCATGCTGTGCAGCTCGTGGGATTGAACCTGGGCCACAGCAGTGAAAGCACCGAGTCCTAACTACTGGACTTCCAGGGTCCTCCCTCATTTGTGGCTTTGATTTGCATTTTTCTGATGATTAGTGATGTTGAACAGTGTTTCATGTACTTTTTGGCCATTTGTATGTCTTCTTTGGAAAAATGTTTTTCAGGTCTTTGCCCATTTTTATGGTTACAAACTTTTTTTTGGTGGTACGCGGGCCTCTCACTGTTGTGGCCTCTCCTGTTGTGGAGCACGGCCTCCGGATGCGCAGGTTCAGAGGCCATGGCTCACGGGCCCAGCCGCTCTGCGACATGTGGGATCTTCCCGGACCGGGGCACGAACCCGTGTCCCCTGCATTGGCAGGCGGACTCTCAACCACTGCGCCACCAAGGAAGCCCCTTCTGCCCATTTTTTAATTGGGTTGTTTGTTTTTTTATTATTGAGCTACATGAGCTTATTATGTATTTTGGAGATTAATCCTTTGTCTGTTGATTTGTTTGCAAATATTTTCTCCCATATTGAGGGTTGAGTTT
Organism: Monodon monoceros; assembly: GCF_005190385.1. Taxonomy (NCBI): domain Eukaryota; kingdom Metazoa; phylum Chordata; class Mammalia; order Artiodactyla; family Monodontidae; genus Monodon; species Monodon monoceros. The sequence continues at coordinate 59,414,556 of NW_021703774.1, read as the reverse complement.
TCGTCTTGTTTACAGTTTTCCTTTGCTGTGCAAAAGCTTTTAAGTTTCATTAGGTCCCATTTATTTTTGTTTTTATTTCCATTACTCTAGGAGGTGGGTCAAAAAAGATCTTGCTGTGATTTATGTCAGAGTGTTCTTCTGACGTTTTTCTGTAAGAGTTTTATAGTGTCTGGTCTTACATTTAGGTCTTTAATCCATTTTGAGTTTATTTTTGTGTATGGTGTTAGGGAGTGTTCTAATTTCATTCTTTTCCATATAGCTGTCCAGTTTTCCCAGCACCACTTATTGAAGAGACTGTCTTTTCTCCATTGTATATCCTTGCCTCCTTTGTCGTAGATTAGTTGACCAGAGGTGTGTAGGTTTATGTCTGGGCTTTCTGTCCTGTTCCATTGATCTATATTTCTGTTTTTGTTCCAGTGCCCTATTGTCTTAATTACTGTAGCTTTGTAGTATAGTATGAGGTGAGGGAGTATGATTCCTACAGTTCTGTTTTTTTCCCTCAAGATTGCTTTGGATATTCAGGGTCTTTTGTGTCTCCATACAACTTTTAAGATTTTTTGTTCTAGTTTGTAAAAAGTGCCATTGGTAGTTTGATAGGGATTGCATTGAATCTGTAGATTGCTTTGAGTAATATAGTCATTTTCACAATATTGATTCTTCCAATGCAAGAACATGGTATGTCTCTCCATCTGTTTGTGTCATCTCTGATTTCTTTCATCAGTATCTGATAGTTTTCTGAGTACAGGACTTTTACCTCCTTAGGTAGGTTTATTCCTAGGTATTTTATTCTTTTTGTGGCAGTGGTGAATGGGAGTGTTTCCTTAATTTCTCTTTCATATTTTTCATCATTAGTGTCTAGGAATGCAAGAGACTTCTGTGCATTAATTTTGTATCCTGAAACTTTACCAAATTCATTGATTAGCTCTAGTAGTTTTCTGGTGGCATATTTAGGATTATCTATGTATAGTATCATCTCATCTGCAAACACTGACAGTGTTACTACTTCTTTTACAGTTTGCATTCCTTTTATTTCTTTTTCTTCTCTTACTGCCATGGCTAGGACTTTCAAAACTATGTTGAATAATACTGGCGAGAGTGAACATCCTTGTTTTCTTCCTGATCTTAGAGGAAATGCTTTCAATCTTTCACCGTTGAGAATGATGTTGGCTGTGGGTTTGTCATATATGGCCTTTATTATGTTGAGGTAGGTTCCCTCTATGCCCACTTTCTGGAGAGTTTTTATCATAAATGGGTGTTGAATTTTGTCAAAAGCTTTTTCTGCATCTATTGAGATGATCTTATGGTTTTTATTCTTCAGTTTGTTAATATGGTGTATCACATTGTTTGATTTGCATATATCAAAGAATCCTTGCATCCCTGGGATAAATTCCACTTGATCATGATGTATGATCCTTTCAGTGTGTTGTTTGATTCTGTTTCCTAGTATTTTGTTGAGGATTTTTGCATCTGTGTTCATCAGTGATATTAGTCTGTAATTTTTTTTGTAGTATCTTTGTCTTGTTTTGGTATCAGGGTGATGGTGGCCTCGTAGCATGAGTTTGGGAGTGTTCCTTCTTCTGCAGTTTTTTTGGAAGAATTGAGAAGGATGAGTGTTAGTTCTTCTCTGAATGTTTGAGAGAATTCACCTGTGAAAGGGTCTGGTCCTGGACTTCTGTGTGTTTGAAGATTTTTCATCACAGTTTCAGTTTCAGTGCTTGTGATTGATCAGTTCGTACTTTCTATTTCTTCCTGGTTCAGTCTTGGAAGGTTATACCTTTCTAAGAATTCATCTGTTTCTTCCAGGTTGTCCATTTTATTGGCATAGATTGCTTATAGTAGTCTCTTAAGATGCTTTGTATTTCTGTGGTGTCTGTTGTAACTTCTCCTTTTTCATTTCTAATTTTATTGATTTGAGTCTGGCTAAAAGTTTATCAATTTTGTTTATCTTCTCAAAGAACCAGCTTTTAGGTTTATTGATCCTTGCTTTTGTTTTCTTTGTTTCTATTTCATTTATTTCTGCTCCGATCTTTATGATTTCTTTCCTTCTACTAACTTTGGGTTTTCTTTGTTCTTCTTTCTCTGGTTCTTTTAAGTGTAAGGTTAGATTGTTTCTTTGAGATTTTTCTTGTTTCTTGAGGTAGGGTTGTATTGCTATAAAGTTCCCTCTTAGAACTGGGTTTGCTGCATCCCATAGGTTTTGGATCATCGTGTTTTTGTTGTCATTTGTCTCTAGGTATTTTTTATTTTCCTCTTTGATTTCTTCAGTGATCTCTTGGTTATTTAGTAACATTGTTTAGCCTCCATATGATTGTGTTTTTTACGTTATTTTCCCCGTAATTTATTTCTAATCTCATAGTGTTGTGGTTTGAAAAGATGCTTGATATGATTTCAGTTTTCTTAAATTTACCGAGACTTGATTTGTAACCCAAGATGTGATCTATCCTGGAGAATGTTCCACGTGCACTTGCAAAGAAAGTGTAATCTCCTTTTTTTGGATGGAATGTCCTATAAATATCAATTAAGTCTGTCTGGTCTAATGTGTCATTTAAAGCTTGTGTTTCCTTATTTATTGTCATTTTGGATGACTTGTCCAATAGGAAAGTGGAGTGTTGAAGTCCCCTACCTACTATTATTGTGTTACTGTCAATTTCCCCTTTTATAGCTGTTAGCGTTTGACTTACATATTGAGGTGCTCCTATGTTGGGTGCATAAATATTTACAATTGTTATATCTTGTTCTTGGATTGATCCCTTGATCATTATGTAGTGTCCTTCCTTGTCTCTTTTAGTAGTCTTTATTTTAAAGTCTATTTTTTCTTTTATGAGTATTGCTACTCCAGCTTTCTTTTGATTTCCATTTGGATGGAATATCTTTTTCCATCCTCTTACTTTCAGTCTGTGTGTATCCCTAGGTATGAAGTGGGTCTCTTGTACACAGTATATATATGGGCCTTGTGTTTTTATCCATTCAGTGAGCCTGTCTTCTGGTTGGAGCATTTAATCCATTCACATTTAAGGTAATTATACATATGTATGTTCCTGTTACCATTTTCTTAATTGTTTTGGGTTTGTTTTTGTAGGTCCTTTTCTTCTCTTGTGTTTCCCACTTAGAGAATTCTTTTAGCATTTGTTGTAGAGATGCTTTGGTGGTGCTGAATTCTCTGAGGTTTTGCTTGTTTGTAAAGCTTTTGATTTCTCTTTTGAATCAGAATGAGATCCTTGCTGGGTAGAGTAATCTTGGTTTTTGGTTCTTCCCTTTCATCACTTTAAATATATCGTGCCAGTCCCTTCTGGCTTGTGGTGTTTCTGCTGAGAAATCAGCTGTAAATCTTATGGGAGTTGTATGTTGTCATTTTTCCCTTGTTGCTTTTAATAATTTTTTTTCTTAAATTTTTGTCTGTTTGATTACTGTGTGTCTTGACGTCTTTCTGCTTGGGTTTATCTTGCCTCGGACTCTGCACTTCCTGGACTTGAGTGGATATTTCCTTTCTAATGTTAGGGAAGTTTTCGACTATAAACTCTTGAAATATTTTCTCGGGTCCTTTCTCTCTCTCTTCTCTTTCTGGGACTGCTATGTTGGGAATGTTGGTGTGTTTAATGTTGTCCCAGGGTCTCTTAGTCTGTCTTCATTTCTTTTTATTCTGTTTTCTTTATTCTCTTTTGTGGCAGTAAATTCTACCATTCTGTCTTCCAGGTCACTTATCCGTTCTTCTGCCTCAGTTATTCTACTATTGATTCCTTCTAGTGTAGTTTTCATTTCAGTTATTGTATTGTTCAGCTCTGTTTGTCTGTTCTTTAATTCTTCTAGGTGTTCTTCTTTAATTCTTCTAGGTCTTTGTTAAACATTTCTTGCATCTTCTTGATATTTGACTCCATTATTTTTCTGAGGTCCTGGATCATTTTTACTATCATTATTCTGAATTCTTTTTCTGAAAGGTTGCCTATCTCTACTTCATTTAGTTGTTTTTCTGGGGTTTTATCTTGTTCCTTTATGTGGTACATAGTCCTGTCACTTTTCATTTTGTCTATCTTACTGTGAATGTGGTTTTCATTCCACAGGCTGCAAAATTGTAGTTCTTCTTGCTTTTGCTCTCTGCCCTCTGGTGGATCAGGATATCGAAGAGGTTTGTGCAAGCTTCCTGCTGGGAGGGCCTTGTGGTTGGAAGAGCTTGGTGTATCTCTGGTGGGCAAAGCTCAGTAAAACTTTAATCCACTTTTCTGCTGATGGGTGGGGCTCTGTTCCCTCCCTGTCGGTTGTTTGGCCTGAGGCGTCCCAGCACTTGAGCCTACCCAACTCTTTGGTGGGGCTAATTGTGGATTCTGGGAGGGCTCATGCCAGGGAGTACTTCCCAGAATTTCTGCTGCCAGTGTCCTTGTCCCTGTTGTAAGCGACAGCCACCCCCCTCCTATGCATAGGTCCTCCAACTCCAGCAGGTAGGTCTGGTTCAGTCTCCTATGGGGTCACTGCTCTTTCTGCCTGGGTACTGATGCGCACACTATTTTGTCTGTGCCCTCCAGGAGTGGAATCTCTGTTTTACCCAGTTCTGTCGAAGTCCTGCAATCAAATCCCGCTAGCTTTTAAAGTCTGATTCCCTGGGAATTCCTCCTCCCATTGCCAGACCCCCAATTTGGGAAGCCTGATGTGGGGCTCAGAACCTTCACTCCAGTGGGTGGACTTCTGAGGTATACTTGTTCTTTTGTTTGTGAATCACCCACCCAGCGGTTATGGGATTTGACTTTATTGTGATTGCGCCCCTCCTACCATCTCATTGGGGGTTCTCCTTTTTCTTTGGGTGTTGGGTATCTTTTGATGATTTTCAGTGTCTTTCTGTCGATGATTGCCCAGCAGTCAGTTGTGATTACGGTACTCTCGCAAGAGGGAGTTGTTCCGTACAAACTTCAGGACTTCTATTTCTGTGAAAAATGCTTTTGGAATTTTGATAGGGATTGCTGTAAATCTGTAGATGGCTTTTGAGTAGTATAGTATAATATTAACTTTTTTCATACATGAATGTGTCTTTCTGTTTGTTTTTTCAGTGTTTCTCATCTTTGTCGTATAGATTTAAGTGTATAGATCTTTCACCTCCCTGGTTAACTTTATTCCTGAGTATTTTATTGTTTTTGATACTGTTGTAAATGGGCTTGTTTTCTTTATTTCATTTTCAGATAGTTCATTGTTAGTATACAGAAATGCAACTGGTTTTTGTTCGTTGATGATATATCTTGAAACTATAGAAATCATTTGTTAGTGCTAATAAATTTTTGGTGAAGTCTTCAGGATTTTCTATCAATATATATACGATGAGGTCATCTGCAAACGAAGGTAGTTTTATGTCTTCATTTCCAATTTAGATGCCTTTTATTTCTTTTTCCTGTCTAATTATTCTGGCTGGGACTTCCAGTAGTATGTTGAATACAAGTGATGAGAGTGGACATCCTTGTCTTGCTCCTGATCTTAGAGGAAAAGCTTTTTTCAACGTTTCACCCTTGAGTATGGTGTTAGCTGTGGACTTGTTATATATGGCCTTTTTTATGTTGAGGTGTAATCCTTCTATTCCTAGTTTGTTGAGAATTTTTATCATGAAAGATGTTGAATTTAGTTAAATGCTTTTTGTGCATCTATTGAGACAATCATGATTTTTATCTTTCCATTAATGAGGTGTATTAAAATTATTGATTTCTTTATATTGAACCATGCTTACATTTCAGTGGTAAATCCCAGTTGATTATGTTGTATGGGTCAATGATACTTTAAAAAAAATTTTTTTTTAAAAATTTTTTGTCTGCGCTGCGTGGCATGTGGGATCTTAGTTCCCTAACTAGGGATCAAAGCTGCACCTCCTGCATTGGAAGGGCAGAGTCTTAACCTCTAGACCACCAGGGAAGTCCTGGTGTATGATACTTTTAATGTGATTTTGAATTTGATTTGCTAGTATTTTCTTGATAATTTTTGCCTCTATATTCATCAGAAATGTTGGCTTGTAGTTTTCTTTTCCTGTAGTAGCCTTATCTGGCCTTGGTGTGAGGGTAATGCTTACCTCAGAAAATGAGTTTAATTCTTCTTGAAACATTTGGTAAACATTTAAAGCCTGAGAAGCTATCTGGTCCTAGGCTTTTTTGTTGTTGTTCCTGTTGGGAGGTTTTTTATTTAATCTCTTTACTCATTATTGTTCTGTTCAGATTTTCTTTTTTCATGATTCAGTCTTAGTCAATTATATGTTCCTAGGAATTTATTCCAGGTTGTCTAATTTGTTGGTGTATAATTGTTCATAGTAGTCTTTTATGACTCTTTATGTTTCTGTGGTATCAGTTGTAATGTCTTCTCTTTTATTTATAATTTTATGATCTTGTTAAGTCCTTCGAAATGTTTGTCAATTTTGTTAATCTTTTCAAAAAACCAGCTTTTAGTTTTTTTTATCTTTTCTGTTATTTTCCTGTTCTCTATTTTATTCATTTCTGCTCTGATCTTTATCATCTTCTTTCTGCCAACTTTGGGCTTTGTTTTTCTTTTCTAGTTCCTCAATGTGTAAATTTAGATGGTTTATTTGAGATCTTTCTTTTTTTCTTAATGTAGGCATTGATTGCTATAAACTTCCCACTGAGAACTGCTTTTGCTGCATCCCATGTGTCTTGTTTCCATTTTCACTTGTCTGAAGATATTTTTTGATTTTTTTTTTCTTTGATGCTCTGGTTGTCCAGGAGTGTGTTATTTAATTTCCACATGTTTGTGAAATTTTCAGTTTTCCTCCTGTCAATTTCTATTTTCATACCACTGTGGGCAGGAAAGATACTTGGTAGGATTTCATTCTTTTAATGTTTGCTAATACTTGTTTTGTGGTCTAACATGATTTATCCTGGAGAATGTTCTGTGTTCACTTGAGAAGAATGTTCTGTTGTTGGATGGAATGTTCTATATGTATCTGTTAGATTCATTTGATCTAAAGTTTAATACAAGTCTAATGTTTCCTTACTGATTTTCTGTCGGTATGATTTATCCATTGTTTAAAGTGGGGTGTTGAAGTTTGCTACTATTATACTGTTCTCTTTCTTCCTTCAGACCTGATACAGTCTTTCTTTTTTTTTTCAGTCATTCTTTTTAATTTTAGACATTCTAATAGATATTTAGCAATAGCAATATGTGGTTTTAATTCGTTGTGCTATCTATTTTTACATACAGTCATCCCTCCATATCCACAGGTTCTGCATCTGTGGATACCGAGGGTCGACTGTATTTCTCCATTTTATATAAGAAACTTGAGCATCTACAGACTTTGGCATTCGTCCGGGGGTCCTGGAACCCATTCTCTTGGATACCAAGGGAATATGGTATTCATCTGTATCCCTCAAACTTCCTAAGCTTAATAGTTCCAGCCCCCTTTTTTAAAGATTCTGTAGGATATTCTATATAAACAATTTTGGCATCTGAGAATAAAGATAGGTTTACTTCTTTCCCTGTCCGGTTTCCTTTTATTTCTTTTTCTTGTCTTACTGTGCTGTCTAGTACCCTAGACATTGTTGAACAGAAGTGGTGAGAGCAGACATCCCTGTCTTGTTCTGATCTTAGAGGGAAAGCATCCAGTCTTTCATTATTAAGTATGATGGTTTTTTAACGGATGTGCATTGTCCGGTTGAAAAAGTTCCATTCTACTTTGCTGAGAGCTCTTTTTATGAATCGTTGTTGGATTTTTTTCAAATGTCTGTTCTTTTTTCAGATGTTTATTCAGATAAACAGATTTATTTATTTATTGCAGTGATCATATGATTTTTTTTTTAGTTTGTTAATATCATGGGTTACATTGATTAATATTTGAGTGTCAAACCATTCTTGCATTTTCCTTGAGTCATGATGTATTATCTATTTTCATATATTGTTTTATTCAATTTTCTAAAATTCTGTTTTAGAGTTTTTGTGTGTACATTAAGGATATTGGTCCATAGTTTTCTTGTATCAATGAGTTGGTAAGTATACTGTTCTTTTTAGTTTTCTAAAATACTTGGTACAGAATTTTCATCTTTTATTTTTTTAAAATACTTGGCAAAATTCACCAGCAAAGCAGTCTGGGCCTGGAGTTTTCTTTGTTGAAAATTCTAACTGCAGTTTGTTAATAAAAATGGACAGCCTTGAGTAAATTTTGTTTAGTAAGTGTGTTTCAGGGATTTTGTTAACTCCCCACGTTGTTGAATTTATTTGATAAAGTTGTCCACAGTGTTCTTTTATATGTTTAAATATTTGTAGAATGTGTAATGATGTCACTGCTCTCATTCCTGATATTGGTAATAAGTTCCCCCACCCCTTCTTTTTCTTGATTAGTCTGAGTAGAGGTTCATTAACTTTGTCTTTTCAATGCACCAGTTTCTGGTTTTATCAATTTTCTGTGTTTTCCTGTTTTCTTTTTCATTGATTTCTGCTCTTATATTCATTATTTCCAATCTTCTTTTGACTTTTGATTTCATTGGCCTTGTTATACCTTTTTGAGTGGAAGTGGAAGTCATTGTTATGGGACCTTTATCCTTCTAATATAGGTGTTTTTGTGCTGTAAATTTCCTTCTAAGCACTATGTTCGCTACAACCCCAAAATTGAGATATGTTGTGCTTTTATTGTCATTCAGTTAAAAATACTTTGTAATTTATTTTGTGATTTCTTTTTTGACCATGTGCAATTTTATAGTTTTCAAATATTTCTTTGTGTTAATGATTTCTAATTTAATTCCATTTTGGACAGAAAACATTTTATGGGACTTGAAGTCTTTTAAATATATTGAGATTTGTTTTATGCCCCATAGTAAATATCTTCTATATTGGTAAATATTTCATGTGTACTTAAAAAGAATGTATATTCTGCTGTTTTTGGTTGTTTCAGATGTGATAGTAAATCTGGTCCTAGTTACTCCACCTTGATTGAAAGTGGAAGTCAGTAATTCCTTCTTTTTTTTTTTAATTTGGATATAGTTCACATTCCATAAAATTCATCTCTTTTAAGTGTTCAGTGCAGTGCCTTTTAACTATATTCATAAAGTTGTATGGCTGTCACTGCTATCTAATTCCAGTATATTTTCACCATCCCAAAGAGAAAGTCCATACCAATTATCAGTCACTCCCATTCCCCCTCCACCAAGCTATAATCTGCTTTCTGTCTCTGTAGATAAGCTTATTCTGTACTTTTTATGTAAATGAACCATATAATATGTGGCCTTTCAGACTGGTTTTCACTTAGCGTACTTTTTTAAGGTTCATCCATGTTGCAGCATGTATCATTATTTCTTTTTATGGCTGAATAATACTTCATTGTATGGATATTTTGTTATGAGCAAATGGGTTAGTCACATTTTGTTTATTCATTATTTGGTGAACATTTGAAATGCTTCCCTTTTTGTCTGTTATGAATAATGCAGCTGTGAACTTGAGTGTAGAAGTTTTTCTGTGACATGTTTTCAGTTCTCTTGGGTATACATTTTGTTGTGGAATTGCTGGCTCTTAGCGTAACTCTGTTTCAGTTTTTGACCGTACTGCCAAACTGCTTTCCAAATAGCTGTACTATGTTGCATTCCTACCAGAAATGTATCAAGGTTCCAGTTTCTTGACATTCTAATTCTTCTTATATTTTGTGTTTTCTTTTTCTTAAATTATTATAGCCATCTTAACAATGTGAAGTGGTAATTCATTGTGGTTTTAGTTTTCATGAAGACTGAGACCTATGTTTCCTTCTAAGAGCTTTAAAGTTTTGGCTCTTACATTTATTTTTTTTACATCTTTATTGGAGTATAATTGCTTTACAATGGTGTGTTAGTTTCTGCTTTATAACAAAGTGAATCAGTTATACATATACATATGTCCCCATATCTCTTCCCTCTTGCGTCTCCCTGCCTCCCACCCTCCCTATCCCACCCCTCTAGGTGGTCACAATGCACCGAGCTGATCTCCCTGTGCTATGCGGCTGCTTCCCACTAGCTATCTATTTTACATTTGGTACTGTATATATGTCCATGCCACTCGCTCACTTTCTCCCAGCTTACCCTTCCCCCTCCCCATATCCTCAAGTCCATTCTCTAGTAGGTCTGTGTCTTTATTCCTGTCTTACCCCTAGGTTCTTCATGACATTTTTTTCCCTTAAATTCCATATATATGTGTTAGCATATGGTATTTGTCTTTCTCTTTCTGACTTACTTGACTCTGTATGACAGACTCTAGGTCCATCCACCTCATTGCAAATAGCTCAATTTCGTTTCGTTTTATGGCTGAGTAATATTGCATTGTATATATGTGCCACATCTTCTTTATCCATTCATCCGATGATGGACACTTAGGTTGTTTCCATCTCCTGGCTATTGTAAATAGAGATGCAATGAACATTTTGGTACATGACTCTTTTTGAATTATGGTTTTCTCAGCGTATATGCCTAGGAGTGGGACTGCTGGGTCATATGGTAGTTCTATTTTTAGTTTTTTAAGGAACCTCCATACTGTTCTCCATAGTGGCTGTACCAATTCACATTCCCACCAGCAGTGCAAGAGTGTTCCCTTTTCTCCACACCCTCTCCAGCATTTATTGTTTCTAGATTTTTTGATGATGGCCATTCCGACTGGTGTGAGGTGATATCTCATTGTAGTTTTGATTTGCATTCCTCTAATGATTAATGATGTTGAGCATTCTTTCGTGTGTTTGTTGGCAGTCTGTATATCTTCTTTGGAGAAATGTCTATTTAGGCCTTCTGCCCATTTTTGGATTGGGTTGTTTGTTTTTTTGTTATTGAGCTGCATGAGCTGCTTGTAAATTTTGGAGATTAATCCTTTGTCAGTTGCTTCACTTGCAAATATTTTCTCCCATTCTGAGGGTTGTCTTTTGGTCTTGTTTATGGTTTCCTTTGCTGTGCAAAAGCTTTCAAGTTTCATTAGGTCCCATTTGGCTCTTACATTTAAATCTTTGATCATTTTCAGTTAATTTTTGTATGTGATGTGAAGTAGGGATCCAAATTCCTTTTGCTTGTGTATATCCAGGTGTCCTAGCACCAATTGTTGAAAAGATTATTGTTTCTCCATTGAATGGTCTTGGACCCCTTGTCAAGAATTACCTGACCATAAATGTATGGGTTATTTCTGGACTCAATTCCATTCCATTGATTGATATGTCTATGATCATGACAGTAACACACAGCCTTGGTTACTGTAGCTCTGTAGTAAGTTTTTCTAATTCCTTTTTAGGTGACTTGGTTTTATGTCTCTGGATATAAAATGGACTAATTAAAATAAATTTAAATAAAACTTAAGAAAGACTCATATTTCATTGTGAATTTATAGAACATTGTGCTTGCCAAATGGCACTCAGTATGCATTTTCACTAAGTAAAGTGGTAAATACTATTTACCATAGGCATAACGTCATTAGTGATATAAATTTTAAACCATCAGCTAAGTGAAGATGGCATACTCATTTTACTTTCAGTCTGCTTAAATTTCTTTTTTGCTTTCTTTTTAGGTTAATACGATCTGTTGGAATGAGACTGGAGAATATATTTTATCTGGCTCAGATGACACCAAGTTAGTAATTAGTAATCCTTACAGCAGAAAGGTAAAGTGGTTTTAAAAATCTACAACTTAATGAGAAAAAAAAAATCAAGAAGCTAGAAATCAAGAAATAGTGAATAATCATGGAGTGGGCATTTGTAAAGAATATCCCTATTTTTCTAAAGTTATATAATTTGGAAGTTATCACATGCAAGTTCCTTAGTTTCTTTAAGAAAACATTAGATTTCATTCAGCCTTTTGACTCTAGAAAATTTAAATATGCTTCATTTTATGCATGTGGATAAAATTGCCAAAAGTGACATTATCTCAATAAGCCATTCTTTTGGGGGAAAAATGTGATTTTTTTTTCTTTTATGCTCACAGAATCTAATCTTCAGCCAAGCAGTTTAAGAAACTGAATTTTATCAGTTTACAAACAGTGGCTAGGTTCTAATGAAATCCTTCATAACATCCAATTCAGTAAACTGGGATATCATATTAAATTTTAATTTGCATTATGTTCTGATTTTTATTGGCCCTTCTTCTGACTTTATAAGAGTAACTATACAAATACTTTTATATGAATGAGAATACCGTAGATTGGCAGACTGAAGTCATATTTAATATTAGCAATCATACAGAATAAATTGTTCATGTATTTTTTGTTTTTCTACATTTAAATAGTTAAGATATTTAAATAAATGTTTGTGGTTCTTCAGCCTAAAAAAAGGTTTGTATGGAGGCTATCCTTGATTAAAGGACAGGTCATAGTTTTATTTCAGAGATAGCTTTACTTAATTGTCCTGACTTAGCAGAGGGAAACTTGATGTTTCAGAATCCTGCTTGTCTTAGCTCTGCAATTACTCAGAGAACCTTCCTGGAATAATGTATATGTGGAATGCTTTTTGATCATCACTATCAGAATTTTAATGTTTACAGTATTTAAATCACTCATCTAGATACCAATGGAATAATTTTTTTGTTTTGAAAAGATGCAGAGCTTTACTCTTTTTTAAAAAAAATATTTATTTATTTGGCTGCATCAGGTCTTAGTTGCGGCACACGGGATCTTTCGTTGTGGCGTGTGGGCTCTTCGTTGTGGTGCATGGGCTTCTCTAATTGCGGTGCGCAGGCTTCTCTCTAGTTGTGTACGGGCTCCAGAGCACGTGGGCTCAGTAGCTGTGGCGCACGGGCTCTCTAGTTGTGGCGCACAGGCTCTAGAGTGCATGGGCTCAGTAGTTGCGGCATGCAGGCTTAGTTGTCCTGCAGCATGTGGGATCTTAGTTCCCCAACCAGGGATCAAACCCATGTTCTCTGCAATGGAAGGCAGATTCTTAACCACTGGACCACCAGGGAAGTCCCAGAGCTTTACTCTTTCCTATAAAAATTGTTGTAAAATACACATTACATAAAATTAAGCATATTAACCATTTTTAAGAGTTCAGTTCACCGACATTAAGTACATTCATATTGTTGTGATACCATCACCATCATCCAGCTGCAAAACTCTTCTCATCTTGCAAAACTGAAACTCTATACCCATTAAGCAATAACCCTTCATTCTTCCCTCCCCCAGCTCCTGACAACCCCTGTTCTACTTCCTATCTCTATGAATTTGTCTACTCCAGGTACCTCATATAAGTGTTTTTATACAGTATTTGTCCTTTGTGACTGGCTTATTTTACTTAGAATAAGGTCCTTAAGGTTCATCCATGTGCAGCATGTGTCAGTATTTCTTTTCTTTTTAAGGCTGACAAATATTCCATTGTATGTATGTATCACGTTTTGTTCACCCTTTCATCTGTCAGTGAACACTTGGGTTATTTCCACCTTTTGGCTATTGTGAATAATGCTGCTATAAGCAGAGCTGTACAAATATCTCTCCAAGTCCCTGCTTTCAGTTATTTTGTGAATATCCCCATTGGAATAATTTTTAAAAGATCTTATTTTTCCTTTATTTGCTTATTTTAAAAAAATGATAATCACTTTGATGTATGGTTCCCAGTAGAATATGTATATTTGAAAAGTGATTACTCTTCTTTTTCAGTTTGAGAAATGATTAATCAGATAATACTTTAAAAGATTTTGAGTATAACAAGACTTTATAGTTTTCACATAGTGGTTTTAATAGATGCAAATTTGCTGTCATATAGGAATATTTTTTGTTTTAAAACACTGATGATTCACTACATAGGAAAATTAAGTTTTTTGATCTTGAGTCAGATATTATCTGTTCCTATAGTTTTACTCTCTTTTTAAATCCTGTGAGTTGATGGAAAGATTAATTTATTGCATATAAAAGTTTTGATACTTTTAAAAAATAGATTTAATTGTTCCTTATGAATGGCATCATGTCTTAGTTATATATATCATAGATCTCAAATACATAAAAAAGAGAAGCTTCTTTTTTCAAAAATTACAGGCTAGTTTATTTGGACCAATCCTCCCACTGAAATCAACTCAAAAATGCTTGATTAAAAACTTTAAAAATTATCCTAAAAGTAAATAACTGTCTTGATAGTAAGGAATTATCAGTCCAAAATGGAAGGGAAAAAGGGAATCCAGAGAAGTGAGCACGATAGCCACTTTTGCCCTGAAGATATTTGTCAGTCTTAGCATATCTAAACTTTAGTTTTGGTGGCCTTGAAGGTCAAGGTAAATAGAAACAAAGCTCAGGATCCTAGTCAGGTATGGATTCCTATAAGAGACTTCGCACAATATTCTGGGACCCCCCCAAAGGTCCTCCTCCTCAAGGTATAGATGAAACAGAAGGAAGTTAGCCCTCAGGTAGCCTTGCAGCATCTTCTGTAAAAGAAATCCTGAGTATATGCAAAATTTTTCTTGATTTGGCTTCATTCAGCTACCTTTAGTTCTTAGAGCATAAAATGTTGTTTGTTTCTTCTATGCTTTGCTTCTGCTTTTCTCTCTTTGTGGGATGTTCTGCTGTCCCACGTACCTCCTACTTACTTGGCAAGTTTAATTTCATCCTTCAAGCCTCAGCTCTTATCTGTGATATATCTCTAGTTTACCAAGGCAGATGCAGGCATTCCTTCCTCTGTGTTCTCGTATTTTATGGATAACTCAATTATTATGTTTGTTTGCATGTTGCTCACCATTAGACTATAACTTCTTTGGGACAATGACCATTTCTTTTTCCTTTTTGTTTCCTCAACACTTAGTAAATTTCCTGTCATGTAGTAGGTGCCCAATAAATATTAGTAAAAGAAAGGCAAGAAGTTTCTGTATTCAATGCCTTAGACAAGGGTAGGCATGGGTTGGGGGAGGGGTGATTTTTACTAAGAGATTGAAGAGCTAGCATCTTCTATCTAGATACTCCTGGATCAAGCATGAAGTTTTGAAAGTGTTGTATATAACGTGATGCAGGAGGGAAGAGATACCTGCTTGGCCAGCTAGATTAGTCAGAGTAACCTGATGATCAGCAAAGTGATAGACATTACAGCTAGTTCACTTTCACATTTATTACTAATTGAAGTTAACAATATATTTTGTTCATTTTAGATTAAGTTACTCTGCCATCTTCCACCTCTGTAGGCCATTATTCTTAGATGTTTTCTGAAAAAGTATCATAATGCATTAATCCAAGGAAAGCACAAATAAGAAAATAAATCTAGCTTTCAAAAATTGTAACTGTTTGCAGCTGCACATCTATTTTTTTAAATCGACTTTACTGCTATTTATCTCCAGTAGCGTGAATATCTGTATTGGCTGTACTGATTCCATTTCAACAAATAAAAACAAATTCCGACCTTTGGTGAAATTACTAACTGTATATAGATGAGTACTATAGTTCTTCCAACAATTATCTATTAATAAATTAGGGAAAGAAGCAGTACAAAATGAAGTTAACATGATTATGCAGGGGTCAGGTAGTAGGTTTGATAGGCTAGATTAAGGAGTTTACTTTTTAGTGTAGTTGAAATAGCTGATCACTAGAGTATTTTAAACATGGAAATGATATGATTTGTCTTTTTAAAAGTTAGCTGTGGTTGCTTTTTGGAGAGTAGAGTTTGAGTAAGATCAGAAGCTAGGAGATAGTAGGCCATTGATGTAATCCAGAGACTGAGATGAAAATCTCTGAGATTGTAGTTGAGAACGGATGGTGGTTGAGGCAGAGATAATGGCATTAAAGGTGGTGAGAAGTAATTTGAAATGTATCTTGGACATGGATTTGCTGGTGGATTTTATATAGTGGATGAGGGAAAGAGAAATGAAGGATGCTTCCTTAGTTTTTGACTTGATCAATTGTGTGGGTGGATATTGATGTTATTAAGATGGGGAATACTAGAGAAAAAGGAGTAAGTTTGGAGAGGGACATCTGAAATCAAGAGATTTGTTTGACTTAGTTTTTTACTAATTACTTTAATGGTTACTCTGATTACTTTAATAAAGAAATTTCTTTCAATTTTTGAGTGATATGTGATATGCCAGTACACATGTTAATGTATTGAATGAGGTCCCTCCTTTTGTTTCTGGAGCTATACATAAACCTGTTGAATGGAGATAAATCAAATTGTTAAGAATAATGTCTGCTGAATGTGACTAAAGCAAAGTCAAAGGCCTATGAGACTAAGAAACTACGTACATTGTATGTAGTGACATATATACTTAAATACTTGGTAAACCATGCTGAAATATTTGACAGCATTAAAGGCTATGATTCTATCTTGTTTAAAGGCTTTATATTAATTATTCTCTGTGTTATTTCTTGTACCTTAATTGACTAGGTCTCAGTGTCTTATACTTGGAGAGAGGAATGAAAAATTTTTAAACGTTTAACAGTTTTTGTTCTCCATTGGCTTTGGTTGATGTAGGTGCAAATTCTCTCCCCTTTTTTTAATTTGACCTTAATTAAATGTGCATTAATAAGACTTACAGTACAGTACTGTATGGTACTCAGCAAATCCTCATTTTGTTCATGACCCTAGGTCTTAGATAAAATGAGGTGACTTAAGTACTTAAGGTGGTCAAGGTAAGTAGCTGCTAATACTTATACCAGATCTGTGTTCTGATTTGGTGTCATACTTCAGTTATGAATTTGTCAGTGTTATACAGTAAATACTCACTTAAAACCAAACCAAAAATAAAGTTGAAATATCTTTTCCTAAATTTATTTTAAGATTTTAAAACTGATGAAAAAGTTGAAAGAATAGTACAATGAACATCCACAAATAGATTGTTTAAAAAAGTATTTTAGAGTAAGTTGGAAGCATTATGCACTGCATTCATGAATACTTTGACATCTGTCTACTAGGAACAATAACATTATCCTATATAGCTATAATACAGTTACCATGGTCAAGATATGTAATATTGAATATAGAGTTGATCCTCATTACTTACAGATTCCATATTTGCAAATTCACCTACTCATTAAGTTTATTTTTAACCCTAAAATCAATACTTCCAGTGTTTTCCTGGTCATTTATGGCCATGTACATGTACAGAGTGGCAAAAAATTTGAGTTGCCCAGCACATGCATCGACACTCACATTTCCAGGTGAGATCAAACAAAGTGACACTCAGACTTCTTGTTTCAAATCAAATACTGTAAGCATACTGTATTGTATCCTTGTTGTGATATATTTAGTGTCACAGGTTTTGCATTTTTGTGCTTTTTGTTAGTGATTTCAATGTTTAAGTGGTCCCCAGCTATCGTGCTGAAGTACTATCTGGTATTCATAAGTACAGGAAGCCTGGGATGTGCTTTATGGAGAAAATATGTTAGATAAGCTTCATTTAGGCATGAGTTATAGTGCTGTTGGCCATAAGTTCAATGTTAATGAATCAACAATATATATCAAATAAAGTGTCTTTAAACAGAAACACATGAAACAAAGTTACTTATTGATTAGTTGATGAAAATATTGTGACCAGAGCCTCATAGGAACCTAACCCTGTATTTCCGTAGGAGCAGTGATTCAGCACTTGCTTTTTCAGTGTTTGTGGTGACTTTACAGAGCACAACTACCAGTAGTAATGAGAATTGACTATATGCTGTTATCATATTTGTATAATATATACAGTTTTGTACTGTTGACTGAAAAAAATGCACAACCTAAAAGTTGAGAAATATGTTTTATTTGGTGGATATACTGAGGACTTAAGCCAGGGAGACAGCCTCTCAGATAGCTCTGAGGGACTGTTCTGGAGAGGTAAAGGCGGAGCTAGGATATATAAGAGTTTTTGCAAAAAAAACCCTAGGTAGTCAGAACATCAAAAGATTACTGCTAATTAAAAAACCCCAGACATCTCAAGTTAACGAATTTAGCTCTTTGTTTGGGAAGATGCAAGAATCTGGGCTTATTGAAATTGTTCCTTTGCTATGTACCTTAACTAATCTATGGTCTGTATCCTCTTTTTCTCTATTTTGAATCCCCTCAGGGTGCACCATTGGGGGTGGCTGCAGAGACTGATGGCTTGATGGCTGGCAGCCTGCTTATTGCTGTTCTGAGTTTCCCTCAGGGTGCACCATCGGGGGTGGCTGCAGTGATGGTTGGATGCAACATCCTTTGTTTACTGATATGGCAGGTGACATTCGTTGTCCATGGTATATTACATATATACACACATAATACGTGCACATATATACATGTATAGTCCATGTTCAAATTTTCCCATTTCAGTAGTTTTGTCACTGCCATGCCTCCTTCAATCCAGCCCCCAATCCAGCACCACATATTTCATTTATTTGTCATATTTCCTTTGTCTCCTTTAGAACAGTTCATTCAACTTTTTGGTCTTTCATGACATTGATATGTTGTTTTATTGTTATATTGACATATCAGTCAAGTTATTTTATAGAATGTCCCTCCATTTGGATTTGTCTGATTGTTTCTTCATGAGTAGATTAACATTAAACATTTTTGCTAGGAATTCTCCATGGGTGATGTTGTAGTACCTGATATTAATTTGTCCCCTAATTGGTGATGTTAAGTTTGATCTTTCCATTGTGTAGGTACATTTACCCTTTGTGATTATAAGCTACGGGGGAGTAGTGTGTTGGGACTGTGTGAATATTCTCTTTCATAGCAATCTTTCACACAGTGGTTTCAGTATTCATTGATTCTTGCCTTAATCAGTTGTTATAATGTGGTTATAAATAGTGATTTTTAATTCTGTCATTCTACAGTTATTAATTGACATTATTCTGTGAATAAGAGCATTTCCTTTGTCTTTGCCACCTTTTTGAAAAAATTACTGTGGGATTATAGATTTTTATTTTTATTCAATAAATTATAATCTATCACTGATATTTTTATTGATGCTCGAATTGCCCCAGTTTGTTCAGTAAGACATTTTTTGTTGTTCTTTTATTTATTTATTTAAAACATTTTATTGGAGTATAGTTGCTTTACAGTGTTGTGTTAGTTTTGTTCAGTAAGACACTTAAAGTGAACTAAAGCAACTTTGTGTCTGTGTTTTGACATATTCCCTTATTTTGAGCACATTTTTTTTAAAAAAAGCACACCAGATATTCCCATTGCATTAAATTCCCATTGTATATAATACATTGTGGGGATGTACCATAATTTATTCAGCCAGTCTCCTGTGTTTTGCTATTATAAATAACTCAGTAAGTAACTTGGTACTTTTTTTTTTGGTATTATTGGAGGTGTATCTTCAGCATAAATTCTTAGAAATAGACTTGTCTGATCAAAGGATTAATGCATATGTGGTTTTGTGAGGTGCTGCTAAATTCCTCTCCATTGGTCTTGTACCATTTAGCAGTCCCACCAGAATTGTTTAAAGAGCCTGGTGTTCCGCGCCCCCGCCCCCTCCGCCCCCACTGCCCTGCATGCTCACTTATACAGTATGTTGTCAAGCTTTTGAATTTTTCCCAGTCTGAAAAGTGGGAATTAGTAATCTCAATGTAGTTTCAATTTACATTTCCTTTATGAATAAACTTAGATGCTTTTTCACATTTTTAAGGGCCTTTTGTGTATCTTTGGACTATCTCTTCAGATCTTTTGCCCATTTTTAAAAAAATCAGGTTTTGTTGGGTTTTTTTTTCCCCATCTCAATTTTTAAACACTGTTGGGGGATTTTGTCTTTTACCTGCAGTGTATGTTACAAATATTAAAATATTTATTTTAAACTGTATTTCTGTCACAGGAATTCTGGTCTTTTAAATTATTAAGGAGTTAGATGTAGGAAGTTTTGCTGTATCCTCATCTGTACCATTTCATTACTTTATGATTCATTTAAATTCAGTTTACTTTTATTTCTTCATCCTGAAAAGGAATAACTTAATAATCATCTAGTAAACAGTTTCAAAAGTCAATCAAGATAGTCTTTTTATATTTACTGAGGGTTTATGAGTGAGTCAGATACACCAAGTAGGTGGAAATATGTATATTTAATTTTCAAGGCACTGTTGTTGAACCCAAGTTTGTGTGCGTGATGCACAATGAGGCCAAACAAACCTAAATGTCAGAGTTTGGAGCAGAGAAAGGTTTATTGCAAGGGCCATGCAAGGAGAACAGGTGACTCCTGCTCAAAAGACCCAAACTCCCCATGGGTTTCAGGGAAGACATTTTTATAGGCAGAAATCTGGGGGAGGGCTGCTGGGTGTGTAACCCTCCTCTGGTTGGCTGGTGGTGAGGTAACAGGGTGGTGTTCTAAGAATCTCCAGTCAGTCTGGGGTCCACATGCTTGTGCCCAGCCTGAAGTTACCAGCCTCCACCTGGGTGGGAGGGGCTTAGTTCCTTTGGAGAACTCAAAGATATGTATCAAATTGTTATGCACAATCCCTTCTCCTTCCTGCAGAGAACCAGGACCAGTTCCCTTTGCTGTTTCTGCATTTTCTCAGTCCCCTAATTAGTAGCTGTTTAATCTGCCCTTTGGAACTCAGGGAAGGCGTAGGAGGCTAAAAGCCTTCTTCCTACAAACAAGAAACAGGGGACATTGAAAGGCTTTTATGCCTGGGACGGCCCCACAGGGTCCTGCTTGGTTTCAGTCCCCCGTTTTCTTTGATTCTCCTCAGTCATGAGAGGAACAGATGTTGGACGAGACAGGGAATAAAATTTGGATAGACAGGTTAATCATAAACTCTACAGAGGAACTCAGTTTTAGGGGGACTCAGTTTCAGCACTATTCCTGTTGATACTTAATCTTCACATCTCAGAGAGAAATAAAGAAAATATGTGAGATTCTGATTTCTTTTTTTTCTAATTACAATAGTTTGGAATCAAGTGATATTTTTTCATTTGAGATGAGAATGTTAATGAGAATTTATTCCTGGCTGTGATTATATTGAATTTGAATGTTTCTTTTTAGGAACTAATAAATTACTAAGAACTTCTTCCTCTCTGTGTTTTAGGTTTTGACAACAATTCGTTCAGGGCACCGAGCAAATATATTTAGTGCAAAGTTCTTACCATGCACAAATGATAAGCAGATTGTATCCTGCTCTGGAGATGGAGTAATATTTTATACCAATGTTGAGCAAGATGCAGAAACCAACAGACAATGCCAATTTACGTGCCATTATGGAACTACCTATGAGGTACAGTATTACTGTGATTTATCTATATGACATATTTGTGTTTGTTTTGTATAGGTGTGTATGTATGTGTAGATAGATATGTGTATGTACATATGTGAAGATTTGTGTGTATGTACACATTCATGCATAAATAGGTAAAGATATTATTGACAATATCTAGATTTCAGTATTTGAGAAAATGTATCTTGATAGGCTTGTGAATAAAGTTAAAGAATAAGATGTGAGTAATAGTAATGGGGTTTGTAATTCCTTGAGCAACTATACTCTAAGCAAACAGATATCAGCCTTTATAGATGCTTCTTTATTGTGCTATAGGGCTCTATACTAGGCTTTAACTTCGTAACCACTTTCTCACTGTTTTGCATAAAGTCACTACCGGTATGCTTATCAAACGTTCAGGTCAGAAGGGACGCTAGTACAGTAGACAAAAGAATCCGATTCCTAAAGGATATTAATAAACTGAAGCCCTAAACTGAATTAAATGAGGTGAAATGAATCTGAGACTCAATTATACTGCTTTGGTTCAGAAAAATTGCCTACTCTTCAGAATGCTCCTTTATAATTTTGTCATTTCATTTCTTTGTATCAGATGATTCATTGTTTTCCTATATTCTTTTAACCTGGTATATCTTTTTTCATTACTTGAATTTCAGTTCTTCTGTACCCTTATTTTATGATGTGTACTTATAAAAATAGTATTCTATAGCTGGATTTTTTTTTCTTATCCGTTTCTCACAAATTTGGCTTTTAACTGGAGATTTCAGTCAATTTATGTTTATTGTGAGTGCTGATCTATTTGGATCTATTTATATATCTTATTATAAATTTTCTATTTGAAAAAATTTTCCCCTATTACTTTCCCCCTCCTCTTTTTGCCTTCATTTTGAATTGCTTGAAGGTTTTGCATTTGGCCCATTTTGTTTCCGCTATTTGCGAGGAAGATGGACATTCATGTTTTACAAGAGTAATTAACAAAGTATAAAGTCAATAAATAACTTTGCCCTTCTCCTGAATGTACACTTTAGCACATTATAATCTCTTCATCCCTTGTCTAATTTTATATAGATATGAGTTTTATGTTGTTCAGAATGTAGTTATATTCTGTTTTTCCCCTCATGAATTAAAATATTATCATTGTTTTATTAGTTAGTGTTTGTTTAGCTTTACCGACATATTTACCAATACCTTTGGCTCTTCTGTTACAGATTTTCTATGTGGGGTCATTTTGTACCTGGTAAAGTACAGTCTTTACCAGTTCGTTTAGGTGAGAGTTTGTTGATCTAAAACAGTTTTAGTTTCCTATTTCCCTTTTCTTTCTTTCATTCACTTCTTCCCTTTTCATCCTTTTACAGAAAATATCTTTTTCATGTCAGTTCTTCAAAGGTAGTTTTACTAGATACACACTTATAGTTTGACAGTTATTTTGTTTCAGGTGATATTCCACTGTATTCTGCCCTTACTTTTAAAATTGAGAAGTCAGTCTAATTGTGGTTCCTTCGTAGTTAACTTATCTCTCTTCCTTGACTACAGGTAATTCTGTTTTTCTTCACTGTTTTTATTTCTTCTTAATTAATGTCACAACAGTGTATCAAGGTATGGATTTGCTTTTTATTTTTTATACTTGGAATTTATGTTCTTGATCTTAGAAACTGGAATCTTGAAAAATGAGGGAAATTTGTAGTTAGTAAGTCTTTGATTATTCTCTACCATTCTCTGTATTATTTTTTGTCCTTTACCTTTTATTTTTTTAAATTAATTGATTAATTAATTGATTAATTTTTTCACACACACACACACACACACACACACACACTGTATTTTATTTTTACAAGAGATAAATACACTGACACCAAGCATTGTAAATACATGACCACAACAAAAGCAACGATTGCAATTACCAAACACGAAACACACTCATACTATGTCATAAGATTGACATTCAGTCCAGTAATCCTCCACTGTAACAGCTCCTTTACTTTGCAGTGAGAATTGATTTGTATATTTTTTACCTCTGAGTCCTTGTGGTATTTTTTTTTTTATTCAAACAGAAAGTCACAAAAATTATCATCATCCTCATCAGTTCACTCAGTCCCATGTAATTAATTTTTTTAATCTTGATCTTCTGTTAGCACTTTTATGAATTCATCAGTTTTCCGTTAGAGTTCTGAAAATGCTTATTCATTCAGTTCAGCAGTATAGTCAGTTACCAGAAACCTGTACCTGTCAGAGTCTTTTCCATGAATTCCTTGGAGATGAAACCCTTTTATAGGAACATATTTGCAAAAGCATCAGAGTACGCCCAGAACTGTCTGTAAATGACAAAAGACTTAAAAATGACCACGGTTAAAGATTTGATGAAAGTTCATAATAATGGAATTGACAAGGAAATTTAGTTATTTCTGAGACATACATTTTAAAGTAATTACCAGAATTATGACTTATAACATTATACCAGAACATATAAGATTTTTAGAAATTTCATGTAATGTCTGAAACATTTATATTAACATATTTCCATACAAATAACCCAAAGAAAGTTTAGTATTAGTTGTTTTTTTTTTGTTTTGTTTGTTTGTTTTTTTATACTGCAGGTTCTTATTAGTCATCAATTTTATACACATCAGGGTATACATGTCAATCCCAATCGCCCAATTCAGCACACCACCATCCCCACCCCACAGCGGTTTTCCCCCCTTGGTGTCCATACATTTGTACTCTACATCTGTGTCTCAACTTCTGCCCTGCAAACCGGGTCATCTGTACCATTTTTCTAGGTTCTACATACATGCGTTAATATACGATATTTGTTTTTCTCATTCTGACTGACTTCACTCTGTATGACAGTCTCTAGATCCATCCACGTCTCAACAAATGACTCAATTTCGTTCCATTTTATGGCTGAGTAATATTCCATTGTGTATATGTACCACATCTTCTTTATCCATTTGTCTGTCGACGGGCATTTAGGTTGCTTCCATTACCTGACTGTTGTAAATAGTGCTGCAGTGAACATTGGGGTGCATGTGTCTTTTTGAATTATGGTTTTCTCTGGGTATATGCCCAGTAGTGGGATTGCTGGGTCATATGTATGGTAATTCTATTTTTAGTTTTTTAAGGAACCTCCATACTGTTCTCCATAGTGGCTGTATCAATTTACATTCCCACCAGCAGTGCAAGAGGATTCCCTTTTCTCCACACCCTCTCCAGCATTTGTTGTTTGTAGATTTTCTGATGATGCCCATTCTAACTGGTGTGAGGTGATACCTCATTGTAGTTTTGATTTACATTTCTCAAATAATTAGTGATGTTGAGCAGCTGTCCATGTGCTTCTTGGCCATCTGTATGTCTTCTTCGGAGAAATGTCTATTTAGGTCTTTTGCGCCCAACCCAGTTTTTGGATTGGGTTGTTTGTTTCTTTAATATTGAGCTGCATGAGCTGTTTATATATTTTGGAGGTTAATCCTTTGTCTGCTGATTCGTTTGCAAATATTTTCTCCCATTCTGAGGGTTGTCTTTTCGTCTTGTTTATGGTTTCCTTTGCTGTGCAAAAGCTTTGAAGTTTCATTAGGTCCCATTTGTTTATTTTTGTTTTTATTTCCATTAATCTAGGAGGTGGATCAAAAAGTATCTTGCTGTGATTTATGTCAAAGAGTGTTCTTCCTATGTTTTCCTCTAAGTTTTATAGTGTCCGGTCTTACATTTAGGTCTCAAATCCATTTTGAGTTTATTTTTGTGTATGGTGTTAGGGAGTGTTCTAATTTCATTCTTTTACATGTAGCTGTCCAGTTTTCCCAGCACCACTTATTGAAGAGACTGTCTTTTCTCCATTGTATATCCTTGCCTCCTTTGTCATAGATTAGTTGACCATACATGCGTGAGTTTATCTCTGAGCTTTCTATCTTGTTCCATTGATCTATGTTTCTATTTTTTGTGCCAGTACCATATTGTGTTGATGACTGTAGCTTTGTAGTATAGTCTGAAGTCAGGGAGTCTGATTCCTCCAGCTCCATTTTTTCCCTCAAGAGTGCTTTGGCTATTCGGGGTCTTTTGTGTCTCCATACAAATTTTAAGATGATTTGTTATAGTTCTGTAAAAAATGCCATTGGTAATTTGATAGGGATTGCATTCAATCTGTAGATTGCTTTGGGTAATATAGTCATTTTCACAATATTGATGCTTCCAATCCAAGAACATGGTATATCTCTCCATCTGTTGGTATCTTTGATTTCTTTCATCAGAGTCTTATAGTTTTCTGCATACAGGTCTTTTGTCTACCTAGGTAGGTTTATTCCTAGGTATTTTATTCTTTTTGTTGCAATGGTAAATGGGAGTGTTTCCGTAATTTCTCTTTCAGATTTTTCATCATTAGTGTATAGGAATACAAGAGATTTCTGTGCATTAGTTTTGTATCCTGCAACTTTACCAAATTCATTGATTAGCTCTAGCAGTTTTCTGGTGGCATCTTTAGGATTCTTTATGTATAGTATCATGTCATCTGCAAACAGTGACAGTTTTACTTCTTCTTTTCCAATTTGTATTCCTTTAATTTCTTTTTCTTCTCTGATTGCCGTGGCTAGGACTTCCAAAACTATGTTGAATAATAGTGGCGAGAGTGGACATCCTTGTTTTCTTCCTGATCTTAGAGGAAATGCTTTCAGTTTTTCACCATTGAGAATGATGTTTGCTGTGGATTTGTCGTGTATGGCCTTTAGTATGTTGAGGTAGGTTCCCTCTATGCCCACTTTCTGGAGAGTTTTTATCATAAATGGATGTTGAATTTTGTCAAAAGCTTTTTCTACATCTATTGAGATGATCATATGGTTTTTATTCTTCAGTTTGTTAATATGGTGTATCACATTGATTGATTTGCATATATTGAAGAATCCTTGCGTCCCTGGGATAAATCCCACTTGATCATAGTGTATGATCCTTTTTATGTGTTGCTGGATTCTGTTTGCTAGTATTTTGTTGAGGATTTTTGCATCTATATTCATCATTGATATTGGTCTGTAATTTTCTTTTTTTGTGGTATCTTTGTCTGGTTTTGGTATCAGGGTGATGGTGGCCTCATAGAATGAGTTTGGGAGTGTTCCTTCTTGTGCAATTTTTGGGAAGAGTTTGAGAAGGATGGGTGTTAGCTCTTCTCTAAATGTTTGATAGAATTCACCTGTGAAGCCATCTGGTCCTGGACTTTTGTTTGTTGGAAGATTTTTAATCACACTTTCAATTTCATTCCTTGTGATTGTTCTGTTCATATTTTCTGTTTCTCCCTGGTTCAGTCTTGGAAGGTTATACCTTTCTACGAATTTTTCTATTTCTTCCACGTTGTCCATTTTATTGGCATAGAGTTGTTGTAGTAGTCTCTTAGGATGCTTTGTATTTCTTCGGTGTCTGTTATAACTTCTCCTTTTTCATTTCTAATTTTATTGATTTGAGTTCTCTCCCTCTTTTTCTTGTTGAGTTTGGCTAATGGTTTATCAATTTTGTTTATCTTCTTAAAGAACCAGCTTTTAGTTTTATTGATCTTTGCTATTGTTTTCTTTGTTTCTATTTCATTTATTTCTGCTCTGATCTTGATGATTTCTTTCCTTCTGCTAATTTTGGGTTTTGTTAGTTCTTCTTTCTCTTCTAGTTCCTTTAGGTGTAAGGTTAGATTGTTTACTTGAGATTTTTCTTGTTTCTTGAGGTAGGCTTGTATAGCTATAAACTTCCCTCTTAGAACTGCTTTTGCTGCATCCCATAGGTTTTGGATCATTGTGTTTTCGTTGTCATTTGTCTCTAGGTATTTTTTGATTTCCTCTTTGATTTCTTCAGTGATCTCTTGGTTTTTTAGTAGCCTATTGTTTAACCTCCATGTGTTTGTGTTTTTTACATTTTTTCCCTGTATTTCATTTCTAATCTCATAGCGTTGTGGTCAGAAAAGATGCTTGATATGTTTTCAATTTCCTTAAATTTACTGAGGTTTGATTTGTGACCCAAGATGTGATCTATCCTGGAGAATGTTCTGTGCGTGCTGGAGAAGAAAGTGTAATCTGCTTTTTATGGACAGAATGTCCTATAAATATCAATTAAATGTATCTGGTCTATTGTGTCATTTAAAGCTTCTGTTTCATCATTTATGTTCATTTTGGATGATCTGTCCATTGGTGTGAGTGAGGTGTTAAAGTCGCCCAGTATTACTGTGTTACTGTCGATTTCCTCTTTTATAGCTGTTAACAGTTGCCTTATGTATTGTGGTGCTCCTATGTTGGGTGTATATATATTTATAATTGTTATATCCTCTTCTTGGATTGATCCCTTGATCATTATGTAGTGTCCTTCCTTGTCTCTTGTAACATTCTTTATTTTAAAGTCTATTTTATCTGATATGAGTATAGCTACTCCAGCTTTCTTTTGATTTCATTTGGCATGGAATATCTTTTTCCATCCCCTCACTTTTAGTCTGTATGTGTCCTTAGGTCTGAAGTGGGTCTCTTGTAGACAGCATATATATGGGTCTTGTTTTTGTATCCATTCAACAAGCATGTGTCTTTTGGTTGGAGCATTTAATCCATTCACATTTAAGGTAATTATTGATATGTATGTTCCTTTGTCCACTTTCTTAATTGTTTTGGGTTTGTTTTTGTAGGTCCTTTTCTTCTCTTGTGTTTCCCACTTAGAGAAGTTCCTTTAGCATTTGTTGTAGAGCTGGTTTGGTGGTGCTAAATTCTCTTAGCTTTTGCTTATCTGTAAAGCTTTTGATTTCTCCATTGAATCTGAATGAGATCCTTGCTGGGTAGAGTAATCTTGGTTGTAGGTTTTTCCCTTTCATCACTTTAAGTATGTCATGCCACTCCCTTCTGGCTTGCGGCATTTCTGCTGAGAAATCAGCTGTTAACCTTATGGGAGTTCCCTTGTATATTATTTGTTGTTTTTCCCTTGCTGATTTCAGTAATTTATCTTTAATTTTTGCCAATTTTATTACTATGTGTCTCGATGTGTTCCTCCTTGGGTTTACCCTGTTTGGGACTCGCTGTGCTTCCTGGACTTAGGTGGCTATTTCCTTTCCCATGTTAGGGAAGTTTTCGACTATAATCTCCTCAAATATTTTCTCAGGTCCTTTCTCTCTCTCTTTTCCTTCTGGGACCCATATAATACGAATGTTGTTGCATTTAATGTTGTCCCTGAGGTCTCTTCGGCTGTCTTCATTTCTTTTCATTCTTTTTTCTTTATTTTGTTCCGCAGCAGTGTATTCCACCTTTCTGTCTTCCAGGTCACTTATCCGTTCTTCTGCCTCAGTTATTCTGTTATTGATTCCTTCTAGTGTAGTTTTCATTTCAGTTATTGTAGTGTTTATCTGTTTGTTCTTTAATTCTTCTAGGTCTTTGTTAAACATTTCTTGCATATTCTGGATCTTTGCCTCCATTCTTTTTCCGAGGTCCTGGATCATCTTCACTATCATTATTCTGAATTGTTTTTCTGGAAGGTTGCCTATCTCCACTTCATTTAGTTGTTTTTCTGGGGTTTTATCTTGTTCTTTCATCTGGTACATAGCACTCTGCCTTTTCATCTTGTCTGTCTTTCTGTGAATGTGGTTTTTGTTCCACAGGCTGCAGGATTGTAGTTCTTCTTCCTTCTGCTGTCTGTCCTCTGGTGGATGAGGCCATCTAAGAGGCTTGTGTAAGTTTCCTGATGGGAGAGACTGGTGGTGGGTAGAGCTGACTGTTGCTCTGGTGGGCAGAGCTCAGTAAAACTTTAATCCACTTGACTGCTGATGGGTGGGGCTGGGTTCCCTCCCTGTTGTTTGTTTGGCCTGAGGCAACCGAACACTGGAGCCTACCTTGGCTCCTTGGTGGGGCTAATGATAGACTCTGGGAGGGCTCATGCCAAGGAGTACTTCCCAGAACTTCTGCTGCTAGACAAGTGTCCTTGTCCCCACGGTAGCCACAGCCACCCGCTGCCTCTGCAGGAGACCCTCCAACACTAGCAGGTAGGTCTGGTTCAGTCTCCCCTGGGGTCACTGCTCCTTCCCCTGGGTCCCAATGTGCACACTACTTTGTGTGTGCCCTCCAAGTTTGGGGTCTCTGTTTCCCCCAGTCCTGTCAAACTCCTGCAGTCAATTCCCACTAGGCTTCAAAGTCTGATTCTCTAGGAATTCCTCCTCCCGTTGCCGGACCCGCAGGTTGGGAAGCCTGACATGGGGCTCAGAACCTTCACTCCAGTGGGTGGACTTCTGTGGGATAAGTGTTCTCCAGTCTGTGAGTCACGCACCCAGCAGTTATGGGATTTGATTTTACTGTGATTGCGCCCCTCCTGCCGTCTCACTGTGGCTTCTCCTTTGTCTTTGGATGTGGGGTATCTTTTTTGGTGAGTTCCAGTGTCTTCCTTTCGATGATTGTCCAGCAGCTAGTTGTGATTCTGGTGTTCTTGCAAGAGGGAGTGAGAGCACGTCCTTGTACTCCGCCATCTTGGTTCCTCCACTTGAAGTTGTACTTTCTTTACCTTTTAGTTCAGCTAGATTGAGGTTCTTTCCCTTGCCTTAGTGTTGTCTGAGGAACACTATCTGAAAGCCCATTTCTTTGGAAGCAAATATTTTAATATTTGTTTTGTGTCAGGTATCTGAGGCAGATCTCCTAGCCTCCTCTCTGTATTCTTTTATTCTGGAATTCTGATGAGATACATTTTAAGACCTTATTCTGTCTACCATTAAAGTTATTTTTTTCCATTGATGTATAAAACATGTAGTTAAAGTACATAAACACTAAGCATATAGCTCAGTAAAGTATCACAAAGTGAATCTGTACATGTATCAACCACAAAGATCAAGAAATATAAGGCATTGGGACTTCCCTGGTGGCACAGTGGATAACTCCGTGCTCCCAATGCAGGGGGCCTGGGTTCAGTCCCTGGTCAGGGTACTAGATCTCACATGCATGCTGCAACTAAGCGTTCACATGCCACAACTAAGGAGCCCACATGCCACAACTAAAGAGGCTACCTGCTGCACCTAAGGAGCCCTGGAGCCGCAACCAGGGAGCCTGCCTACTGCAACTAAGACCCGGTGCAACCAATAAATAAATAAATAAATATTAAAAAAAAAAAAAAGAAATATAAGGCATGAAGTTTCCCAGAAGCCCCTTTATCCTGACTTCCAACACCTCATTTTTCTAACCACCTTAGTTTTTCTGTTTTTGAACATTATATAAATGAAGTCATATTAAATGGTCTTCTGTTTCTTTTTGTTTTTGAATTTGATGTCTTTTGCTGAACAAAATCTTACATTTGTGAAATTCATCCATGTTGGGTACAAGTATAATGTGTTCATTTTCATTGCTTTTTAGTATTCCATCGTGTGAATAAACCACAGCTGATTGATCTGTTCTGCTGTTGATGAAAATTTTAAATTTGATTTCCAGTTTGGAGAACATTCCTTTACATGACTTTCAGTATATTTATGTTTAGAGGTAAACTTGTTCGGTCACAGGGTACGTATTTGTTTATATTAGAGATAATGCCAAATAGTTTTCCAAAGTGTAACAGTTTTCGTTCCCACCAATGGCGTATAAGAATTCCTATTGCTCCTCATCTTTGCCAACAATTGGTATTGTTAATTTCTAATTTTGACAGGTTCTTGTGGTTTAACATGCCTTTTTCTGTTGATACTTCTGAGGTTGAGCATCTCTTCATATGTTTATTGGTTATTTGGATGTACTGTCTTGTCAAGTGCGTATTCAGATTTCTTTCCTAATCTTTCTATTGGGTTGTCCATTTTATTTCATTATTATTGTTGATTTATAGAAATTTCTTATATCTTCTGCATATGAAGCTATCTCTTCCACTCTGTGGTTGTATTTTCACACTCCTGATGGTGTCTTGTGATGAATAGAAGTTCTCAGTGTTGTCTAATGCATTGGTCTTTTCTTTTATTGTTAGTGCTTTCTGCATCCTGCTGAAAAACATCTTTTCTTCAGCCGCAGAGCACAGGGAGATCAGCTCGGTGCTTTGTGACCACCTAGAGTAGTGGGATAGGGAGGGTGGGAGGGAGGGAGATGCAAGAGGGAAGAGATATGGGGACATATGTATATGTATAACTGATTCACTTTGTTTTAAAGCAGAAACTAACACACCATTGTAAAGCAATTATACTCTATTAAATAAAGATGTCAAAAAATCTTACATGAAGGTTATGGAGGCATTCTTCTGTTTTCTCTTTTAGAAAGTTTATTGTTTTGTCTTTTCCATTTAAATCTTATAATTCACCTGGATTTGATTTTTCTGCTAATATGAAGTAGGAGTTTATTTTTTTCTCCCCTATGGATCTTTTTTGTATAAACATAACTTACTTCTTAGAAAATTAAATCAGAATCGCAAACAGCACATAAACAAAAGAGGCAGCCTATATAAGGACGTTTTAACAGTATATAACCTTTTGCCAAAGGTTTTTTTTGCTGAATACATATACACTGTGATTGGAATATAGTTTTTTGTTCAAAACTAAAACTTTGTGTCCATTGAACAGTTCTCCTCTTCCCCCTTATCCCAGCATCTGACAACTACCATTCTACTTTCTGTTTCTAAGAGTTTGATAAGTTTAAATAACTCACAGAAGTAGAATCATGCAGAAATTGTCATTTTGTGACTGGCTTATTTTAGTTAGCACAGTGTCCTCAAGTTTCATCTGTATTGTAGCATATGACAGGATTTCCTTCTTTGTTAAGGCGTAATAGTATTCCATTGTATATATATAACATATTTTCTTTTCTTGTTTACCCATCAATGATCATTTGCGATGCTTCCACCTCTTAGCTGTTGTGAATAATGCTGTAATGAACACAGGAGTGTACAAATATCTCTTCAAGGTTCTGTTTTCAATTCTTTTAGATATATATACACAGAAGTGGGATTGCTGGATCATATGATTATTCTATTTTTAGTTTTCTGAGGAATTTCCATACTTTTCTCCATAGCAGCTGTACCATTTTCCATTCCCAATAAAAGTGCACAGAGGTTGCAATTTCTCCACATCCTTGTCAACACTTGTTATTTTCTGTTTTTTTAAAAATAGTGGCCATTCTAACATGTGAGGAGATAGCTAAATAAGGTTTTTATTTGCTTCCTTAATTAGTGATGTTGAGTTAGCTCTTTTTGTGTATGTTGGTCATTTGTATATCTTTGGAAAAATGTCTATTCAAGTACTTTGCCCATTTTTTAATTGGATTGCTTTATTGTTGAATTGAAGAGATTCTATATATATGTATATACACACACATATATATATACACACACATATATATACACACACATATATATATGTTATTTATGTAGCTGCGTCTGGGTCTGATCTTAGTTGCAGCATGCGGGATCTTTCGTTGGGCATGAAGGTTCCTCATTGTGGTGCACGGGCTTTTCTCTGATTGTGGCGTGTGGGCTCCAGAGAGCACAGGTTCATTAGTTGCAGCACACGGGCTCTCTAGTTGTGGCACGCGGGCTCCAGAGTGCATGGGGTCTGTAGTTGTGGCACGTGGGCTGTGTAGTTGCAGCGCGCGGGCTCTTTAGCTGTGGCACGCGGGCTCCAGAGTGTGTGGGCTTAGTAGTTTTGACGTGCGGGCTTAGTTGCCCCATGGCAGGTGGGATCTTAGTTCCCTGACCAGAGATTGAACCTGCGTCCCCTGCATTGCAAGACAGATTCTTAACCACTGGACCACCAGGGAAGTCCCTCTTTATATATTTTGGCTATTAATCCCTTATAAGATGCAGTGTGCATTTTCTCCCATTCTGTTGATTCTCTTTTCACTCTGATGATTGTTTCCTTTGCTGTGTAGAAGTTTTTAAGTTTGATATTATCTATTTTCATTTTTGTTGCCTGAGCTTTTGGTGTCATATCCAAGAAATCATTGCCAAATCTGAAGTCATGAAGTGTTTCCCCAGGGTTTTTTTCTAGGAGTTTTATAGTTTTAAGTATTACATTAAAATGTCTTTAATACATTTAAATTTTTGTATGTGGCGTAAATAAGGGTCCAACTTCCTTCTTCCTTCCTTACTTCCTTCAAAACTGGACATGTGAATATCTAGTTTTCTCAATACCATTTGTTGAAGGGACTATTCTTTCCCTATTGTGTAGCCTTGGCACCTTTCTCAAAGATCATGTGACCACATATGTGAGGGTTTATTTATTCCTGGGTTCTCTACTCTGTTCCATTGGTCTGTAGGTCTGTTATAATGTTTTAAATGTAGTAACTTTGTAATACGCTTTGAAATCAGCAAGTGTGAGGCCTGCAGCTTTGTTTTGCTTTCTGAAGATTGTTGTGGCTGTTTTGTGTCCTTTGAGATTCCATATGAATTTTAGGGTTTTTTTTTTTTTATTCTGTGAAAATGTCCTTGGAATTTTGATAGAAATTGCATTAAATATAGGTCACATTGGGTAATATGGACATTTTAACAATATTCAGTCTTCCAGTCCATGAACACAGAACATCTTTCCATTTATTTGTGTCTTCTATAATTTCTTTCAGCATTGTTTTGTAGTTTTCAGTGTACAGATCTTTCACCTCCTTGAATAAGTTTATTCCCAAGTATTTTATTTTTTTGATGCTATTGTAAATGGGTTGTTTTCTTAATTTCATTTTCAGGTTGTTCATTGTTACTGTATATAAATACAGCTGATTTTTAAGTGTTGATTTTGTAACTGCAACCTTGCTGTATTAATTTATTCTAATAGTTTTGTTGCAGAAACTTTAGAGTTTTCTATGTATAAGATCAGGTTATCTGCAAATAGAGATAATTTTACTTCTTTCTTTCCAATTTTGATGTCTTTTATTTCTTTTTTCTTGCCTTGATGCTGTAGCTTGAACTTCTAATACTATATTGAATAGAAGTGACGAGAGTGGATATCTTTGCCTTGTTCTTGATCTTAGAGGGAAAGCTTTTGGTTTTTCACCATTGAATATATTAGCTATGAGGTTCTCATATATGGTCTTTATTATGTTGAGGTAATTTCCTTCCATTCCTAGTCTGTTGAGTGTTTTTTATCATGAAAGTGTGTTGTATTTTGTCAAATGCTTTTTCTATATTAGTTGAGATGATCATGTGGTTTTTGTCCTTCATTTTGATAATGAGATGAATTACTTTGATTAATTTGTGTATGTTGAACCATCCTTGCATGTCAAAGTAAATCTGGCTTAGACTATTAGTGTGTTATTGTTTGGGGTTTTTTTTTTCTTTTTAGCATTTTGCTGAGGATTTTTATATCAGTATTCATCAGGAATACAGGTTTGTAGTCTTACTTTCTTTTATTTTTTTTTTTATTATTTTTTTGCGGTATGCGGGCCTCTCACTGTTGTGGCCTCTCCCGTTGTGGAGCACAGGCTGCGGATGCACAGGCTCAGCGGTCATGGCTCACGGGCCCAGCCGCTCCGCGGCATGTGGGATCGTCCCAGACCGGGGCACGAACCCGTGTCCCCTGCATCAGCAGGCGGACTCTCAACCACTGCGCCACCAGGGAAGCCCTTGATGTAAATTTTTTAATGTAAGTGGTGTTGTCAAACCATCTGGTTCTGGGCTTTCCTTCCTTTGGATCGTTTTTGGCTACTGATTCAGTCTCCTTACTGTAGTGTAGCTTTGTTCAGTTTATCTATATCTATCTATCTATCTAATCTATTATTTAGTCTTGTAAGTTGTATATTTCTAAAAATTTATTCATTTCCTCTAGGTCATTCCATCTGTTGTTGTATTCATAGTAGTCTCTTAGGATCCTTTTTATTTCTGTGGTATAAGTTGTAATGTCTCCTCTTTCATTTCTGATTTTTGCTGAGTCATTTTGTTTTTTTTCTTGTTAGTCTAGGTGAGGGTTTGTTGATTTTGATACTCTTTTGAGAAGAACTTAATTTCATTTATACTTTATTCTTCATATACTTTATATCTGCTCTAATGTTTATTATTTCCTTCATCTATTAACTTTAGCTTTAGTTTGTTGTTCTTTTTTTAGTTCTTTGAGGTGTAAAGTTAGGTTGTTGATCTGAGATCTTTCTTCTTTTTTAATGTAGATATTTATTACTATGAACTTCCCACTTAGTACTGTACCATTTACATTTAAAGTAGTTACTTATAGGGAGCTACTCACTATTGCCATTAAAATTTTTTTTCTGTGTGTCCTGCAAATATTTGGTCACTCTTTTCCTCTCTTGCTGCTTTCCATTGTGTTTTATTGATTTTCTTTTTTCTTTAGTAATGACATGCTTTAATTCCTTTCTTGTTTTCTTTTGGCATCTTTTATAGGTTTTTTTCATTGTGTTTACCATGAGGATTACATAAAACATAGTTATAACAATCTATCTTGAACTGATAACAACTTAAATTACATACAAAAATACTATTCCTTTACATCCTTGCTCCACTTTGTTCAGTGTCATAAACTATGTCTTTTTATATTTTATATTCACTAACATAGTGTTATAATAATTTTTAATGCTTTTATTTCTTAAATTCTATACTCAAAAGTGATTTATGTACCACCATTACAGTATTACAGATTTTTGTATTTGTATATTTACCTTTACCACAAAATCTTTATATTTTTATATGCTGTGTGTTGCTGTCTAGCTTCTTTGATTTCAACTTGAAGGACTTCCTTTAGCAGTTCTTGTAATGCAGGTCTTTGTGGTGATAACCTTTCTTAGTTTTTCTTTATCTGGGAACGTCTTTATTTCTCCTTCAGTTTTAAAGGACAGTTCTGGTGGATATGTAGTATTCTTGGTTTGCAGGTTTTTTCTTTCAGTACTTTGAATGTATTATCCCACTTCCCTCTGGCTGGTAATGTTTCTGTTGAGAAATCCACTGATCTAATGGGAGCTTCTTTGTATGTAATGATTCACATTTCTCTTGCTGCTTTCAAGATTAACTCACTTTTGACTAGTTGTTTATAGTATGTCTTGATTTGAGCCTCTTTGGGCCCATCCTAGTTGGAGTCCTCTGAGTCTCTTGAATCTGGATGTTCATTTTCTTTCTCAGATTTGGGAAGTTTTCGGCCATTATTTTTTTCAGATAAGCTCTCTACCCACTCCCCTTTCTCCATCTGGAACTCCTATAACGGGAATATTGGTCATCTTGGTGATATCATATAAGTCCCTTAGGTTTTTTCACTTCATTCCTTTTCTTTGTTCCTCTGACTAGATAATTTCAAATGGCTTATCTTTGACTTTGCTGATTCTTTTTTCTGCTTGATTCAGCCTGCTGTTGATTGTCCTCTAGTGAATTTTTAAATTTAGTTACTGTATTTTTCAGCTCCATAATTTTTGTTTCGCTATTTTTCTGGTTTCTTTCTCATTGGTAATATTCTCATTTTGTTTATGCATTGTTTTCCTGATTTTGTTTAGCTGTCTATTTGTATTCTCTTGTAGCGCACTGAATTTCTTTATGACCATTACTTTCAATTCTTTTTTAGGTAATTCATATATCTCCTTTTTATTAGGGTCAGTTTCTGGAGATTCACTTTGTTCCTTTGTTTGAGCCATGTTTTCCTGTTTCTTCATGTGCCTTCTTCGATGAATTGTCTGTTTAATCTTTTGCCCATTGTTTCATTTTTTATTGTTGAGTTTTGAGGGATTTTAAAAGTATGTTCTGTGTATTTTTCAGGTATGTGACTCAATTTTTTTCTCTGAGTTGATGGCTAGTCTTTTCATTTTCCTTACAGTATCTTTCAAAAAGAAGTTCTTTAATTTTAAAGAAACCCATTTTATCAAATTTATTATTTTGGGAGGGGAACCAACGTTGTGTCTAAAAATCTTTGTTTAACCAAATGTCACAACGATTTTCTCCTAAAAGTTTTTTGTTTTTTTTTTTTTTTGTTTTTTTTTGTGGTACGCGGGCTTCTTACTATTGTGGCCTCTCCCGTTGCGGAGCACAGGCTCCGGACGCGCAGGCCCAGTGGCCATGGCTCACGGGCCCAGCCGCTCTGCGGCATGTGGGATCCTCCCGGACCGGGGCACGAACCTGTGTCCCCTGCATTGGCAGGCGGACTCTCAACCACTGTGCCACCAGGAAAGCCCACTCCTAAAAGTTTTATACTTTTATGTTTTGCATTTGGATCGATGATCCATTTTGTGTTAATTTTTTCATAAAGTATGAGATACTGCTTTAAGTTCATTATTTTACATATGGATATCTGGTTTTCCAACATTGTATTTCTCCACTGAGGGGCTTTTTGCATCATGATCATAAGTCATTTGACCACATCTATTTTCACCTATTTCTGGTCAGTACCTTTTCTCTTCCAGTGATTTATGATTATGCTTGTACCACATTGTCTTTATTACTATAGCTTAATATTAACTCTTAAAACCGGGTAGTATAAGTCCTTTCTTCTTCTTTTTCAAAATTGTTTAAGGTATTTTAGGTCTTTTGTATTTCCACATGGATTTGATAATTAAATTGTCAGTTTTTACCAAAATTCCTCCTGGGATTTATTTGAATCTATATATCAATTTAGGGAGAATTGACAATTATTAAATCTTCCAATCCATGATTGCAGTATATCTCCCTTATCTAGGACTTTAATTTTACTTGGCAATGTTTTATAATTTTCAGTTTGTGTGTCTTAAGACTTACCCTTAAATATTTCATATTTTTTAATGTTATTGTAAATGGTATTATCTTTAAAATTTCAATTTCTGATGGTTTTGTTGCTAGTATTTTCACATGCAGTTCATTTTTATATATTGATCTTGTGTTCTGCAGTTTTGCTACATTCACTTATTAGCTCTAGTAACTTTTTACAAAAAGATTACATAGAATTTTCTCCTTAGATGATTATGTCATCTGTGAATATAGAGACAATTTTTCTTCTTTTCCCATCTGGACTCCTTTTATTTCTTTTTCTTATCTTATCACACTTATTAGAACTTTCAGTCCAATACTGAATAAAAGTGGTAAGACTAAACATCCTTCCCTTTTTTGATCTTTGATCTTTCACTAATAACTATGACAGAAGGTATATTTCAATAATGCTTTTTAGCAGGTTGAGTTAATTCTGTTCATATTCTTACACTTATCAGGAATGGGTATTGGATTTTGTCATGTGTTTTCTCTGTATTTTTTCATTTTTTGAAAGGATTGTATTACTTTTAGTTTCTTTTTTTATAGTAGAAAAGATATTTTTATGATTTTAAACATTTAATATTTATTGAGAATTGTTTTGCTCTGTGTAGCTACAGTCCATCTTGAAAAACATTTCACATGGACTTGAGATCAATGTGCATTCCACTCTTTTTTTTCTTAAACATCTTTAATTGGATCTTTTAGTTTCTTAACAGGGTGAATTACATTTATTTTTCAAACATCAAGAACAACTTAACGTTCCAGAGATAAACCTCACCTGGTCATATATTGATATATTATCCTCTTTCTGTGTTGTATTCATTTTGTTAAGGACTTTTTTTTTGCAGACGTGTTCATGAGAGATGATCTTTAGCTTTGTTTTCTTGCACTGTCTTTGGGTTTGTTGTTAGCATAATGCTGCCTTATTGCAATAACTTGGAAAGTTTGTCCTCTTCAATTTTCTGAAAGAGTTTGTGTAGAAATGGTAATATTTGTTTCTTATATGTTTGGGAGCATTCACTAATAAAGCCATCTGGTCCTAGAGTTTTCTTTGTAGGATGTTTATAACTGCATATTTATTTCTTAAAATGAATATTGGTGATTCAGGTTATATCTTTCTGCTTTAATGAGCTTTGGTATTTTATCCTTTTCAAGGAACCTGTTTCATCTATATTGCTGAATTTGTTGGTGTAAGTTGTTCACAGTACTTCCTTACTATCCTTTTAACATCTGTAGAATCTATAGTGATGTCACTTCTGTCACTCTTGATATTGGTAGTTTGTATTCTCTCTCTTTCTCTCTCTATTATTCTTAGCAGTCTGAGATTTCATCAATTTTAATGATCATCTCTAAGAACGAACTTTGGTTTCCATGGTTTTCTCTGTTTTCTTGTTTTCTTTTTCTATTTTTGATCTCCATTTTCTCCTTTCTTCTGTTTACTATGGTGAGTTTCATTGCTCTCTTTCTTCTAGCTTCTTAAAGTAGAGGCTGAAGTTACTGATTTGAGACCTTTATCCTTTCTAATACAGGCAGTTAGTAAAATAAAATTTCCACTGAGTATTCCTTTAGGTAAATTTCACTGATTTTGATATGCTGAACTTCCATTTCTCTTCTATTAGTAAATTAGTAAATATATTTTCTAGTTTCCATTGTGATTTCTTCTTTGATTCATCATTTATTGAGAAACATGTCATTTAGTTTCCAAATATTTGGAAATATTTGGATATTTGTGTTGTTTTCCGTCTTGGGCTTAATAGCAATTGAAGCTATTTTAATCACTCGTGTAACTGTCTTTGTATGGATTGATTTACAATGATTATTTTCTAGTTAAATCCATCTCAGTCAGAATATGTACTTTGTATGACTTAAATCCTTTTAATTTTAATGAGACTGGTTTTGTGTTCCAGAATATAGTCTATTGGTAAATTTATCTTATGCACTTTAAAAACTGCTTATTCTTTTGTTTGTGGAGTGTTCCATAAATATCAGTTATGTCAAGATGGCTGATAACCATGTTCAAATCTTCTATATTCTTACTGATTTTCTGATTGTTCTATCAATTATTGAAACAGGTGTGTTGAAATCTAATATTTTTGGACTGTCTGTTTCTCCACTCAGTTCTGTCAATTACTGCTTCATATAGTTCAAAGATCTGTTTTTAGGTACATAAACATTCAGGATTTTGATGTTTCTATTCTTGGATT
Source organism: Monodon monoceros (assembly GCF_005190385.1). NCBI lineage: Eukaryota > Metazoa > Chordata > Mammalia > Artiodactyla > Monodontidae > Monodon > Monodon monoceros. Next base: position 59,374,756 of record NW_021703774.1, on the reverse strand, counting down.
GACCCATTTATCATTGTAAAATGACTCTCTTTATCCCCATTAATACTCTTTGCTTTGAAATTTGCTATTTATATAGCAAATCTAGCTTTCTCATTATTAGAGTTATTGTGGTATCTCTTTCTTCTGTCCTTTTACTTTTAGTCTAGGTATCTGTGTCTTTATATTTAAAGTTAGATTCTTACAGGCAATTTATAGTTGGGTTTTGCTTTTTTATCCAATCTAGCAACATCTGCCTTTTATTTAATTGGGCTGTTTATATCATTTGCAATTAATGTGATTATTGATATGTAGGTATCTGAATTTAAATTTTGTGTCTTGCTCTTTGTTTTCCCTCTGTTCCTGTTGCATCAGTTTTTTCCCCTTCTGTTTTTTGGAAGAACTGAGTATTTTTGTGATTCCACTTCACCTCCTTTGTTGATTTATTAGCTATAACTTTTTTTTGTTGATGTTTTAGTGTATGCTTTAGGGTTTATAGTATACATCATGAACTTTATCACAGTGTACCATCAAGTAATATGGTACCACTTCAAATATAGTATAAGAATCTTATAACACTGTACTTTCATTTTTCTTCTCCTGGAATTTTGGGTGTTTTTTTCTTATATTTTATTCTTATATGTTTCATAATTTCCTTAATACATTGTTAATATTCTTCCTTTAATAGTCAATTATCTTTAAAAAGATTTTAAAACAAAGTAAAAATTATATTATGTTTACTTACATATTTATTATTTCTAATCTTAAATTCCTTTGCATAGATCCAGATTATGACAGGTATTATTTTCCTTTTACAAGAAGGATTTTAAAAGATGTATTTATATTGTGCTTGTCTGTTATTGTAGAGGTTTGGAAAATTATCCTATAAAATACCAAATAGTAAATATTTTAGGCTTTGTGTGCCATATAATCTTTGTCACAACTACTCAAATATACCATTGTGTCAGGAAAGCAGACTTGGATAATATGTAAATGATTGGATGTGGCTGAGTTTCATTCAAACTCTTATTTACAAAAATAATGGGTCATAGTTAGGTAAGAGGCATTCTTTGCTGACTTCTATGCTACTGAATAATCTTTCAGTTTTCTTATTTCTGAAAAAGTCTAGTTTATTTTTGTTTTAGAAAGATACTTCTGTGGGTATAGAATTCTAGTTTGACAGTTTTTTTTTTTCCTTTACTACTTTAAAGATGTTACTCCACTGATTTCTGGCAAGAAATCTTATTTTTAATCACTGGTTTTACATAATTTGAGAGCAATGTATTTCTTTATTTGTATTGCTTTAGTATTTTAAGAGTAAATCACAATTTATGTTCTTATTCTCTTACTGGCCATTTGGGTTGTTTCAAGTATTTAGCTAATATGAATCATGCTGCTATGAACTTTCTGGTACACATCTTTAGGTGCCTTTATGCATACATTTATTTGTAGTGGAGTTGCTGGGCCATGGAAGAGGCATATGGACCAGCTTTAGTAGATACTGACACATGGTTTTTCAAAGTGATGGTACCGTTTTACAGCCCCATCAACGACGTGTGAAAGCCCTAGTTGCTCCATGTCCTCATTGACATTTGATATTAATCTAGTCCCTTTCATTTTGGTCATTCTGGTGATGTGTAGTGATATTTACTTAGGATTATAATTTGTGTTTTGTTGATCACTAATGAATCTGAGCACCTTTTCATGTATACATAGGAATATACCTTCCATTGTTTATGGGTACATAAAAACCTATGTGAGAATGCTAAATACCCAATTTTGGCAGTTTCTACTTCTAAGGACAGAGAAGGGGAGGAATATGTTGGACAGGAGGGTTCACAGAGGGCCTCAACTTACAGTATTATTGCTAAACCAGAAGTGGATACAGGAATATCTAAAATGTTTCATTTCTTCACAAAATTTAATTTTTGTAAAATATGCATAATATAATATTTGCCATTCAAACCATTTTTAACTGTACTGTTCGTGACATTTAGTACTTTTACATTGTTATAGAACCATTACCATCACTCAAAAAATTTTTGAGAGGTCAGTTTAAATGCTTAATTCAGCATCACATAGTTTTTATAAACATTATCAGAGAGTAAAATTTTACAGTGTATTTCTAATACAAGTGTAAATTCACATCCAGAAAACAAAAATTTGGCTATTCAAAGTTTGAACAAGCTTCCAAGGGTAGGATTTTTCTTGTCAAGTTGTTAGGAGTTTATAATGTAAAGAGCTTTCTGTCTGAAGGTACATTAATGTCAAACTTCAAAGTGATGAGTCACATTAATTCAACAGTTACCTCTTGCATATTTCTATATGTATAGCACTATTTTGCATTATGATACGGGTAAGTCATAAATAATTAAAATAAATGGTTCTTAGTTGCTTTTGCCATAATCATTTTATGATATAGCAGTAATGTTTTTCAAAGTCATCTGTTTAAATGTTCACAAACATTACCTGTACTTTTGTTTTCATCTTCAGATTATGACTGTACCTAATGACCCGTATACTTTTCTCTCTTGTGGTGAAGATGGAACTGTTAGGTGGTTTGATACACGCATCAAAACTAGCTGCACAAAAGAAGATTGCAAAGATGTAAGAATCAAGTTTTTGTACAAATGATGAAAAAATTAAGATTATACTTAAAATTGAGTAGTAAGTTAACTCTGTTATGAGCTTATGGATAAATTAAGAATTTTTTATTTTATAAAATTTTCAATAAGTATATTTTTATAATCAAAAAAAATCTTAATTAAAATGTTAATAGTGAAGTTAAGGAACTTATACTTAAATTGTACAGTTCAAATATATTTATAAAAATTTATATAATTGTTCAGTATATACCATAGCATTATAAAAACCTGAAGTATTTATCAGTATATTCCATTTATTTATGGAGGCAATTTTGGCTTACCAATAGCAGTGATAAAAGCATGTAGAAGTGTAGTGTCTCTTTTTATTTTTACCCTGTCCTTTAAACCAAGATTTATTTATATGCTATCTTTTGTTTTAGACAGTTAGATACCATTTAATCAACATGTTCATTCAGATTTAGCTCACTTCTCTAAAGATAGAGCTTCACTATCAATTTTGTATTTTTTAAAATAGTATTTTAAACTTGAAAAAGACCTGAGAAATCAGTCAGTGTAAGGCCCCAGACAACTAAACCCTAAATGTTATTTAGAGACAGTAGCTTTTGTCTCAGATCATTTTAGAGTAGTAAATGAAGTAAGCAAGTATTGCTAAATATATTTTTACTGATAGTTACAAAAAAAAAAGTTACTAGTAATCAGGTTGAGTGTTGGCTAATTAAACCAGTTACTATTGTTAACATGCTTTAGGTGGAGAAAAGATTATTTTATACATTGAAACAGAGAAGAAAAAAAATAGAAATAAAAAAATTTTGTCAGTTTTTATATTGTATACATGTATACACATACACAATTAGGAACGTTGAACTGAAGGCAGAAATAAGTTTAAAGTAGCAGGTTGTTTATTAGGGGCATTTGGTTTACCTGTTTCTTAGTAAATAATAGGTCCTAAAATTTGTTATGTCAAAATCTTTTAAGCAGTAGTTTCGTATACAATGTAGTTGGATTTAATTTTGCTTTTATAATCAAAAACTCTGTAAAACTAAAGAATAAAGCAAAGCTAATAAGTGAAATATTGTTAAATTTTTTCTCAATAAAACTTTTGATTTCTTTATATGTAAAAAGGAATAGAGAGAGTATAAAGAAAATTGGTAACTAGGGTAATTCTTAAATCCTAAAAATTTAGAATTATGAGCAGTATTTGGTGAATAAATTCTATGTAATAGGAATAATGTTCTGAGGCCCATAATTAAATACATAAAACTTAGCATAAATGTAACTTACAAACTCAGCTATTCTGAGAAGAGTGAGGAGTTAGAGTTGTAGACAAAACAGTATAGAATTAACAGTACCTTAAAGCTATATCTTTGGGGTGATAACTCTTATATTTTCTAATGCTTGTATAGAGATAAGTAGTGACATTATAGTGAAGCCTGTCTTTGACATGGCTTCAATTTTATATGTATGTATGTACTTTGTTTTTGAACAGGCAAGGAGGCAGATTTTATAAGTTAAAAATATAAAATTTTAATATCAGGTTATGATATTTTTGTTATATTTTAATAGCAATAATTAAAATTAAAATATCATGAGTACCGTATAAAATGATTATACTTATGATAGAAAAAGGTTGATTATACCTCCATGTTTACTGTCCAGTGGATCAATGATTGCAGGCATTTCTAATGACATTAATGACTTAATGACATATTACATAGGTAATGTATGAGTTTTTTAATATTTCTAAAGATGATCATTTTATTCCTGAGTATGAGAATATTTATGAGGCATTTTGGTTTTTTTCCTCCCTCATTGTCATACTGACTGAATTAGGATTTCTGAAAAAGATTTTCTTGTTCTAATTGAAGGGAAAATGTTTTAAATAGACTATTATCTGTTGTAAAGCTTATGTAACTGGTATTTTTTTATCTTTTGTAGGATATTTTAATTAACTGCCGACGTGCTGCCACATCTGTAGCTATTTGTCCACCAATACCATATTATCTTGCTGTTGGTTGTTCTGATAGCTCAGTACGAATATATGATCGGCGAATGCTGGGTACAAGAGCTACAGGTAAAAAGACATATATTGGAGAAAATATGAGATCCTATCAGTTCAAAGGATAAATCTTTTTTTATATATAAATTTATTTATTTTTGGCTGCATTGGGTCTTCATTGCTACGTGCAGGCTTTCTCTAGTTGCGGTGAGCGGGGTCTACTCTTCATTGTGGTGCGTGGGCTTCTCATTGCGGTGGCTCCTCTTGTTGCGGAGCACAGGCTCTAGGTGTGCGGGCTTCAGTAGTTGTGACTTTCGGGCTCTAGAGCGCAGGCTCAGTAGTTGTGGCGCACGGGCTTAGTTGCTCTGCGGCACGTGGGATCTTCCCAGACCAGGGCTCGAACCCATGTCCCCTGCATTGGCAGGCGGATTCTTAACCACTGCACTACCAGGGAAGTCCCCAAAGGATAAATCTTTATGATGTATTGCAATTTAAAAATTTCATTAGTTTCACGTAAAATTTAGTAAATAGAATGTATTTAAATACTATGGATTATTATAAAAAATAGCATTTCACCAAATTTTTATGACCCATCAGTGTGATACTTTTGCAGTTTATCACTTTAAAAAGTTGTAACACTTGATATATTAATTTCCTGGGTCTATCATAACAAATTACTCTAAACTGGATGGCTTAAAAATAACAGAAATTTATTCTCTCACATTTCTGGAGGCTAAATGTCTAAAATCAAGATGTTGCAGGGTGGTTTTCTGCTGGAGGCTCTCATGGAGAATCTATTGCCTGCTTCTCTCCTAGATTCTGGAGGTTGCTGACAATCCTTAGCATCCCTTGGCTTTTAAATGTATCAGTCCAATCTCTGCTTCCATATTTACATGCTATTCTCTCCTGTATCTGTGTATCTGTGCCTGCATTTCCCTCTTCTTATAAGAAAACTAGTTACATTGTATTTAAGGGCCACCATAATCCAGTATGACCTCATCTTGATAATTACATCTACAAAGACCCTATTTCTAAATGAGGTCACGTTCTGTGTTTCTTGGTGGACATGAATTTTCAGGGGACACTCTTCAGCTCACAACACTTGGCTTTCCTAATTTCTCTTTGCCATCTTTTCAATCAAGGGGATAATAGTAAGCGTGATGGAGAGAAAAGTTAGGAAAGAACAGTGACTTGGGTGTGTATTAATATATAACATATTTATGCCTACTTAGTAGCCTAGCTAAAGTACTGTAAATGATGCTGCAGTACTGAATTTGATTTTGCCTTAAACTCCTATTTGTTCCTCATCTGCTTTGGGATCAAAGCACTTCTGAGATATTCACCTCAAAGCTAACTTCCATTAGCATTTTCTGTCAAGGAAGGTCAAGATTGCACATTCTTTCTCTCTCTCTCTCTGTCTCTCTGTCTCTCTGTCTCTCTCACACACACACACACACACACACACACACCCCAAATATACATACATATGTACACATTTATATATATATTCACATATTTTATGGCTTCAAAAATAAAAGTTGACTTGGGCCAGAAATTAACAGTGTTGATCTCAATGTCAGTTTATGTCCAGTGAAAATGGACCTAGATTACTGAAATGGGAAAACCAGATGGGATCTTTTTTCTTTTCTTGAACTGTGATTGAGGAGTCTTGTCTATTTGGACATGCATGTTTAGGGGGAACAGTAGTAATATATGGAACTGTAGGCTCAGTTATCATTTCTCAACAGACGGGACATGATTGAAATTTTGGGCAGGGCAGGATAATACAGCTTTGTGGGATTCTTAGAATTTAGCATTCCTGGGTCTGCAGAGCACAAAGTGCCAGTCGTACCTCTCCCTGTCGTATTGCATTACGTTGACGACCACCAAAATGAATTAAAATTAGAGTGGTATTCCCACTCTGTTATCTTATAAGAGGAGAATTTCATGGCAATCAAAGATCTTTTACTGACATAAAGTAAAAGGTAAATCATATTAAAAAGGTACTGTACTGTTTTATCTAGCATGCTAGTAAATATCAGCTTTCCGATTTATATTATAAAATTATATTATCTTAATGTGGGGAATTTTTAAGAGATGATTTAGTGTGACTGTAATCACAATATAAAATTGATTAAATAACTCATATTTCCAATAAAACATTGATGTAATCTGGAATTCTAGAAAATCATGAATTCTTTTTGGAAGATATGTAACTTTTATACTATCTTCATTTTTATTTTGTTACAAAATTTGACTGATGATTAAAGAGTCTTTTCCAGAAATAGAATATGATAGCTTGGATTTATCTTGCTACGTTAAATCACATGTCTCATAATTCAGATTAAGAGTTTTTCAAGTGTTTTTCTTGAAAAATATTCTGAATTTTAAACAGTTCCTTTTTTCTTATTTAGGGAATTATGCAGGTCGAGGAACTACTGGAATGGTTGCCCGTTTTATCCCTTCCCATCTTAATAACAAGTCCTGCAGGGTGACATCTCTGTGTTACAGTGAAGATGGTCAAGAGATTCTTGTTAGTTACTCTTCAGATTACATATATCTTTTTGACCCAAAAGATGATACAGCACGAGAACTTAAAACTCCTTCTGCAGAAGAGAGAAGAGAAGAGGTAAATTTACTCAAAACCATGTTCTTTATTGAATTCAGAAAACATTAACTCACTAACCCCTGGAGCATTAATTCAGTAACTCCTAGGGCCTGAAGGGCTTCAAAAAATAGAGTTAATTTTCATGGTATTTACAGTCTAAGGAGCAAAGACGTGAAAATACGCATGAAAGAATAGGAGTAATAAATAAGGATAAGGTGCTAGGCGAAAGTATTTTTAAAGAGAAAATATTTAATAGCAAAATGTTTTTCCAAGTTTATGGATGCACAGCAGGAGGCAAGAAAGATGAACAGTTCTGACAGTTGCAGAAGAGGCAATTAAAATAATAAATAAATGTGATGTATAAACTTCCAAGAGACTAAATGTTTATATTCATGCAACAATGTTTACTATTCATATGTTGATAGCAGTCCTTCCTGTCTTCCCCTGATTCTGCCTCTTTCACAGTTATGCATTAGTGACATGTAATATTATCTCTAGGTACATTTTGTAAAACAATGACCCATATGAGTGAGTGAGAAAAAGGTAAGTTAAAGTGTCTGAACATACACACACAACACAACACATACACAGAATTGGGAGAGGAGGGGATTGCTGTCCTCATATAAATAGTGAATGGTAATAGGTAAAACTCCTATTGGTGCATGAATATAAACATTTAGTCTTTTAGAAGTTTATACATTACATTATATCTATATATCTATATCTGTAGATACCCTCTTTATCAATTTCTAGATATAAATATAGATATATATTATGTATTGGAAACTAGGTGAAAGAACTACTTTTCCTAAAATGACTCTAAAATACTAAATCATTTTTCTTACTTATGAAAAGCAATAACCAGAAATAGTATATCCTTGACAGTACACAGCAGTGGAAAAATGTTTGCTTTAACCTTGTTAAGGTTCTTTCCCCACGTTTTTCACTTTGGCTTTTTTATTTTACAATGTCCTATGGTTGTTTTCGTTTTTTTAATTTGGTTGCACCGGCTCTTAGTTGCACCTCCAGGTCTCCTTAATTGCAGCACGTGGGCTCCTTAGTTGTGGCTTGCGGACTCCTTAGTTGAGGCACACAGGCTCCTTAGTTGTGGCATGCGAACTCTTAGTTGCAGCATGCATGTAAGATCTAGTTGACCAGGGATCAAACCCGGGCCCCCTGCATTGGGAGTGCAGAGTCTTATCCACTGCACCACCAGGGAGGTCCCTACAGTGTCCTGTGTTTAATCACTCTATTCTTTGGATTATAAATGTCTTTTGAAATTAACCATTGCTTTTTATTAATTATCAGTGACTTTTAGGTATTGGTCCAACTCTTCTTAATGAATACATTTTAAAGATACTAGAGAACAATAACAATTTTGTAATTCCTATGAGATGCAAAACCAAATCCAGTTCTTATAGTTGCAGGTTGAGAGGGCTATAAAATTAGAAAAAAATCAAGATTACTTTATAAATGTGTTTTTGGGATTTTAAATTTGGCACTGTGTTTAAGTGAATTAGGAAATTGGTGAAGGAGAGGGTATGATGGATAATGAAACAATTTTTGAGTTTATTGGTCTGGTTGAAAATGTGAAATCTGCTCTGTCATTTTGTTGTTGCTATGTAATTTCCTCTTGAGATAATGCGCTTCAGTAAAGTTACAGTCATACTTTGTGACTGTTACAGAACGAAAGAGTTGGAAATGCAGAAACATTTTAAGTGAGCCAACTAGCTTTTATCCCATAGAATACTTAGCTTGAAGATGTTTATAAAATGAGTGAAAGAGGCTTAATTACGAACAGTTGGTTTTTTTGAACATGTTTTTCTCAGTATTCTTTGTTGAATTCACTAAATTAAGAAAAATAATTCTGAAAATGAATTAAAATTAAAAAATAAATTATGCTTATTGTAATAAATGAAATAATTCACAGGTCTATATAGAAAAAGAAATTAATAACCTGTCCTCCTCTTAATCTCACCATCTTTTCTTTCAGTGTTTTATGCTAAATCCTTGACAGTAATGTTCAGACAAACTCATCTCAGCTCACCAAATATTTTACCGGGTGGCTACTATACTACATACGCTACTAAACTTTAGAAAATCAAGAATGACTGTAACAAAGACATGATCTCTCATTCAGGAGTTTACAAATAAATAAATAAATTTATAAAGGAATAAAGTTTATAAATAAATGTGTGAAACTTAAAATAATAGAATTGTATGTAAGAATTATGTTCTATATAAGTAGACCAAAAGAAGGAATAATTGTTTTTGATTGGGAATGTAAGAAACACTTGAGCAGGGTTTTAAAGTATGAATAAAAGTTTAATATATGATTTTTTTCTTATGTTTTCATATTTTTATATTTTCTTAACTTGTAGGGGTCTCTTTTTATTTCCTATATTATTTCCTTTGTCCTCTAATAATTTGTCTTTCACCCCCCGCCCCTTTTTGTTTTGGCCACGCCTCTCGGCTTGCTGGCTCTTAGTTCCCCGATTGAACCCAGGCCCCTGGCAGTGAAAGCTCAGAGTCCTAACCACTGGACTGCCAGGGAATTTCTATTCCCCTTCTTTATTTAGCATATTCTTTTGTCTTATTCAAATTTTTTCCACTTCTCATTTTCCTTTATTTTGGTATTCCTTTTTCCTTTTTATTGTCTTTTCTTTCTTTTCGTTTTTCTCTCATATCTTTCTGACATTTCCCCCACCTACCTAGCACATTATTGGACTGCTTTGTTGAAGCCAATCTCTCATTTTCTCCTGGTCCCCATAATTTATCCCTAAAAGTATTGCATGTATCCCCTGCTTTTTGAATGTTTGCTTCTATATCACTTTGCTTTTACTAAAGACCTGCTTAGTACCTGCTTTCACTAACTAAAAAATCCAAAGAGGATTTTTGCTTTTACAGAAAAAAAGGTGAAAAGCGAAAATGGCATTTGGCCTTTGTTTGCAGTGTGCACCCTGAGCAGCAAGTGGCATCACCGAGCTCCTTCCCAGTGAACTATACTCGGCATCTCAGCATCTCAGCATCAAACTGCCATAGCATTGAATTGTGTCTTATCTCAGCGTCGAGCTGCCGTAGCTTTGAATTGTGTCTCTGTCTCAGCCTCAAGCTGTCGTAGCATTGAATTGTGTCTGTGAGCATCTGTGCTTTATCTCAATTTATTCTGTGCATCCATTAGCAAGATGTGTCCTAAGGTAATTGCTTCTTCATTTTACTCCATTTCGACTTATGAAAGTTTTCATAGGAACATTCTGCTTTCAGATAGTATGGGAAACCTGTATCCAAAATCTGTAGTACTGCTTCCCACTCTGCTATTAATACTCTAATCCGAGTTATCAGCATCTCTCCTCCTAGATTATTATGGTAGCTTTCTTACCAGGTCCCTGCTTTCATACCCACCCCCTCCAGTCCTTTAGTTAGCTACACGGTAGTCAAAGTAATCCTTTAAAACGTAAGTCAAATCATGCCACTGTTCTGATCCACACTCCAAATGGCTCCCCACCTCACTCAGAACAAAACTCAGGTCCTTACAGTGGCTTCAAGATCTTAGATCATCTGGTTCTTGTTACTTCTACTGCTCTCTCCTTTGTTTACTCTGCTCCACCTACATCTACTTACTTGTTTACTCAGACAGGCTAAGCTACCTTATGGCTTTTGCATTTATTTTGCCTGAAATGATCTCCTCTAGATATCTGGATTTCTTCTTCCTTTACTTCTTATAGGGCTTTTCCTATGTTCCCTTCTTTATTGTAACCCTTAATTATCTGGTACTACCTATCACCCTTTTCTATTGATACTTTATTTTTTTCTGTAACACTTTCCACTTTCTCTGTATATTTTACTTTTTAATTTCATGTATTCTGTAAACTCTGTGACATTGGGAATTTTTGTATGTTTTATAATATTGATCTTTCCCCAATACCTAGAGTAGTACCTGACACATGAAAGGTGCTAAAAAATTTTTTATTGAATGACTGATTGAATGAATGCTGTATGATTTTCAGGATTCTTGAGTAGGTTATTTCGCATATATCAAAAAATCAAACTTAGGACTGTTTTTAACTTGAAGGTCTTGTTCCATAAATAGTTGCTGAGATTATAACATCAGTTCTTTGCCTGTATAATATAAAAATTTCTCTCTTCTAACCATGGAACAGAGCTCTTAATTCTAAGTACAATTTATATACAGGGTGAGGCTCTCTCTTTCTGGAAATGATTATTTGTCTGAGATTTTAGATAACTGCCACACTAGGCATCCTCTAATCTAATGATTATTCTTTGTCACACTTGTGACTTCCTCTGCAGATTTTGTTATTCTCAGTTGCTTTCAACCATACTTACACATAACATGGAACTTGTGGGGTCTTTTTTTTTTTTTCTGTTTCCTTTGCTGAGGATGGAGACTTTTTTTTCCCATTCTCCTTGTTGCTTGGTATGGTTTCCAGGAGAAAATAGAAAATTTACAGCTAAGCTGTCACCAGATTTCTATTAAAACCTGCTTAATTGTGAAAGAAAAAAAAAATCAATGAATGTTATGTTAGAAAAAAATTAAAGGGAGTGACCCACAGGGTGGGAGAAAATGTTTGCAAATCATACATCTGGTTTATGATTTAGAATCCAGTATCCAGAATATGTTATATAAAGAACACTTACTACTCAACAATAAAAAGACAAGTATCCTAATTAAAAAATTGGTAAAGGATTTGAATAGACATTTCTCCAAAGAAGGTATACAAATGACCATTAAGCACATAAAGAGATGTTCAACATCACTAATCAAAACCACAGTGAGGCACCACTTCACACTTACTAGGTTGGTTAAAATAAAAAAGTCAATGACAATTGTTGATGAAAATGTGGAGAAATTGGAGCCCTCACACATTGCTGGTAGGAGTATAAAATGGTGCAGGTGCATTGTAAAACAGTTAGTCAGTTCCTCAAAAGTTAAATATAGAAGTTATCATATGATTTGGCAATTCCACTCCTAGATATATACCCAAGAAAATTGAAAACATGTCCCTGTAAAAACTTGTCCATATGTTCATAGCAGCATTAGTCACAGTAGCCAAAAAGTGGAAAGAACTCAATGTTCATCAACTGGTGAATAAATATACAAAATGTGGTATATTCAAAAAGTGGAATATTATTGAGCCATAAAAAGCAATGAAATACTGATATATGCTGCAACGTGGATGAACCTTGAAAAATATTAAGCTAAGTGAAAGAAGTCATACACAAAAGGCCACATATTATGTTATTACATTTATATGAAGTGTCCAGAATAAGCATATCCATAGAGACAGAAAGTAGATTAGTAGTTGCCAGGAGGTGAGTAGAGGGAGAAGTGGGCAATGATTGCTGATAGCTATAGGGTTTCTCTTTAAGGTGATGAAAATGTTCTGGATTAGTGTGATACAAGTAGTTGCATAGCTTTGTGAATATACACCTCTGATTTGTCTACTTTAAAAGGGTAAATATTATGGTATGTGAATTATATCTCAATAAAAAGATGTTAAAATGTAACGGTTAAAGGGAGTGATTAAGAGTGTCAGATGCCATAGACACCAAATAAAATAATCTCTGAAAGGTGCCATTTGAATTGGAAATTGAGTTTTAATCATTTTATCATTGATCAGTGAACTTAGTCGTTGATCATTCACTGGTGATATTGGTGAGAATGAATTCAGTGGAAAAATGGGAACATAAGATTGACTTCAGTGAATTGAGAGAGGAGTGGTAGATAAAAATAGAATGAATATAGACTTATTTTTAAAAATTGGGGTATAGTTGTTTTACAATGTTGTGTTAGTTTCTACTGTACAGTGAAGTAGAGTTCTGTGTGCTATAGAGCAGGTTCTCATTAGTTATCTACTTTATACATATTAGTGTATATATGTGAATCCCAGTCTCCCAGTTGATCCCCCCCACCCTGAATGTAGACTTTTTAAAAGAGGCTTGACAGTAAAGCTTCAGAAAGCATGAGAAAAGAGTGTAGCTGGATAGAAATATGAAATTGAGGTGTTCTGTTTATTAAAAATGATAAGAACCTTTAGCATATTGTGAGGAAGAACCAAGAGAGAAGAGATGAATGTAGATATAGAGAGAATAATTGTTCAAGGAATGGAATAAAAAGCACAGATAGAGATTAAGCTTAAACAAAACAAGTGATCCATGTCCTGAGAAAGACTGCAAGGAATTAAGAAGTAGATATAGGTAAGTTGTAGAATGCAGCTGCGGAAATTTATGTCATTTCTATAGAACTGACTTTATTTTCTCTGAAGTAGGAGGAAAAGTTAATAGTTGAGAATGAGAGCAACAAGGTAGAGTAGAGACACTGAGGTGAGTAATGCAGGGTTGGAATAGGTAGGGGGGGAGAACCAGAGAGCAAATTGTCAATAATAATAATAAAATAATGATTACTTCTATTGCCAGTTAGGTATTTAGGTGCTTTACCTAGACTATATTTATCATGATAATAGAAAACTTAGGCTCAATGTAGTTAGATAACTTTCCTCTTGTCAGTTGGAAAGTGATACAGGTAGGATTAGATATCACATTTACATGATTTTAAAGTTGCATTCAAACTTTAGGCTGAAGATAATAAGTACAGGCTGTCAACATCAGTGGATATTTATGGCTATCTTTCATAGTTTGATTAGCATCTCAATAAAGGAAGTAAGAAGATGGAAAGAATCTATTAGACTTACAGTGTGCTTTAAGAATTGAGCAAGAGAGTTCTCTCCTCATCTTTTAGTTGCGACAGCCTCCAGTTAAGCGTTTGAGACTTCGTGGTGATTGGTCAGATACTGGACCCCGAGCAAGGCCTGAAAGTGAACGAGAAAGAGATGGTAACTATACTTTGGTCAGCTTTTAAAAAATATGGTATTTAAAAATTAATATTTTAACTTGTTTCCATTTTTTTCACTATTATAAGTGATGCTGTAACAAACATCTTCATACATATCTTACCATACTTGTGCAAGTGTATCTTAGGATAAATTCCTAAAAGTAGAATGTGTGGGTCACTGGATAATTACATTTTAATTTTGATAGTTATCAAATTACCCTCTGAAAAGTATGCACTGTTTTGAATTCCCACTGAAAGTGTAAGAATGTCTTTTGCCACAAAAACATTGGGTATTATCAAACATAGTAATTTTTACCTTTGTATTTGATATAAAGAGCAATAAAAACTCCCAGTTTCCAATCTGAGAGTTTTATAAGAGCACATTAAAAAATTGTTTTTTCCTCCTATCAGATGCCTTTGATAAGCATAAGAAACTACTATTTTGGGAGTGTTAAGATGGCACACTTTTTTTTTACAGAATTAAAAAAAAATATATATATATATAATTTATTTATTTGGTTGCACTGGGTCTTAGTTGCAGCAGGCAGGCTCCTTAGTTGTGGCATGCTAACTCTTAATTGTGGCATGTGAACACTTAATTGTGGCATGCATGTGGGACCTAGTTCCCTGACCAGGGATTGAACCCGGGCCCCCTCCATTGGGAGTGCAGAGTCTTATCCACTGTGCTACCAGGGAAGTCTCTTAAGACGGCACATTTAAAATAGAAGTAATGTGTGTGATTTTAATAAACGGATCTATAGCAAAAATCTTATTCTAATGATTTCTGAAATCTTTTAAGATCAAAAGCATATTTCCCAATAAATTATTGTTGGTATTATTTAATATATTTTAAAATATAAATCTACATTATATAAAGGTAATAAAGCATAAAATAAATTCTGTTTTCACAGAAAATTCAAAAACAAATGATTTCCATTTTAAATTATATGATTGTAAAATAGAATTGTCACAGTTTCAATTTGATGTGATACTTAATTTGAAAATGTCCTTAAGAATATACTCATAAATTTGAGGGGAGACAAGGCGGGAGGAAAGAGATAAATAAAAAATTTTCTGGTTTCTGTTAATTTCAGTTATGTGGAATTTGCAATAAATGATGATAAAAATAAATTCAGTTTAGGGAAATTTAAGTGAGAGGGCAAACCTTCAGTTTAAGGAAATTTAAGTAAGAGGTCAAACTTTTCTTTCAATCTGTTCAACTTAGAATTCATGAGCCCTTCCTAGCTGTCTGCTCTTAGAACTAAAGATGTGGGTTGGGGTAGGGGTGGTAGTGTGGAAGTACCTAAGAATTGGCAAACATGTAGGAGATGTAAGTCCTGTTCTTGAGGAACTCAAAATAGAGATGGAGAGTCATTCATATAAACATTTACTATAAAATGTGATGATAGCCCTAATAGGTTTATATATACAGTCATATAATTTATTTAGGCAATTTGAGTTTTTAAAATTGCTTTCATTTTAAAGCCTTCAAATCAAGGTTTTTGCATTAATGAAAGATCCTGACCTATTCCTAAATTCACTGATAAGACCTGTGTTGTCATAGGGGAGCAAAGTCCCAACGTGTCATTGATGCAGAGGATGTCTGACATGTTATCAAGGTGGTTTGAAGAAGCAAGCGAAGTCGCACAAAGCAATAGAGGACGAGGAAGATCTCGACCCAGAGGTAATTTTTGTTATTAATTAAAGTTACCAGAAAACCTGCAAAAACTATTTATTGAAGTCAGTTTTATTTATATTATCTAATGTATACCATATTTTATATCTTTAGTAATCATAAGGTTCTTATTGTATTGTGTGGAGCAGTAGAGAACAAAGGGTATTTGGTATAATTTGCTCCTCTAGACCTAGCCTTCATTTTTTGCTTTTCTCAAAAAAAGTAAGAGAGTCTGATATCCCCTACTGTAAATACTTTTGTATGTGCTCTGAGAAGGGATACAGATAAAACTCTTTAGATAAGTTTTATATAATTAAGTAGTTTCTTCTTTTTGTTACTTATATACAATGGCTGTCAATTGCTGTGTCTGGTGTTAGCTGACCTGTTTTCATATTTTGGTTCACTACTTTCCAGCTTTGTGGTCTTTGGCAAGTTACTTATCTCTGTCAAAAATCAGGAGTGTGAAAGTTAACTCCTAAATGTTTTAAGTCCCAAAATGAAAAATTCTATTGAATTTCATCCATAAATGGTTCCTGTTAAATTCTGCATACAAACTTAAAAAAATTTCTTAGACTATGGATTTGCTTAAGAGTTATTACATTTGTGCTTAAATTTAAGAAATATTTAAATCAAGATGATTAAAAGAAAAATTTTTATATTCTGTAGTAGTTGGATCTTGCAAGACATGAACTTGATTAGTTCATTCTATCTTTCTTTTAATAATATAGATTTGAAGCAAAATCAAGGAAATTTTTAATGTTTATTGAGTATTCTTAATTATTCCTTTGCAGATAGCACAAGGCCTAGCACAACACATAGTAGACATTCAAGCCTTTTAAAATCATGACTGCATCATGTTATTTTAGTGGTTAAAACGTTACTGCTAACGAAATGGGAATCAGGAACTTAATCTTGTTATGACCTATTTGTAGCTTTACTCTTGTTAATAAAATTTTTTTATTAAATATTTTACCAAGGACATTACGTTCTAGAGTAGAAATATATTAATATAAGTCCATTATCCTATTATCCAGCTATTAAATCAGAATCATCATCTTCAAACTTAAGGAACTAGACATTATTTATAGGAATCTTTCAAGCTGTTATTTAGCTTTGTGTAAGTCAAGCTACCATACTGAGCATTTTGCTTGAAAGGTTGATTATTATAACAAGAATGTGCCATAGGTAGATTTTTTACTCCTATTAATTAGCCTGGTGGGTGCTTTTGATATCCTGAAATTATCTGTTTCTGTGTGTGTGTGTGTGTGTGTGTGTGTGTGCGTGCACACGTATTTCTTGAACATATCTCCAGAGTAGTTAGTTTTGGAAAGCATTTAGTATTTGAATTTGTATTATGTGTTTTTTGAAGGTGGAACTAGTCAGTCAGATGTTTCAACTCTTCCTACGGTCCCATCAAGTACTGATTTGGAAGTGGGTGAAAATGAAACTGCTATGGAAGTAGACGCTCCAGCTGAACAGTTTCTTCAACCTTCTACATCCTCTGCGATGTCAGCTCAGGCTCATTCAGCATCATCTTCGACAGAAAGCCCTCATTCTACTTCTTTGCTGTCCTCTCCAGTCAGTGAACAAAGGCCGTCTGTTGAGGCATCTGGACACCATACACATCATCAGTCTGGTGAGGATGTTACTCTTTAAATAGGCTGTGGTTCATCTGATGATTTCTGATAATGAAAACTTCTTTTGGGGCTATTTTGAAAGATACTAAATCACATCAACTTATTCTTGCTGGAATAAATGATCAAAGTGACATGTAATATGTGAATGTGTAACTTAGAAACAAAATTCAAGTATGCCTCACTTGCATGCGTTTTAACAAATAGCAGGAATCTTCAGTTTACACAAGACAGTTCTTTAAAAAATGTAAGTACCAGCAGACAGTGTTTTGACAGAGTTTAATGCACTTGACTTAACAATTATTTTTATAGACCAAAATATCTTTCTTAAGCTTTTTTGGTTGTCTGTGTTAAAGTGATAGTGAAAATATAGCCCTGATTATTATTAGATCCATTGTATTTATGTTCTTTTTTATTATTTTTCCTCAAATCATGACATACTTTTAATACATTCTTTATGATGAATTTTACGTGGTCTCTTGTCAACAATGTATACAATTTACCAAAAGAATTACTTCTCCTGTATTTACGTGAAAAAATTATTTTAACAAACCCTTGTCTTCTTGGTATTTGATGTTAGTGAAAAAAATCAACTTCTAAATTCTGTTAAAATTGTGTTTTCCTCTCAATATTACAACTCCTCATGTTCAAACACCCCACCCCACCCCCAGCTATGGAATGTGCTAGTGTTTACATAGTAATCTTTAGCAGATATGTCTGTAGTTTACTTGACATTTTAAATATATACATGTAATTATAATAACCCACAAGATGTTCATTCATATTTTTCTTTGAGTTTTTCTAAGGAAGTATATTCCTCGATATATAATCAAAAATATTAGCAACTAAAGATACATCTGGCAAGCCTCAGCTAAAGCCTATAAAAAAAATTCCGAACAGCTTAACTGCCAAACTGTCACTTTATTCTTGCTTCTCTGAAATCTGATGCCAGATCACCAAATATGGGGTGTTTTAAGTTAAGCACTCTTTTATCAGTATATCCCATTTTTGGTAATTCATTTTCAGTTTCTAGGGGAATAGAAGCCAGACTCAATTATATGGCTGTTAAATAACACTTGTGTACAATTTACCTATAATAATAACCTAAAGATGAGCTATGAAATTAGATTTTCCACATTCTAATTGATACAGCATTTCAAGTTATGGGAAAATAAAATATTTTGGAGGGTTAAGGAAGTCTGGACAGAATCCTTTAAAAGTTTGCTTTTCAAAACAGGTAAAATTGGTAAAAACAAGACTTTTTAAAGTGATAGCATTCTTGGGAATAGTCTTAAAGATTCTCATCACTTATAAGTGTGGTCAAAACTTAGCAGGAAGATTCCCTAGCTCATGTTGACGTTCCACTGAATCTTAACTGATTCCAATTGTTTCTTAAACACATTTCTGAGTAAACTACTTAGTATGGAATTTCATTTTTCCTTTTTGTCCTAGATACTTAACACATTCTAATACTACATTTGAAATTACTAAATCCTTTTTAATATTTGATGTAAGTATTAAATACTTGAATACTATTTCTATTTCATTGAATCATTGAAATAGAAAACAACATTTTTGTGATGATCAAGCAACATTGAACATTACCTGGCACTTTTGTCTATACATTTTTCAAAGAAACATAGGAGATACTTTTAACTGGTAGGTTATGGAAAGAATTTTTTTTTTTTGTGGTACGCGTGCCTCTCACTGCTGTGGCCTCTCCCACTGTGGAGAACAAGCTCCGGGCCCAGCCGCTCCGCAGCACGTGGGATCCTCCCGGACCGGGGCACGAACCCGTGTCCCCTGCATCGGCAGGCGGGCTCCCAACCACTGCGCCACCAGGGAAGCCCGGAAAGAATTTTGTCTGACTAAACTATGGAAAATTGGAATATTTCCATGTTACCAAGACAGTATTGCTGTTGAGGAAGATGATTTGATATTAGATGTAACATCTAAAGATTATGTCTGTGATTGTTTTGACAATAGGCCTTTCATAATCCCAGAGTTTAGCATTTTAACAATAAGGACTTAATGCTCTTTATGTTTTGTGTTGTTTTTTTTCTCAATCTTTTATTCGCTTCTAAGTCCAGATGGGTTTGTGGATGGTAGGAATTGTCCATGTAGGTGGGAGTATCACCCTAGAACCATGATTTCTATTATTGCCTTGCATAGAGATGGAGAAAACAAACTTCTTGCCTTGCTGTGTATACCTCTTTATGTAAATGTTTGTATCTTTCATTCAGGTCCTTTGCATTTCCTCTGTCACTTTTACCCGATTGAGGGAGAGGGACAGTGGGAATGTGAAGACTTGCCTGGCAAAACTCCATCTCTGACTGAACCTAATTATTTGCCTTCTCTTAGTTTGCAGCTGAGTCACTGATAGTGAAGAAATTCACGACCACAGATTTCATTGGCGCTCCGCGTTAAAGCAGTCTTCCAACACTGTTGCTCAGCACCTAGACAGAATGTCTGTTTCACACCTTCATGTCTCTCAAACTTTTAGCACCGCCCTTTACCCTCATCCCACCTGCTAGCTGATAACCTTCTTTTATTCACAGTGGGGAAAAAAAGCGTTCACTTTCCTTCTTTTGAATCTCCCAACTTTCCAGCATCTAGACTCACATTGTCTGTGACAGAAGCAGTCCCATTTTGGGAAGAAGTGTATCTGCTCCTAACAAAAGCTGGCCAGTGCACCTCTTTCCAGCTTCTCAAGGACTTTGCTCCTTCTCCTGCATCTTTATTATTACCTTTTCTACTGAATTTTTCCTTTCCACCTCAAACATGCTCTATAATTATCTTCTGTCTTAAAAATATCTCTTAACTGTCCCATATTCCCCTCCAGACTCATGTCTTTGCTCCTTTTATAATCAGAGTCTTCAAAAGAATAGCTTACATATACTGTCTCCATTTTCTTACCGTCTTCCACTTATTTATCAACCAACTCCACTCTGCCTTTTAACCTCCTTTTCCACTGAAACTTTTTGTCAAAGTCACCAGTGACTTCCATTTTGCCTGTTTTAAAGTATACTTCTTTGTTCGTACTTAGTAGATTTTTTAACCCAGTTGCTTTTAACATAGCCTGTCACTTCTTTTTTGAAACACTTTCCTTTTTTGGCATCTATGACACTACTTTTGCCTACTTACTCTTATTAGCAACTCTGGCTGGTATTCGGTAACCATTTTTGATATTTCTTATTCTATAATTCTCAGTATTTTAGTAAAACCCCTAGTCTGTGCTCTCTTCTCTACATGCACTCTATCCCTGGTTAATTGCATCAATTCCCGTAGCATTTAATATCTCCTCTAAGTTGATGATTCCCAAATGTATATTGACAATCTGATTTTCTACCCTGAGTTATAGACTCCTGTGTCCAACTGCTTATTTGACTTCTTTTTGGTTATCTTTGGACATCTTAGGTTTAATGTGTCCAAACTGAAATTTAATTTATCCTCCTATCCTTCCCGTCTCACTAATCTCTTTCATCTTGGTCATTTCATATCTTAGTAAATTGTAACTACTGCTCATGTGCTTATTTTAATAGGCTGTGAGTTACTGATTCCTTGCTTTCCTTCGTGTCCCACACCCAGTCCATCAGCAAGTTCTGTTCTGTATCTAAAATATGTTCTACATCTTTCCATCTTACATCATTTGTTGTCCACTAATTGCTCTCTCTTCATTTACTCTTGTTCCCTTATAATTTATTTTCCATGCAGCAACCAGTATGAGTATCTTAAAATGTTAAATCAGATTATATAGTTTTGTTGTCTAAAACCCCTCAAAGACTTCTAATTGCGTTTATAAATATAAATACAAGAGAAAAAACTCAAAGTCCTTACTGTGGACCTAAAAGAACCTATATGGCTGGGCCCTTGCCTACCTCTAGCCTCATTTCATACCACATTCTCACTTCCTAATGATCGTTACGCTCCAGCTGTACTGGTTTTCTTTCAGTTCCTGGAATATGCCAAGTTTTCTTCTGCCTCTTTCTTTTGGATTCTGAGTCTTTGTACTTACTGATCTCTGTACCTGAGAAGCTCTTCCTTTTTTTTTTTGGTTCTCAGCTCAAATGTTACCCAAGGGAGGTCTTTGATAACTACCCTAGCTAGATTCATCTTCCTTTCCTATCCTCCCTAAAATTTTCTTTTCTTTTTTATAGCCCTATTTATTTCCTGAAAAGTACTTATTAAAATTTGTAATTATTTCATTTTTTATTCATTTGTTTATTTTCTCTTATTAGAAAATGCTCTCATAAAGACAGAGATTTTATTTATCTTGTTCTACGTAAGCCTCTTTTTCTTCCCAACAGTAGTCACTCTTTAGTGATACTGTTAAGACTGTTATCTTTAAGCTAGTATAACCTATATAGAATATTTAGCTATATTATAGTCTTTATAGTTTCAGTCCCATTTCATTCATTCTGGATGTTTCCAGCAGGCTCTGCAAATTTTATGATACCTAGGAAGATGCTGTGAATGGATATCCAGTCATTTATTGCTATTGGACCCATTATTTGCCCTTGGCTGTCCAGACCACATAAGACTGAATAACTTCATTCCAGAAATATTTTATGATAACTTATGGAAATACTTTTTTTTTTTTTTTTTTTTTTGCGGTACGCGGGCCTCTCACTGTTGTGGCCTCTCCCGTTGCAGAGCAGAGGCTCCGGACGCGCAGGCTCAGCGGCCATGGCTCACGGGCCCAGCCGCTCCGTGGCACGTGGGATCTTCCCGGACCGGGGCACAAACCTGTGTCCCCTGCATCGGCAGGCGGACTCTCAACCACTGCGCCACCAGGGAAGCCCCTGGAAATACTTTTAAAAAATCATTTTGATAAATGATAAAATCAAGACAGAAATATGGGTAGGAAGAAGAAATGGAGCCACAGTGAGGTTAATATATAAAATGCATACCTGAAGAATAGTGTATCTAGAGGGGGCCACAGAGTTGGCTTTGGGTATAGTAGCTGAATTAGGAAGATAAAATATACTGAAGTGGAATTTGAAGTCAGTTGGTAGATCTTTTTTTACAATTTGGACATCTTCACCCTTCATATTCTTGAATTTTATTTTCATTCACATAGACCATTTGAAACTACATTCTATATACATAACCCAGAATCTAACATTTTGATTCTTATGTCATACATGTTCTTTTTTTGAATATTTAACAAAAGACTGTACCTTTGAAAATATGGTTATAAGATTATCTATTTAAAAACCAGATAGGTATGACTGTGAGCTGAAACTATATAGGTTAAAATGAAATCTTCATAGTTTTATTTATAAAAAGTATTTTAAAGTAACTATAAAATATTTTTTTCTTTCTTAGTAATGCCTATCAGACATCACTTTTAGTTGTTTCTTAAACTAAGTCTAGAAATGTCTTCATTTTGTGTGTTATCTGTAATTTTTTTCCATGGTGTAAGGAGCTTCTTATAATGAGAGACTGTTAAATGAGGCATTCATTCCAGTGTGTTATAGTTTAATTGCCTCCTTTGGTCTTACTTTAATCTAAGAAAGAGAAGGTGGTTTCTTTGGATTGGGTGGGGATATCAGTACATACAAAACTCAGTTTTGGGGGCTCACCTTGAGAAGTGAGTCACCTAAAGGATCCATGTGTTTCTAATTAATGGACCACTCAGACCATGAGAATTGAATTTTTTAAAGAGAGTGTTTCATGGCTTATGCGTGGATTCCTGCTTATTTACAAATTACTGTGTCTGCTCAGGTTTATACATTTATTTAGGTCCTTTCATAATCGTTATAGCTGAATTGAGCTCTGTAGAAAAATTCCTGGGGAAGTAAGAACTCTGTTGTATGGCATAGCAAAACAAACCTTTCAAAGCCCAGATATTCAGTTTATAGTTTCCTTAAAGGGGATCAGGATCTAGTCAGGTGAGATATAGGCAATTTAGAGATTAGAAACAAGTAGAAATATTAAGTTAGTGACTTCCGCTTTGGGGAAACTAAAGAAGAGATCAGAGGAACTTGGAAGTCAGTAAAGGAGTGACCAGTTCTAGGAGAAAAAAAACACAAGGATCACCTGGACAAAGGAGCAAGTTGGGAGTGGGGGACAGTTGATAGCAAGCAGATAAAGTACCACCAAATTAGATATAAAAATAATCCAGTGTCCAGGACAAAAGACCCTATGTATTGGAAGAGAGGCAGGACTTGAGGTTAGAACCAAATGGACCTTTGTTGGGTCAACTATAGTTTATTGTTCTTTTCCATCAGTGGGAATTGTCATTAGGGAGACTAGCCTGGAGTCTTTCAGAAAAAAACAAGAAGAGCAAGGTTAGTAGTTTCAGGAGATGAAAGTACAAATTTCCCATTAGCAGTTTCTGACTCATTGTTGAGGATTTTTTGGTTATTGTTTTTAAAATTCAACCCAAAGGTATTCAGTGTATTCACTTTCGATTTTGGCTAATGTTAACAAAAATTAGTTCTCCAAGCATTTATTCATATTACAAATTATATATGTTTGTTTATACATTTTTAAAAAGATGTAATGTGTATGTGTCTTATGTGCCTTTAATACTTCAAACTGCTAGCAGAACTATTTGTTTAGGCTGGTATTTCTGCTTGGAATTTTTAATTCAATATTTGCCTTTCCTAGTTAGCTGTGTGATGACTTCTTTCCCTAGCCTCAATTTTTTTTTTTTTTTTTTTTAACTTGGTTGGGGAGACATACAACCAGCCTTCAAGTAAGCAAACAAATTCTTCTTTGAAAAGCACTGGGAGCATTGAATTAATGGTTCATGACATTATCATAACTAAATCTTTTTTTTTTTTTTTGGTAACTAAATCTTAATTTTCCAAGTTACAGAGCACCACTGCTTATATTTAGAGACTGCTATTGATTTGCTACATCACCTAGTGGGTCTAGGATGGAGACATAAAACATTTGGCAGTGCAAGAGAGAGGGTTTGAAACAACCATGAAGTTGGGTGAATTTTTTGTGATTTTTTTTTTCCAGTTTTCTTAGCAAAACTTGACATATCTGTAATCTCTCTCTTTATGGTAATTTCTTTTGAAGTATAAAATGACAAACTTTATGGCTGCATAATAATGCTTTATTTTATGTTGCTAAAAGTGTTACTACTATGCTGACAGTAACTATGGGATATGTATATACCTAAAAAGAAGGCATTATACTATTGAGCGTCACAATTTATTTGTTAATCAATACTATCCTACTTGGTACTGGAGAATTTTCTAGGAGGAACTAGCAATGAGAGACTATGATGACACTTGAATTGTTAAACCTTAACTGCCAATTGAATAAAATTCTTTATAAATAGGGGACATGGTAACAAGAGGTTAGTGTCTCTGGCATGATTGATTCTGAAACAACAAACCAAATTTTACACTCTTATAATCTATATAAAAGAGGCTGAAAGTTATTTGGTAGTTTGGTATAATTTGCTGTCAGTGTCAGTGAGAGAAATTCCATGTGCTCCCTCCATCAAATCTACAGCTAATCTCTACTCATATACTCTGCCTCCTCTTTGGTTAGAGTGGATGACATTTTTCTGCACCTATTTAAAGCCAATTCCTCCTCTTATCCACTGTAATTCACCTCCTTTGGTCTACTCAAGGACATCATTCCCACATTTGCCCACTTCTCATTCATTATCTTTCTTCCTCCTCCCAATTAAACATTGTCCATCAGCATACAAACATATGAATTATCTCCCAAACTAAGACAAACAAACCTCCCTTGATTCTGTTCTTCAACCAACAGTCAGCCGATTTCTCTGTTCCCCACTGGCAGCAAAACTTCTAGAAAAAGTATATATGCTTTGTCCCTCTACTTCTTTACTTCCCCTTTCTCTTGAACCTGTTCCAGCCAGGTTTTGGCCCCCGTGACTTCACTGAAATGGCTCTTGTCAAAGTCTTCATTGTGGTTAGCTCTCGGTCAGTATCTTTTTCATTGTATCAGCAGACACAGCTGCTTACTTTATCCTTCTTGACACACTTTCATCACTGAGCTTACAAAACTTGGCTCACTCAGTTCTCCAGCCTCCTCACTGGATTCTCCTTACTCTTCCTGTTCTTCCTTCTCTTAAACACTGAAGTGTCCCAGAATTTAGTTCTTAGACTTCTTTATTATCACTTACTCTCTTAATGTGGCTTAAAGTAACATCATCAGTGACATCCAGATTTACTGGTGAATTCTAGACTATTACAGTGAGTCCCTACTCAGTTTCTCCACTTGGATATCTGTTAGTTCTTTTCTTCCCTCTAATACTACTTGCTCCTTCTCTATTCTTCCCGTCGCAATAAATGGCAACTCCATTTTTCCTGTTATCTACACCAGAAACTTTGGGATCGCTCTGCATCTAAACTATCAGCAAATTTTTCTGCCACTACCTGTAGTATATATCCCACATCCAGATATACTTCCCCCTCTGAACATTAGTGTTTGCTCTTTCCTTTGCCTGAAACACTCTTCCTCCAGATATCCATGTGGTTTACTCCCTCACATCCTTGAGGTCTTTGTTCAAAAATCATCTTAGGAGGAGAAGCCTTCCCTTATGACCACACATAAAACAACAACCACTCCCCCACAATCTTCATTACCCTGACCTTACCCTGCCCAATTTACTTCATAGCAATTATCCCTACTTGACACAGATAAATGCATACATGTATATTATATATGTGTGTGTATGTATGCAGTGATGTCTGTTTTCCTCTCAGAACAAATGAGTAGGGACTATTTTTTTGTTCAGTGTTTTATTTATCCCCAGAGCCTAAAACAATGCCTCATACCTAGTAGGTACTTAGTATTCTCTGCAGAATTTCATGTTATACTATTTTTATTTTTTATCTGTGACCACTGCCTCAGATAAAGTTTAAGAAAATGTTAAAAATTATGTAAATATTTTTCAGCTCAAAAGAAAAAGTAAATGATAATTCCAACATAAAAAGAAACATTTTAGCTAAAAATATGACTTTTACTTTTTAAAGGGCTCTCTACTAATAAATTTCAAGAGTTACTTCTAAATGCATAACTTTTTCATAATCTTAATTATTATTTGATTGAAATTAGTAGTTTTTGTATATAGAGTAAATGAGGTAACTGATATTTTTCAATTTTTCTTAGTATTGTAAAAAGAGATGCAATTAGGAAAGCAATGTTCACTTTTAAATGTTTTGCTTATGGAAGATTTTACTTTCATTCCGTTTAATTACCTAAATACTCCTAGAGAACTCTATGTGTCTAATTCATCACAGTTAAATAGAAGCCTTTGGGTGTGTAAGTATGTATAGTATTTCATAATTTAATGATCAGTAATTTTTTTGAGTAATTTGTTTTTAGTATTCCTCTATGAGACATGTGTTTTATTTATACCCTTCTGTCTTTAATGTATAATCAGATTCTTACTATGTTCTGTTTTATTACTATCTTTTCACCTTTCTTTTCCTATCTGTGTCAGAATTTCTAAGGGGGCCTGAGATAGCTTTGCTCCGTAAGCGCCTGCAACAACTGAGGCTTAAGAAGGCTGAGCAGCAGAGGCAGCAGGAGCTAGCTGTGCGTACCCAGCAACAGCCTTCCACTTCTGATCAGTCTTCTCGTGAGGGCTCTTCACAGGACCCTCAGGCTTCAGGTTATTAATGTCCAGTGTCCTTAAGCAACTCGTAGAGTTGGTTTTTTAACACTGCTGCTGTGTAATAAGATGCTTCCCTTTTCCCCTTCCAAAGAAAGCTGATGCGCTTGCAGCTTTTCCCTCCGTTCTTGCATATGGTGAAATTTACCATCACATGGCTAGAGGGACAGATTGGCAGCAGCACTTGCTAGAGAGACAAATATAAAATAGTCCATTATTTTATTTGTGGTTTTAGAGAAGGGCAAATATTTATTACTTTTATGGCTAATGAGATACTATGTGATAATCTAGTGAACTTAGAGCCTGCATTGATAGTTCTGTTGAAATTTCCTATATGCCGAGATGATTACTGTACTTATGGCACCTAGCTCCTCTTCTTTTTTTTTTTTGCTTTGAAAGTTAACCAGTATTTCTATTCCCATATAAACCTAGTAATGATAGATTTTAGAATTACAATGTTGTTTGGCTGTTCTAGCATGCTGACTCAATCATCCCCTTCTGTAATTACTTGAAATTTTTCAATATTTGCTTACTTATTCCTCCTACACATAATCAACTTTCTGGTATACAGGGCAACAAAAATATTCCAGTTTTATGTTCCTGTTTTTATACGATAAAACTCTGATAAGACAGTAATAATCTGTGTCACTCTCTTTTTCATTGAGTATTTTAGTGGCTCAAGTTTTTTTTATGGCCAAAAAGCTCATGATGCTCAATAAACATTTGCTGAAAGAATTAGTGAAAGGTATCGCATAAAATAATCTGTCAACTTAATTCTTTCAAGATGGATAGTAGATACTATGTATCCTGTACTATAGGTACTATAGTAGGTGCTATCATACTAACAAGATTATACTACTTTGATACACTTTGTTTTGGCACCCTAAGGAGTGATGAGTTGGGAATTAATCACTTTGAGAACTCTGATTAAATTACTTGGAATTAATCTGTTTATTGGTAGAACTGGACAACCTCCAGTTTATAAATATCTGTTCCACTAAGTGCTGTGGTAATAAAAGCATATTATATAATACCATGGTGAAATAAAATAGATTTAAATAACTGCAATATAGGTGTGATGTTTGGAACAAATTATGGACCTGATTTTTAACTTAGTGTTATATTAGTAGAGAGAATATCAGTCAAGCAAAGATGTCTCTCTCTCTGTCGGTTTTTTTTTTTTTCTTACTATAGGGAAATCTTTTCCTATACTTAAAACTCACAAGAGAGTTTGATTAGATTACAGTTGTGACATTTAATAATAATACATTTTGCTATGATTTTGTGCTGTGTATAAAACTCTAGCTCAGGGGTTTTAAAAGTAAAAATATACAACATATAAAACAATAAGAAGGAAGATAAAATATCCCTACATGTATAAATATTTTTTAAATACTGAAATTTAGCAGATAACAAACCAAGTATTAAAGTGAATTTGAGTATAAAGCAAAACTGTCTACATTATCAGTAGGGAAATGTACATTGTGGACATTAGGAAAATATTGACACTCAGTCTTTGTATCTAGTTTATCAATTTGAATCAAAGCAAGTTCTTTTTAGAATCAGAAAGCTTTAGTGTGATTGTATGGTCTTTGTAAAATAAGATGCTGTTTTCCCAACTCCAAGCATCATTCTTACTAAATAGTGCCTAGTTTGATAACCAGTATATTTTAAAAAGCCAAAGTTGAGTTAGATGCCTTGCCAGTTTTGAAGTTGAGAAACATGTTATCTTAATTTTGTTATTAAACAACTTACTTGGGCTGCTGAGGCTGCCCACGTGGACCAATATTAGAGGCCCTTAGTGCTGTCACTCAGTGTATGTTGCTCCCTTCACCTACAAGGTGAAATACGTCATCTATATCATACGCTTTTAACATAGCATTCATATGAGACCCCTAGTAAGTCTAACCTGTAACATGGCCTGGGTTCACTTGTTAGTGTTACTTTTATCTTATTCTATCCTCACATGTTAGGAACACTATTTGGTAATTAAAAACTTTAAGAACAGTTAAATAATGTATTGTTAGTTTGTTACAAAGGACAACTAATAAAGTATACATATTTTGTCCGTTTAGTAAATTTTGGATGCGAAGAAAGATGAGTTGACTTAATGCAAAATTCTTCATTTCAAAACATTCAAATTATAAAAATACAGAATAGGAATTAAATTTATGAAATTCAACAGGGAGATAGGTTTTGTTTGAATAACAATTAGCAAAACATTTTCTTATACTTCATGATGTATGAATACAATTTTGTGTATGTATATTATGGACAGTAATTGATCCATTCACTCATGCTAGATGTTACTACTAAAATCATCAATATAGAATAGCACAGAATTAACATTCTAGATTTTAACTTTTTAACACTAGAAGACTGCAATTCTCATAAAACATTTTCCCATTATATGTTGTTGCCTTCACAGTGTCAGCAAGTGATGATACTGTCAATAAATGATACTTCTGTCATTTTCTCACCTATTGAAGCCTTTTAGGTATAAGATATTCAAAGGAGCCATTAATGTGATTTAGAAACCAAGACATTTTAACAAGTGTAGAATTTCTGAATGATTACATTGTCTGATAAATACTTCATTCTCTTTTCAAAATATAGGACTCATGAGAATATTTTGTGAAAGGCTAAGTGTAAGATGAATCTGCCTAATACCTAATTTCTGTAGGAAAATGGGATCAAGCCATTTTATAGAAATAATCTACATTTTAATGAGATCAAATGGGAAGGCGCCTGATGGCAATATTTCTTGGCAGTTGAAAACTAAAACATCATTCCAAGGCGCCAAGTGCTATTTAAAATGAGCTAAATAAGATAGATGTTAAGGTATGTTTAAACAATGGGTTCCTCCCCTTTTTTTCAGCTGTGAAATCAGAATTTCATGGAGAAGTTCTAATATAAAATACATAAAAGTGACACTGTTGTGATTGAACATAAAGAGAGTTAAGAAATGACAACCCAACTCCTTGTCCTTCTTGCCACCCCCCAAGCCACCTCTGCTCTCTGAAGCACACTTTGAAAACCACTCCTCTAAAAGAATTTTTGACACCTGTAAATGATAATTATTCATAGCTAATTTCCAAACTTTTTATTTTTCAAAGTCAGTGTATATATATTTAAAAAATATTTTCAGTTTAGTTTTTTTTAAAAAGTGCACTTTTTTCTAGGCTTTTAGGAAATACATCACAACTCATTTCTAGTCTTCCATTTTTTTTTTTTTTTTAGTCATAAAGAGATGAATTTGCCTTCATCAGATCACTGCCTGGGTGTTAGACTGACTGAGTTCTTGTCCCTGGCCCTATGACAAATGACCTTGGGCAGGTCGTTTGGCTGCTTTATGCCTCAGTTTCCCAATTATTGATTTATTTAAGTAGCGTGGCCTGCCATAATTTATAGAGATGGCATAAGAATGGGATAGAGAATACTGTATAAAGTTTTTATACTCCTAAGTAGAACAGTACACATAGTAATGGACTATCTTAATTATAGTGACTTTAACTTACTACCTCAAGATGTCCTCATTTTATGGCCATGTAAGGTTGATAGCATTCAGGGTTTTTTTTTTGTTTTTTTTTTTCTCTCCGGTACGCGCGGGCCTCTCACTGTTGTGGCCTCTCCGTTGCGGAGCACAGGCTCCGGACACGCAGGCTCAGCGGCCATGGCTCACGGGCCCAGCCGCTCCGCGGCATGTGGGATCTTCCCAGACCGGGACACGAACCCATGTCCCCTGCATCGGCAGGCGGACTCCCAACCACTGCGCCACCAAGGAAGCCCGCGTTCAGGGTTTTGAATGAGCTGTATGTATGTTTATCAGATGAATGCCGTAAACAGCTATGGCAGAGGCATTCAGCATATGGCTGATTTTAAACCCAACTCTTTTTTTCCATTTCAGGTCCCCTGAAGTCATGGGTTGCTGGCTCCTGCTCAGAGTGACAACACCCTGTGGAGTCTGCTGGTACTGGCCCAACCACCACAGAGCCCCACTGGAGCATGGAGCCAGCCTAGAGAGGGTGTCAGGTAGGAACTGTTTTTTCACTTTATGGCACGGTTTTGCCGATTGGAAAAGAAAAAAGTAAATTTTATACCCCTTAAAGGGTATAAAACATTGGTGAATATTTTAAAGGGCTTTTCAAAACTGAGCCATATTGGAAAAAATCAGCACTTACCCTGTCCTGTGCAAGCAGGTTCTATACAACATCCAGTTCCCCACAGTGTCCGTGATGTCAGTTACACGTAGCTCTTCTCAAACGGATGCGTTTGACCCAGGTTTTTAGTGATTATAATAACATAAGCAGTTAGTAAATCAGATGTAATGTTGACATAGTTCTGCAAGTACTTCTTAACTACTTTGAATGATAGGGTCCTGAGCAAAACAGTGATGGGTCTCTTGGCACTTTAAATGCGGGACCATGCTCCATGTTTTTCAGAACAGCCTCCTATCATCATTTTTCATTCAACACCATGTTTCTGAAAAACAAGCAAGTAATAACATATATGCTGTCTAAGTAGTTTACATGGATTATCTCATTAAATCTTCGCAAGAGCAGTATGTGGTAGATATTGTAATTATCCCCATTCTACAGATGGAGAAACTGAGACTTAGAGACGTTAAATAACTTGCCCACGGTTACAGTATTACTGAGTAGGAAAGCCAGATTTGAACCCAGGGAGTCTGACTAAAGAGTTCTTGTTACTTAGATTATAATTCCTTATTTTTTTCTACAGTTGAAAAAGTTCAGATGTCAGGGGGCTAAAGAATTTTCTCAAAACTAAAACACGAAATTTTTGGAGATACACAGTAATTAACCATGAGACACCTTGAGCTTAGACTGAAGGAGCTTTTGCTTAAAGTTTATCTCTACTTTAAAAATAATAATAATCTAAGATATTTCCAATAGGCTGACCAACTGTATTGCATTTTGTAATAAATTATCATTGGACCATATGGTCAGAGTTTTATTTTGTGATAGTGCTTTCTAGAAGACATTTCACAGAAAGATGGAATAGAGTATGCAAACACTGAAGCAATCAGCATTGAACTAATACTTGTTTGTCTTTTTAATATTAGATATTCTGATGATTATTGTGTTAACATTTGGAAATATTTCTGTAAGTTGGAAGATATGGGTATTGTATTTCTGAATATCTAGTGATATAGAAACATTTTACTTCAAATGTTTTATGTGACAGGAAAGTAATCCTTCCAAAAACAGTTGCATGGTACCCAAAATTAAAAATAGAATGGAAGCAATGATCAAGAAGGATTTCTTCTTAAAGATTGGTCTTCAACATGGAAAGAACGACAACTCCCCAGATATACACGATATCTGTGACAGACTGTAAAACCAAAACGGAAGCCCTTTTAGCTTAATCTCTTTCTGTCTTAACCTACACTTTGTTAATATTTTAAATACTTCAAGAGTTTGAAAACACACAATTTTGTGGAGATGATAGCATTCTAGATCCTTTCTCAATGTGTTTTATTTAAAAGCTTACATAACATGCACTTTAATAAGATTTGTACGTTCCATAATATTCATGAAAATATTAAATATTTGAAAAAAGATTGCTTGGAGAGTTGTTACTTTTCTGAGGGTTCTTAATGAGAGTATAATGAAATGTATAACAAATCCAAAGGGATAAAAAATATTTCATAAGAGGCTTTCTAGGAAGATTTTCCAATATTTATTTCACTGTGAGTCACATTTTTATTGTTTTTCTTAAAGAATATAATTTTGTTAGTCTCTAAAGACTGACTCATCTGCTCTTCAAAAGGAACATAGATAGGAATGTTGTATCTAACTCTGAGATGGATATTTGAGAAGTCTTAGAAAAGCAAAGCAAAGCATGGCTAGATTAGGGAACCGATTAAAATACTATCATTCCTGCTTTCTTTTTTGTGTAATACAGATTTGTTGAGCTGAATATTCTCATGAAGAGGTGATACGTAAGGATACTTTAAGTAAAAGCTATTATTTAAATAATGATCATGCTTTATCAAAATCTAGTAATACAAAAATCTATGAGCACAGTGGTTATCTCAGAAGGTAGACAATTTAAGATTGATACCAGTAGTCCCAGTAGCAGGATTCAGACTTTTTAAAGTGTACAGATTGAAGCAGTCAAGTGGTATAAAATTGCTAAGAATCAAGGATATTTAAGAAACTCTTAGCTATTGAGTTAAGGACACTCTTAAATCAAAATATTTACATTTGGGGGAATAATGTGCCACTACGAATAGAAACCGATCAGTCATAAGTGCAGAGTTTTTGTTTTATTAACAGCATTTGCTACGAACAGAGCATAGGCTGTTAGAAACTAGGAATTATTCTTACAGTTAGTAGAGAGCTATGCTTGCTGTCCACATTTTCCCTCTTCCTGTAGCTTCACTAGCACACTAGAACCCAAGCCAGGAATAGTAGCCACCTCCTTCTGTTCCCCAGTGCCTTTCTTAGTTACCAGGTCCCTAGGATGACCAGGAAGGAAGGAGAGTGTTGGATCTAAAAATGGGACTTGTCCTCTGTCACATAGCTAATTATTGTCAAACCAGGGTTGGAATCTACACTGAATGACTCTAGACCAGTGCTTTTCCATTTTATCATGCCGCCTTTCGTTATACCAGTGTTTTTCAAGCAATAGAACCCATTTATTTATAAAACAAATTATTGTACATAGAAATCCAAAGGATAAAAGTAAAATGTTCTGTTTGAAGCCAAGGTGGAAAGCATGAAGCCCAGACCATAAGCCTTCTCGTTGCCTGCCTTTTCCTTTTCTCACCGGGCACCTAAAGAAACCTAAGCCTTCACAGTACAGTTTTAACATGCACAACATACCACGGAGTTTTAAAAGTCATCTATGTTTCTGTAATGGTAATTACTTCATTGAATATTTCTCTTATAAACTATTTTCTTTGTCATAAATCTTCACTGGAGCTCTTTTTTCAGCTCAAGATAACATCTAGCTAGGTGTAGTGAACATCTTATTTCAGGCTCTGAATCCTCCAATCCAAAATGAAAGCCGTCTTGAGGAGCTGGAGAGAGGGTTTGAGAAGAACAAGGAGTCTTCCTTTTAGCGAGGGAGATACACTGTTTCTATTTTATCTGCCTTGCACCTTGTGCCTGTGCTAAATGAATTTGATAAAAGGTATATGCATGGAAGTAGAGGAATATTTTCTCAACTCATTCTCAAAGTTGCTAAACGCTTGCCTGGAATAACATATCTTAAGCACATGGCCCTGCTTACTCACTGCTTGGGAAACACACCACAGTACTTACTTCTATTCCCCAACCTTATACATTTGTTTCTTAAGCTTAGAGATGATCATAACATTGCTGTGCAGTTTTCTGCTGCTTATTTTTAAGTTGAAATCTCATTTTTGTTTCAGATTCTCCTTCTTCTGTGGTTAACAAACAGCTCGGATCCATGTCACTTGACGAGCAACAGGGTGCGTGCAACAGGAGATGCGCTATGCCCATCCATCCATAGTTTTATGGCAATGCATAAACCAAGCTCTCTCTCACTTTTTCAAAGCATTTCATTTTGATTATGGTCCGATAGTCAGTATTTTGTGGGCTGAATTACCTTAGGTGGTATTATGCACAAAGGGCCTCCTTGGCCTATACAGATTATTTTCTGTATAAGCTAATTTCTACCTTTGGCCCTTTATGCCAACTTTGGAATCTCTTCCTATAATGGTATTATAATGGATATAATATCGATCCTTTTTTTAATTCTAGCTATCATAAAATTGTGTAGAACTGTGGATGTGAGGTTAGCATATTACCTAGTGGCTAATTTAGAAAAAGTTATTTGAACATAGTAATGTTCTGTATTACTGCATTGCTATAATAATGATACTTGATTTTATGTCTCACTTATCTGGTAGTTAAACTCCTGATAGCTTTAACTTTAAGGAATACAATTATGAATGCAGAGATAAGCTCCAAAGCCACCAATCAGAAGGGAAAGTAGCTTCCACTTCCACTTGCACTTTTGAAGTA
The DNA here is from genome assembly GCF_005190385.1 of Monodon monoceros. Taxonomy (NCBI): domain Eukaryota; kingdom Metazoa; phylum Chordata; class Mammalia; order Artiodactyla; family Monodontidae; genus Monodon; species Monodon monoceros. Next base: position 59,339,783 of record NW_021703774.1, on the reverse strand, counting down.
GGAGAGGTATAGAATCTACCTTGAAGCCTTGAGCAGAGGCTGATGAAGTAGATTTTACAAATATTTTTTAAAAATTAAAAAAGAATAACTTAGCACTATAGCCGTAAGCTTTAGTTGGCTAAAAGTTTACCTATGTAGGATGACTCATAGGTCAACCGTATCGGGGAAATGAAATATTGAGGAAGTACCTATTTAGTGTGAAATAGATCTAATTTAAACTGTCTTCTTAGAGAATTATTCAGAAACTAATTTCGAAACAAATTAGAAAACTTCTGTACATCTGATCTTACTATTCTTTATAGACCTGAGTTGACAGATATTTGCTATAGATTTTTCTGTTCTTGAGAATGAATGAATGAATTAGTAAATGAATTTGAGAACTAAGAAATTATGCGTGCTTTATCTTTATACATTTATTGTAGAGGTATTATCAGTAAAGAATAAGTTATAAAACAATTATAGCACTATATTATAATATATTTTACTACTGTTTAAAACTGCCCTCTAATGAAATGATCTGTTTTTGGTAAGGCTATATGAATGTAAATACTACCAGAGAGTTTGTAGCCAAATTCATATTTTATTTAATCTTACAGAATAATTTCCATAGAATTATATTGAATATTATATTTAAGTTGGTAATTAATGTACATATGTTATGGCATATGACAGAAAGAGATGAGAATATAGGATAACTCCCATATTTTTGCCATCAATGCCTGGGTAAATGATGGTGCCATTTACTAGGGTAAACTAGTTCGGAGGCAGAAATCAAAAGGTTCTTTATTTTTTTGGCCATGTAAAGTGTGATATGCCTTTTAGTCATATGAGTAGAGATGTTATATAAAAGGTCAGATATTGCATAGGTTTGGCAGAAGCTGCATGATGATAGACCGTCATCAATGTAGCTTTGCAATAAGTTCTCTGAGCAGAAATGTTCTAATGACAGTATATCCAAATGAATTAAATCCTGAGCTTTTACATGCCTTTTTGTTCAGCAGGATGACACCTTTTAAAGTACTGGGGACTTCTACATTATAGGCTTATATTACCTAAAGATAACCTCTACTATACAAGTTAACAGAAACTTCCCACAACTGTCTTTCTCACCTGGACTAATGCAGTAACCTCTTAACTGGTTTCCTCACATCCACTCAGGCTGTATCTCTTCTCTACCAACAGCCAGAGTGAACTTTTAAAAATGTACATCTAATCATGTCTTTCATCTGCCTAAAACTTTTAAACTGTGTGCATTTGCCCTTAGGCAATCTAAATCCATACCACTTGGCTTGCAGAGCTGTACATGACCTGGCCCCTTCCCTCACTCGCTAAGCTCTTGCCAATTAAGCCTTCTTTCGATTTTTCTAACACTCTAAGCTCGTTTCCCTCTCAAATCTCTTGTATATGGTATTCCCTCTACCAAAAATGCTTTTCCCTTTAGCAACTTGTACTCATCAAAACTCACTTAGATATTACTTTCCCAAAAGTAATATGACATTCTAATCTGAAATAGTTCTCCCCTCTTTTTCTCTTTGTGACCTGCTCTACTCCTTCGTTGCATTTGTCAAAATTTGTAATCATACGTTTATTTAAGGGATTGTTTGTTTAACTGCCTATCTTTCTCCGTATTCTCTAAATGTTTTCATTCACTATAATATATTCAGTGCCTAACATCATATCTGTTTTCATTAAACAGTAAATATTTGTTGAATGAATGAGTAAATCAATTCTTTAAGCAGTGGGATGCTATAGAAATTATTCCAGCTTGGGAGAAACATGACCAGATTTATGTCTTAGATCATTTTGGCAGCTTTATAGATGCCTGATTGGAAGGGAATAAAATTGAAAACAGCAAGACTACATAAGAGGCTATTGCAGTAGGCCAGGTGAGAGATGATGAGGGGTCCAATCTAAGGTGATAGCAGTGGGAAATGAGAAGAATAGACAGATTTTTTTTAATATTTAAGAGCTAGAATTGATGGGACTTTGAGACTGATTAGTTATTAAAAATGAGAGAATGATATCCAGGTGTCTTGATAGGGTGATAGATAGTAATACTGAACCAAGATAGGGATTTCAGGAGAAACAGCCAGTTATAGGGGGGAAAAGGTACATGCGATTTTCTTGATATATTGAGTTTGAAGTACCTTTGGACTTCCAAATGGAGAAATATCATAGACAGTTGGATGGAGATATGATATGTTTCTGGAAGTCAACAGAGAAGCCTGAGATGGAGATAAAAATTAGGAATCGTCAATTTACAGATGACAGTTGAAACCACGAGAGTAGATAAAATTGTCTAGGAAAAGAGGAAAGTCTATGCTACAAGGAGTAAGCAGAGAAAAGTATCTGGCTAAGGAGACAGAAAAGGAATGATCAGAGAAATAGGGCAGAAAGAATGCCATAACCAACGTCAGGAGAAAAGAAAAGTTCAAGGAGGAATTGGTCAGTAGTGCGTTGTGAAGCAGTGAAAGGACAGAGAAATGTTTTTGAATTTGGCACTATGTGGGTTACTGACTGCTTCGGCACTGCAGTTATATGTGGAGGCAAAAGCCAGATAGCAGTGGTTTGAGGAGAAAGATTTCTTTAAAAAAGTGGACACATTGGTATGTAGATGACTTTCAATAAGCTCAATTAAGAATGAAAAGATAGAGAAAAGGTAATGTCTGGGAGGGAGTGACAATTTCAAAACTGAACATGTTTATAAAATAAGAAAGAATCTTTGTAGAAGAGGTTAAAGGTATAGTGAATAGTTGATGTCCCCAGATAGGCTATTATTTCAAGTTTTAATCTTTGTCAAGACCCTTGTTCTCTATTTTACCCTGTAGAATGGAAAAAGTAGTACATTTAATAAGTTTTTTCCTGAATATATCTCTAATGATTATTTTAAGCATATTTTAAATGTCTTTTTCATACTTTTAAAAGACACTAATATATTTTTTAATTGATAATTCAGTTTTATATTTACCTGACAGTATTCATCTTCCAACTGTCCAGGTGCTTTTACATGTTGCTTAATTTAATTTCCCATAGTAGTTCATAGATTTTCTTTCTTTTTTTTTTTTTTGATTTATTTTTTGGCTGTGTTGGGTCTTCGTTGCTGCGTGCGGGGTTTTCTGTAGTTGCGGCGAGCGGGATCTGCTTTTCGTTGCGGTGCGATGTCTTCTCATTGCGGTGGCTTCTCTTTTGTGGAGCACGGGCTCTCGGCGAGCGAGCTTCAGTAGTTGTGGCTCGCAGGCTCAGTAATTGTGGCTCGTGGGCTCTAGAGCACAGGCTCAGTAGTTGTGGCGCGCAAGCTTAGTTGCTCCATGGCATGTGGGATCTTCCTGGACCAGGGATAGAACCTGTCCCCTGCATTGGCAGGCAGATTCTTAACCACTGTGCCACCAGGGAAGTCCTAGATTTTCTTTATTTTGAGGTATTACTAGGCTAAAAATGTTACTAATAAAATTTTTTAAATTGTAATTGACTTGTTTCATTGAAAAGATTTCTTTTCTTTCAACAATTATATACACATTATTGAACTGGTTGATTGCAAACAGTGTTTTTGCTTATTTATCTTGAATCTTTTTTAAAAAGCACCACACTTTGTCTAATATATTTAATGTAAACCTTAAGGCCATAAATGCAGCTGCCTGGTTGCCTCAATAGTTTTTATTTTCTTTTATCAAAATAGTTTTTAAAGAAATAAATGATAGGGAAATAAGCGTACAGCATGCACATTGTTTTTATCCTGTGATAAAATACTTTGCGCTACTCTCCAAATTTAGGGCTGTGGGTACACACATTGACAACCCTTCTGTGCTAATTAGAAAGTATTTGAATAAGCACAGTTATATCTGTCATACATTTTGTTTAGTTTGAACAATATATTTTAATGAGTAGTTTTGGTTTTCCTTTTATTTATATCTCTGTTATAACTACTATATTTTAAGGGGGAAAATCCTCTTTGGACATATTTCTCTTGCCTCTTACTAAAACTAACAAATTTTTCCTGTTAAGAATATTTAGGCCAGAAATTCCCCCTTCTTTTATTAACAATAACAACAATAACAAAAGAAACCCATAATCTTAACATTTAATTTTTGAGAGGATATGAGGAATTAATTTTGCCTGAGTTTTAAATTTTGGCCATGACTATAGCAAGTTACTTTATATTCATTTTACAGTGATAATCATTAAGTGGAAGTTGATAATGCCATTAAGTTTGAAACTTACACCTATAGGCAATTGTGCATCTGTCAGACACTCATTTTCTACTCTAGATTTAAAGAAATAAAAATGCTAATTTGTAGGCATTAGAAACATAAATGCTAATTATCCATTATTTTATATAAACAGACTTCTTTTGACATTAATAAAACGTTTACTCACAGAAAGAGACTTGTGGATGATCAGAAAGCAGTGAAACAGATTTTACTAAATCTACTAGGGATTGGGAATGGAAAAACTGGACCTGTCTTCCATTAAGTATTATTCCCTTAAGATTATATACTGGGCTTCCCTGGTGGCGCAGTGGTTGAGAGTCCGCCTGCCGATGCAGGGGACACGGGTTCGTGCCCTGGTCCTGGAAGATCCCGCATGCCGTGGAGCGGCTGGGCCCGTGAGCCATGGCCGCTGAGCCTGCGCGTCCGGAGCCCCTGCTCCGCAACGGGAGAGGCCACAACAGTGAGAGGCCTGCATACCGCAAAAAAAAAAAAAAAAAAAAAAAAATTATATACTGTCACCAAGTTTAAATTTTTTTTTAATAATATCATCTTGATAATAGTACATCAAGCAATATTTTGAATTGCCATTAAATGTACTTTGACAACTCTAATTTTTATTAAATAAATATCTAATGATTGGAGACTGCTGTATTAGTGGGACAGATAAGTTCAGTATTCATCACACTGGACTACCTCTGTATATGTTGTATTTTAAATTCTAGAAAATAAAGTTAGTGAAATCAGACTTCATTTAGATTTTTTTTTATATTCCTTAGAACTAGTTATCACTCAGTTGCTTAGAATGAAGTAGCTAATCCCCTTTTCCCCAACTACTAGTCTAGGTTCTTAAAATTAGTGATGTATTTCATCTTTTGGAAGTTAAACACTATTTAATTTTTATTGCATATGCTTACTTGTTCCACTCTGCTGCTAACGAAATCAATATCTATATTTCTAGTTAAATTGTTTTCTAACTCAGAATTGTCTATGATAAAAATAACTGACATTTATTGAGTTTTTAATATGTAACTGGCACTGTGTTAAGAATTTTGTATGTATTATCTCATTTGTTGTAATTTAATGAGGTGAATACTAATGTAATCCTCATTTTACTGGTGAAGAAACCAAGACTCCAAGAAATATGTAAAGACAAGTGAAATAAGTGGTAGAGCCATATTTGTATATCTGTTTCATTAATTCAACTCATATTAAATGCCTGTTACCTTGTGGCAAATACTGGGCTTGGCACCAGTTTGCATGAATAAATAAAGCTAATGCTCCCTGTGCTTGGAACAGAGTTGATTAATAATAATAATAATGATAATAATAATAGAGTTGATTAACCATAATAATAACAACATAGACACTTACATTACATTTTCTTTGTGCCAAACATTACTTTGAGCAATTCTTATATGTTTATTTACTTAATCCTCACCAAAGCCGTATACGACAGGTACCATTATTATCCCCATTTTCAGATGAGGAAACTGAGGTAAAGAGAGGTTAAGAAACTTGTCCAAGGTCACACACTGTGTGTTTGTGTTAGAGATGTGATTCAAATCCAAGCAGCCTGGTTCCAGTGTCTGTGATCATAACCACTGTCCTTTGCTTCATCTAACAGTAAAGACAGACAATGAGAAAAATAAATACAAGTGTCCTAAGTGTTATAAAAGAGGAAGTAAGGTTCAGTGGGGAGCATATGAATGAGTCTGTCTCTTCTGGTAGGGGGCCACATAAGGCATTCCTGAGGATGAGACATTTTAGCTGCAATCTGAAAGATGAGTATGAGTAAGTTAGGTCAAGGAGAGGGAGGAAAGGGGATCATGAATAGCATGTGCAGAGGCTCTGAGATAATCACATTAGAATGACTAGAGGAGTCCCAGTATGGCTGGCGTTTGCTCTGGCTTCAAGAGATAGGTAGAGTCCAGATTGAGAAGGACCTTTTAGACTTTTTTAAGGTTTTAATTTAGGAACAGTAGGAAGCCAATGAAGGATTTAAAATAGGGAACATGGCCTGATCTGGTTTGTTCTGAATAGAGTATGAAAAATTGATTAGAGACTAATAAATCACTTAGGTGGTTCTTCTGGTAATAAGGATTTTGACCTGATGATAGAAGTAAGGTAGAGATGTAAAGAGATTCATGACATATTTCAAATGTAGAGTACATGGGATTTGATGAACGAGGCAAAGGATTGAGGAGGAGTCCAGAGTATAAATTGAAGTAACAACTCTGGAATTTCTATGTGGGGGGGGTGGTTTAGCAATGGCAATCTGCTTGGAGGGAGCAGGGTCAGGGTGTGTCTTAAATCTGTTTTTGTTTTTTGTTTTGTTTTGTTTTTTTGCGGTACGCGGGCCTCTCACAGTTGTGGCCTCTCCCGTTGCCGGAGCACAGGCTCCGGACGCGCAGGCTCAGCGGCCATGGCTCACGGGCCCAGCCTCTCCGCGGCATATGGGATCTTCCCGGACCGGGGCACGAACCCGTGTCCCCTGAATCGGCAGGCAGACTCTCAACCACTGCGCCTCCAGGGAAGCCCTTAAATCTGTTTTTATACAGTAAATGCAGTGTTTTGACTTAGATTATACATTTATTTGTGGTGGTTTGGGAAAGGTAATAATAGAGACTAGCAGGTGACATTTCTAGGGCTGCAAGGGTAACTCCCAAGTTTTGACTGAGTACAATTGATTGGCTACTTCCTGAAATAGGTGACCCTGGAAAAGGAAGAATATATGGGAGAGGATATATAGAAGGAGGTGGAGATCACAAACTTAGTTTGAATATGTTGAATTTGAGTTATCTGTGTGAGGCATCCAAGTAGGAAAGTCTGTTGGGCAGTTGATTGTATCGTTGTGGCATTTAGCAAAGATGGCAGAGCTAGAGAAGTAAATTGGAGAATTTTCTGCATGTGGATGATAATTGAAGGTATGAAAGTAGATGAAATCATCTAGGATGAAAGTAAAAAGTGAGACATCTAAAACATCTCAAAAAAATCAGAAAAAATTCCAGAATTAAATATTTTGCTAGAGGAGAGCTGATAAAGGAGATGGAGAAGTAACAACCACATTGAGAGGTAATAGGCAAAGTAGAACAGTGCGATGTCATGAGATCAAAAGAAGAGAAATTTTCAAATACAAGAGAGTTGTCTGTTTGCTGCTGAGAGGTCAAGTATAAATGGGTTCTAAAAATTCTCCACTAGATTAATCAACACGGAGGTGATCAATCTCATTAGTGAGGGCAGTTTCACCTGGCTGATAGAGGCCAGAGTAGAGTAGGAGAAGATGAAAAGTACTTCTCAATGGAGATGAGAATTAAGAAAAGCACTTCAAAACGATAAGCAAGGAGGACAGTAGCTGGAGGGCAAAGTGGTTAAAGACAGTGTCTCCTAAGCTGTCTACCTCATTCGTTCATTTTCATCTGGAAGAAGTCACATTTTATCATTTCATCTGGAAGTCGTCACATTTTATCAATCATTTCATCTGGAAGTCACATTTATTCAATCAGAGTACGACAGACAGGTTTGATTTTTTAATAGAGAATATAGGTGAGGAAACAGTCATAAAAGGAAAAATCTTGGATGAGAATTTTGGCAGGGTTTATGTGCCACATGGGGTACGCATTTTTACTTATTTTCTATCTGTTCTCCCTCCAAACTGAAAGTGAACTAGGAATAGAAGACTTTTATGATCAGAGGGGTATAAGACTAACAGTTCTGAAGTACAGGGAAAGAAAGCCTAGGTAGCATAGGTAAAACGACTACTACATTTCAATCCATACATTTTAAATATTAGAGGGAAAATGGAACCAGGCACAGTCTGAGTCTGTATGTATCCCAACCCCATGTTTAAGTTCAATTCACATTTCTGTGTTATGTCATGAAAAAAGGTATTGGATTAAAATTATTGTCATTGATACACAGGTTGAGTTTTGATTGTCAGGAAGAAAATTTGACTAGGATATTATTTCCAAAAGATTACATAGGAGAGATTTCCTAGTAAATATCGGTATTAAAGTTGCACTTTGTTTTTGGCTTTCATAAAATAGTTAATTTCTGTGTAAAGTCAGATTGCACTAGTGAGAACACTCAATTTTAGAATAAAAGCCTTGCCTCACAGTCACCTATGTGGTGGATAGGAGTTCTCTGTTTAGAATCTACTCCTAGAAACAGTTTCTGCACTTTGAATCAGAATATGCTTCCTTATACAAATGATTGGAAGACCCGGATATCCAGTAGTCTGAGGTATGCAGAAAAGTTACAGGTTCCTGACCTATAAAATTGGAAAGTTTGCATTGGCCTAGAAATTATACTTGAGAAATTTGCCTTTTCTTCTATGTATGCCAAGCAAGTTGGGGTGCAAAATTTGGGGAGATAGTTGAGCTTTATCATTGCTATGTCAGTGTTTTTTCAGAGGATTTCATCATATATTTTGTTTCCTTTTAGATTGATTTTTATTTTAATTAAACATTTGGCAAAATAGAAGGAAAAATATTGACAAGTTCATTGTGCAATAGAAAATCCCTGAGGCAAAGAATATATTATTACTATATGATCCACAGGATATCTAAGCTACTGTAGGTGATTAATGGATGATTGTACAGTTAGAATGGTGACCCAGCAGCAGAGAAAATGTTGGGCATAGTGGTTCTAAACAAATTATTGTGGCCATATGCTACTTAATTATCATCATTTTGATAACTTTGTTTAAATTTACACATAGGATGGGCCTCCAGGGATATCCTAGCTAAAACACCAAACATCCATATCAATATTTAGATGATATACAAACCTAGTTACCAAGATAGTATATTTTATTACTACTTTCAGCATGTTTTTTTAGAACCACAAATGATTAATTTCATAGTTGAAATGCACAGGTTGAATGGTTTGAAAATATGTGTATTAACCAAAAAAAAGTTTATTTGTGGTTCTTATTGTGAATCAAAGCTTGAAAGATACCTAATTAAAGTTCAAAGAAGTTGCTTTCAAATTGTATTCCAGCCCATTCTGAGATTTTTTTCTGAGCCAATGCATTAATCTGAAAGGGCTCTTTTGGGAAAGGATCTCTTAAATTTGCTTCCCAGAATCTCATGTTACTGACTATTCACTTCTAACTCCAAAAAATGAAGTCTTTTACAGGATATTGTCTTGATTTTTATGTGGTTATGACTGTGCTTGCTAAAGCATGTTTTTTTTTTGTTTTTGTGTTTGTTTTTGCGATACGCGGGCCTCTCACTGTTCTGGCCTCTCCCGTTGCGGAGCACAGGCTCCGTTTGCGCTGGCTCAGCGGCCATGGCTCACGGGCCCAGCCGCTCCACGGCATGTGGGATCTTCCTGGACCGGGGCACGAACCCGTGTCCCCAGCATCGGCAGGCGGACTCTCAACCGCTGCGCCACCAGGGAAGCCCTAAAGCATGTATTTTAATGGCTGCTCGTTTGCCTGGATAGAGACTGCTCTAAGCTACTAACATCATCAGTTGTTTTTAATAATTAAACTACAAAGCAATACATATGGCCATCTTAGCAGTGTTGAACAAGTTAAAACTGATTTTCCCCCCACTACACTGTCCTTGTGCTGAGTGCAGCACAATTAATTTTATTCTCCTATAATGTTTTTAGAGTGAGAAGAAATAGTTCAGTCTTTCAGTGCCCTGGAAAAGATACAGTGTAGTTTTCCAATACTCTGATACCAAAGTGACAGTTTGGACTACCAGAACTTTTATCAGTTAAAGTTGCTGATATGAATTATACATCAGTTCTGAGAGATAACAATACCAGCAGTTGATATTTCTTAATTAAAATGTTTATTTAAGGAATCTTATTTTCTACTGAGTATTCAAATTATTTCCAAGACAGTATAGTAAGTAGGAACTTCATATAGAAAGAAACTTAGGTTACTAGAGAAAAAGAATCTAGCTCATTATCATCATTTCATCATCTATAAAATGGAGATTAAAATATGTGCTACAGAGATTTAACAAAGGATACATATATATCCTGGGACATAGTAATGTTCAAGAAATTTTGGTTATTGTTATGATTGTGCGTTCTACATAAAGTCATTGGGTTTGGTGAAGTTCTAAACCCTAAGGCTGTTAAATTAAAACCTCTACTTGTTAAGCAAAATATTTCAGTAATATTAATATATTTCTGTGCATTATATAAGTAAGGCTTTGAATAATACAGTTTTTAGAATGTGTTTGCTAATCCAACTTTTAACACACAGAGCAAATTATGGAAAATTAAAATGGTTACAAATATTTCTTCAAATAAAGTAGTAATAAAATTTATTTTTTAGTTCTTTAAAGTAGATTTTTTATAGACCTTTTTAACTTAAAATATGCACTTTATCAGAAGCAATTTGTTAATTAATTTACTAGTAAACCAGTGATCTACATTTCCAAGAAAATTCAATTTGATAGGTTGTATATGGTCAAGAAGAGGAGTATTAAACTAGGAAGAGTAGAATGGAACAAGGCTAGGAAATGGATTTTTAAACCTCGGATATACACTTCCATTAATGCCTCAGTTGAAGAAACCATGTTCTACACTGCATAGTGTTTCTGCCAGAGACATTATTTATATGCAGTCTACAAGGAGATAACTAGACTAGGGGTCCTGAAGTATTTGTTGCTAACAGAAATAATGTGATGGGCCAATTTTACTCCAGGCTGATGACTTCATTGACAACTTAAATGAACAAATTCTGTCAACTATTGTCATTTTATAAATTAAATGAGTACTACTACTGTGTTTTACATGATTTTTGCTATATTCCAGAGAGATTAAATAATAACTTGGTAGTAGATAACCTAGGAAGAAGGTTTGAATTAACATTGATCATCTCAGGAAGCTTCTTGCTTTTGGAGGTTGGGGGTGCTCTTGGAGGTTGGTAGATATTTTCTACACCATTTTGACCTCTTAACAGCTAGCTATTTGTCTACTATATTCCTTTAGTCATAGCATGCAAATATCTATAGCTGCCTCTAATTTTACTCAAAAAGGAAGTTTTGATACAGCATTTAAATGGCTTCTTTTTTTAAATTTTTGTTGGAGTATAGTTGATTTACAGTGTTGTGTTTGTTAGTTTCAGGTGTTAAATGGCTTCTTAAAACTTATGCTCCCATAACCAAGGTAGATCTATGAAATTTAATCCTACAATTCTCTCACACCTGCTTTTTTTCCCCCCTATTTCTTCTCTACTTTAAAAGAAAAATAATAGCAAAGCACTTTACAAAATGTTGTGAGAGATAATGAAAGAAGTAGCCCCAGCTCTACCTCTTAGTTTCCTTGATCATTCATTCAGTCTTTCAGCTATCTTCACCAATTCCAGATCCCTAAGGATGACTGTGGTTTGGGCAGCAGTGGGACAGAAATTTTAGCAACATAACTAAAGAATAAGGGAAAACTGTATGTGGACAAATGACTAACAGCACGTTTTTCAAAGATTGTCAAGGATAGGACAGATATTTTAAAAATCCCGTTCAGGAATTCCCTGGTGGTCCAGTGGTTAGGACTCTGGCATTCACTGCCGAGGGATCAGGTTCAGTCCCCAGTTGGGGAACTAAGATCCCACAAATCATGCAGCGTGGCCAAAAAAAAAAAAAAAAAAGTCCCATTCTTGATAATTTTATGTAAGTTAAAGATATGTTAATTTGGTTATTTTATCAGAATGCCATTTGGTAAAATACGTCCTCTAAAACATTGAATGTAATATTGAGTCTTTGAAAGTCGTAATGGATTGTTAATTCTTTTTCCAGCAGCTGTTTATATCAAGGACATAATCATAACAAAAGTAGTACAGAAACAAAGTGAATTTATCATTTGGTAGGCCAGCTTTATAATTGATTCATACTTTTATTTTCAAATAGTAATTAATGTTATAGGAGAGGATTTCTCAGGAGTTAGAAGTGAAGATGTAAGAATTGATAATCCTGAGTTTTATCAGCTTGGCTTCTCATCTCTTGGGGAGAATCCTTTTTCCTTTCTGCTACAGTTCTGTATTTTTAAGTCTTGTTAATTGTCCTCTCACAGGATAAAAGCTAGAGCAGAGTTTCTATGAGAATCTCTTTTAGTAAGTGCTCCACTGTCTTCAAGAGGAATGCAAAAAGATATGTCCTTCATTGCAATATAAAGTGGACCTAATAACCAAAAATCCTAAGTAATTTTGATTTCATTAAGTTGTTAATGCTTTTGTTGATACCGTTTTCAAGACAGAAAGCTTATTTTTAGTACTATTACATCAAGTCCTTGAACTTGTATCGAGAAAACAATTAGGACACAGAAGAGTTTCTTGTATGGAGAAAACAATTATGACACAGAAGAGTTTCCTTTCTGCAAGCAACTGGCAGAAATGTTACATGTTTGATTATATAGCAGTTTTTATTCCCTATACATTTTAATGTTCCCCCAAGCTGTTATTCATCATAAAAAGAAAAAAAATTTAAAGCCTTATTCAAATTTGTCTTTGAATATCCATGTACTCCTTTTTGGGGGGGAGGGGAGAAGTGACTTCAAAGTGGTTTGTATCCATTTCTGTAGAGTTTCTTGATTTTTATTTACCATTTTACAAAGATTTTATATGTTGAGATGGATGTATATTATGATTATCACCTATAGACGCTTAAGGTGGAATTGCCTTTCCATAATTTAGAAAACAAAGTTCTTGCAAGATTAGTCAGGAGAAGAGGATGGAATTATACCAAAACGTACGATCTTATAACATAGAGTTTTAGAAAATAACAGAGCACAATAAATTTTCTTCTCCCGCCTCCTTCCCAATAGTGTACAGGCTGTAATCCCTCCCTAGATTATAAGTCTATGAATTTGAAAGAACAGAAAGAATTTGATAGCATTTAATTGCAGCAAAGTTTTTACTAAACAACTTCTTTTGGAGCCCTTGCATCTTACTTCTCAGTGTTTCTGAAGGAGCCAATGATAGTTATTCTTGATGCTGTAGCCACTGAAGAAAAAGATCCTGAACGTTCCATTAAATAAAAGTACCAAGTTTATAAAGTATGTCATTGCATGTTAATATTCTTTGATTCCCTAAAAACTAAATATGGTTCTCAAATGTGTGTGATTTTCATCTGAATCAAAGGGAGTCATGTACACAGAGCTAGAAAATGATGCAATGCCACTTTTGAAATATAGAGTGTTTCTATAACACTTGCTTTGAACTTTAAGTGAGAACCATGCAGATGTGAGAAAGAGTTATGACAAGGACAACCTAATTTAAGTTTTATAAATTTTAGGAAATGTCATCTTTTTATTGGTTTCAGAGACTTCTTTCAAATGTTTTAAACACAATTTTCAGATAACAATAATGAAAAGCTGAGCCCCAAACCAGGGACAGGTGAACCAGTTTTAAGTTTGCACTACAGCACAGAAGGAACAACTACAAGCACAATAAAACTGAACTTTACAGATGAATGGTAAGTTAATATTTTTGTGAAGATGTTCTTAGCCATTTTGTAGGATTGTATTAGATATTATTTTTAGCACTTCATCATCTTTGTTTTGCGATAATACATTGGTTCTCAAACTTTAGTGTGCTTCAGGATCACTTGGAGAGCTTGTTAAAACACAGATTACTAGACCCCACTCTCAGAGTTTGAGATGGAGTCAGAGAATTTGCATTTCTAAAAACTTCCCAGGTGATACTAATATTTCTGGTCCTGGGATATTTCTTCTGATAGAAAATGCAAAAGATAAAAATAATAAATCACCAATAGACCACCAGTGCAAAAATTAATAAACCTAACATTTTGGAGCTTTTTGCAGTCTTGGTCCTATGTAAAAGGTATGTGTATGTGTATATATACGTATATATTTTTGGTTTGAGTTTTAAAACATGATTTTAATCATACCTAATATATTCAGTTCTCCCCTGCATTTATTTGAGTTAACTTTATAGTAAATATTCCCACAATACTACTTAGTTTTCATAAGTATTATTTTCTGTATAATAGATTCCATCAAGTGGATGTACCATAGTTTTACTTAACCATTTCCCTTTAATTAGGCAGTGAATTTATTTGTCTATTTTTACCAAATAAAACTATAATGAATATCTTTGTTTACAAGCTTTTTCCTACCTTTAAGGTTATGGATTTAGGATATTTTTCCAGAAATAAACTATATCTAGATTGAAAGATATTACAAAATTATTTTCAAAAGGATAATCTATTATTACATTTCTCCCAGCAGCATATGAAAGTACATGTTTTGCTGTCTCCAGACCAATGTTCAATATATTCATTTATTTGTAACATATATTTGATTTTTAAATTATTTTTATTTAATTTATTACTGGTGAGTTTGAACTTATTTAATAGTTGTATAGATTCTTTTTAATCACATTTCTGATTATATTTATTGTTCATTTAATCTAGTTAAATCTTACATTAAAAAAAAAATCTAGTTATGTGAGCTTCTTAAATTCTTTGCCACTGCCTCATTGCCTTGTGTGTGAGAGAGACAGCACCCAAAATTTTGTATTTGAATTTATTACTATTACTATATAAATTAATATATAGATAATCAATCTTTCTTAATATATAATTAATTATATATTAATATAATTATATATGATTAATACAGGGTGATTATATTAATCATTTAATAACCAATATATTAATTATCCTATATGATTAATATATTATTATATTAACATATTTAATTGTATATTATTATATATTATGTTAGTATAATATATAATATTGCATAAAAATAATATATAATATAGTTATATATTGTTTATTAATATATAATTATATGTTGATATATGATAATATTTATTTATTCCAATTCACTGGTTTCCATTTGTGTTTCTGTGTGTTTTTAAATATTAAACGCTTCGATTAAATAGGATTTTCACATCTTATTGAATACCTTTCTACATTCCAAAGACTTCTAGACACTGGGAATACATCAATGAAAAAAATAGACAAAAATATCTCTGCCCTATTGGAGCTTACATTCTAGGTATGGGAGGCAGACAATAAACATAATAAGTGAATTGTGTAGTATGTTTGATGGTATTAAGTGCTATGAAAGAAAATAAGACAGGTAAAGATGTTTGGGAGATCTAGGGAAAGGGTAGGCATCATTGAGAAGATGACATTTGGACAATTTGAAGGGTAAGAAGGAGTGAGCCATGCATATATCTGGGGGAAGAACATTCTAGGCAGAGAGAAAGCCAGTACAATGGCTCTGAAGCAGGAGCAGTCTTAGTATGTTCAAGGATCTTTAAAAAAAAAACAATGTAGCTGGAGTAGAGTGACCAAAGGAGAGAGTAGTAGCAGATAAGGTCAGCCAGGTAAGTGAGAAGGGTCTTTAAAAGGTTAAAGGATATCTCTGGTTGCTGTGTAGAGAATAGGGCTTAGGTAGAAGCTGGGAGACCAGATAAAAGGCTTTGGCAGTAAGCAAGGTGAGAGGTAGTGGTGTCTTGGACCAGGATAGGAGCAATGGAGGTAGTCAGAAGAGATTGGATTCTAGATATATATTTGAAGGTACAGTTAATAGAATTTCCTTAGGAACTCTAGTGTTTGACCTCAACTTTTAAAAATAATGATATCTATGGCCCTTTTTCTTAGTACATGATTTAAGATCACAGAAGATTGTCATAGTTATTCTTAAGTCTTTTCTATTCTCATGTTTCTCTACAGAAGGGACTGATATCTTACAATCTCATCTGAACATTTTTTAACCAAACATCTTTAGTCCCACTCTTCTTTTGAATGCTACTTTTCCTTCTTTAAAAACTGACCATGAATTATATTCTCTTATTTCTTTATCAAAAAAGTAATTAACTTTTTTCTGATTATGAAAGTATTCTGTATTCATTGTAAAAAAAAAAAAAATTCAAAAGAGTATGCAGTCTTTTTCATCTATGCCAGCATGGTGTCTTGCTTTTATTTTAGTTTCTTTGATCCAGATAAGGCAATTGAGCACACTGACCAAGAGTTTGGGCTCTGAACCTGACTAGCTGTTGAACCTCTCTAAGTATCAGTTTTCTCATCTGAAAAAGGGCATATTTAATAGAACCTACTTCAGACTTTGTTGGGAAGATTTAATGAGAACATGCAGAAAAAGTACATAGCACTTAGCACGTGATAGGCTTTAAATAATTGTTAGCTACAATAGTCATCTTTTATAAATTGCCTTTCAAGTCCTTTGCCCAGTTTTTTACTGTGGTGTTTATCTTTTTCTTATTGATTTATAAGAGCTATATATTATAGAATTAAGTGAGGGTAATATCATTTGTCTTTCATTTGTTGCAGATATTTTTCCCAGTTTGTTGTTTGTCTTTCAGTTTACTTATGGTAGTTTCGCTTTATGGTTTCAGCCTGTGAGCTGATACTCCTTGTCCTTCCCAGGATTAGGGGGAAAGTTTCTTCTTGTTTTCCTCTTATAGTTCTGTGATTTTATATCAAAAATATATGTTTAATCCTTTTACAATTTATTTTACCATAAAGTATGATGTAGAGCTTATAGCTCAATTTTTCTACATGGCTTTTCCCTTGTCCCAGTACCATTTATTGAGCAATCTAGTCGTTTATCTGTGATTTAAAATGCCATATTAACACATGGTAAATGTATTTACTTGATTACTTTGTCTTTTCCACTAATGGCTCTGTATTCCTACATCAATGCCATAATGTTTTAATTATCATAACTATTCTACATTGAGCATTTTATTTAAGCCTGTATCATAGCTTTCTCAATGGAAAAAAAAAAGATTTATATATCACATTGGCTTCTCTTTACCAAAATTGCCATGCATTTCTTTCTGGCTAAAAAGAAATACGTGTTCATTGCAAAAAAATCAGAATCTAGAGAGAAATTGAAAAAAATCACTTACAGTAATCCTACTGAGATGACATTTAACATTGGTGAATATCCTTTCTGACATTTTTCTCTGCTCATATACCCATGTAGATATACATTTTTCTTAAAACTATATTGTATATGGATGCCCTTTTAAAAAATTCAAATTGACTTCTGCAATTAACCTAAAAAGGTTTTTATAAAATTTTGACAAAAGTTCCATGATAATTTGCATTGTTTATTGAGTCACTGCTGTTTGTCTATAATTAACGTTTTTTAAGTTACTGTAGCTGTTCAGTTTCTTTTTCTTGTTCACATCTATACTATATTTAAGAAGTTGTTGCATTTCTGTGGATTTAATTTTAATCTTAGTCAGATTGTTATACATTTTCCTCTATTTTCCTTCCCACTCAGTCCCCTTCTTACACATATGTCATGATTTGTCACAGAATGTTCATTGAAAATTATTTATTTAAATTGGTCTGGTATTCTGCTCTAGCTAAAAATTCTAACAGAATTAGGATCATCATCAGGTAGGTATTAAAACTAAAACAGAAAACATTATCCTTCTACAAAACCATGGTGCTCAATCACTTGCCATATTTGAACAACAATCTAGAACTGGCAGTGGTCCACAGAGGGCAGTTCAAAGACCAAAGAAATTTCCAGGCCTCTTTTTAAGTATTAATTTAAAAGTAGCCTAGAACAACAAAGTCTAAAAGGACCTATGATCAGAGTCTGTAAAATCATTAAGAATTTGAATGTGGTGAACCATCTGTAGTGAGAACAAGAAGAGAGATTATATAATTAAGTTAAAATTCAATAGAGAGACTTGTAAAAATATATACCAGATCATAGAAGCATCAAAATAGTGAAGAAGTGGTCCTTTCATATTTTTAAATCTCTTTTTAAATATTAAAGTGGATTAGAATAACCACCTAGACTTTCTAAAGTGATGTTTCTCAAGTACTATTAAAATAATAAATCCTGTATTTTATTTGTAGTCAAGTTTTTTGATCAACTTCTCTAGTTGTAAAATATAAAAATTATCCTAAAAGTTCATGTTTATTAACTTCTTGGTGGGATCACATATCTTGTCTTGATGGTAGGAGCAGTACTGCCTCAAGTTCTAGAGGAAATGGGAGCCACTGCAAATCTGAGGGTCAGGAGGAATCCTTGGTCCCACAGAGCTCCATGCAACCATTAGGAGGAGAGAATGAAGCAAGTAAGATGTTAAATTTTGTTTTTGTCATGACAAAACCCAGTGTTGGATGTTTGCCTATTTTTCGGATACCTCAGTGCTACAGTTTTGTTTCTTGTTTTTAATCAATTACTTTTGCCGCAATAGTCCGGTTACTGCTGTTGATAAACAGATAACAAACGCAAAAGATAAGGACCTTAAGCATTTAAGATGGGGCGTCACAGTAAAGCACAGTTCCCCTCTGTGGACACAGTGGCCAGGATAGATGGTCATCGTACTGACAGTATGTTAGATAGAAATGTTGGTTTGAATTATCTTTACCATTTTTATACCTAGCAGTGAAATACAGAGTACCTATCTTGATTTTTTTCAAAGGGTATAGGTGGTTTATGGAGGGAAAAAAGGGATAAAATTTAAACAGGTTATGAGTAAATCCTGTTTCATACAAGAAGTGCCATTTAGAGTATGTTTTTAGAACCCTTTCCTAGAATAGTTTTATGTGATCATCAAATGAAATTTAGGGGTTAGTATAGCCTAGAACAGAGTAGATTTTCAGTACATACTTGATAAATGAAGGAATAAATGAATTGTTTTTCATTAAATGAATACATACCTCAGTATAACGGAGCTAACAAGAATAAAGTACGTATAAGATGACTGTCTGGTAAGCAAATGTCCAATTAGGAACAAAAAAGACTGATCCTTCATGGGTCTTGGAATTAAATCCAGAAATAAGTATTTTCAACGGCCAAACAGAATTTATGGTGGGGCTAACTTTACTATTTGTTCATGATAGTTCAAATTAGACCAAATGCATGACAAAAGGGCAGAAAAATACTCAGTTTTAAGTTTAGATTCTCTGAAGTTTAGAGGAAAAAAAAGCAAGATTGAGAAATGTCAGTTGTGAGGGCTAATCTAAAGCAGAGATTCTTCACATGGAGTTCATGAAGGTCCACACATAGGCTTTAGGAAGAGGCAGTGGGCACAATTGCACATTTCTTCCTAATAGCGTTTTACAGTTTTGTGGGTACATACATAGTATTTGCATTACACTGGCAGGGCGAGGTTTTATCTGAGTGTCAAAAGTTTCTACGACCCCAAAAGGGTTAAGAACTGCTTATATATAGGAAAGCTGGAGTATTAAATTGGTGTTTATTTTTCTAAAAAACAAAATTAGGATTTAATGATAATTTGGTTGAATTCCCAGAAGCTCCTGAAGAATCATCAGAGGATGTGACAACACTTCAGGGAGGTACGTCTGCAGAAAGCACAGTTCAGAACAGTATAGATATAGGTGAGTTGTCATGTTCTTTTTAGATAATTCCTTCATATAGGAAAAAGAAGCCTTAATCTGTATTAGTCTCTCCAGAGTTAGAGACCATTTCCAAATAGATGTGTTGTGGAATTTTGTTCTTCATATAGGGGGATTAGACTTTATATTAGAAATTGTCTGTGTCAGCTCTGAAGTTAGATTAAATAAATACTGTTGCCAACATGACCAATTGTTACTACTTATTTTCTGACAGCACAATCAGATAAGTTTACTTTTGAGCCATTGGATTCCGGAGAAAGGAATGACTTCAGTCTTGATAGCCCTTGTGGGGTTCCCGAAGAATCCACTTTGTCTGAAAAAGGCAAGGAACCAGGAACTTCAGGTCAAACTAGCACTGAAAGTGCTACCAGTCAGAGTACCAGCAATCCCGAACCTCAATCACAAACAGAAGCCATTGGGCCTTTGGCTCATGAGGAAACATTGGCCAGGGACTCTGCTCTCCAGGACACAGATGACAGTGATGATGACCCAGTGCTGATCCCAGGTGCAAGGTATCGAGCAGGACCTGGTGATAGGTTGGTAAATTTTTAATTGACATGAACTATAAAGAGTATAATTCACAAGCCTTTGTTTGAAGTCACATAAAGGAGTTTCTCCATTTTTGACAGCTTTTTCCTCTAAGGGTGTCTCAGTCATATAAACTCATAGAATTTTCTAAATTATAAATAATTTCATGTATTACATTCTTTGAGCAAACTGTGGAGAATAGAATGTCTCATTGCTCTGTATCTTCAGCACTAAGGCTTGGTCCTCAATTTACAGATCAAGAGAAAGGAATGTTGAGAATGACCAACAGGTTATTTATGAAGTTAGTTATATTTAGTTGTCAGATTGCCCTGTAGACATCCTGGCCTTTATCAGTTTTGGGTTTTTTTAACGTTCAGTTTTTCTGCTTCTCTCTTGACCCTGGATTAAGGTAGCGTGATAAAGTTCTCTTTTTGAGAACAGTATGTCTTTCTCTGACTTCTACTAAACTTAGTAACTCAATTTCAAAAATGAAAAATCACACCAAATATTATAACTACGGTAAAGAATTAAATTGCTAATACGTTCATATACTTTTTCCATTTTTCATATTATGTGTTCATAAGGATATATTTTATTTTTTAGTAGATAAAGTAAATCTTTTAAACTATATTGCATTCCGTACATTTCTAAAGCTATTTCCATAATCAGTGCCATCATATCTCATTGTAAGTTCTGTCTTTTTCCAGAGAATAAAATTTTATCTTTAAAATCCTAGCTTACACAAGCATGAAGAACCCACATCACATATTTTTATGCTCAATGTTCTGCTATTTATAAAATATTCTGACATTTCTGTCAAGTGAAAAGATTAATTTCCCATTAAAGAATGGCAATGTTATATAATGATTAAGAGCATAATGACTTATATTCTGTTTTTACCATTTACTAGCTGCTTCATCATTCAAATTACTTAATGTCTCTTTAAGGTTCAGTTTCCTTATCTATAAAATGGGGTTATGATTGTCTAGAATTGTTGTCAGAATTTAGAAAAAAAATCAATCAGTGCAAGGACTTGTCTCAAATTGAAAGCACTGAATAAATGACAGGTGTATTAAACAACCAAGATATTCTGTGTAGCTACTTAGACTTTAAAAAGCAATTACAGTAGGAATGGCTACAGGGATAAAGACTAACAGAGGACAAGCAAAATTCCTGAACATTGTAGCTTGCAGTTCGGTGAAACTGCCTTTTCTTAACTATGAAGATAGATATGTATCTTCCTTTAGTCATATTTGGTCAACGTGTTTACTTTGCAGTGACCCTGTTTTTAAATGTAGAGGAAGTAATCTTTGCTTATATTTGTATTTAGAGACTAATCAAACATCTTCTCATTACCTGCCACACATTAGTCTTGAAATTCTTAGTATATATTTTAGACAAGTAAAACTTAGTTTCATTTCTTTCCATACCCAGAGGGAGTCCCTTACAATATTTTTACCGCTTGATGTATGCAGAGAAGGTTGGCAAGCATAGCACAATTTGAAAATCAAGTTGATGGTTTCTAAAACCCTGGGTGGAGAGCTAGAGTCTATAATTATTTTAAGTTCGTAAATTTATGGCTTTCTAATGATGTAAGCAAACATATGTCCTTGGTTTTTTTCTGTACTTACATAGCTTAGAATGATACTAAGGTCATAATGGAAAATAAAATTTAAGTATCAACTTCTAGTAAAATGTCACCAGGTCTGTTTGTTTAAATAAGAGATCATATATTTTTGGTAAATATTAGACACTTGCAAAAAATCATAATTATTTAGCATCTTCTATTTAGGTTAATTATTTAACACTTTTACCTAGCCTGCTTTATAGCTGAGGAAACTGAGGTGCTAAGCAGGGGTTTTGTATATTCTAGACCTAAGGAGATTTTTTTTTTTTACACAGTAGTATAACATGAATGAGAAAGGAGGATTTGTGGGGAGAGTGGGTCCTAGAGAATGCAAAATGTCTTGCAGCATATTGTCCTTACTTTGGATATCTGACTAGAAATGATAGTGTATTTCTATAGAGTGTTATCACTTACTTATCATTTTCATAATACTTAGATGATTTATATGTTTTAGGGATTCTCCTGAGATTTGGATCTGCCACAAAATCGGCACCTGATAGCTTCCTTGACCCAAGAAACCCAGGTGCTGAACTAGACTAGTAGACTCTTTTAGAGGAGAGATGATCAGGGACAACAACCTGGAAGTGACCCCACTTCACGCACGTACTCTTGAATTCATGCTTTCATGGTTAGGTCCAGATTTGAAACCACCTCTGGGTCTACATTTGCTTCCCTGCTTTTTTTGTTTTTTAAACTAAATATTATTAATATTCTGTACACTCAGTTTAGGTATTTAACCTTAGTTTGTCCTATATATTATTTTGTTTTATTCTACAGGACATAGTAGTAGTAACAGAAGAATAATAAAATTCTTCCCATTGAGAAAGTTAACTTACTGAAAAGAGAAGACAGGTACACAAGCCATTTATAAGAACATGGAAAACAGTTTTAATAAATATATGAAATAAATACAATATTATATATGTATATATGTGTATATATACACACACAAAGTTGTGCATACTGAGGTAATGCTAAAGTGATTATAGTGACTGTTTCACAGTTACATCAGTTTTCCTTTGAAATTTGCATTATTCTTTCCTAGCTGTTTACCAAAAATTTGTAAATGGTGGAAAATCTTCCTTCTGACTTTTCTCTAAGTAATTTTGATAGTTCCTAACTTCCTGAGCACCATCTTGATTAAACCTTGAACTACCTATATAAAATGTACTTTTCATTTCCGTACCTTTCTAAGGGCTGTTCATCCTTCAGAAAACTGCCCATTTATCTTACTTCTAAATTTGGAGGAATGGGTATGTTGACTTTTATTCTAAAGAGAGAAAGTTTAAGAAATTTTGCTTCTTCAGAACATGAAAAGAATAATTTACCAGCTTATAAATAGGCATATGAATTTTGAGAATTTCTATTTCCAAAGGGACAAAGAATTTCAAAGCTCTACTGTAAAAATACCATTTGGTTCTTAGAATCAAAGGAAACATTTCACACTTGGATGAAATGCCCAACTAAAAGGATGCACGTCTTAAAGGTCATTAAGAAACCCAGTCAAGATTAGTTTGGTTAGGCTAGAGATGGTCCCAAAATTGAAAATGGTAAAAGAGTATATACTTAGATCTGTACTTTAATTTGTATGAAGAATTACATAGTGGATCTCATATTTTTCTTGCCACACATTTAATTTTTTAAATGAAACCTAAAAAGTTTATAGCTAAGCCATTTTCAATGCATTTAACAAAAATATCAAAACAGTTCTTTGCAACACAAAGTTATGATTTTTTAATAAAGATTTGCGTTCTTAATTTGGTTAAATAAATATGACCCAGGTTTTCATTTCTGAGCTGAGAACAAGCACGAGAAGGAAATGTCTTAGAAAATAAAGGCCTTAACAACTAACATAGGTATTTTAAAATGGAATGCTCTGCTCATTAACTATAGCTAGTCTCGGTATAAATATAACTGGGACTCTCTATAGCAGAGGTCAACAGACTTTTTCCTAAAAAGCCAGATAGTAAATATTTTAGGCTTTGTTGGCCAAGAGGCAAAATGGAGGCAGTTATGTAGGCACTTCTATAATCATTTAAAAAATGTAACCATTTACAAATGTAAAAACTGTTATTCTTCTATGGGCCATTAGAATAACAGGCAGCTGGCCAGATTTGCCCCAAGAACCATAGTTCGCTGATCCCTGCTTTATAGCAAATAGGTCTTATAGAGAGAAACCAAACTATAGTGTATGGTAAAATGCCTCTATTGACAGATAACCAAAGTTTAAAACAGTGAAATCTATGAATCACCACGTTCGGTCCCCTTTAACTTTGTCTACAGCAGGAACACAGAATGTTAAATGGAAACTAAATTGAAGAAAGAAACAATTAATCAAACATATACTTTCTAATATGGTATAAAAAAAGCAATAAATGAAAGGAGTATGTGTTTCTCTTAGTGATTTTATATATTGGATTTAGAAACATAAACAGGTGCCCTTGGAATGAAAGGAAAGTGGTCAGGTATATTATTTAGATGGTCTTCATGTAAACTGTTTTCACAGCGCCAAATCCATCTTCTGGTAAACAGAATGATGGCCTGGCTGATAGCTCTTCCTCTTGCCAAACCCAAGAGGTTTTTTGCTCTCTAAAAAAAAACAAGTATCTAAGTAAGCTTCCTGAAGAAGTTCTCACATAGTCTTGTATAGTTTTTAGTTAATAGACTCAATTAAGATACTGTAAAGATTTTTTATGTAAAGATTAAAGATATTAACTGTATATTGCCTGTTAGTTACTTTTTAAAAAAAATATTTATTTGCATAGAAATTTGGTTCCATTTACCTACTCTGGACTCTATGGAACATGGCCTTCATTTTTAAAGCCAAAATTCTTTGCATACTGTAAATTTGCTGTCATCTATTTAGTCATCATTATAATCACTTTTTCAGTATTTCTAGTGATTCAAGTTTATTCTTTATTAAAATTGCAGAGGAAAAGTAATCATAGAGAAAGAACTGAACTCCTAGGGAGTTAAAAGCTCTATTATTCTTTGCTTGCTGGTTATACAGTCTTATGGTTGGGACAAATGAGCCAGCTCAGGACTTAATTATTTAGTTCCCAAAGAGCAACTCAGCCCTGGGGAGCTAGTGTGTTCCAGTTGAGGGTATTGATAATATGAATCTGAACCTAACAGGGTTAGGTTCTAATTTTTTTAAAAGATAAAAGGGATTAAGTGCAATGTCTTCCTGCTAATCTATCTTCAGTGAGTGTTTCTGTTTCCTTAATTTGCTCATACACATTTAGTTGAATGACATATTCTCACATAATACGCTAAGTCACAAAGGGAAACAAAAGTATTTTAGATTTAGATGATTAATGATAAAAGTGGTGGCCTTAATGCTTTAAATATTTGGTTCTTTGAAGTCTTTGTAAGTGACTTTAGTTATTGTGTTCCCTTCACTAGATTTAATATCAGAGGAACAACAATAGGTGATAGAATAATGAGGTAATTCAGTATGTTCCTTCATTATTTTACTTTTTCTTTATGATGAATTTGCAGGTCCTCTTTTTCCACAGCTAACCACCTTTCCTATTAACAGTTAATACTTCCTTGAACTTAACTGAACTCTAAGTGCTAAGTATTATAAAGCGGGTTGCTTTTCACAGACTATATTTAGCTGCATGCACTGCATGGGAATAGAATGAAAAGAAATTTCCTGTGTGCAGATATAATTGATGTTCACTTCAAGTGTGTCATATGATAAAGTAACTATAATGTGAAATGATGTATTTTAAATATTAGTTACTTGCTTTGACTATTTTGTTGAAGAATGCAACTTATGTTTTTCTAAAACTTGATTGGAGGTAACAATTAGCAACTTTTTGGTATTATTCAAAAATGCTCCTTTTCCTTGAGATCAGTAACAAAAAATGGACTTGAGTCTAATTCTGTGCACAGTTTTAAGATTCTGATTTTTTTAAAGAAAGCAGTTTTCTCATAAATCGGTTAGTAACTTAGTATCACATGTCAAGTGATACATAACTCTCAAACACTTCTGTAATTTGAAGACTAACAAGGGGGTACATTTTTAAATGTTACTTTAAAGTGAACCTCAGTTCCATTATTCATTTACCCAAAACCTGGGTTACTGACACAATCGACCTTGTACCTAATTCTACCGGCACATGTCTGTTATTTATCATATGTTTCTAAAACAAAGGGGAATATAAAACATAATATATAGCAACAATCAGAAATGTAAAATTAGTAGAGTTCCTCATGGGGAATACAGAAATGATGAAATAAGCCAGAAATATTGTAGCTACACAGAAATCCCTGGTTATCTCCCATTCTCACAAGGATTCTCATATAAACATCTCAAAATTGTTTTTGCTTTTGTGCTGGTGTTTGTAGACCTTTTTAACATTAAGGTATATTTGGAGTAACTTTTCGCAAATTAGTCTGTTGGTAATTAGCACTTTCTAATTAAATTATAGTAGAATGGAATTTGTTTCAGGGCTTTTTGATTTTCTGACTTATACCCTGCATCCTTAGCACACAAAGCCAATTCCTACTTTTACAGTGAAGATTGCAACCTAAAAGCACCGTGTCGCTCTAAATGAGTTACAGAAAAGCTAAAACGTTGACGTGGAAGGCATTCTGTGTTATGGCTGTTGCCAAGAATTGCTCATACTCTACATCAGCCATGTTCGGAGTGTCTCTGTATACACCTTATGCCTCCATATCTTACTCTGTGCCCTCTAACTGAAATGACCTCCTGTTACCATCACCATCATCATCATTTTGGCCACCTCAACATGAATCTTTTTTTTTTTTTTTTAATATTTATTGATTGATTGATTTTTGGCTGTGTCAGGTCTTAGTTGCGGCACACGGGCTTCTCTCTAGTTGTGGTGCGTGGGCTCCAGAGCACGCGGGCTCAGTAGTTGCGGCGTGCAGGCTCTCTAGTTGCGGCATGCAGGCTTAGTTGCCCCGTGGCATGTGGGATCTTGGTTCCCCAACCAGGGATCCAGCCCGTGTCCCCAGCATTGGAAGGTGGATTCTTAACTACTGGACCACCAGGGAAGTCCCCTCAACATGCATCTTAAGCTGCTCTTTTTTGAAATTTTTCCTGGCTATACATTGCATAATCCCAAGTAGGATTGAACATATCTTCTGTGTGCATTTATATGTATCTGTTATGCCACTTGTAACGCTTTATTGTGTATATGTGTGTATATGTTTCCCTATGTAAGATGTAAGCACCTTTAAGGCCAGCATACATACATGAATACATAAATAAAAGTTGACAAAGAAGACACCTTTTTATCTAAAACTATAGCTAACTAAATTTTTATTCGTATTTCCTTAGATAATCCAGCTTATTGTCTTCTTCCTCTGCTTCCTAAAAGTTGAAATAAATGAAAAGCTATGAATTACCTTTTTAGGAGTCTGACAACATTTCCAAACATTTGATGACTTGTTAGAAAGACTCACAGAACTAAGAGTCACTTGTAATCATGGCTATAGTTTATTATGACAAGGGAAAAACACATCAGATGGAATCCGGAAGAATCCAAGCATAAGCTTCCAACATTCTCCCACCCAGTGTGGTCCATACAATGTGCTCATTCTTCCAGCGATAAAAAGCAGTTAACACTTGTGTAGTGTTTCTGCCCAGAGAAGCCTGCTTAATGAAGACTCGAAATCCAGCAGTTTTATTGGGGCTGATCATATAGGCACCCTCTGCACCCAGCCACAACCCCCTAAATTCCAGACCCTGAAGGAAAGTAGGTGTTCGCCATGAATCACATTATTTGTACAGACCGTCTAGGCAAGCAGGTACATCAGGGTTCAGTGTCTCAGACAGGCAAAACAATGGAGGAAACATTACATAAAGGTCAAGTTCTCTTTAGAGGTAGAAGCATCAGGCCTGCTATCCTTTATTTTTATTTACTAACACATTTTGAGACAAAGAATACAATCTGCCTGCCCCCACCACCACCCAGACACAAAAGGACTAGAAACAGCAAGATTCTCTAGCAACTCATCCACCTCTCTTATTTCGGATACTTGTAAAAGGTATGTGTTGAAATGACTGAAATTCCAATCCAGAGACCTTGTTGGTGACAGTAGATGACTTAGTAACACTAACATGGCTTTTACTATAAACAAGTGCTTTAAAGAACTTAAAAGTATTATTTTTATTTACTTATTTATTTATTTTTCGGTATGCGGGCCTCTCACTGTTGTGGCCTCTCCCGTTGCGGAGCACAGGCTCCGGACGCGCAGGCTCAGTGGCCATGGCTCACGGGCCCAGCCGCTCCGCGGCATGTGGGATCTTCCCGGCCCGGGGCACGAACCCGTGTCCCCTGCATCGGCAGGTGGACTCTCAACCGCTGCGCCACCAGGGAAGCCCAAAAGTATTATTTTTAGAAACACAAGTAACATATCTTTTCTAAATTTCTATTCATAGATTCATTTGGCTAACAAACTTTTTTTTTAATTAATAATTTAAAGGTAAATTTGAGCTTAACTCAGAATAATCACAAACTCTAAATTTGGAGGCTCAAGTCAATGAGGTTTTCTTTCTAAAAACCACTAAGTTAATATGAGAAAAATGTATATATAGTATAAATTAAGAGAATTGAACTTCGTATACTGGTATCTAGAGTTAAAATGAGCATATTCAGTGAGGCATAAGTAAGTAGAATTTAACTTATTCTTTTGTTTTAATATCTTTTGCCTAGGGAATGTTTCTTTGACACATACCATACCAACTTGGTTCTCGTCCCAAAGTCTTATAGCTGTTCTGAAAATAGAGAAAATATTTATTACAGAAACTCTCCTGTTGCAGGGGGCAGGGGAAGAGGCAGGGATTGAGAATAGCATCCGTATGCTTATAAAAACCTAATATTTTGATCTTTGAATGGAAAAAGTCAATCTCAAGTTTTATAAATAAATGCAAACTCAACTTATTTTTATTTATTTATGTATTGGCTGCGTCGCGTCTTCGTTGCTGCGCGTGGGCTTTTCTCTAGTTGCGGCTAGCAGGGGCCGCTCTTCTTTGCAGTGTGCGAGCTTCTCACTGCAGTGGCTTCTCTTTGTTGCGGAGCACGGACTCTAGGCACGTGGGCTTCAGTAGCTGTGGCACGCAGGCTCAGTAGTTGTGGCTTGTGGGCTCTAGAGCACAGGCTCAGCCAGTAGCTGTGGCACATAAGATTTGTTGCTCCCGGACCAGGGCTTGAACCCGTGTCCCTTGTGTTGGCAGGCAGATTCTTAACCACTGTGCCACCAGGGAAGTCTGCAAACTCAACTTATTTTAAGATGGAAAGATTTAATCTTTGATTAAGCCATCTTTTTCTACCCTAATATTTTGTTCTTTTACAAGCTATTTTAATAATATCAATAGTATTGATTAATTTTACCACTCTAGCTGTATGTTTTGTTGTTGTTGTTTTTTGGCCACACCACCTGGCATGGGGGATCTTAGTTCCTTGACCAGGGATGGAACACATGCCCCCTGCACTGGAGGCACAGAGTCCTAAGCACTGGACCACCAGGGAATTTCCAACTCTAGCTATATGTAAATATGTTTTATAAAAGGATTTTTTTTTACCATGTTGAAAACAATGGGCAAAGTAATTCACTTTATATTTTTAGTGCTATTTAAGAATGTCTTTTTGTAGTTCAGCCTAGTTGTCTTTTTAACTACTAAATGTGCCAGTTTAATATCTTTTTTAAAAAATAAGGCTTATAGACTCTTTCTGATTGATGTAACTTTCTAATTTGAGCTTGGAGACATCTTAAGAAATTTTGCTGACCATTTTATAAACAGAATTTTCTAGAATATGAAGTATTAAAAATAAAATATAAAGACTCAGGGAAGAGAAAAGGATCAAAATGTAAAGTCAGGAATCTAGGTTTTATTTTCTTAGGTCAAATGTACTTCCTTCAGATTCACTGCCTTTTTTCCCCATCTATTAAATGCTATTTTCAAAATAAAATAATAGCTAATACTTTGAGATGTTTTTACTTTGAAATTCCCAGATAATCAGTTTTGTATTGATTAGTTAATTCAATAAACTATATGAACCAGACACTGTCGTGGATGCTGGTGATATAAGGATAATGAAGACACATTCTCTCTGAGCTGTTGGTTCAGTGAGATACACAGAAACGCATAAATAATTACAACACAGTAATTGCAGTGATAGAGCCTTGCATAGGCAATGGGATTATTAAGGGCCTAATCTGAGGAAAGGGAGAATTGTATTTTTATAATTCTTGGTTTGTGACACACTATCATTGTTGATTCATGGCTCATTGTCTTTATTATTTATTAATGTAATAAATACCCATGAACCCACCACCCAATCCAAGAACTAGAAAACTGCTAGTACCTTAGATCTACCTATACTCCTCCTCATTCTGTCCCCCTGCCCACTATACCAGTGGTAATCATTCATCTGAATGTTATGTGTATCGTGTCTTGCTTTAAAAAACAAAGAATTACCAGATAATTACCAGACGTAAATGCAAAAACAATGTATTATTTAATTTATCTTACCCACTTTTGAACTTTATAAAAAAGGATATCTCTCTATAAATGGGACTTGCTGTCTTTTATTCCAGTCAACAATATGTTACTAAGATTGATCCATGCTGTTATGTATAGCTGTTGCTCAATCAGCTTTACTGCTGTATTATAAGTTATTGTACGACTCTACCATAATTTATCCTTTTTCCTGTTAATAGGCATTTAGGTTGTTTCCAGTGTTGACCTGAAACAAATAGACTGCTAGATATTTCTCTAGCAAAGATGCGTTTATTTGGGATCAGTCAGAGAATTGCAGTTTGGAGTCTGCAACCATGATGAGCTACACTCAGGTGTCTCCCCCTCCCCCACCCCACCCCCACAAGGGAAGGATAATGCTTTCATAGAGAGGAAAAGGAAGGTGAGAGGGCTATGGTAAATAAAGAGTATGGGTTTTCACTGGCTGAGTCTTTTTCAGGAAAGAAGAGATGTCTTCCTTCTTCCTATTGGGCTCTGCTGTAGTCACAGGACATGAGATCTCCCTCTTCCAAACTCCCAACTGTATTTAATTCAAATTTCTGTGTTTTAATTTTTAACATTTCCCCCTTTTGATCAAGACCTTTCTCTGAAAGCATTGCTGATCAAGAGTCACGTTTTCTAGTTTTAGCTTTTTGTCCTTCAGTATCATGAAGGACTTTTGCTGGGTGTAGCATCTCACGTTGGCGGGAAAGTGCACAGATTAGAAGCCTATTAAGGTCACATTTGAGTAACAAGGAAGGAGGGGTAGCAGGGAAAACTCTAAGGTACTTTATGTCTAAAGGCCATGTGTTATCAAGATCATAGACATTGGAGATCACCTGAAGCATTATGTCATCATCAAAGGTTTAGCAACAGACTTCCAACAAGCATTTTCTGGATATCTGGGGAAAACTGTTTCATCAGATGTCATCTGCGTCAATTCCAGGAAATCTTTTCTTTCAGGTCACCAGATTATGTGCAGGTCCAGTCAGGGTTTGGTGCTTTCTTTAGGTGTCTCATGTGACTCTAAGAGTCTATTCCTTGGGAGTTTGGCAGCACAAGGGTTGGTTAGCAGTACTAGATAGGGGCCTTTCCAGCAAGGTAGAAGAGAGTTCATCTGGAAGTGTCTTTTTTAAAAGACAAAATTTGCAGATTGCAAGGTGTGATGTTTCAAGTTTTTGTCTCCCAAGGGCACACTGTGAAAAGATTGATCTGTCAAAAGTTTTTTTTTTTTTTTTTTGGCCACACCACACGGCTTGCAGGATCTTAGTTCCCTGACCAGGGATCAAACCCGGTCCCCCTCCAGTGGAAGCATGGAGTCCTAACCACTGGACCACCAGGGAATTCCCAAAACATTATTTTTAATAGAAGCAATTAGGCTTTTGCAATATTAGAGTATCTCTCCTTTTATCAGTTTTAGGTCAAAAGAAGCAGAAGCCAAGTGCATTGGGCATCTTGTGACTATCTCAAAGGCTAAGGGTTTATGAGTTCCAAAAGGGGCGGACCTGAAATTTAGAAGGACCAGCCGCAATGCTTTTGGCCAAGGTATTTGGAGGGCCTTTACAAATTTTGACAGTTGAATCTTAATACCAGTAGTGTGTTCGACTAAACCAGAGGATTGAGGGTGGTAAGAACAGTAATAGTGGTGTAAAACTAGCCAAACAGCATAGACATTTTGAAGCACCTGGGCAATCACTGTGAAGTTAAGGAAGATTTCCCCAGGTAGGGATAATCTTTTCCAAAAGAAATTTATCCTCAGAAAAGGCAGTAGCCTGTCTGCAAGGGAAGGCTTTGGTCCAGTGTGAAAACATACAGACCATAACTAAAACATATTTATATCCATTAGATGGAGTAAATTGTGTGAAATCCATTTGCTGGATCTCTAATGGTCCATTAGGCAGTTTAAAATGTCTGGGAACAGTATGAACAGGCTTCCCTGGGTTGTACTTTGGAAAAGTGGGACAAGTGAGATATTTTTGCAACCTTATTAATGTTTCCCCATCAATACTGATTCATGAAGACTAACATTTTTTTAGTAGATTAATGATTTAATGCATGTACAGTGGTGAGAAGTGGGAATTTTAGACTCCAGGGTAAAACTGGGTTCTTACTTGGTCCAAACCAGAGCTTTCTCTTTTTTATCACACCAACAGTTGTTGAATGTCCAATCTTGTTTTCCGTTTTCTGAGGCCAATTGTTGGGATTCTCTAGCCAGTTTTGCTAAATTATCATTTGGAGAAATATCCCTTTGGACTATGACAGTGGTTTGGCTACTGTTGGTTCCTTTAAGGGCAGCCTTCCTTTCAGAAATATCGGCAAGGTGATTTCCCTTAGCTTCCAGACAGTCAAGTTTAGAATGCCTCAGAATCTTAATAATAGCTGAAAGTGGGAGGTAAGAGTATTGCATTCATAATTTCTGAACATAGGGGCCATTTTAAAATTTTATGTCCACCGGAAGTAAGGAAGCCACATTGCTTCCATAACATTCCAAAATCATGAGCTACTCCAAAAGCATATCTACTATTAGTATTGAGTTGGCTAAAAAGTTTCTTTCTGTTTTAAGTAAAAATAAAAGACATTTTTCATTTTCATCAAGAATTTTATTGAACAACATATTCACTAACTGAATGAACTTTTTTGGCCAACTCAAATGTAATATTGGCAGTTTTATCCTTGGCTAAAGTACAAGCCTGTGTAAGGGTGTGTAATTCAGCCTGTTGGGTCAAAGTAGCCATAGAAAAAGATGCTGCCGCAACAACACTAAAAGGAATTGGAGTAACATACCCAGCACAGTATTCGCCATTGTCACCTTTTAAAGAACCATCAGTGAGCCATGAGAAGTCGGCATTATTACCTGATGGAATTTCTTGTAGATCATCACAAGGAGTCAGGAGTTAGTTCATCAGCATTAAGCAGTCATGAGGGACTTTGAAAATGATGGAGGGGAGAAGAGTAGCCAGGATAAGGTATTACAACGTAGAAGAATGATGTGAGGGGCAGCTAACAAAAGGATTTAGCAGGAGGTGAGGTAGCTGGTAGAGAAATGTTGAGTGTGATGAGAATTCAGGAGAGCTTCTACTGCATGAGGTACAAAAATGGTTAAAGCGGATCCCATAATGATTTTCTCAGTGGCCTTAACCAAAAGGGCCGTGGCCTTAATAGCTCTAAGGCAAGGGGGGTATCCCTGTGCCACAGGGTCCAGTTGCTGGCTGTAATACCCTATGGGGCGATGTTTTTGGGTCAGCACCCCAAGGGCATTCCCTTTCTTTTCATATACAAAAAGAAAAAGGGGGATGTGGTAATTGGGATGCCCAAAGACGGGTGGGTTCATCAAACTCTCCTTTAAGGCCTTTAAAGTCTATGTTGTCTCCTTCTTCACATAAAATTGGGCCAGGGTTGTTATTGTTAAGGAAAACATAGAAATTTGGCCATAAGAGAGAAATTTGGAATCCAGTTTCGTCAATAACCAACCAAACCAAGAAAACCTCACAGTTGGCACTAGGTTTTGAGTTTTGGGAAACTTAGGACATCATGAAGTCTGTCAAGGTCTAGGTTTAGCCCTCGTTCTGATATCAGATGCCCTAAATATTGAATCTGGGTTTGGGCAAACTGCAATTTTTCTTTGGCAACTTTAAGCCTTTAAGGCTAAAAGCTTTAGCAAGTGAATACTGTCTTCCTTTGAGGAGGTTTGAGAAGGAGAGCAAAGAAGCAAATCATCCACATATTGCAAAGTAGAACCTCTAGGGAACTTTCCTGTTTTGTTTTGTTTTTTATATTTTTATTGGAGTATAGTTGATTTACAATGTTGTGTTAGTTTCAGGTGTACAGTAGAGTGAATCAGTTATATCTACTCTTTTTTTTTTTTTTAGATTCTTTTCCCAGATAGGCCATTCAGAGTATTGAGTAGAGTTCCCTGTACTATACAGCAGGTTCTTATTAGTTATCTATTTTATGTACAGTCGTGTGTATATGTCAGTCGCAGTCTCCCAGTTTATCCCTCCCCATCCTTGTCCTTTGGTAACCATAAGTTTGTTTTCTACATCCGTGACTCTACTTCTGTTTTGTAAATAAGTTTCTAGGGAACTTTATATCAGCCTTCAGAATTTGTGATAAATAAGAACTCTTAGTAAAACGCTGAGGCATTACTGTCCAGGTGAAAATTTTTTGTTCCTAAGTGAAGGCAAAAAGGTATTAGCTAGCTTCATCACCTGGAATACTAAAGAATGCACTGCATAAATCAATTACAGTAAAAAAAAAAATTGCTTCCGGCAGGAATGGCTGTTAGTAACGTATGAGTGTTAGGAACAACAGTGTCAAGGGATGACAGTGTTATTTACTGCTCAGAGGTTCTGGACAAACCTTCACCCTCAGCCCTTACGTTTTCTCACCAGAAGAATGGGAGAGTTATAGGGGCTAGTATAAAGGGTAATGAGACCTTGAGCCTTGTAATCTTCTATTATGGGTTTCATGCCTTGAAGGGCTTCTATACTTAAAGGATATTAATTAATTCTGGGAAGAGTTTTGAGGGACTTATTTGAATTTTGATGGGAGGTG
This sequence comes from Monodon monoceros, assembly GCF_005190385.1. Taxonomy (NCBI): domain Eukaryota; kingdom Metazoa; phylum Chordata; class Mammalia; order Artiodactyla; family Monodontidae; genus Monodon; species Monodon monoceros. The sequence goes on along the minus strand of NW_021703774.1, from coordinate 59,305,028 downwards.
CACTGTGAATTTTGCTAACATCAGTTTGCCCATAAGGAAGGTGGTAGTTGATTCAATAGGGACAAATGGTCAGTGTTTCCAAGACTCTGCTCTACTTCTATTAGAAACTAAACAAATAAAAGATGTCGAAGGACCATTTAATTCACCTGGTGGGTTACTTTGATGACTACTATCAATTTCTAGAATTATTTCTCCCTTTTGGGAGAAATAAATTCCAGCATGATACTTCTCTAAGAAGTCTTAGTTTAATAAATGGGTAGGGGTAGAGGGATAGAGGAACTAAGGAGAATAGGGCATGTATCTCTCAAACACCTAAACAAGAAGGAATAGATTCAGAGGCAGGAACCCCCTTGAGGTTCATTAGAGATCCCCACTATTTGAATTGTTTATTACTCCGAGGCAGAGGCTGTTTTATAGTAGTGGGCTGAGCACTGAGTGTGGCTTTGGTGTCAGGCCTGGAAGAGATTCCCCAATCTGGAGAAATGTTTCTCCAAGCCAATTAAGAGGGAGGATCGGGAAAAGCCAATATTCCTCTGAGCTCCCATCTTTGAGAATTGGGAGGACATTGGAAAGGCTGATTAGAGGGCTGAAGGCGCTTAAAGCACTTAGTTTGTAACAGTCTCTTTTCCAGTGTCAGGATGCAACATTAGAAACAGAAGGTAGAATGGTAGTTGCCAGAGGTTGGGATAAGGGAGAATAGGAGAATTGTTCAATGGACACAGAGATTCAGTTTTGAACAAAAAATTACATTCCAATCACAGTGTATACATATTCAGCAAGAAAACATCTTTGGCAAAAGGTTATACACTGTTAAAATGTCCTTATATAAGCTGCCTCTTTTGTTTGTACGCTGTTTGGGATTCTGATTTAATTTTCTAAGACATAACAGCATATCTGTTTTCATTAAACAGTAAATATTTGTTGCATGAGTGAGTAAATCAATTTTTTAAGCAGTGGGATGCTATAGAAATTATTCCAACTTGGGAGAAACATGAGTAGATTTATGTCTTAGATCATTTTGGCAGCTTCGTAGATGGCTGATTGGAAGGGAGTAAAATTGAAAACAGCAAGACTACATAAGAGGCTATTGCAGTAGGCCAGGTGAGAGATGATGAGGGGTCCAATCTAAGGTGATAGCAGTGGGAAATGAGAAGAGTGGACAGATGTATGTATGTATGTAATCATACATTTATTTAAGGGATGGTTTGTTTAATGCCTGTCTTTCTCCGTATTCTCTAAATGTTTTCGTTCAGTATAATATATTCAATGCCTAACTGTCTCCAATTATAATAGTGGATTCACCTATTTCTCCTTGCAGTTCTATCAGTTTTTGTCTCACGTATTTTGACCCTCTGTAGTTAGACATGCACATTAAGGATTGTTATGTCTTCATGAAGAGTTGATTCCTTTATCATTATGTAATGCTCTTTTTTACCCCTGATAATTTTGCCTACTTTGAAGTCTACTCCCTCTGAAAAAATTATAGTTAACCCCTGCTTTGTTTTGACTAGTGTTAGAATGGTATATATATTTTTTCATTCATTTACTTTTACTCTATGGGAGTCTATATTTAAAGTGAGTTTTTTTGTAGACAACAGATAGTTGGGTCATATTGTTTGATCCACTCTGACAATCTCTGTCTTTTGATTAGTATATTTAGAACATTGGCATTCAAAGTGATTATTGATATAGTTGGATTAATGTCTACCATATTCATTGGTGTTTTCTATTTCTTGCCCTTGTTGTTTGTTCCTATTTTGGTCTTCCACTCTTTTTTTGCCTTTTGTGGTTTTTTTTCTTTTTAAACATCTTTATTGGAGTATAACTGTTTACAGTGGTGTGTTAGTTTCTGCTTTATAACAAAGTGAATCAGCTATACATATACATACATCCCCATATCTCCTCCCTCTTGCGTCTCCCTCCCACACTACCTATCCCACCCCTCGAGGTGGACACAAAGCACCGAGCTGATCTCCCTGTGCTATGCGGCTGCTTCCCACTAGCTATCTGTTTTACATTTGGTAGTGTATATATGTCAATGCCTCTCTGTCACTTCTCAGCTTACCCTTCCCCCTCCCCATGTCCTCAAGTCCATTCTCTACGTCTGCATCTTTATTCCTGTCCTGCCCCTAGGTTCTTCATAACGATTTTTTTTTTTTAAGCTTCCATATATATGTGTTAGCATAGGGTATTTGTTTTTCTCTTTCTGACTTACTTCACTCTGTGTGACAGACTCTAGGTCCATCCACCACACTACAAATAACTCAATTTCGTTTCTTTTTATGGCTGAATAATATTCCATTGTATATATGTGCCACATCTTCTTTATCCATTCATCTGTCGATGGACACTTAGGTTGCTTCCATGTCTTGGCTATTGTAAATAGAGCTGCAATGAACACTGTGGTACATGACTCTTTCTGAATTATGGTTTTCTCATGGTATATGCCCAGTAGTGGGATTCCTGGGTCATATGGTAGTTCTAATTTTAGTTTTTTAAGGAACCTCCATACCGTTCTCCATAGTTGCTGTATCAATGTACATTCCCACCAACAGTGCAAGAGGGTTCCCTCTTCTTCACACCCTCTCCAGCATTTATTGTTTCTAGATTTTTTGATGATGGCCATTCTGACTGGTGTGAGGTAATATCTCATTGTACTTTTGATTTGCATTGCTCTAATGATTAGTGACATTGAGCATTCTTTCATGTGTTTGTTAACAATCTGTATATCTTCTTTGGAGAAATGTCTATTTAGGTATTATGCCCATTTTTGGATTGGGTTGTTTGTTTTTTTGATATTGAGCTGCATGAGCTGCTTGTAAATTTTGGAGATTAATCCTTTGTCAGTTGCTTCCTTTGCAAATATTTTCTCTCATTCTGAGGGTTGTCTTTTCATCTTGTTTATGGTTTCCTTTGCTATGCAAAAGCTTTTAACTTTCATTAGGTCCCATTTGTTTATTTTTATTTCCATTTCTCTAGGAGGTGGGTCAAAAAGGATCTTGCTGTGATGTATGTCATAGAGTGTTCTGCCTATGTTTTCCTCTAAGAGTTTTATAGTGTCTGGCCTTACATTTAGGTCTTTAATCCATTTTGAGTTTATTTTTGTGTATGGTATTAGGGAGTGTTCTAAGTTCATTCTTTTACATGTAGCTGTCCAGTTTTCCCAGCACCACTTATTGAAGAGGCTGTCTTTTCTCCATTGTGTATTCTTGCCTCCTTTATCAAAACTAAGGTGACCATATGTGAGTGGGTTTATCTCTGGGCTATCTATCCTGCTCCATTGAGCTATATTTCTGTTTTTGTGCCAGAACCATACTGTCTTGATTACTGTAGCTTTGTAGTACAGTCTGAAGTCAGGGAGCCTGATTCCTTCAGCTCCATTTTCCTTTCTCAAGATTGCTTTGGCTATTCGGGGTCTTTTGTGTTTCCATACAAATTGTGAAATTTTTTGTTCTAGTTCGGTGAAAAATGCCCCTGGTAATTTGATAGGGATTGCATTGAATCTGTACACTGCTTTGGGTAGTATAGTCATTTTCACAATGTTGATTCTTCCAATCCAAGAACATGGTATATTTCTCCATCTGTTTCTATCATCTTTAATTTCTTTCATCAGTGTCTTATAGTTTTCTGCATACAGGTCTTTTATCTCTTTAGGTAGGTTTACTCCTAGGTATTTTATTCTTTATGTTGCAGTGGTAAATGGGAATGTTTCCTTAATTTCTCTTTGAGATTTTTCATCATTAGTGTCTAGGAATGCAAGAGATTTCTGTGCATTAATTTTGTATCCTGCTACTTTACCAAATTCATTGATTAGCTCTAGTAGTTTTCTGGTAGCGTCTTTAGGATTCTGTATGTATAGTATCATGTCATCTGCAAACAGTGACAGCTTTACTTCTTTTCTGATTTGGATTCCTTTTATTTCTTTTTCTTCTCTGATTGCTGTGGCTAAAACTTCCAAAAGTATCTTGAATAATAGTGGTGAGAGTGGGCAACCTTGTCTTGTTCCTGATCTTAGTGGAAATGGTTTCAGTTTTTCACCATTGAGAACAGTGTTAGCTGTGGGTTTGTCATATATGGCCTTCATTATGTTGAGATAAGTTCCCTCTGTGCCTACTTTCTGGAAGGTTTTTATCATAAATGGGTGTTGAATTTTGTTGAAAGCTTTTTCTGCATCTATCGAGATGATCATATGGTTTTTATTCTTCAATTTGTTAATATGGTGTATCACATTGATTGATTTGCATATACTGCAGAATCCTTGCATTCCTGGGCTAAACCCCACTTGATCATGGTGTATGATCCTTTTAATGTGCTGTTGGATTCTGTTTGCTAGTATTTTGTTGAGGATTTTTGCATGTATGTTCATCAGTGATACTGGCCTGTAGTTTTCTTTTTTTGTAGTATCTTTGTTTGGTTTTGGTATCAGGGTGATGGTGGCCTCATAGAATGAGTATGGGAGTGTTCCTCCCTCTGCTATATTTTGGAAGAGTTTGAGAAGGATAGGTATTAGCTCTTCTCTAAATGTTTGATAGAATTTGCCTCTGAAGCTGTCTGGTCCTGGGCTTTTGTTTGTTGGAAGATTTTTAATCACAGTCTCAATTTCAGTGCTTGTGATTGGTCTGTTTATATTTTCTATTTCTTCCTGGTTCAGTCTCAGAAGGTTGTGCTTTTCTAAGAATTCGTCCATTTCTTCCAGGTTGTCCATTTACTGGCGTAGAGTTGCTTGTAGTAACCTCTCATGCTCCTTTGTATTTCTGCAGTGTCAGTTGTTACTTCTCCTTTTTCATTTCTAATTCTATTGATTGAGTCTTCTCCCTTTTTTTCTTGATGAGTCTGGCTAATGGTTTATCAATTTCACTTATCTTCTAAAAGAACCAGCTTTTAGTTTTATTGATCTTTGCTATTGTTTCCTTCATTTCTTTTTCATTTATTTCTGATCTGATCTTTATGATTTATTTCCTTCTGCTAACTTTGGGGTTTTTTTGTTCTTCTTTCTCTGATTGCTTTAGGTGTAAGGTTAGGTTGTTTATTTGAGATGTTTCTTGTTTCTTAAAGTAAGATTATATTGCTATAAACTTCCCTCTTAGAACTGCTTTTGCTGCATCCCATAGGTTTTGGGTTGTCGTGTTTTCATTGTCATTTGTTTCTAGGTATTTTTTGGTTTCCTCTCTGATTTCTTCAGTGATCTCTTGGTTATTAAGTAGTGTATTGTTTAACCTCCATCTGTTTGTATTTTTTACAGATTTTTTCCTGTAATTGATATCTAGTCTCATAGCGTTGTGGTTGGAAAAGATACTTCATACGATTTCAGTTTTCTTAAATTTATCAAGGCTTGATTTGTGACCCAAGATATGATCTATCCTGGAGAATGTTCCATGGCTACTTGAGAAGAAAGTGTGTTCTGTTGTTTTTCATTGGAATGTCCTATAAATATCAATTGAGTTCATCTTGTTCAATGTATCATTTAAAGCTTGTGTTTCCTTGTTTCTTTTCATTTTGGATGGTCTGTCCATTGGTGAAAGTGGGGTGTTAAAGTCCCCGACTATGATTTTGTTACTGTCGATTTCCCCTTTTATGGCTGTTAGCATTTGCCTTATGTACTGAGGTGCTCCTATGTTGGGTGCATAAATATTTACAATTGTTATATCTTCTTCTTGGATTGATGCCTTGATCATTATGTAGTGTCCTTCTTTGTCTCTTATACTAGTCTTCATTTTAAAGTCTATTTTGTCTGACATGAGAATTGCTACTTCAGCTTTCTTTTGATTTCTGTTTGTGTGGAATATCTTTTTCCATCCCCTCACTTTCAGTCTGTATGTGCCCCTAGGTCTGAAGTGGGTCTCTTGTAGACAGCATATATATGGATCTTGATTTTGTATTCATTCAGCCAATCTGTGTGTTTTGGTTGGAGCATTTAATCCATTTACATTTAAGGTAATTATCGATATGTTTGTTCCTATTCTCATTTTCTTAATTGTTTTGGGTTTGTTATTGTAGGTCTTTTCCTTCTCTTATGTTTCCTGCCTAGAGAAGTTCCTTTAGCATTTGTTGTAAAGCTGGTTTGGTGGTAGTGAATTCTCTTAGCTTTTGCTTGTCTGTAAAGGTTTTAATTCCTCTATCGAATCTGAATGAGATCCTTGCTGGGTAGAGTAATCTTGGTTGTAGGTTTTTCCCTTTCATCACTTTAAACATGTCCTGCCACTCCCTTCTGGCTTGCAGAGTTTCTGCTGAAAGATCAGCTGTTAACCTTATGGGGATTCCCTTATATGTTATTTGTTGTTTTTCCCTTGCTGCTTTTTATATTTTTTCTTTGTATTTAATTTTTGATAGTTGATTAATATGTGTCTTGTCATGTTTCTCCTTGGATTTATCCTGTATGGGGCTCTCTGCACTTCCTGAACTTGATTAACTGTTTCCTTTCCCATATTAGGGAAGTTTTCAACTATAATCTCTTCAAGTATTTTTTCAGTCCCTTTCTTTTTCTCTTCTTCTTCTGGGACCCCTGTAATTCAAATGTTGGTGCATTGAATGTTGTCCCATAGGTCTCTGAGACTCAATTCTTTTCATTCTTTTTTCTTTATTCTGCTCTGCAGTAGTTATTTCCACTATTTTATCTTCCAGGTCCCTTATCCGTTCTTCTGCCTCAGTTATTCTGCTATTGATTCCTTCTAGAGAATTTTTAATTTCATTTATTGTGTTGTTCATCATTGTTTGTTTGCCCTTTAGTTCGTCTACATCCTTGTTAAACATTTCTTGTATTTTCTCCATTCTGTTTCCAAGATTTTGGCTCATCTTTACTGTCATTACTCTGAATCCTTTTTTAGGTAGACTGCCTATTTCCTTTTCATTTTTTAGGTCTGGTGGGTTTTTATCTTGCTCCTTCACCTGCTGTGTGTTTCTCTGTCTTCTCGTTTTGCTTAACTTACTGTGTTTGGTGTCTCCTTTTTGCAGGCTATAGTTTCGTAGTTCCTGTTGTTTTTGGTGTCTGCCCGCAGTGGCTAAGGTTGGTTCAGTGGGTTGTGTAGCCTTCCTGGTGGAGGGGACTAGTGCCTGTGTTCTGGTGGATGAGGCTGGATCTTGTCTTTCTGGTGGCAGGTCTGTGTCCAGTCATGTGTTTTGTGGTGTCTGTGACCTTATTATGATTTTAGGCAGCCTCTCTGCTAATGTGTGGGGTTGTGTTCCTGTCTTGCTAGTTGTTTGGCATAGGGTGTCCAGCAGTGTAGCTTGCTGGTCGTTGAGTGGAGCTGGGTCTTAGCATTGAGATGGGGATCTCTGGGAGAGCTTTCACCGTTTGATATTACATGGAGCTCGGAGGCCTCAAGTGGACCAATGTCCTGAACTCAGTTCTCCCACCTCAGAGGCACAGGCCTGACATCCGGCCGGAGCACCAGGACCCTGTCAGCCACACGGCTCAGAAGAAAAGGGAGAAAGAAAGAAAGAAAAGAAAAGAAAGTTATTAAAATAAAATATAATTATTAAAATAAAAACATATTAAAAAGTGAGAAATAAGTAAAGAAAGAAGAGAGCAACCAAGCCAAAAAACAAATCCACCAATGATAACAACCTCTAAAAACTATGCTAAAAAAGAAAAAACGGACAGACCCCAGGACAAATGGTAAAAGCAAAGCTACGCAGACAAAATCACACACAGAAGCATACACAAACACACTCACAAAAAGAGAAAAAGGAAAAAAATATATTTATCGTTGCTCCCAAAGTCCACCACCTCAATTTTGGGATGATTCGTTGCCTATTCAGCTATTCCAGTGATGCAGGGTACATCAAGTTGATTGTGGAGATTTAATCTGCTGCTCCTGGGGCTGCTGGGAGAGGTTTCCCTTTCTCTTATTTGTTCGCACAGCTCCTGGAGTTCAGCTTTGGATTTGGACCCGCCTCTGTATATAGGTTGCCTGAGCGTATCTGTTCTTCGCTCAGACAGGACAGGGTTTAAGTAACAGCTGATTAGGGAGCTCGGGCTCACTCAGGCCGGGGCGTGGGGGGGGGGGGGGCTGGGGGGGGGGGGGGGGGGGCGAGCCTGGGGCTGCAGAGGCTGGTGTGACATTGCAACAGCCTGAGGTGCGCCGTGTGTTTTCCTGGGGAAGTTGGCCCTGGATCACAGGACCCTGGCAGTGGGGGGCTGCACAGGCTCCCGGGAGTGGAGTTGTGGATAGTGACCTGTGCTTGCACACAGGCTTCTTAGAGTCTCATGTCCGTCCCTGGTGTCCACGCTGATAGCTGCAGCTTGTGCCCGTCTCTGGAGCTCGTTTAGGCGGTGCTCTGAATCCCCTCTCCTCACAGACCCCGAAACAATGGTCTCTTGCCTCTTAGGCAGTTCCAGACTTTTTCCCGGACTTCCTCCCGGCTAGCCGTGGCGCACTAGCCCCCTTCAGGCTGTGTTCACGCTGCCAACCCCAGTCCTCTCCCTGTGATCCACTGAAGCCCGAGCCTCAGCTCCCAGCCCCCACCCGCCCCGGCGGGGAGCAGACAACCTCTCGGGCTGGTGAGTGCCGGTCGGCACCGACCCTCTGTGCGGGAATCTCTCTGCTTTGCCCCCCGCACCCCTGTTGCTGCGCTCTCCTCCTCGGCGCCGAAGCTTCCCTGCTCCGCCACCCGCAGTCTCCGCCCGCGAAGGGGCTTCCTATTGTGTGGAAACCTTTCCTCCTTCACGGCTCCCTCCCACTGGTGCAGGTCCCGTCCCTATTCTTTTGTCTCTGTTTATTCTTTTTTCTTTTGCCCTACCCAGGTACGTGGGGACTTTCTTGCCTTTTGGGAGGTCTGATGTCTTCTACCAGCGTTCAGTAGGTGTTCTGTAGGAGTTGTTCCACATGTAGATGTATTTTTGATGTATTTGTGGGGAGGAAGGTGACCTCCATGTTGTAATCTTCCGCCATCTCGAAGGTCACCTTTTGTGGTTTTAATTCAGCATTTTATATGATTCCATTTTCTCTCCTTTCTTAGCATAGCATTTATACTTCTTTTTTTACTTTTTAGTGGTTGCCCTAGAGTTTGCAGTATAAATTTACAGCTAATTCAAATAACACTATACCGCTTCATAGGTAGTGTGAGTACCTTATAATAACAAAATCCTAATTCCTTCTTTCTGTGCCTTGTATCATTGCTGTAATTCATTTCAGTTTAATGTAAGCATACATAAGCATATATATATGCGCATAGATAATGGAATGCTTGTTGCTATTATTATTTTGAACAAAGTGTTATTTGTTAGAATAAGAAAAGTAGAAGCTTTTATTCTACCTTCACTCATTCCTTCTTTGATGCCCTCCTGTTGTTTATGCCAGTTTATGTTTCTGACCTTTATTATTTTCCTTCTCTCTAAAGAACTTCTCTTGCAAGGCAAGTCCACTGGCAACAAATTTCTTCAGTTTTTGTTTGAGAAAGACTTTATTCTCATTCACTTTAGAAGGATAATTTTCCAGTGTACAGAATTCTAGGTTGGTGGTTTTGTCTTGTTTTTTTCTCTCAACACTTTAATTATTTCACTCTGTTCTCTTTTTGTTTCATGGTTTCTGAGGAGAAGTAGGATGTGATTCTTATCTTTGTTCCTTTATAGGTATGATTTTTTTTCTTCAGACTTCTTTCAGGATTTTTTTCTTTATCTTTGATTTTCATATTTTGAAAGTGATATGCCAAAGTATAGTTCTTTTTTGGCATTTATCCGGCAAGGTGTTCTCTGAGCTTCCTGGATCTGTTGTTCAGTGTCTCACATTAATTTGGGAAATTCTCAGTCATTATTTTTCAAATATTTCTTCTGTTCCTTTCTTCTCACTGTGATATTCCCATTATGCCTGTGTTACACATTGTATTGATAGTTATCCCACAGTCCTTGGATATTCTGTTTGTTTTTTTCAATCTTTGCTCTCTTTGCTTTTTGGTTTTAAAGGATTCTGTTGATATAGCCTTTAGCTCAAAGATTCTTTTCTCAGCCATGTCCAGTCTACTAATAAGCCTGTCAAAGGTAGTCTTTGTTTCTGTTCCAGTGTTTTTGATCTCTTGCATTTCTTTTTGTTTCTTTCTTAGGATTTTCATCTCTCTGCTTACATTGCCCATCTATTCTTGCATGCTGTCTACTTTACCAGTTAGAGAGCCCTTAGCATATTAATCATAGTTGTTTTATATATTTTTAAAATTCTTTTAAAGGGGAATGAGAGCCCTGAAGACAAATTCCCCAGTTGCTGGGGGAGGAGGCTTTATAAGCTGGCTGGCGTTGGGAGAGGTCAGGAAGCTTTCAGAGCTGTTGCAGTAGTCTGGAGGACAGGGGAGGTCTGAGGATGCTGATGGCAGGAAGGATCTTTTTTTTTTTTTTTTGGCCATGTGGTGCAGCATGTGGGATCCCAGTTCCCCAACCAGGGATCAGACCCACGCCCCCTGCATGGGAAGTGCAGAGTCTTAACCACTGGACCGCCAGGGAAGTCCCAAATCAGAGTTGTTTTAAATTCCTGGTCTGTTGCAAGAGGGAGGAGATGTGAGGATATATGTATATGTATAGCTGATTAACTTTGTTATAAAGCAAAAACCAACACACCATTGTAAAGCAATTATACTCCAATAAAGATGTTAAAAAAATAAAAATAAAATAAATAAATTCCTGGTCTGAGAGTTCCAACATCCCTGCCATATCTGGTTCTGATGCTGTCTCTTCAGATTGTTTTTTGCCTTTTGTTATGCCTTGTAATTTTTTTCCATAGCTGTATATGTTGTACTAGGTAATAGGAACTGCGGTACATAGGCCTTTAGTAATGTGGTGATGTGGGGGGGAGGGGATGCATTCTAGAGTTCTGTGATGCCTGGTGTCCTCCCCTCTCTTAGGGAACCAAGAAGAGTTGTTGATTTTTCAGTCCATTCAGCTTTTACTTATTATCTTCGAAGTGGGAACCTTCAAGCTCCTTGCATGTGGAAGCAGATTTAACAATCTTTATACTCCTGAGATAAATCTAACTTGGTCATGATAGATTATCTTTTGGACATGTTGTTGGATTTAGTTTGCTAATATTTTGTGAGGACTTTTGCATCTATATTCTGACTGAATTTCCTTTCTTATAGTCTCATGACCCTTTTTTTGGTAAAAAGTTACAGTAGCCTCAGAGAATGAGTAGAAGAATATTTCCTCTTTTTCTTTTCTCTGGCAGAGTTTGTATAAGATTGGAATGATCTTTTCTTTGAAAATTTACTAGACCCTACCTATAAAATTATCTGGAACTGGTATTTTCTTTGGGGTATGTTTTTTAAGTATTATTTTGATTCTTTAATAATTACAGGACTATTTCAACTCTCTCTTCTTTAGTCAGTTTTAGGTGATATTTTTCAATTTGTCGATTCATCTAACTTTTCAAATTTATTATAGTATTTTTACTGTCTTCTTAATTCCTGCTGTGTCTTTAGTTATAGCCACCTTTTTATTCATAACATTATTTCTTTGAACCCCCTTAATTTTTTCTCCATTATCCTGGTCAGGGAACTAAGATCTGGCAAGCCATGTGGCACAGCCAAAAAAAGAAAAAAAAAAGAAACAACTTTTGGCTTTGTTGATTTCTTTCATATTTGTTAACCCCTTTGTTTTATACTTCTACTTTTCTTCTCTCTTTATTATTTCCTTCCTTTTATATTATTTGAGATTCCTTTGTGGTTCTTTTTCTAACTTCTTTAGTTGTATACATTCAGCTTTTTTTCATTAACATCTAATTTGTGGTCAGAGAACATGGTTGGTTTAGATGCATACTTTGAAATTTGTAGAAAGTGGCTTTGTGGCCTTGTACATGATAAATTTGTAAATGTTCCATGTGTGCTTGAAAAGCATATGACTTTAATTTTTAATGTAGAATTTTATATGTGACCATTCGATTAAGACTAATTGTGCTGTTCATATTATCCCTATTTTTTGCTAGCTTGACTTATAAAATAGTGAGAGAGATGTATTGAAATCATTAAAATGGTGTATGTATCTAATTCTCCTTGTAGTTCTGTCATTTTCTTTTTTAATGCAGTTTGAGGCTTTTTATTGTATGCATATATGTTAAATTGTTATATCTTCCTGGTAAACTGAACTTATTATATATGTAGTAATCCTCTCTACCTTTAATGCTACTTTTTATCTTAGTCTGTTTTGTCTGATATTACTGTAGCTATGCCACCTTTCATTTGATTAGTATTTGCACAATATCCTTTTTCCCTGAAATCTTTCCTTGTCATAATACTTTAGGTATGCCTGAGACAATCTCATTTTTCTCCATTGGTGAAAATAGTCTCTTTATTATTATCATGGCTACTTTTGGACTTGTTTCCAACTTTTTACTTCTGATTATCCTGTTTTACCTAATTTTTTTTAACTTTCCTGTCTTTTTTTAGGATTAAGATTTTTATCTTTTTGCTGTTGTTGTTTTGCTTTTTTCATTTCTTTTCCTCCATTGGGTTGGAATGTATACTCTTTATTTATTGTTTACTTCTGAAATTTTCCATGCTTACTGAACTTTATATTATCTTTTATGAATTTTAAATTGCATGCCAAGTTAACATAAGCTATCATATATATATAAAAGAACTCATAACTAATATTCTCAGAAACAACTTTGCAAATAGTAGGCTTTTAATAAATAGTTATTTGCTGATTGGTATTCTTCATATGTATGTATAATTTTAATTTTATTAAATTTGCAAAGTAATAAATTACAAATTTATTATTTTCAACATCTTATATTCTTTTGGTGTTTCTTATGAAATATCCTCTAGGAAAGTGGTTTCAGTTTGTTAATTTTTTTTTTTTTTTTGGCCACACAGCCAGAGGGATATTAGTTCCCTGACCAGGGATTGAACCCAGGCCCTTGGCAGTGAAAGTGCTGAGTCCTAACCAGTGGACTGCCAGGGAATTCCCCTCAATGTATTTATTCTAAGTTTATTCATCTCTTTTAGAACTGTTTGCTGTGTTGGACATTACCTGACTATATATACAAGTATAGTATTTACTGTCACTTTTTATCATCTAATTTGAAATGTGTGTACTTGAAGCTTTTTTTTCTGTTTTAGATCATTTTCCTATAGCGAGATAGTGGTAGGTGCCCTAATCTTTTATCTAAACTGTACAATACAGACTACATAACTTGAGATCTGTTTTTCAAAATTATTCTTTATCAGGATTAAGCCAAACAAACATTAAGCAGTAAATTAGACCATATTCTACAGCAAACTTTTAAGTGAAATGAACACTTATGATTTGGTACCATCAATTCTTAATTACTATCATTACTCATTCAACTTTAATTTTGCCCACATACCTTGTTTTAAATGATTTGAGCTTTTGTCTAATTCTTAATTTGTCATATAGTTTCTTTTTCCATTTATAGCTCCCAAGGCCTTCAGTTTATCAGCAGGATTATTTCTATTTCCTCTACTACCTGATGCTCTTTTTTTTTAAAATTTATTTTATAGAAGTATAGTTGATTTACAATGTTGTGTTAGTTTCTAGATACTCTTTCTTAGCAAGAGTTTTTTTCTTTATTGGTTTCTTGTTAATCACATACTTTTAACTGATTGAGTGTCCTTTTCTCTTCCACTTTATAAAAAAGAGAGTTTCAATCATATTAATTATGTTTCTTTTGAGAACATTTGAGCTCTCAGCCCTTCCCATTTATCACTTCCCAATCAGAAAGAGATAATCAGAGTAACCTAAACATGTCAGCTTTCTGTGTGGTAGTTTCTAACGATATCTAACTTAAAATTTCAGACCCTGTTTTTTTTTTTAACATATATATAGCATAGGATAAAGTTTTTTAAACACTTTTTAAATAAGCCTATAGAATTTATGATACCATTTTATGAAAAAGAAAATACCTTTTTATTATAAGACTACATAATTGTTATGTAATTGTTTTAGAAAGTGTTATTAACAATTTAGTGTCTGGTTTTCTAGACTCTTTCTATGTATATATATAAATTTTTCCCCTATGAATTATTTTTTAACCTATGTTGTAGATTCAGTAGGATAATGCTGACATTTTTCATGTTCTTGCTTATGGATCTTATTGTTTTTAATGGTGGCATAAGTATTCCAATGTATGGATGTACCATAATTTATTTAACCTATCCTTTCTGTGTATAAGACATTTAGATTATTTCCAGTGTTTCTCAAAGTACTGCAGTGAATATATATGTGTGTGTGTGTGTGTGTGTGTCTGTATATATTGTGTGTATATATATATATATTTGCATATTTGTTTTTCTACAGCATACATTTTTAAAAGATGAAATTGCTACATCAAAGCAAATATATGTTTAAAATTTTAATGGATATTATTTAATTTCTCCTCAAAAATATATTGTACTGGAACACTAATATATTGCCAGTGGAATTATAAATTGCTGTAACCACTTTGGAAAATTGTTTGGGAGTATCTGTTCAAGCTGACCATATGCACATACTGTGGTCCAGCAGTTCCACTCCTGGATATATACTCAACAGAAATATGTACATATGTTCGCCAAAGCACTATTTCAGTAATCAAAACCTGTAAACAACCCAATGTTCACCAACAGTTGAATGGAAAAAGTAAATTATAATGTATTTATACAAAGTAGTACTCTACAGCAAAGAAGATGAATGAACTATAGCTAAATTCAACAACATGGATGAATCTTACAAATGTAATATTGAGGTAAAGAAGCTAGACACAAAATATATTTTGTATGATTCCATTTAGTTAATGTTCACAAACAGGCAAAATTAATCCATCATGTTAGAAGTCAGAATAGTGGGTTCCTATAAGGGGAATGTAATAATGGGAATGGAGCATAGAGAGACTTCTGGAATTCTATTTATTCTCTATCTCTCATACTGGTACTGGTTACATGGGACTATTTTGCAAAAATGCATTGAGCTACACATTTATGATTTTATACCTTCCTGAATATGTGTTCTACTTCAGTCAAAAGTTTACAACAGAAGAGTGCACTTTTTTATATATAAAACTTTCAAACTCCTAGCAGTAGTGCCTATTTTCCTGTATTCTTGCCACTCTGATAGATGTAAAAAAATTTTTAATCTGATAGACATACAAAAAGATCAATTTGTTTTTATTTTTATCTTAATATTAGTGAGGCTGGGCATCCTTTTGTATATTTATTAAGTCTCTTTCTTCTATAATTTCCCTATTCATGTTCTTTATTCTTTTTCTATTATAGTGTTCATTTTTCATACTGATTTGTAGACACTTTATATATTTTGGAGTTTTGGTCTATTATATGGCAAAATATAATGTTTTAAATAAGAAGTTCAAACTAACAAAGTTATTCAGTAACATGTGTTAGGAAAAATTCCTTCTAATAATTAAATCAGTCTTAAAGAGTCCATTGTTCTTTATTCTCTAGTTTTGTGGCCAACTCAGTTCTTAGGAGAATAAAATCAGCCTCATTAGCTCCAAATCTGTACTCTAATATGGAGTTCATATAGAATAGATTCTATTTGAAGGTCCTTGTTTTATTCATGTATATTAATATTGTTTTTCTTGACTAGTCTGTTCTTTGCTGAGAACAAATATCTTTAAACAAAATCTCAAAACCTAAGTTTATCCACTGAAATTATATGTTAACCTTAGTTTCTTCTTCTGGTTTCTCTTTATGCCTTCACATTTCCTAATATGGAGAGAACAAATAATATTGAATAGGTTTTGTTTTATTTGTAGTAAATTGCATATTAATTTTGTCTGTATTATGTTTTTATAAAACAGCCATTTAAAAAGTGTGCCGCATGCTACTTCCTTTACTCTCTCAACCAGTATCAAATTTCTAAGTGATCTCTTAACTAAAACATTTTGTTTTAGTAACTCAACTAGTCTGATGTAGTCTCACTGTTGTGTCTGCCTCTTTATGCTTTTGGTTGGGGATGCCTTATTGACATAATGTTTAGTTTAAATGTTTTCTAGACTTTACTGTATTTTAATGTTGCTCATTTTCATTCTGTAGTGGCCTGTGAATGTTTTTTACTTATTTCTGTTTTTTCTTATAATATGTAATTTATAGACGCTCTGCTGTTGCCCGAATTCAGGAGTTCTTCAGGCGGAGAAAAGAAAGAAAAGAAATGGAGGAATTGGATACCTTGAACATTCGAAGGCCACTAGTAAAGATGGTTTATAAGGGCCATCGCAACTCCAGGACAATGGTACCATATACTCATGACATTCTTTGGAAGAACTGCAATTTTGTAATATGAATTTTTTTCCATAATGATTATTTTCATATATGCTAGTGTGATTCCAATATATTATTGCACCTTCACAGTTATCTCTTTACCCAAACATAGTTCTTTTCGTCCTATAATATATTGTGAAAGACCATCATTTTTTATAAGAAAACTCTACCCTACTGAGGAACTATTGTAGAATTTTAAAAATTTTAGCTTGTACAAGTAACCATTGCTTCTTTTTTTTTGCGGTTCACGGGCCTCTCACTGTTGTGGCCTCTCCCGTTGTGGAGCACAGGCTCCGGATATGCAGGCTCAGCGGCCATGGCTCACGGGCCCAGCCGCTCCACGGCATGTGGGATCTTCCCGGACCAGGGCACGAACCCGTGTCCCCTGCATCGGCAGGCGGACTCTCAACCACTGCACCACCAGGGAAGTCCCCACTGCTTCTTTTTTGCTCTCTCACACTTGTTGTCTACTTTCCTAGTAGATTTTTTTAGTTCATATTAATGCCCTTTGTTGGTTTTGGAGAGAAAGATTTGGATACATGCAATCCAGGTTCCTTGCAAAATATAGTCATATTAATTATAACTCTTTTAAAGATTGACAAGTAAAGATTTGTTTTAGTCACCTTGTCTTTCTAGACTTTAATTTCCTCATCTATGAAATAAGAATAGACCAGATGATCTCTAAGATCTTTTCAAGTTTTTATAACCCAGAAGTCTATATACCCAATGCAATATTAACTGTTTACTAAGAGAATCTTGTGAGATGATTAGCATAACTGTTACTCCGAACCATTTATATCTAGAAAGTGTTCTCATATATTCATTGAGTTATCAAAAAGTATCTACAGAATCGGTTTTAATCTGCTTTCTTTAGAGTCAAGGCAAAAAGTAACTTCGGGATGGGGAAATAATTAGCTGTCTCTATAGATATCATTGGTAGTAATAATTTAATCATTCTGGAAAGCATACTCATTATTGATAGAAGTAGCCAATTTATATTTCTTGCATTTTGCTGGTTAAAATTTTGAATGAAAGTATTTAGGGACAGGAATGGAAAAAAAAAAGAAGACAAGTAAATATAAAAGTATTCCAAGTAACAAAAAAATTCCTCCCCTCCTTTGCTTTGCCAAAAATAGCAAAGTAGCAGCTGCACTTAAAATGATTTCAAAAATTCCGATATGAAGTACAAAGAAAGATTTTTGATGGTTCATTCATGTGCATCTGCTGAAAAATTCCATCATAACCATTCTAACATATCCTTTGTCTCATTGCTTCATAAAAGTAAATATGTATTTATATCTTTCCTTCTTGATTGTGAGAGCTTCTAATAGCTAATAAAAAGATTGGTGCTTTTTGTTCTTTTGGCATAAAGCAAGATACAGGAGGGAACAATTCATTTTTTTCTATGAATTGTTTTTATTATCTTGTAAAATCTAAAATGGAACCGTTTTTGGAAAGTTCAATAACATATATATATGTTTCCATTATACTGTTCAAAACGCAGAAATCCCATTCATTCATTTAGCAGTTATTAACTCAGCACCTACTGTGTGCCAAGTACTGTTTCAGGCACTATAAATATAGCATTGAACAAAGCAAATCCCTATCTTCATGGGGGACTTTTCATTACTTACTGCCACTTTATCCCTGCTGATAAATCTCTATCATGATTTCAATATACTAGAAGACAAAGGCTCTCTTCAATTTTTTATTTTCTGAGCCAATTAATTGTTTTAACTTGAGAATAGAATCTTTTTTAATAACTTTGATTTGAATTCTCTTATCACTTCCTTTTTTTTAACCCTTAGATAAAAGAAGCCAATTTCTGGGGTGCTAACTTTGTAATGAGTGGTTCTGACTGTGGCCATATCTTCATCTGGGATCGTCACACTGCTGAGCATTTAATGCTTCTGGAAGCTGATAATCACGTGGTAAACTGCCTGCAGCCACACCCGTTTGACCCAAGTAAGATGACCTTTTATAAGGCAAGGGCTAGAAATCATTAGTATAATTAATCAGCTTCAACTTTTTCCTAGTTGTTAATATAAAAATAATCCAAATTATCCTAGTAGGCAGCCACTAGGGTCAAGTATTACTATTTGGGGTTTAAAACAAAAAACACTTATAACCTGCTTTGGGCAGAAAATATGGGGAAATAGGTTAACGAGTTTATACTCCTAAGAGTGCTTCTAAGTTTTATCAGCTGTAAGAGGTTTGGCTGATTGAACTTTTCACTACTTAACCAAATTGAACCTCCAAGCCTTTTAGTCTTCACATGTCTGAATTAATTTACCAGAACAAAGGAGCATTGGCTTGTTCTTGCCTTCCATTTGAAATTGCCCGTGTTTCTCATAAAAGAGCAGTAAGTGAGAAAAAAATTTGAGTGATTTCAAGATGGTCTTAAAATTGTGTTCTAGAGTAACTTTTAGGAAATCTTCAAAATAATATTCTCAGTTAACAACTAAATGTATCAGTACAATTTCCATTCTAACTCAATTTTGCTGAACATATACATACATGCATATATACATTATAAATGTACATGAATTAATGGCATATTTCTAAGCTTTATATTAATGTGAGCATTTTATTGCTAGTTCTAGCCTCGTCTGGCATAGATTATGACATAAAGATCTGGTCACCCCTAGAAGAGTCAAGGATTTTTAACCGAAAACTCGCCGATGAAGTAAGATTTTTGTTATACTTATTACAGAACATATGTCACTTTGTTCCCGAACTGCTGTTTTAAGAAGAATCAAAGCAGCTCATTTTGTTATTAGTTGGTAACATAAAACAAGTTAATTCATTTAATGATGTCAAATTTTAAGAAAAAGAAGTCAAGAATAAAACATGCCCACAATACTAGAGAGGTAAAAATTGGAATATTATTTGGATAAGTGGAATATTGATTATTGGTAGTAACAGGTATAGTATATTGTAGTTGAAGAAACATAGGGTGACTATTTGTGCTTATTGCAATGAAGAATCATTTAAAAAAACCACTGTGTCCTTTTAAGAAAATAGTTTTGCTATAACTGTTCTCCATAATCATAGCCAAATAGGTAGCAGAACAAACGATTGGAGACTCTTTTCCTTTACGATTATATTTTAAGATTTCCTCAGCTTCTGAAGCTACTGTGACATCACTAGTTTTTCAGACTGAGTTCTCTGAAGCTCTAGGTTTTTTACAGAATTGGAAGCAGGATGATGCATGATATGAAAGCTAAACTCTGGGCATTTCCTTCCCGACTGCAACGAGGGTTTTCATTTTTGGGTTTCCATATAAGATTTCTTATGAAAATAAGGATCCATTGCATTATTCAGCTACTAACTAATTGTTGAACTTCTGTGAGGAGGGGATTGCAACTAAGGTTGATACTACCCCCTCTTAAAACAATAAAATAAGAGTTCATTGCTAAAAATATTAATGAGTTGGAAAACTAGTTCTCTAGACCAAGGTTGACAGTTCACAGTGAAATTCCCACGTATACTTTTACTCATTTAATAGACATATATAAAGCACTTGGTGTATGTCAGGCACAGTGCTGAATTTAAAAAGATAACCCCCTCCTTCAGAACTTAAAGACTAGTGGAAAAAACAGACATATAAACAGCTAGAATATAGTGTGCTCAGTGTCAGAGATGTACACATAGTGTTTTGCAAGCCCGTAGAAAGGAACAGCCACGCTTGCAAATGGAATAGATGGGATGGGAAGGTCTTCACAGAGGAAATAAGAATTGGACTGAGTTTCCTAGGCATACAAGGATCAAAGGAACATTTGAGACAGAAGGATCAGTGTGTTTCAAGTTACTGTAAGGTAAATGAACCACCAGTGTGCTGAAACCTAGAGGACACATATGAAAGCAGCTCAGTTGGACTAAAAAGCTAGGTTGGGGCATGGTTGTAAAGGGCCCTGTCAGGCACCCCAATGAGTTGAAAAAGTATTGTAATATCATTGGGGGACTGCTGATCAGGTTAGCATCTTTTTCTTCCTCTCATGCTTTCCTTTCTTTCTTCCTATTTTTCCTTTGCCATGACCTTTGCTTTTCCTCTTTCTTTTTTCCTTTGCCTGTGATTATACATTAGCTCCCTAGGTGTTCATGGATGTTCATTTAGTCCAATTCTTGGTACTTAAGACAAAATTCATTGGTAACTCTTATCCAAAGTATCAGTTCTACTAGATGGGAAAATAATAAACAGACACAAAGTAGACTGCTCTGGAAAACAAATTATAAGTAAAAATAAATTGAATTCTTGAATGTTTTAAGTAGCCTCAAGGTTTGACCTTTGTCTTTCTGCCAGTTGAAAGAGTAGTGTTCTCTGATCTTACTCTGTCGAATGCAAGTTAAAGTAATTATTTGGTACTGAGTAGCCTTAAGGTGGAAATATAGACATATATAGATATATATGAAGAATGAAATAATTCCTGCTAATTTTTTACTAATCTCTAAGGAAAAGGTACAGTTACCCTGTGATCTTTGACATGGTTATTTAACTTGCCTTATAGGTTATAACTCGAAATGAACTCATGCTGGAAGAGACTAGAAATACCATTACAGTTCCAGCCTCTTTCATGTTGAGGATGTTGGCTTCACTGAATCATATTCGAGCTGGTAAGAACTGTCAGTGTACTATTAAAATCATTATTATATTTGAAAAACATTATTATTTAAGATCTACTTTAAAGGGATTTATTTTTAAAAAAAAAAGGGGGACTTCCCTGGTGGTCCGTTGGTTAGGACTCCGAGCTTCCACTGCAGGGGGCATGGGTTCGATTGGTTGGGGAACTAAGATCCCGTGTGCCATGCGGCACAGCCAATAAAGTGAAGTGAAGTGAACTAAAAAGTAAAGTAAAAATTTCCTTGAATTACAAAATCAAGGCAGCTTAACTTTTTTTTTTAACACAAGAGACGTTTATTTCTTGCTGACATTAAGTCCTCTGAGAGGGAACAGGTGCATGGAAGGCAGCTTAACTTTTGAACGAGGAGTTCTATGAATTCTTGATCTTAGTACTGTAATTTATATCCCCATGAGCCAACTTTATTGAAAAGTGTCAAAGTGAAAAGATGAAGTCACTTGAAAACTTTTATCAGCTGCGCTTTTCTTCTCAGAGTGGAAGGTCATACCATAAACCTTAAGATACGTTATAGTAAGTACCCTTTAATGGTAGGTTTGGTCAAAATCAGTCACAGCCCAGACAAAAATAAATGTAACGTGTTACTACAGAGGTTGAAACAGATAGCTCAGGATGTTTTTTTCAGTATTTTTTTGTTTTAGATGATAAACTGTGAGGTTCAGTGCCACAGATACAAAATTGTGTATATTATAACTAATATTCAAGAAGGAATGGAATAACCTGTGTTCATAACAGTAGAAAATATGCAGTATCCATTATAAACAAAGTGTTTATCACTCTTCACTGATATCACAAATTTCTTCATATGTTGGGTATTATTTAATAAAAACAACCACCACCATTTATGGAATACCTGTAATGTATCAGGCAATATACCAGTCATTTCACAAATTTATCCTCAGTTAGCTCCAACCCTTTACAAAGTAGATTATTTGTAATAACTCACCCCAGGTCACATAACTGATAAATGGTAAAGCCTGAATTTGAAACTAGCTTACAAGCACTTACTCCCCTTTTACCTACAAATTTCACTTTCGGGAACACGTTCAAGTCATGACACAGTCCTCTGGAGGACCTGATCTCAAACTGCTTTTCTAGTGCATTCTTTCCTTTTCTATCCACTCCATCCACTCTGGCCCTCTCTGAATTTTGGGGTACATCAAACTCTTTCCCACTTCAGAGATCTTTCTAATCATGATGTCCCCTCCCATCCTCACTCTTTATTAGGATAACTTCCATTTCAGACCTTCAGGTCTATATAAGCAGTAGATTATATATCACTTTCTCAGAGGGTGGGGAAGGGAGAGCTAAGTATTCCAGGCAAAATAAAGAGTATGTAGCATTTGTCTAAGTCCTGGAGGAGAGAGACTGTAGTACATCTGAAGAATTGAAAGAAGCCCCTTACGTCTGTGATTAAAAGAGCTGGAGAGAAAATAACCCTCAAATTGTAAATATTAACTATTACCAGGAAAGAGTGAAAATTTCAAATAGTCAAAACAAAAAATAAACCTAAAATGTAAACAGAAAATGTTTGTAGTCCAACAAAATATAATTGTAGTACCACTGTAACATCTTTTGATCTGTTTTCTTCAGTACCAATCAGTGACCTTTAAAATTCACTTGGATTTCAGATTTGAGGAGGCAGCATTTTATAGAACAAGAAAAACATTTGCTGATTATGACAACTAAAATTTGCTTGTTCTTATGAAGAGTTCATCTGGTGAATGGTTCTTCCTGAGTTTTCCTATAGGAAACTAATTCTCCTTTCATTTGTGCAAGAGTCTATTTTATTTTTTCTAATAAATTTATTTATTTTTGGCTGCACTGGGTCTTCATCGCAGTGTGCGGGCTTCTCATTGCGGTGGCTTCTCTTTGTTGCGGAGCACAAGCTCTAGGCGTGTGGGCTTCAGTAGTTGCAGCATGCAGGCTCAGTAGTTGTGGCTTGTAGACTTTATAGAGTGCAGGCTCAGTAGTTGCGGCGCACGGGCTTAGTTGCTCCTCGGCATGTGGGATCTTCTCGGACCAGGGCTCGAAGCCGTGTCCCCTGCATTGGCAGGTGGATTCGTAATCACTGCGCCACCAGGGAAGTCCAAGAATCTATTTTAAATAGGTGCTAATGTGTCAATGGTTTGTTAACTAATAGTTATTACCATCCTTCTTTGATTTTAGAATTAGATGTTTTATAATATAAAGGTTCCCTTTCTTCTATTTCTTTTTGTCAGCAGTCAAGGTTTAGTCAACTTAACTCACCCTCTTGTTTCTCTTAGGTAAAAGACTAGATAGAAAAAGGTACCCAAGAGTTTGTATTTCTGCTGCTTTTATCCTTAAGATGTCTAGTTATTTGATGAGTCAACTACTCCTTTCCTCTCCTTCCCTTCATTGTCCTGTATTCCAAGTACAATAATGTCTGTGTATTCAAGGAGAGTTAGTAATAGACTTTGATCATGGAAGCACAATCTAGCCACAGAATACTTCAGCCTTTCCATTACTCCACAAGGCTTCCTGGGAAATCAGCTCCTTCCTGCTTAAGCTGTGATTTTTAATGAAGAGTGCACTTTAAATCCCCCTTTTAAAACTACAAATACCTGGTTCCTATCCATTAAAGATTCTCATTCATTTCATCTGAATAGGGTTTGAGCTCCTGCATTTTAAAAAAGCAACCAAAATTATTCTCATGAATGCTGTACTAAAGACTTTTAGTCTAGGCAACTTCTTGAGAGAGAAAGGCAGTTCTGAGATTCCTAGAAGTTTTGACAGGCTTTGGAGAGATGGTGTGTGAACCATTCTAATCTTTTCTAAAATATGTTAGAATCTGATCAATTTACTCCCCTCCTTAAAATTCTCCTGGGCCTCCTCATGCTCTTAGGATAGAGTCCAAATATGTTAATATGATTTATAAAACCCTGAAGCATCCCTTCATACCTCTGGACCTTGGCACACGTACATCTAGATAGCCACAGTGTTCTCCACGATGGATCTATAGAGCGTAACATCATATTGAGCTCACAGGCACTTACCCAGTCATACACAGATTCACTCCATCAATTATGGTAGCTTTACTCCAGAATATAATCCATATTCATCTACCTTGGTCTCCCTGCTTCTGCTCTCGCCTTCATACAATCTGATTTCCACAGCACAGAGGGAGCTTTTTAAAACATGGGTCAGGGACTTCCCTGGTGGCACAGTGGTTAAGAATCTGCCTGCCAGTGCAGGGGACACGGGTTCGGTCTCTGGTCCAGGAAGATCCCACATGCCGCGGAGCAACTAAGCCTGTGCGCCACAACTACGAAGCCTGCGCTCTAGAGCCCGCAAGCCACAACTACTGAAGCCCACACGCCCTAGAGCCCAGGTGCTGCAACTGCTGAGCCCACGTGCTGCAGCTACCGAAGCCCGCAATCCTAGAGCCCGTGCTCCGCAACAAGAAGAAGCCACCGCAATGAGAAACCCACTCACCGCAACTAGAGAAAGCCCGCACACAGCAACGAAGACCCAACACAGCCAAAAATAAAACTAAAACGTGGGTCAGTAAACTTTTTCTTTAAACGGCCAGATAGTAAATAGGCTTTGTGGGCCATGTGGTTTCTGTTGCAGCTACTCATTTCTGACATTGTGGTGCAAAAGCAGCCATAGATAATATGTAGATCAAGGGCATGGCTCTGCTTTAATAAAACTTTATTTACAGAAATAGGCTGTGGGAGGATTTGCGCAGGGGCCATAGTTTGCTGACCCACTTTTTAAAAATATACATTAGGTTATGTCACCCTTGCTGAAAATTCTCAGGGACTCCCCAGCTGCTCTTAAAACCCAGACTTCTTACGCTGATCTACATGACCTAGACCTGCCAGCCACTGAGTCAACACATTCCAGTTTTCTCCTCGCCCACTACATTTCAGCCATAAATGGCTACTTTCCTCCTCAGATTCATCAAGCTTGTTAGCATATTTAGGACCTTTTCACTGGCTGTTTCCTCTGCCTTTTAGGCAACTTCGTCCAACTTCACTAATAATTGAACATACAATTGAGGTCTCAGCTCCAGTGTTACCTCCTTAGAAAAGTCTTCCCTAGTTGCCCAGTGTGAAGTTGTTTCATGTGCCTTCTCACACCCTCCTTCTCATTCAGTCACTCTCTGGTCATTGCCTATTTCATCAAGTACTTATTCTAACTTCATTTCTTTATCTTTGTCTTGCTACACAGATTAAAGGAGAAAAATACATTTCTTATTTTCTGTTTTTATCCTCTAGAAAGTGAGCTCATTAAGACCAGAGACCTAGTTTGTCTTATTCACAGCTGGATAGCTAGCTTCTAGAACAGTGCCTAGCATATAATAGTGTTTCGTGAATGAATGGGTGAACAAATGAATGAACTTCTAGTATCAAATCTTTAGCTAACGATGAGTCTTGTATTGACTCTGTTTTGTTGGAACACAGGTTTCCTTGGGGTATTTTTTTCGTATCTCCCTTGTCCCCTCCCCACACCCCCAGCAAACTTAATATCTCTTCATTATCTTATCTTTTCCGATCAAAAATAATTTCTTGAAGAAATATTTCTAACAGAGAATTACAGGAACCTTTCCACAAATGTAAACCTTACTTACAGGAGCAATTTGGTGTTGTCAACTTTCGAAAACAGTGGATACAGAAGTGATTATTTCCAGTTTTCATTTAAAAGAACACAGTGTTCTCAGATCTCCGTGGTCTGTAATTACCAACCAGAGATTTGTGAAAGTGTTGAACTGCTTATCAGTTTTACTACCTCAGTAGCATTTTGTGGACAAAAAGATTTCATTTAATTTATTCTTAGAAATTGGGTTTATATTCTGAGACATGACTCAGCAACGGTTAAGTGAGAAGGATTTGAGAAACGGACAGCTGTTCTGCCCTCTTCCTCATTCCACAAGCCACTGTCAGTTACTGTGTGACCTGTATGAGACTCCATGGGCCCTCACTCGACTTCTTATCACTTGCTTTGGACTCTGCAGAATTCTAACGTCTGCTGTAAACTCCTTGATTTGAAGGCTGTGACATTTCCTCCTTCCCCTCCATTTCCCCATCTTCATTCGTAAGTGTGACAACCAGAAAGAATTTGGGCCACCCTACACATTCTGAAATAGGCTGGTAGTGCTTCCTCAGGCTCCAGTAATATGACAGAATAGGTTTGTTGAATATAGTCAGTTGTATCCTATTCACGATACTCTGGTTAAGCAGAATAGCAACTTCATGTTTTTTTCTCTCATGAAAGTATATCATACAATAAAAATAGTGTAATCTCTTTTATACTAACATCCCTTAGGTAGCCTTTTATTGATCAGAAAGTCTTCCACTGTGTTGATTCCTTAGTGACCTGTGAAGGTCTGTCATCATCTTATTTTGTTCATTTATTTTACAAATATGTATTGAACACATTATATAATAATAACTAAAATTTGTATAATTCAGGTTACAAATCATACACACATACATTATCTCATTAGTTTGACATTGAAATGGAGTTGGCGTAGAGGGGATTTAATCTAATTCACTTGGACAATTAAACATACAATCCCTTCTGTATACTGGTGTTGTTGACTTAGAATCCAGTGGGAGTGTTTAAGCCTCTGTAGATAATAAAATCTCAGGATTCCGTTTTCTCTTGGTGTTGACAGTGGGACGGAACTGTTTCCCCCGTGTCTAAGCCTTTTTTCCCCCAGCTTACCCTGGAGAAATCTTTTTGTGATAGGAAGGGTTCCATGCTAGTGGTGGTAGTGATTCGGTACTGTTGCCTTCTTTACATACCCTAACGTAATATATCTTAGTGAAACTTACGTTCATTTATTTGATAAACCTTCATTGAACCTCTCGTACTAGACCCTTAGGACATAAAAGAAATAACTGCCACCTTCCCAGGAGCTCACAGTCTAGTCTGTAAGAAGACAGGCAAACAAGCTATTACTGTAATTATTACACAATACATATAAAATATTCTGGAATGTGAAGGAAGGAGTTCATAATTCTGCAGGTTGGGTATTTGAAAAAGTCTGGGGGAAGTTTCACACAGGGAATAATAGTCGTATCGAGATGAGTAAGGAGAACCATTATAGCTGAAGAACTGGGTGAAGGTGTCCCAAGCAGAGGAACAGCAAGTGTAAATCATGGAACTTGAGAGGACGTGCCGTGCTCACTCGCCGGGCTGTAATTGTACACTCCCTTGAGTGTTCGGTCCAGATAAGCTCCTTGATGACAGAGGCTGTGACTGCTTTGGTCACCATTGTATCCTGGAACATAGCAGATATTTAAGAAATGTTTTTATAAACAAATACACAGATCCTCAAGGACGATCACCAAATTCTCTCGCACAGCTTGCCTCTCACTCCCCTTGGTGACACCTGATACACCTCCTAGGGCTCCCAGACTCCCAGGAACACAGTCTGAAATCATTGCAGTAGACCACAGTAGGTCAAGATCTTTAGGGTTTTTTCTTTGTACTTTTTACATCTTTGGAATTACATGAATATTCAAAGTTGAGAGTGCTGTGTTTCCTTTACTCTTTGTCTCCAGAGGCAAAAATAACTTTTCTACACACAGCTGTGAACTGATTTTTACATGATGTTCTCAGTTATATACATTTTAATCAGTTTTGAATAAAAGTCATTGAAACTTATTTTAATTGTAATAATAAAGGTATTTCGTTTTGTCTCATATCTCTGTCTTCCAGACCGGTTGGAGAGTGACAGATCAGAAGGCTCTGGTCAGGAGAATGAAAATGAGGATGAGGAATAATCATCTCTTATTGGCAAGCACTTAGATGTTCGGAAATTTGTATAAGACATTTATATTTTTTTCTTTACAGAGCTTCAGTGCAATTTTAAGGTTGTGGTTTTTTGGAGTTTTTCCCTTTTGGGGGGATGACCTAACATTGGTTTGGAATGATTGTGTGCATGAATTTGGGAGTGTGTGTAAAACAAAACTAGCGAAATGTTTTAAAAACTTTTTGCCATGTATGAGGAGTGCTAGAAAATGCAAAGTGCAATATTTTCCCTAACCTTCAAATGTGGGAGCTTGGATCATTGTTGAAGAGTAATTTTCATTATAGTGAAAATGTTGGTTCAAATAAATTTCTACACTTGCCATTTGCATGTTTGTTGCTTTCTAATTAAAGAAGTTGGTTGTTTTAAGATATCCTGACTTTGACTATTTAATGCCTTGATACCTTGACCCACGTTTTCCAAATCTTTTCTTGTAACCTAAGATTGTCTTTCTCTGTTCTTTTCTAGATTAAATAACCTTTTCAGTTTTGACTTCTGTGTGACAGAATCACATAGAAGAGCTTTTTTTCATTTCTCCTTTCAAAGTACTTTATCTCCACCCCCAATCATCATCTCTCATGATCAGTGGTCCCTCATTACCTGAGTACAGGGGTCAGGCTATGAGCAATCCCAGAGCATCATGGATACTCACACACCGTATTAGCACAAGCCAGTTCTGAGAGCTCTGGCTTCTAGCCTTCCTTTCTCCAACTTCTAGGTTTCAACTGAAAGTGTTGACCATCCAGTCTTCTAATTCCTGGTCTTCCTCGTCTCTGGTGTCCACCGTCACTCGACTTAAGCCATCCACACCCAGGTCTGTGTCTTACAGGTTACGACTTGAAGCTGCACCTGCAGACTTAACCCTTCAGCCATCCTCTCTCCTGTCTCCTAAACTGTCATGCCCACTCTCGTTGGGCCATGAACAGACTCACAGGTGTGGCCAGGCAAAGCATCCCTCTCCCGTGTGGAGACCAGGGATGGCTCCTCCCCGGAACATGGCTGCAAGCCCAAGGACACCTGCTGCTGACAGAAGACAGATTGGCTTTCTGGACAGAGGAAAAATAACTCTGGTTGGCTCGGTAACTTCAGTTGGACCTCAACATCTAGCTCTTAGCCTGGGCAGGATGCATATGTATCCATATTAGGAATATGCTAAATGGTCAAAGGGAAAGAAAGGAGTTAGAAGTTTAGCCAAACAGGGCAAATGCATGGTTTCCAAAAAGTGCCAGGTCTCAGTTTCTGGTACCCAAATAGTTATGTGATCTGCTCAAGCCATGTGACTTCTTTGGGCTTCTGTTTCCTCCTCCCTCAGATAGAGGTAGTCATATTTGCACCACCTATGTCCCTGGGGCTGTGTTAGGACCCCACGAGAGGTTGAAGGGTTTACAGAATAACTAAAAAGACTAATGCGGCGCATAATATGACACCACATAATATGACAGTAAGAGGGATTATGCTATAGAGAAGTGCTGGAAAACCGACAGCCCAGACTGGAGTACTCAGTGGGGTCAAGGGTGACTCTGGCAGGAAGAGCAAGAGGAGAAAATCGATGGCGTTTGTTCACTGGCGCAGGATGTCGATAGTGGAGGAGGCTGGGCAGGTGGGAGTGGGGGGATTCTGAGCTTTTTGCTCAGTTTTGCTGGGAACCTAAAACTGCTCTAAAACTGTTCTTTTTTTTTTAAACCCAAACATTACAAAGTGGTATTTGTCCAAGGAATCAGGCCCCCTGCCTTTAGCGATTTTGTAGTTTTGGTGTTATATGTTATAAAGGAGCAGGGCAGGCCAGACAAGCAGTCAGGGAGGCAGCTAGGAGAGAAGACATTCTACAGAGGCAGAGTTCACGAGTCCTGGCCGCTTCCATGATCCAGTGTTTGTTGCAGGGGAGACAGTGGACCCCAGGGCTCACTTACCCACTTAGAAAAGGAATGCGGCTTTAGTGGTGGCAGGTGTAGGGTCAGACAGAAGTGGTGGGCTCTGTGCCTTGAGGCTGTTCCAAGTCTCTGATAATCTACCACCCGCCCTTTGACTTCAGTTATGGGATGGACATATCGAGAGACAGCACTGCTATTCATTAAACCTCCTTTAGAACTCTGGGTTAACAGTGTTTGTTTGTTGTCTCTTTCTTGATCACTTCCACGCCACTTAACAATATTCCATGAAGCTAATTTTCTTGCGGGAATTCATGAAAAACACATGGATGGATGTACCCAGGCGACTGTGGTATGGATTGTGCAACAGTTGGCCCCTTCCTGCTCAGTCTCCTTCCTCTCTTTAGCCCATGGGAAGGGAGGCTGGAGACAGAGACATGTCTGTGGAAAACAGGGGTGGGGGTAAAGGGGGAGACACCCAAAAAAGTCCACAAGCTCAAGCACAAGTTCACAATTTGCACAGCCCTGCAGACCAAAACCCAGATACTTAATCAGGTAAACAAAACTATTCTAAGTACACTCTTACTTTTTGATAAATATTGGTTTATAATAATCCTAAGCATTTTTTAATCTTAAAAATAAGCGTCCAAAAACTTCAAGTGAACTATATTTTAGGATCAGCTGGTCTTTATCTTGAAGGTTGGTTTTTAACCACCTTTGCATCCAGGGGTCCATTATCAGAACACAGCATAGGGCTCTGTCCCTTAAGCATGTCCACGTCACTGACAGACCTATTTCCAGCCAGACAGGCTCTTTCCCCTGGCCGCCTGCCCGGGCCTGTGATCCTCCCTAGGACTGTCTTTTCCTTTGGGAGGGTCAGACTCACCAATGATTAGTGATACTTCAAAATGGTGGTGTCAAAAGGAAAAACAGGGCTTTCCTGGTGGCGCAGCGGTTGAGAGTCCGCCTGCCGATGCAGGGGACGCGGGTTCGTGCCCCGGTCCGGGAAGATCCCACATGCCGCAGAGCGGCCGGGCCCGTGAGCCATGGCCGCTGAGCCTGCGCGTCCGGAGCCTGTGCTCCGCAGCGGGAGAGGCCACAACGGTGAGAGGCCCGCGTACCGCAAAAAAAAAAAAAAAAAAAAAAGGAAAAACAGAAGTGGCTTTTAATTCTTAAGCTGTTAATACTGCTCAGGAAAATGCTTTCTGAGGGAAATGAACACAGCTTTGCGTACTTTGTTCTCCTAAAAATAACAGTGAGCAGAACTGTGCTCTTGGTAATCTTATGCAGATTCGAGTTTGTGCTTTGAATTCTTTCCAGTGAATCCAGCCACCTTAGGCCTGAAGTTTTTTATAGGTCTGGCAAGCAGATATTCCAGTCTCCCAAACTCCTTGCATTACAATAGTCCTACCTACCCAGTAAAGCCCTACTGGCCTTCTAATAATGATGACTGTTAACTATCCCTCATCCTCCTCGAGCTGCAAAGCTGGCTCTTTCCTTCTCTCAGTCACATGGCCAAGACCTGGCGTTTCAGCCCCGACCCTGGCTTAATCTCCTTTGAGACCTTGGACAATTCCCTTCACCTCCCTAGGCCTCCTTGGATTCGGTGTGTGCCCCTCCCCAACCCAGAAGGACGGTCCGGCTCTGCCCCCTCTTGTAGTCACATACGACTGTGCTCACAGCCGTTTTCCTTTGCTTCAGGGTGAAAAATGTGATTTCCCTTCACTCTCCCACGGAATTCACCTGGGGTTCTGTGTACACTGTGGGTGGCAGCATGGACTCCTCCTGCCCCTGCACTGCCTCTTCCCTCAGGGGCTCGGAGACTCAGAGAATCTGAACCCCAAAGCCAAGGCCAAGCAGTCACTGTCACTGCAGGATGGAGCTGCCCTGAGACTCCAGGTCACATCTCAGGGAGAGCATCCCTTCTGGGCTGTAAGGGAGCTCAAAGCTGAGCTTGCGCTTTGATTCCAGATGCCACAGCAGCCTGGGGCTCTACCATCTTCGATAGCCAGTAACAGAAAAGCTCAGTTTCGCCCCTTCAGATCTCCTGAATCCCAAGTGCCACTTAGCCTTTACCCCCTCCTCTCTATCGTCTTCTCCTTTCTCACCACATCCCTTCATGCTGTACGGCAGACGTGATGATTCCTACGGCAACAACCTTCAACACCTCTTATCTAGGATAAGTTATCTTTTTAAGATTCTCACTTCTTGTCACCGAGAGCCCTGTAAAACAAGAATAATACACCCACCTGCAGAGTGGAGAAGAAACAGCAGGGGTTCAGCATCAGCTATGCCCCAGGCACTGTGCTGGATGCTCTAATCCACATAATCAGAGGCCCCCCTGGATTCTGTGTCCCCACATAGAAACAGAATACAAAGTTCATTTTATAGATGAGGAAACCGCAATACAGAAAGATTGAGTAATTAGCCCAAGGACACCTTACTCAGAAGCAGCAGCGTGGAATCCGAACCCAGAACGTCCCATACCAAAGCCTGCACTATCCCCACTATATCATTTGCAGTGAGATAAAGCATTTGGAAGTGCCCAACTAATGCCTAGCACATGACGGGCACTCAGATGTCTTAACAGGTCAGGCACACAGTAGGCCCTCACTATGTGCTAGTTCCCTGTCTCATCCTTTTGTAGCCACATCACCTCCACAGTTCTTTCCAGACGGGAGACGGCTGGGGCTCAAGGCTGAACCCTTGTCGTGAGTATATCCTGTGGTCCATCCGTAGACCTGTCTCTAATCTGCAAGTATTTCAAGGACCCACTATCAGGATAGACAAAATACTCATCTAGTTAAATCTGAACAGGCCAGTAAAGTCTCTCACTGTATCAAAGCGCTTTTCCTCCCTCTCCTGTCCACTCCAAACTACCTTGGCCTATTGCAAACACTTGAGTTAGTCTCGCCGTTCACTCAGAGACTACACAGCAGCTCCTTAAATGAGAATCAAAGAACATTAGCACCAGATGGCCCTCGTCTCAACATTCCTCAACCCCGTTTCTACAGCAGTGATTTGCTTAAGCTCACACAGCTGAGCATTGGCAGTACCTGCAACCCCGAATGGGGTCACACTTGTAAGCAAGCTAGCTGGGTGGTCCTTTAAAGGCCGAGGACTGCAGTGGAGACCAGGAGCTCAGAGTAGGTGCTCGAAGCCAGAAGCAAACAAGCCTTCAGCTTTACCCTTAGCTCTTCCCGGTGGGGAACTGCCAGCGGCATCACAGCCACACTGCTGCCACCTAGTGTCGAAGGCCCTGAACTCCAGTCTTGGTGCGTCTGGCCTGGGAAAAGGCTAGGGATTGAGCTGTGTGCTCGGTGGCGTGGGACTCCAGTGCCTTCTGGGTCACACTAGCCCCCAAACCTGGTATCTGGGGTATAGCACTGGGGGCGACCCGGTCAAGTGGCAATCTCTATGAAAGAAGCAGAGATGGGCAACAGTCCTAAACGTGGTCCTGTCAAAACCAGAAGATGCAGGACTGAGGTTTTTACGTGAACAAGTGGCCAAGTGTCCCACCTGCCACTGTCCACGTGGCCCCCTCAGGAAGTCCTCAGGCTGCCGCTGCACAGCAGAATAAAGCATTATAATGGGCCTGGGTTCAGCGGGGGCAGTTGGGGTTCTGCACTAAGGACAGGGGTCCTCAAAAATCCTCTCAGAAACCTCAGGGCGTGTGGGGATTATGTCCTCACCCTCTCCCCCATCCACCTCCTTTTGCTCTTCTTTCTCTTGCTCAGGCTGAATCAAGGAAAATCTGAATTCATGAATATGCAAAATATGGTTCCAGCTGCCAGACATCCTCCAAGGCTTGGCTCAAACAGTCACCTCCTACATGGTGCTACCCCTAACTCCTTCTAATTGGAAATATTCACCTCCCTCTGGAGCCCACAGTTCTTTCTATAATCATTAATGGACTTTGCAATTTATTAGCCTCAGTCCCTCCCAGGGCTCTCCCTATACTAGAGTGAAAACGCTTTAGTGTTAGTACTCACAGAGCCTAGCTTGGTGCCTTGCACACGCTGGATGTGCAGTGTCTGGTAGATGAATAAATAAATGGACCTCGGCAGAAAAGAGGAAACGCACAGAATGCTTTCAGGAAGTGCAGTATGGCTAGATTGGCTTAGATTAAATCCTAGTGTATCTGAGCTAGTTTGGGATCAGCCAGTGAGGACTTGGAGGCCGGGAGGTGTCTCAGGATTCTCTCCCTAGAGCCCAGCTAAGTACTGTCCAGGGGAAGCACTCTCCAGCCCCTGGGTTGCAAGTCACTTTGCAGCACTCAAAATGCCCTAAGGGGTGGGGGAGGGGTGGCATCGTGGGCTATTCCAACCTAGAGGTAAAGGTCCCTGCCCTGTTCCACCTTGGTGCGTACTAGAAGCTCAGGAGTATGGTCCCTTTAGAAACTAGACAAGGACAAGTGCTAGGAAAAAATACATGCAGAAAACATAAAATGCCCTCAGGTTTCGGAATGCCACCCAGTAGTGACAGCAGAGTCTGACTGATCTGCACATCTCATCGGCAGAACCCAAGGGTGAAACCACCTTCTGATCCTTCCCACTCCCATCCAGAATGCAGACCAGTGGCTGGCACCCAGCTGACCCACAGGAGTTGCTGACGAGTTTGATCACCGTGAAGGTAGCAGCCCCCAGGTCTCAGGAAGTCTTCTGTAAATTGCAGACCAGGGGACCAGCCAACCACTGGGTCTCTGCCACACAGCAAAGAGACACTGCCTCACTGAGAGCTAGCTAGACCCCAATGGAACGCCACAAAAGTGATTCCCTTTCTGGGATGGCTGCCTCATAGCAGACGCAGGTAGATCTCCTCAGAATGTACCCTCTGCTGACCCCCCGGAATTCTGAAGGCGGGGAAAGGTCTGCACTTGGCTGACCTAATCACCCAAGCTGAAGGGCAGGCACAGGTGGTTCACGTCACCACAGCCACCGCTCCAAGCCCACACATGTAACTGCCATCCCAACTCCAAGGGAGAGAGATCTAACATACAAGTCACAATGCGTGGCCCACTTCCGCCTCTGCCCCCATTTATGTGTCTTGCCGGCTGGCATCCTGTCAGAACTGTGCTCTAGACGCATCGGATCAGCCCACGTACCCGGGCTTGCAGCAGTGCTTCACATGCCCACTAGAAACCACACTCAAAAGCTATGCAAATGTTGGTCCATGGGTCACTTTTTTTTTTTTCTAACTTACAAATTCAGAGAACATCAAAGGTCAGAGTCAGAAATGATCCTGGCCACCATTCAATCCAACTCCTCACTCCCTTATCTTATTTTCCAGATGGCCTAGAGGTGACAGGGAGTCCCAATGACATGAGGAAGGTACGGCGGAGCCGGGCCTGCGCGCAGGTTGCTGACGCCAGGTCCAGCGTTTCTTCAAGTCTGTCCCGTCTTACACTGCTCAGGGCGGGGCAACAGGAGCTGCTGCCTGCGGGAGCATTCCCTGGAGGCCAGCCAATCGAAGCAGTCCATCAAACACCACAAGCCCAGTCTATTCCATGAGGTCTTCCTGTGTGAAGGGGATTCCCTCCAACGATAACAGTATCTCTAGTTCCCAGCAGCGCCTGGCCCCATGGCCCTTTCAGGCTCAGTTAAGATCGTGGTTTCATCCTAACCAAATGGATTTTTTTGTTTCTTTTAATTCTAGAAATGAAACATCTGGTATCTGCTCCTTCCTCCTGTCTTTTACAGTGGTTTCTCCCTTCTTATGAAATAGCAAAGACTCAGTCACTAGGGAGGCAGCCCCGTCCTCAGCCACAGCAGCCCCAGACCTGTTGCGTCCGCCCAGCGGCCCGTGAGCTGTCCCTACTAGCACCAGCAGGTGGCGCCACCAGAGGCCAGGTCATAACCAGGACCCCAGGGCGCAGCACCCGGATCCGGGGAGCTCGGCTCCTGGGCTCTCCTCTGGGGACCATTTAGTGTAAAAGTGACGGCCCAGCAGGGTCCACATCAACCACCCAGAAGAAGTGCCATCCTCCGAAGGGCACTGGGAAGGGCTCGCCTCCTGAGGCCTCCGGGACAGTGCGTGGCTGGACCCCCGGGGCGCAGGTTGTGCAGAGGAGGAAGTGACCCACGCGGCGGTCTCCTTCTAAGCCTTGGTCTCTAGTTCCCCTCTACGGCCCACCTCCCACAAAGTCTCAGCCACACCTCCGCTGGCTCTGCTTTGTACTCTAGATGCCTCTGGTCCCATCGCTGAGACCTCAAGGAAGCCCACGTGTGGTCTCACAGAGACACGGAAGTCACTTACAGACATTGTTTTCAGTGTTTTTTCTGATGGCTGCACACCAGTGTGTGTTGAGGGCATCCACCCTCACGTCTGCTCCGCGGCTAAAACGTTCCCCTCTTCGATGCTCTGCAGCTGCAGCCTCTGACTCGCGAGAGTTCTGCTGCCTCGGCGGCTCCCAAAGCCAACCCCGGGGACGGTCCGTGCTGCAAGCAAGACCCCAGGCAAAGCCTCCTCCCCAAATAAGTTGACTTTGGCTTCAGCCTCTATGGCTTTGGCCAAGCTGGCTGCGTAACTGTCCAAGGACTTGTGCACTTCGGCTTTCACGTGAAGAATAGGGTTCTTGGCAGCTTCTGAGAGAGAAGGCAGAGAAAAGGTTAGCGAGGGACCAGGACCATGGCTGTCCCGGGATAGGCCTGCTCTTGCTTCACTGCCCCTGGGAGCGGAAGCAAACTGAGGTTAAGGGTGTGGGTTCTGGAGTCACAGTCCGTAAGGTGACAATCCTTGACTCCCCTACTTACTATCTGGGAAATCTTAGAAGTATTTAATCTCATGTCGGTTACCTCATCTGTAAAGAGAAGATCCTGGCACACCCCTTACATCATGGGGTTCTCGTGATAATTAGACAGCTCTCCCTAAGGTGCTTTAGCCTAGGTCTGGCTCATAGAAAAAGGCTTGATAAATACTTTCTATTAATGACATTCAAATTTTTACATCTTTGAAAGAGTTCTCTGGTCTTTCAGCTCCCTGGAGTGTATAATAGCTTTGGCTCTAAACTTCCACAAACCTGAATGTGGTCTCTGTCCTCTCCACCCTCGCTCAGAGATTCCCCAAAGCCATGGAGAACCTCAGGACTGGAAGGACATTAAAGGTTCGGGTGCCCCTTCCCCCAGGATTAGGACTCCTGACACCTAAAGTGCACAGGAGGGAGGGAGGGAAGAAAGGAGGGAGGGAGAGAGGGAAGGAGGGAGGGAGGGAGAGAGGGAACGAGGGAGGGAGGGAGAGAGGG